>NC_092383.1:45152026-46352026 GCF_030028105.1 Mobula birostris | reverse complement strand
GTCGATGTTTAGGGACCTCTTGCAGGATATTAGGGATAAATTTGTCCCGGCGAGGAAGATAAAGAATGGTAGAGTGAAGGAACCATGGGTGACAAGTGAGGTGGAAAATCTAGTCAGGTGGAAGAAGGCAGCATACATGAGGTTTAGGAAGCAAGGATCAGATGGGTCTATTG
Organism: Mobula birostris; assembly: GCF_030028105.1. Classification (NCBI taxonomy): domain Eukaryota; kingdom Metazoa; phylum Chordata; class Chondrichthyes; order Myliobatiformes; family Myliobatidae; genus Mobula; species Mobula birostris. The sequence goes on along the minus strand of NC_092383.1, from coordinate 46,351,853 downwards.
AGGAATATAGGATAGCAAGAAAGGAGCTTAAGAAGGAGCTGATGAGAGCAAGAAGGGGGGCATGAGAAGGCCTTGGCGAGTAGGGTAAAGAAAAACCCCAAGGCATTCTTCAATTATGTGAAGAACAAAAGGATGACAGGAGTGAAGGTAGGACCGATTAGAGATAAAGGTGGGAAGATGTGCCTGGAGGCTGTGGAACTGAGCGAGGTCCTCAATGAATACTTCTCTTCGGTATTCACCAATGAGGGGGAACTTGATGATGGTGAGGACAATATGAGTGAGGATGATATTCTGGAGCATGTTGATATTAAGGGAGAGGAGGTGTTGAAGTTGTTAAAATACATTAGGATGGATAAATCCCCGGGGCCTGACGGAATATTCCCCAGGGTGCTCCGCGAAGCGAGGGAAGAGATTGCTGAGCCTCTGGCTAGGATCTTTATGTCCTCATTGTCCACGGGAATGGTACCAGAGGATTAGAGGGAGGCGAATGTTGTTCCCTTGTTCAAAAAAGGTAGTAGGGATAGTTCAGGTAATTATAGACCAGTGAGCCTTACGTCTGTGGTGGGAAAGCTGTTGGAAAAGATTCTTAGAGATAGGATCTATGGGCATTTAGAGAATCATGATCTAATCAGGGACAGTCAGCATGGCTTTGTGAAGGGCAGATCATGTCTAACAAGCCTGATAGAGTTCCTTGAGGAGGTGACCAAGCATATAGATGAGGGTAGCGCAGTGGATGTGATCTACATGGATTTTAGTAAGGCATTTGACAAGGTTCCACACAGTAGGCTTATTCAGAAAGTCAGAAGGCATGGGATCCAGGGAAGTTTGGTCAGGTGGATTCAGAATTGGCTCACCTGTGAGCAGAGACACTAGCTCTTCTTTCAGTTAGTCCTCGTGAAGGATCTCGGCCCACAATGTCAACTGTACCTCTTCCTAGAGATGCTGCCTGGCCTGCTGCATTCACCAGCAACTTTTAAATGGCAGGATATTTGGTACTGTGGAGGAGCAGAGGGATCTGGGGATACATGTCCACAGATCCCTGAAAGTAGATAGGGTAGTTAAGAATGCTTTCATAAGTCGAGGGATAGTGTTTAAGAGTTGCAAGGTAATGATGCAGCGCTATAAAACTTTGGTTAAGCCACACTTGGAATACTGTGTCCAGTTCTGGTCGCTTCACTATAGGAAGGATGTGGAACCATTGGAAAGGGTACAGAGGAGATTTACCAGGACGCTGCCTGGTTTAGAGAGTATGGATTATGATCAGAGATTAAGGGAGCTAGGGCTTTACTCTTTGGAGAGAAGGAGGATGAGAGGAGACATAATAGGAGTATACAAGATACTCAGAGGAATAGATAGAGTGGACAGCCAACACCTCTTCCCCAGAGCACCACTGCTCAATACAAGAGGACATGGCTTTAAGGTAAGGGGTGGGAAGTTCAAGGGGGATATTAGAGGAAAGTTTTTTACTCAGAGAGTGGTTGGTGCTTGGAATGCACTACCTGAGTCAGTGGTGGAGGCAGATACACTAGTGAAGTTTAAGAGACTACTAGACAGGTTTATGGAGGAATTTAAGGTGGGGGATTATATGGGAGACAGTGTTTAAAGGTTGGCACAACATTGTGGGCTGAAGGGCCTGTACTGTACTGTACTATTCTATGTTCTATGTTCTATGAATATTGCCTGAGACACCTTTGTACTCTTGCGGAACCATAACTCGGTCCGAGATACTGCTACAGCTTCGGAGTTCAAAAGTTCAAAGTACATTTATTACCAAAGTATGTATACAATGTACAACCTTAAGATTCATCTTCTTGCATGCAGCCACAAAGCAAGGAAACACAATCAAACTCATTCAAAGAAAATCCCCGTCACAAGATCATTCAACACTCAATTTGCAAAAGAAAGAACAAATTGTGTAAGCAATAAAAAAAACAAATTACATTAACCACTAAGTCCCCAAAAATTAGTCCTGAATACTTTGCCGATGGTAGTCCTCAGTGCTGTGTCGATGGCTGCAGGCCACAGCTCTAGATTTAGTTCAGCGTTGTAGCTCCCTGGTCAAATCACACAAATCGTACAAAAGGAAGAAAACAAAAAAAAGCACACAAGGATCATGAACTGCAGAGTCCCTGAAGTGAGTCCAAAATTACAGAGCATGTTCATAGCTGAGGTGGGTCTGTGCAGAAGACCAATGGTTGCAGGCAACAATCAGTCTGAACCCAGTGGCGTGGGACCCAACACTCCTGCACCTTCCAGCCATTGGCAACAGTGAGAGAGACTGGTCAAATGCAGATAGATTGTGCTGAACATCTTTTTGTTCCCTGCTCTTGTCCTTGACAATTTTAGTCTTGCTTGACACTTTAATCAGTGCAAGATAATGAAGCCGACCACAAGCTTGTGCTCTACAACACAGAATCCTATCCACACCGAATCCCCCAGGAAATTGCAGAAGCACCAGATGATTCAGTCAGCCCAACAATACAATCTTAAAAGGGAAATTACAGGCTGCAATTGATTGTTGATCTGAACAAGAAGAAGAAAAAGAAGAGTATTTAGAAGGAGAAGAGTATCCAGTAGTTTTGTAAGCTGTCTGCATGATGTTGCCATTGGTCACTGGCACCATCTTAATGGAAGCTTTCTTCCACTAACTCCCATTTCTTAATATGTTACTGACTAATGTGATGGCATACTTTGACAATACCACACAGCAGAAAATTTGTGTTCCAACGGCAGATGTAGCCCTTTCATGAAACATGAGCTGCCTAGGATTTGGGACTGATCAGCTTCCAGGACTCAATTTCATTCTCCTGTATGTAATGCCCTGATTCATATTTTTTACTGTTATGCTGTAAGTATTTTATTTTGTGCAGCTTTGTAAGAGCTGTTTGTTCTGCTTTCAGCCTGTTTGGGTTCTTGTTGAAGATAAGAGATGATGTGGAATGTGTGCCATCCAACTAACGAGAGGTTTTTTTTGTGAGGGACAATAAAGGTTGGGCTTGAGGTTTTCTTTTGTTTGAGAGGAGATGAAGAGAGAAGATGCTGGGGAGAACCATTCGTAGCATACGATCCGGTGGGAGACCCGTTTTTTTGAGATAGATTGCGAACGACGTTTGGAAGGTGGTGTGTGCTGTCACGTTGACCGAGGGCACAGCGCGTGAGTGACAGAGAGTTCAAGATGAGCTCCAATTTGTGCACATTTGACTGTTTAATTAGAATAGGTTCTTTTCTTTTTGTTATTCTTTACTAACCTTTCAGTTAAGATTCATAAATATAATTCCCTTAATCGTGTGCAGTGTACTGTCTGTTATTTCGTGGCATTAATTTGTAACAGGGTAGTAAATGACACAACATCCACACAAACAGGGGGTTTGGGGTTGGATCCAGTGCACCTCAATCTCTAAAGTTTGGTGGGGCTGGAGGGTGTCGTCCCTAGACTTAGGCCGCCAAGGAAACTGGGGTGTTTCATGTATAACAAAGTCATGAGTTAGCCATGTTGGCGGACACCCAATAACTATTGCTGCTGATTAACTGGACTCATTCCTCAGTCACACTTTATTTACTTAGCATAACAAGAACAGCATGGCACCAGCCACCACATTCTTTTAAAATTTAAGTGAAGAAATTACATTTTTATACAGAAATTGACGAGTTGTATACAAATATTGATCCAATGGAAACTTTGTGTACTTCTGAATCCCATCATTTGTATATTTAAGTACCAATGCTAATACTGATTTCAGGTGTTGATAACCAATTAAATCACTGTATGAAATGCCAATATGTTATGCTTTGTAACTTCAAAATATTAAACAAATTCAGAGGAAGTCATGGAAGTCCTGGAATGCAGTCTAGCCTAAGCAAAGTGCACACATGTCATGTGGGACTGGGATGGCATCTGCAATTAACTTGTTTTTACATATAACTTGTAGAAGAACATAGAACATAGAATAGTACAGCACAGTACAGGCCCTTTGGCCCACGATGTTGTGCCAACCCTCAAACCCTGTCTCCCATATAAGCCCCCACCTTAAATTCCTCCATATACCTGTCTAGTAGTCTCTTAAACTTCACTAGTGTATCTGCCTCCACCACTGACTCAGGCAGTGCATTCCACGCACCAACCACTCTCTGAGTAAAAAACCTTCCTCTAATATCCCCCTTGAACTTCCCACCCCTTACCTTAAAGCCATGTCCTCTTGTATTGAGCAGTGGTGCCCTGGGGAAGAGGTGCTGGCTATCCATTCTATCTAATCCTCCTATTATCTTGTACACCTCTATCATGTCTCCTCTCATCCTCCTTCTCTCCAGAGAGTAAAGCCCTAGCTCCCTTAATCTCTGATCATAATCCATACTTTCTAAACCAGGCAGCATCCTGGTAAATCTCCTCTGTACCCTTTCCAATGCTTCCACATCCTTCCGATAGTGATGCGACCAGAACTGGACATAGTACTCCAAGTGTGGCCTAACCAGAGTTTTATAGAGCTGCATCATTACATCGCGACTCTTAAACTCTATCCCTCGGCTTATGAAAGCTAACACCCCATAAGCTTTCTTAACTACCATATCCACATGTGAGGCAACATTCAGGGATCTGTGGACATGTACCCCGAGATCCCTCTGCTCCTCCACACTACCAAGTATCCTGCCATTTACTTTGTACTCTGCCTTGGAGTTTGTCCTTCCAAAGTGTACCACCTCACACTACTCCAGGTTGAACTCCATCTGCCACTTCTCAGCCCACTTCTGCATCCTATCAATGTCTCTCTGCAATCTTTGACAATCCTCTACACTATCTACAACACCACCAACCTTTGTGTCGTCTGCAAACTTGCCAACCCACTCTTCTACCCCCACATCCAGGTCGTTAATAAAAATCATGAAAAGTAGAGGTCCCAGAACAGATCCTTGTGGGACACCACTAGTCACAATCCTCCAATCTGAATGTACTCCCTCCACCACCACTCTCTGCCTTCTGCAGGCAAGCCAATTCTGAATCCACCTGGCCAAACTTCCTTGGATCCCATGCCTTCTGACTTTCTGAATAAGCCTACCATGTGGAACCTTGTCAAATGCCTTACTAAAATCCATATAGATCACATCCACTGCACTACCCTCATCTATATGCCTGTTCACCTCCTCAAAGAACTCTATCAGGCTTGTTAGACACGATCTGCCCTTCACAAAGCCATGCTGACTGTCCCTGATCAGACCATGATTCTCTAAATGCCTATAGATCCTATCTCTAAGAATCTTTTCCAACAGCTTCCCCACCACAGACGTAAGGCTCACTGGTCTATAATTACCTGGACTATCCCTACTACCTTATTTGAACAAGGGGACAACATTTGCCTCCCTCCAATCCTCCGGTACCATTCCCGTGGACAACGAGGACATAAAGATCCTAGCCAGAGGCTCAGCAATCTCTTCTCTCGCCTCATGGAGCAGCCTGGGGAATATTCCGTCAGGCCCCAGGGACTCATCTGTCCTAATGTATTTTAACAACTCCAACACCTCCTCTCCCCTAATATCAAAATGCTCCAGAACATCACCCTCACTCATATTGTCCTCACCATCATCAAGTTCCCTCTCATTGGTGAATACCGAAGAAAGGTATTCATTGAGGACCTCGCTCACTTCCACAGCCTCCAGGCACATCTTCCCACCTTTAATAGTTATTGAAACGAACAAGAATGCTTAATCAATTAATATATATAAGATTACTCAATTATTACTCAAAAATTAAACACACAACACAATGGTACTTGAGAATGAACTCGAGAATGGTACAATAACCATTCAATAGTAAGTGTTGCCCTAGATTCTTTTGTTTGCATTTTTATCTTGTCTTGGTCACTCATTGACCTTGGTTTCCAGGCCGGAAAAGAAAGGTCAGCCAGGGTGAATGCACAATGTCCCCATGCTGTGTTTGACAGCTTATCTTGACTGGTGCCTTAGTGAGCTTTAGCACAGAGAAAAGCAGTACAATGTGTCTGCACTCTGTTCAGTTAGGCACAAATTTAAAGCCTGCAATTTTCACAGTATGCCAGAAAATTTGAGTGTCATAACGCCATTAGTTTCAATTTGATCATGGACAAGGATAGATCTGGTCCTAGGGTTGAGGTTCTGAACTGGAAGAAGGCCAAATTTGAAGAAATGAGAAAGGATCTAAAAAGCGTGGATTGGGACAGGTTGTTCTCTGGCAAAGATGTGATTGGTAGGTGGGAAGCCTTCAAGGGGGAACTTTTGAGAGTGCAGAGTTTGTATGTTCCTGTCAGGATTAAAGGCAAATTGAATAGGAATAAGGAACCTTGGTTCTCAAGGGATATTGCAACTCTGATAAAGAAGAAGAGGGAGTTGTATGAAATGTATAGGAAACAGGGGGTAAATCAGGTGCTTGAGGAGTATAAGAAGTGCAAGAAAATACTTAAGAAAGAAATCAGGAGGGCTAAAAGAAGACATGAGGTTGCCTTGGCAGTCAAAGTGAAGGATAATCCAAAGAGCTTTTACAAGTATATTAAGAGCAAAAGGATTGTAAGGGATAAAACTGGTCCTCTTGAAGATCAGAGTGGTCGGCTTTGTGCGGAACCAAAGGAAATGGGGGAGATCTTAAATAGGTTTTTTGCGTCTGTATTTACTAAGGAATCTGGCATGAAATCTATGGAATTGAGGGAATCAAGTAGTGAGACCATGGAAACTGTACAGATTGAAAAGGAGGAGGTGCTTGCTGTCTTGAGGAAAATTAAAGTGGATAATTCCCCAGGACCTGACAGAGTGTTCCCTCGGATCTTGAAGGAGACTAGTGTTGAAATTGCGGGGGCCCTGGCAGAAATATTTAAAATGTCGCTGTCTACGGGTGAAGTGCCGGAGGATTGGAGAGTGGCTCATGTTGTTCCGTTGTTTAAAAAAGGATCGAAAAGTAATTCGGGAAATTATAGGCTGGTGAGTTTAACATCAGTAGTAGGTAAGTTATTGGAGGGAGTACTAAGAGACAGAATCTACAAGCATTTGGATAGACAGGGGCTTATTAGGGAGAGTCAACATGGCTTTGTGCGTGGTAGGTCATGTTTGACCAATCTGTTAGAGTTTTTCAAGGAGGTTACCAGAAAAGTGGATGAAGGGAAGGCAGTGGATATTGTCTACATGGACTTCAGTAAGGCCTTTGACAAGGTCCCGCATGGGAGGTTAGTTAGGAAAATTCAGTCGCTAGGTATACATGGAGAGGTGGTAAATTGGATTGGACATTGGCTCGATGGAAGAAGCCAGAGAGTGGTGGTAGAAAATTGCTTCTCTGAGTGGAGGCCTGTGACTTGTGGTGTGCCACAGGGATCAGTGCTGGGTCCATTGTTATTTGTCATCTATATCAATGATCTGGATGATAATGTGGTAAATTGGATCAGCAAGTTTGCTGATGATACAAAGATTGGAGGTGTAGTAGACAGTGAGGAAGGTTTTCAGAGCCTGCAGAGGGACTTGGACCAGCTGGAAAAATGGGCTGAAAAATGGCAGATGGAGTTTAATACTGACAAGTGTGAGGTATTGCACGTTGGAATGACAAACCAACGTAGAACATACAGGGTTAATGGTAAGGCACTGAGGAGTGCAGTGGAACAGAGGGATCTGGGAATACAGATACAAAATTCCCTAAAAGTGTCGTCACAGGTAGATAGGGTCGTAAGGAGAGCTTTTGGTACATTGGCCTTTATTAATCTTAGTATTGAGTATAAGAGCTGGAATGTTATGATGACATTGTATAAGGCATTGGTGAGGCCGAATCTGGAGTATTGTGTTCAGTTTTGGTCACCAAATTACAGGAAGAATATAAATAAGGTTGAAAGAGTGCAGAGAAGGTTTACAAGGATGTTGCCGGGACTTGAGAAACTCAGTTACAGAGAAAGGTTGAATAGGTTAGGACTTTATTCCCTGGAGCATAGAAGAATGAGGGGAGATTTGATAGAGGTATATAAAATTATGATGGGTATAGATAGAGTGAATGCAAGCAGGCTTTTTCCACTGAGGCAAGGGGAGAAAAAAACCAGAGGACATGGGTTAAGGGTGAGGGGGGAAAAGTTTAAAGGGAACATGAGGAGGGGCTTCTTCACACAGAGAGTGGTGGGAGTATGGAATGAGCTGCCAGACGAGGTGGTAAATGCGGGTTCTTTTTTAACATTTAAGAATAAATTGGACAGATACATGGATGGGAGGTGTATAGAGGGATATGGTCCGTGTGCAGGTCAGTGGGACTAGGCAGAAAATGGTTCGGCACAGCCAAGAAGGGCCAAAGGGCCTGTTTCTGTGCTGTAGTTTCTATGGTTCTATGGTTCTATGGTTCTATGTCCGGTGAAGAAGTGTGTGTAGTTGCTATAATGAAGGAGAAGATCCTTGGAGAGCTGAAAGGTCTGAAGATAAATTGGTCACCTAGACCAAATGGACTACACCCCAAGTTTCAGAAAGAGGTAGCTGAAGAGATTGTGCATTGTTGTCTGGAATTTTTCCTGCATTGGCTTATAAATAGGATTAAGGTCAACATGCCTGTTTACAGAATTGTTCACAGAAAACCATGCTTTTCGGAATTCTCTTGTATGTTGGAGTCGATTGCTAAGGATGAGGTTTTGGGGTACTTGGAGGCACATGATAAAATAAACCAAAGTCAGAATGGTTTCCTTCAGGGAAAATCTTGCCTGACAAACCTGTTGGAATTCTTTGAGGAAATAACAAGCAGGATAGACAAAGGAGAATCAAAAAATGTCATATACTTGGATTTTCAAAAGACCTTTGACAAGGTTCCACACATGAGATTACTTAACAGGTTAAGAGGTCATGGTATTACCGGCAAGGTGTTAGCATGGATAGAGCATTGGCTGATTGGCAGGAGGCAAAGAGTGGGAATAAAGGGAACTCTTTCTGATTGGTTGTCAGTGACTAGTGGTCCTCCACTGGCATCTGTGTTGGTCAGCGTCTTTTTATGTTATATGTCAATGACTTAGATGGCGAATTGATGGCCTTGTGGCCAAGTTTGCAGATGATATGAGGATAGATTGAGGGGTTGTTTTAAGGAAGCAAAGAGGCTCAGATAGATTAGGAGACTAGGCAAAGAGCTGGCAATTAAACATGGTGTAGAGAGATACATGGTCATGAACTTTAGTAGAAGGAGTAGTAGCATGGATTATTTTGTAAATGGAAAGAAAATTCAAAAATCAGACATGCAAGGGACTTACAAAGGAAGTCCTCATGCAGAATACTCCAAAGATTAACTTGGAGGCTGAGACAGTGGTAAGGAATGCAAATGCAATGTTAGCATTCAATTTGAGAGGACTTGAATATTAAAGCTAGGATGTAATGCTGAGGCTTTTTGAGGCTTTCCTGAGGCTCAATTGTCCTGATCTCCAAAAAAGAGCAGGATGACCTGGCACAAATATTGCCATCTAGTAGACCTTATATCTATTTTAATTCATTACTTTAAGAGGTTGGTTGTGGCTTGAATCAATTCCAGTCTCAGTTAAGGTCATAGACACCTCAGTCACCTATTGCCACAACAGATCTACAGCAAGCACTGGTTCTCCATTGCTCTGGAGCACCTGGACAATTGGAAAACATATTTGAGGCTGTTGCTCATTGACATTGACATCTTTGTTGCTCAGTATTTAAGACTGAAGATTCAGATTTATTTCTCATATGTTCTGTACATTGAAACTTAGTGAAATATGGTATTTTGTATTAACAACTATCGCACTTGAGGGTGTGCTGAAGGCAGCCCACAAATGTCACTATACTTTCTGGTGCCAACATAGCATGCCCAGATTGCATGGCAGAGTGCCTGGCAGAACAACACAGAACACAACAAGCAATGAAACAACAACAGAAAAACAAGCCCTCTTACGGACGCATATAGACAACCCTCTATCCCCAAGGCAGGTGATCTTCTTCAGCCTCCAGCCTTGGATTCGGGCCCAGACACGCAGAAATTGGGCCTTCAACTACCCACCGGACTCTTAGTGAATTGTAGACTCAGGGCTCTGGTGAAGGTACATCTCTCCAACATTTAAAATATCTCAAGAATCTATATTGTCCACGGGAATGGTACCGGAGGATTGGAGGGAGGCGAATGTTGTTTCCTTGTTCAAAAAAGGTAGTAGGGATAGTCCGGGTAATTATAGGCCAGTGAGCCTTATGTCTGTGGTGGGAAAGCTGTTGGAAAAGATTCTTAGAGGTAGGATCTATGGGCATTTAGAGAATCATGGTCTGATCGGGGACAGTCAGCACGGCAGATCGTATCTAACAAGCCTGATAGAGTTCTTTGAGGAGGTGACCAAGCATATAGATGAGATAGATGAGGGTAGTGCAGTGGATGTGATCTATATGGATTTTAGTAAGGCATTTGACAAGGTTCCACATGGTAGGCTTATTCAGAAAGTCAGAAGGCATGGGATCCAGGGAGGTGTGGCCAGGTGTATTCAGAATTGGCTTGCCTGCAGAAGGCAGAAGGTCGTGGTGGAGGGAGTACATTCAGATTGGAGGATTGTGACTAGTGGTGTCCCACAAGGATCTGTTCTGGGACCTCTGCTTTTCGAGATTTTTATTAACGACCTGGATGTGGGGATGGAAGGGTGGGTTGGCGAGTTTGCAGATGACACAAAGGTTGGTGGTGTTGTAGATAGTGTAGAGGATTGTCGAAGATTGCAGAGAGACATTGATAGGATGCAGAAGTGGGCTGAGGAGTGGCAAATGGAGTTCATCCCGGAGAAGTGTGAGGTGGTACACTTTGGAAGGACAAACTCCAAGGCAGAGTACAAAGTAAATGGCAGGATACTTGGTAGTGTGGAGGAGCAGAGCGATCTCGGGGTACATGTCCACAGATCCCTGAATGTTGCCTCACAGGTGGATATGGTAGTTAAGAAAGCTTATGGGGTGTTAGCTTTCATAAGTCGAGGGATAGTGTTTAAGAGTCGCGATGTATTGATGCAGTTCTATAAAACTCTGGTTAGGCCGCACTTGGAATACTGTGTCCAGTTCTGGTCGCTTCACTATAGGAAGTATGTGGAAGCATTGGAAAGCGTACAGGGGAGATTTACCAGGATGCTGCCTGGTTTAGAGAGTATGCATTATGATCAGAGATTAAGGGAGCTAGGGCTTTACTCTTTGGAGAGGAGGAGGATGAGAGGAGACATGATAGAGGTGTACAAGATAATAAGAGGAATAGATAGAGTGGATAGCCAGCACCTCTTCCCCAGGGCACCACTGCTCAATTGAAGAAGACATGGCTTTAAGGTAAGGGGTGGTAAGTTCAAGGGGGATATTAGGGGAAGGTTTTTAACTCAGAGAGTGGTTGGTGCGTGGAATGCACTGCTGAATCAGTGGCGGAGGCAGATACACTCGTGAAGTTTAAGAGGCTACTAAACAGGTATATGGAGGAATTTAAGGTGGGGGGTTATATGGGTGGCAGGGTTTGAGGGTCGGCACAACATCGTGGGCCAAAGAGTCTGTAATGTGCTGTACTATTCTATGTTTTATGTTATATATCCATCAATAAGGACCCCACCATCCAGCCATGCCTATTCTTGATGCTGCCATCAGGCAGGAGTCTGATCACCTACACCTCCAAGTTCAATGACAGTTCCTTCCTGACTGCCACCAGCTTGTTGAACTGACCTGAAAATCTTCAATTCTACCTCAGATTATATTTCCCTCAACTTATTTTTGATATGTATAACTTACATCAAATTAAATTCATATAATTTATGTGTGTCATGTTTTTAGCCTATTTCATCTTTCAGCCTATTTCACCAACCAACCATTGAGGGCATCTTCAAAAGGTAGTGCCTCAAGAAAATGACATCCATCATTAAGGACCCTCACCATCCAGGATATGCCCTCCTCATTACTACCATATGAACCTGAAGACCCACTCTCAATGTTTTATGAACAGTTTCTTCCTCTCCGCCGTTAGATTTCTGAACGATCCATGAATTCATGAACATGACCTCGTTATTTGTCTTTTGTGGTATTTATTTGTTTTTGTAATTTATAATGATTTCTGTGTCTTGCACTGTACTGTTGCCACAAAGCAATCAATTTTACAACATAGGTCAATGATAATAAATCAGATTCTGATTTCAGGATGCATCAATCACTCTGCAGCCTAGGACTACCTTCCACCAATCTTTGTGATATCCACAAGCTTACTGATCTTATCTCTGACATTCATAGAAACATAGAAAATAGGTGCAGGAGTAGGCCATTCGGCCCTTCGAGCCTGCACCGCCATTTATTATGATCATGGCTGATCATCCAACTCAGAACCCCACCCCAGCCTTCCCTCCATACCCCCTGACCCCCGTAGCCACAAGGGCCATATCTAACTCCCTCTTAAATATAGCCAATGAACTGGCCTCAACTGTTTCCTGTGGCAGAGAACATCCACATCTCAGTCATTAGCATATATTACAAGCAACAAGGGTCCCAGCCCCAATCCTGGTGTGATACGTCTAGACACAGGCATCCATTCAGGAAAAAAAAACTACCATCGCCTTTTGTCTCATATTTTAGAGATATACAGTTAAAGGGTTGCACAACACAGAATCAAGCGCCTCAGTTCCATTTGCCCATGCCAACCAAGTTGCCTACCTGTGTTAATCCCAGTTCTCTCCACATGTCCCATTCTTTCAGATGTTTGACAAGTTCCCACATGGGAGGCTCATCTAGAAGATTAATATGCACAGGACCCACAGTTTCTTGGTTGTTTGAATTCAAAGGTTTCAAAGGTACATTTAATGTCAGAGAAATGTATACAATATACATCCCGAGATGCTTTTTCTTGGCCAGTTGGTAGCACAATGACATTGGCGCCGGACCCGGGAGCGGAGGTTCCTGGGTTCGAAACCAGTCGGGTCCGCACCTCATATAATGAAAGGAAAATACTGCAAAAATGTCTGTGTGAGGAGTGGCGCGCCACACAATCTCTCTCTCTCTCTCTCTCTCGTTCCATGCCTTGTAAAAAGCCATGAAAAAGACATCATCACGGACGCACGGATGCACACGCAGACGCACATGCACAGACTCACACACAGACACAAGCAAAAAAAAGAAATGCTTTTTCTTCGAACCATCCATGAAAACAGAGGAGTGCCCCCAAAGAATGAATGACAGTTAAATGTTAGAACCCCAAAGTTCCCCCCAGCTCCCCTCCCTCCCACGTGTAAGCAGCAGCAAGCAACAATCCCTCCTCCCCCCACTGGCAAAGAAAAATCATCGGCTCCCACCACCAAGCACTCAAGCGTGAGCAAAGCAACAGGAAAACACCAACTTGCAGTACTCCAAAGACTACTTGTTCATCTCGCCTTTGACATACCACAGGCTCTCTCTCTCCCTAATAAGGGAGAAAGAGATGTCTCCATTTCACAGCAAGAGAGGAGACATAACAAACACCTCTCTGGTCTATGATGTTAGAAGTCTATTGCATCACTTTTTCCGAGCTCTGTGCCCAAAGATCTCAGGTCTCTGGGCACACAGCCTTAGATCTTCCATCTCCCCCGACACACCAATCTGCCCGGACACTGACCTCTGATTCCCCCCATCTCCAGGGCCATGAAATCTCAAACCTCTGAAGGCAGGCTAAGTTCTTAGGCTACGTCCTTGGCGTTCTGAAGAATGGCCAGTCGTGAAACCTTGAGAGTGGGTCCCATTCCCACAAAGAACCGTAGTCAGTGTTTAACTCCAAAAGAGTCTTCAAAAGAACCCTGCAAGGGAAAAATAAAGATATTAAAGATGGAAATAGATGCAAACAAAGGAGTCGCCATTAGGCGCCATTAATCCTCCTAAGCCCCTCCTCCTATATTTCTTATACTAGAGGACATGCGTTTATGAGGAGAAGGGGTAATTTCAAAGGGGATGTGTGGGACAAGTTGTTTCAGTATCAGAATCAGGGGGGTTATTATCACCGGCCTGTGACATGAAATTTGTTAACTTAGTAGCAGCAGTTCAATGCAAAATATAATACAGAAGAAAATAAATAAATAAATAAATAAATCTTATTCAGTATATGTATATTAAATAGACTAAAATCATGCAAAAACAGAAATGCCATATATTAAAAAAAAGTGAGGTAGTGTCCATTGGTTCAATGTCCATTTAGGAATCAGATGGCAGAGGGGAAGAAGCTGTTGAGCTGTTTCTGAATCGCTGAGTGTGTGCCTTCAGGCTTCTGTATCTCCTACCTGATGGTAACAGCGAGAACAGTGCATGCCCTGGGTGCTGGTGGTCCTTAATAACGGACGCTGCCTTTCTGAGACACTGCTCCTTGAAGATGTCCTGGGTACTTTGTAGGCTAGTACCCAAGATGAAGCTGACTAGATTTACAACCTTCTGCAGCTTCTTTCGGTTGCCCCCTTCCCATAGCAGACAGTAATGCAGCCTGTCAGAATGCTCTCCATGGTACATCTATAGAAGTTTTTGAGTGTATTTGTTGACATGCTAAATCTCTTCAAACTCCTAATAAAGTATAGCCACTGTCTTGCCTTCTTTATAACTACATCAATATGTTGGGACCAGGTTAGGTCCTCAGAGATCTAGACACCCAGGAATTTGAACCTGCTCACTCCCTCCACTTCTGATCCCTATATGAGGATTTGTATGTGTTCTTTCGTCTTACCTTTCTGGAAATCCACTATCAGCTCTTTCATCTCACTAACGTTGAGTGCCAGGTTGTTGCTGCGGCACCACTCCACTAGTTGGCATATCCCACTCCTGTACGCCCTCTTGTCACCACCTGAGATTCTACCAACAATATTTGTACTGTTAGCATTTTATAGATGATATTTGAGCTACGCCTAGCCACACGGTCATGTGTATATAGAGAGTAGAGCAGTGGGATAAGCACACACCCCTGAGGTCCACCAGGGTTGATCGTCAGCGAGGAGGAGGTGTTATCACCAGTCTGCATAGATTGCGGTCTTTCAGTTAGGAAATCGAGGATCCTGGAATATACTGTCTGTGATGGTGCAGGCATTTTTAAGAGGCTCTTAGATAGGCACATGAATATGCAGAGATGGAAGCACATGAATGTTGTGTAGGCAGAAGAGAGTTTTGTGGGCTTTTATCACTAGTTAATTAGTTCAACACAACATCATGAGCTGAGGGGCCTGTTCCTCTCCTGTACTGTTCTATGTCCTATGTGTCCATCTCTTTGTCTCAATGCCTTTGAAATGTTGGAATTAATCCTGCCTCACAGTCTCACTACACACTGCATCGACTTGTATACGACGGTCCTATCACTGCAGTTATCCTCCCATACCAAATTAGTTTAAGCCTTCCCCAGCAGCTCGAGCAATCCTGGCTACAAGGATGTTGGTCCCCCTTGGTTTCTGCGGTAACCCATCACAATGGAAAAGGATCTTGGTGATTGTAGTGATGACTTGCAGCAGACTGAAAAGCTTGAGCATGTAGATATTAAGAAAGAGGATGTGCTGGAGCTTTCGGAAAGCATCAAGTTGGATAAGTCGCCAGGAGCGGATGAGGTGTACCCCAGGCTACTGTGGGAGGCAAAGGAGGAGATTGCTGAGCCTCTGGCGATGATCTTTGCAGAGGTTCCAGAGGATTGGAGGGTTGCGGATGTTGTTCCTTTATTCAAGAAAGGGAGTAAAGATAGCCCAGGAAATCATAGACCGGTGAGCCTTATCTCTGTGGTTGGTAAGTTGATGGAGAAGATCCTGAGAGGCAGGATTAATGAATATTTGGAGAGGTATAATATGATTAGGAATAGTCAGCATAGCTTTATCAAGGGCAGGTCGTGCCTTATGAGCCTGATTGAATTTTTTGAGGATGTGACAAAGCACATTGATGAAGGTAGAGCTGTAGGTGTAGTGTACATGGATTTTAGCAAGGCTTACCCCATGCAAGGCTTATTGAGGAAGTAAGGAGGCATGGGATCCAAGGGGACTTTGCTTTGTGAATCCAGAACTGGCTTGCCCACAGAAGGCAAAGGGTGGTTGTAGACGGGTCATATTCTGCATGGAGGTCAGTCACCAGTGGAGTGCCTCAGGGATCTGTTCTGGGACCCTTACTCTTCGTGATTTTTATAAATGATCTGGTTGAGGGAGTGGAGGGATGGGTTAGTACGTTTTCTGATGACACACAGATTGGAGGTGTTGTGGATAGTGTGGAGGGCTGTCAGAGGTTTCAGCGGGACATTGATAGGATACAAAACTGGGCTGAGGAGTGGCAGATAGAGTTCAACCCAGATAAGTGTGAAGTAGTTCATTTTGGTAGGTCAAATATGATGGCAGAATATAGTATTAATGGTAAGACTCTTGGCAGTGTGGAGGATCAGAGGGATCTTGGGGTCCGAGTCCATAGGACGCTCAAAGCAGCTGCACAGGTTGACTCTGTGGTTAAGGCGTACAGTGTATTGGCCTTCATCAATCGTGGTATTGAACTTAGAGGTAACGTTGCAGCTATATATGACCCTGGTCAGACCCCACTTGGAGTACTGTGCCCTGTTCTGGTCGCCTCACTACAGGAAGGATGTGGAAGCCATAGAAAGGATGCAGAGGATATTTACAAGGATGTTGCCTGGATTGGGGAGCATGCCTTATGGTAATGGGTTGAGTGAACTCAGCCTTTTCTCCTTGGAGCGACGGAGGATGAGAGGTGACCTGATAGAGGTGTATAAGATGATGACAGGCATTGATCATATGGATAGTCAGAGGACTTTTCCAAGACTGAAATGGTTTCCACAAGAGGACACAGATTTAAGGTGCTGGGGAGTAGGTACAGAGGAGATGTCAGAGAGCGGGGAATGGGTGGAATGGGCTGCCAGCAACAGTGGTGGAGGCGGATACGATAGGGTCTTTTAAGAGACTTCTGGATAGGTACATGGAGCTTAGGAAAATAGAGGGCTATAGGTAAACCTAGTAATTTCAAAGGAAGGGACATGTGCGGCACAACTTTGTGGGCCGAAGGGCCTGTATTGTGCTGTAGGTTTTCTATGTTCTATGTTTCTTGCTTACTTCCTTCTCCTCGAGGTCTTTCATCTATTATCTGAAGCCTACATTCTGGCTGTGAACACCTCAGTAAAATTCTGATCTTTGAAGTTTTCAGCCTCCCAGATGGGGGTCCTCAGTACATCCAGCTCTAGCTTCAGTTCTTTGACCTTATCAGTCAGGAGCTAAATTTGGGTGCACTTCCTGTAGATGTAGTCATTGGGGAGACCATTAGGTACCCTGAAATCCCACATCTTACAAGAGGAACATTCTGCTGCCTGACCTACCATACTGCCTACACTTGTTAGACTCTAATTTCTTTAATTTAAATTCTAACCTGCTTCTGTTTTCATCCAAGCCCGCTGAGCCAAAGCCTAACATCTCTAACACTGACCACTTCCACAATGTCACTCTACTTAAACCTCACTTTTTTTTAATCGGCCCTTGCTAAGTTACTATCTCCCACTTGCTTTTTAAAACTGGTTCATAAAAGTTCACAAGGAATGGTCTCCAACTCAGTCTGTGATCTGCCACTTTGCAGACAAGTACCGATAGTCCCTGTTCACCTTCCTAATCAAGGAGCTGTCACTCAAGACACTTGTGAGATATTGCACTTTGGGAGGACAAACCAGGGTAGGACTGAAACGGTAATCAGTAGGGCACTGAGCAGTGCAGTAGGACAGAGGGATCTGGGAATACAGATCCTTAATTCTTTGAAAGTGGCGTTAAGTGTTGTAAAGAGAACTTTTGACACATAGGGTTTCATAAAGCAAAATATTGTTTTTAGAAGTAGAGATATTAAGTTGAAGTTGTAAAGACATAAGGCCTAATTTGGAGTATTGTGTATAATTCTGGTCACCTACTTACAGGAAAGATAAAAATAAGCCTGAAAATATACTGAGATATTGTAGTCTCAGAATATTGCTGGTACTGCTGGACATTGGTTAGAGGGAAAGGTTGAATAGGTTCGGACTTCATTCCTGTGAGTGTAGGAGAATGAGGGGAGATTTGATTGAGTATACAAAATTATGAGGGGTCTAGATAGGTTAATGCAAGCAGGCTTTTCTCACTGAGATCGAGTGAAATTAAATACAGAGGTCATAGGTTAAAGGTGAAAAGTGAAATATTTAAGAGGAATCTGAGGGGGAATTTCTTCATGCAGAGGGTGGTGAGAGTGTGGAACAGGTGAGTATTTCTTAGCTATAGTGCTCTATTACTCTATGACTCATGCTTTAAGTAGCATGTTTATCCTAAATCACCCTCCCTTTGTATACCCACATTCCTTTTTCCAACTGACATCTGTTTCAAAATTACGGAAATATTTACCAAAACCTCAATAGGCCTTGTAAGTACTTTATTTACTTTTCCAAGTTTCGCAGTACCCGTGAGTCCCGTTTGTTGTTTCCTTCTTTGACAAATAAAGCTATAAGATTACAGTGTAATAATTTGGTGGGAATAATCATGTTTCACCCTGTGTTGGTATCCAAGACTGACAAATCACAACAGTAGCCAGATGGAGGCTAATGTTAGTGTCGAACATCAGTGACAAGTGTAGCAGCCACCAGAAAAATAGAGTTTGTGAATATAGTTTGGGAGTCCAACCCTGTTGTGCTAAAGAATTAGATGGAGAGGAATTTGTTAAATGTGTTCAGGAAAGCTTTCCCATGCAATGTGTTGAAGGCTCTATCAGCAGGAGGGCAAAGCTTGATCTGCTCTTTGGATGTAGGGCAGGATAAGTAACTGAAGTGTCAGTAAGTGAACAGTTTGGAACTAGTTTTAAATTAATTATGGTAAGGTAAATATCTAAACCACAATTTAAAGCTCTATATTGGGACAAGGCAAATTTCGGCAGAATTAAACAGGAACTTGCAAAAATTGATTGGAGTAGGTTGTTTGCAGGAGAAGAGATGTCCAGGAAGTGGGAGGCTTATATAAGTGAGATGCTGAGAAGTCAAAGGGCAAGGTTGGCAGGATTAAGAAACCCTGGATAAAGACGGATATTGAGGCTCTGAGTAGGTTAAAGGAGGGTCAGGTACATGCTGCTGGGATAAAACAAATCCCTGGAGGGGTGCACTCAAGAAGGAAGTCCTGAAGGGGAAAAGGGACAATAAGATAGCTTTTGCAGAGAAGATCAAGAATTCAAAGAGATTTTAAAATTGTATTAAAGGAAAAAGATTAACTATAGAGAGAATTGGGACACTCAGAGACTAAAGTGGACATCTTTGTGTGGAGCTGCAAAAGATAGATAAGGTTGTCAATAAGTATTTTTCCTCTGGTTTTATGATGGAGGAAGACAAGGATTTCAACCTTGACATAGTTAATGAGAGGTCTGAGGGTAGTTTGCTTTGCAGTGCATAATAGCCCCACTGCAGTTAATAAGTCACATTTTAGTAACAGCTTTGTGGTTGGCAGCACTATAAGAATTTGGAAGCAGATTCAACTACACATTAAGGCCCCAAAAACTTATGTTGACACTCCGATTTGTGACAATCGTTCCTTTTCGCCTGGCCTGAATGATACTGTTTTCTCTACCTGGAAACAGAGAGGCATCTGTAGTGTAGATGACTTATATATTAATGGAAACTTTGCCTGATTTGCACAGTTACAAGCAGTTTACAATATCCCTGCATCTAGTTTTTTTAGATATTTACAAATTCAAGATTATGTTAGGAAATATATACCTAACTTCGAAGTTTTAGACAAACATGAGTCCCTGGAGGCAATAAATAAATTTGATCCTGTTACTCATAGTGCGGTATCCTATTTTTATCAGATCCTACATAAAGGAGCTCGGGTGAATACTGCAGGTCTTAAACAGGCATGGGTGGATGAATTGGGTATAGAACTCACAACACGCTGGAGGAACTCAGCAGGTCGGGCAGCATCCGTGGAAATGATCAGTCAACTTTTCGGGCCAGAACCCTTCGTCAGGACTGAAGAGGGAAGGGGCAGAGGCCCTATAAAGAAGGTGGGGGGAGGGTGAGAAGGAGAAGGCTAGTAGGTTCCAGGTGAAAAACCAGTAAAGGGAAAGATAAAGGTGTGGGGGAGGGGAAGCAGGGAGGTGATAGGCAGGAAAGGTGAAGAAGGAATAGGGGAAAGCACAATGGATTGTAGAAGGAGGCAGAACCATGAGGGAGGTAGTAGGCAGCTGGGGGAGGGGGCAGAGTGAAATAGGGATAGGGGAAGGGAGGGGGAGGGAATTACCAGAAGTTGGAGAATTCAATGGTCATACCAAGGGGCTAGAGACTACCTAGACGGTATATGAGGTGTTGCTCCTCCAACCTGAGTTTAGCCTCATCATGGCAGTAGAGGAGCCCATGTATGGACATATCCGAAGAGGCAGGCATAGCTGGGGCCCATGCGAGTGCCCATAGCTACACAACAGACAGGATCTCCTGGTTGCCACCCACTTCAACTCTGCTTCACATTCCCATTCAGAATTGACTGGAAGCCTGTAACTCTGTGACTAACAGTGTGCATCATGGCTCAGTGCTAGATCCATTGCTACTTGTTGTAATAATCTTGACAAGGCATGCTTCGTAACTTTGCAGATGACACTAAAATAGGTGGCGTTATTGACAGTGAAGAAGTCTTTCAGGATTTACAGAGGGATCTTGATTTGCTGGATAAGTGGGCCAAGGAATGGAGTTTAATTTGGATAAATGTGAGGTGTTGAAGAGAAGTCAGAAAAGGATTTGCACAGTAAAAAGAAGGGTCTTGGAGAGTGTTGTAGAACATTGGAAGTACACGTACATGGTGTCATGAAAGCAACGTCACAGGTAGACGGGATGATGACAAAGGCTTTCGGCACACTAGCCTTTATTAGTCAGGGCACTGAGTATAGAAGTTGAGATGTTTCAAGTTGAGTATGATGTTCTTCTAAAGGGTTTTCTATTGGTGGATCCTCCGGTGATTGTAGAGGCTAAGCTGGGATCCACATATCTTAATCCAGACATTAGGGTGGAATCCCTTAATGCCTGTATGTGACTTTGTTTAATGTGAGGAGGCTGATGCACACCATAAGGTCCTTGACAGATTGGGGTCAGAGGCTAATGGCATGGAATTCAAGATGACTGGGGTTCCTTCACTCTGCCTTCACTGCTGTTTTGATGCATCGTCATCTTCGATCAACTCCATTATTGGTTGGATCGCTCTTTTTCTGGAACCATCCTCTTGACCTTACCGGATGGATGACCCTAACAGGAGTTAAGTACCAGATGGCATCAATCTTGGGATCTCAGAAACTCACAGGCCTCTCCACCATGACGATGTGATGATCATCAGAGAAGGATCAGTTGTACAAGATGGTGATGAGGCCCCAAATGGAATATTGTGTTCTGTTTTTGCCACACTGCTATACGAAATATGCCATTAAGTTGAATAGAGTTCAGAGGAGATTTACAAGGACGTTGCTGGAATTCAAGAGACTGAATTATGGAGAATGAGAGGTGATGCTGCAGATGTGTATGACATTATTAGGTTCCTCAATGGGATGAATATACTCCTGACTTTTCCGAGGATTGGAAATCAAGACCTGTAGGGCACAGGTTTCAGGTGAGAGGAGACGGGATTTTTTTCACCCAGAGAGTGGTGTGTATATGGAATAAACTGCCAGGGAAAATGGTTGTAGCAGGTATGTCAACAGTATTTAAAAGATAACTTGGGCAAGTCAAAATATTGGAAAGGTTTAAGGGATATGGGCCAAACAGACAAATGGGACTGCCTGGTCACTATGGAGCAGTTGGGTCTGTTTCTGTGCTGAGTGACTTGATGACTCTATAATAACAGCTTACTCAAAAAGTGTTCAGTGAACTGGAAAATAAAAGACATTGAAACATCAAATAATAACCCAATCTGTGTTTATGGCATTATTCCTACTGGTAAAAATGAACATGTAACAGCAAGGGCAAGTGCACTCAACTGAAAGTAGTTGCCACTTTCTCTGATTGTGTACCCTGACCAGCAGCCTTACTGTGTATTTGCTGAAGGGAGCCAGCCTTGCCTATTTTTGTATTTATTTTAATTATAAAACAAACCAATTTATTTTAATCGAAGTATCACTGGTATGAAAAAAAAACCTTTGTTTACTGAAATACATTTCAGAGTTAATTTACCTCTACACCATATCAAGTATGTATTAGGTGCATAAAAACAGATACAAATGCATGAAAAGTCGATTTTACCATGTTTAAACACAATATGGACAAATCATAATACATTGAAATGAATTCTGGAACCACTTCACTGGAATTGCACACAGTTCTCCCAATCCTCCCTCACTTGATTATTCCCCACAAAGAACTATGTGCACCTCTTGTACCTTCAATCAAAATTTGTAAATAAATCCCTTTAGTTGTTAACCACAACCATACTCATCAGCTGGTTTTGTTTTCTGTGACAAAAAACCTGCTGGAGGAACTCAGCAGTTCAGGTGGTGTCTGTGGAGGCAGAGGAATGAACAATGCTTCAGGATGAGATCCTGCATCAGGGCTGAGAGCAGAGGGAAGAGGGCTGGTATTGAAGGGAGAGGGCAGGGACAGGGGCTGAGGAAGGAGATAGTGGGCAGATGGAGCCATGTGAGGGTAGTGAGAGGGGAGGAGTTGGAAGACAGTGGCTGGTGCGTGTTGGGTGGAGACAGCTAAAGAAAGAGCAAGAAATGTGAAGGTGAAAACAAAGTGAGGTAGGAGGGTGGGTGGAGGTAGAGACCGAGGCTGAAAAGTGAGAAGATGTAGTATGTGGGTGATGGGAAGATGGACCAAGGGGCCTGAACGAGTGACGGAAGGTGGGTGGGAGGGAGGGTGTTGAGGATGGAGACCAGAAGAAGAGAGACAAGGGCACTGGGCGTGTGAAATACTTGTGGTTGGAAAATTCAGAGTGTACAAGATTGGGTTGTAGACTGGCTAGGCAGAACATGAAATGTTGTTCCTCTAGCTTGGCCTCTCCCTTACATTGTAGAACCCAACCAGCCAGTGTCTCCTGACTCCACCTCTGCCATCATCTTTCCTCCTCACCTGGTTCCACCTGTCACCTGCCAGCCTCCCTCTTTCCCTCTCCCCTTTTCATACTGGCTACCTCCCCTTCTAATTTCTTATTTTTTCAAATCCCTTTGCTTTGCAGATTCTGCTCAAACAGCTACTTTTTCTTAGCTGTTTGTTCTAGCTCCAACATCAGCAGTCTCCTGGGTCTCTTTGTTTCCAGCCTTCCTGTTTCCCATTGTATAATAGGAAACTCTAGACTTGAACTCAAATCAGTGTAAGCAATGTTTTCCAAATGTTGGTGCTGTTGAGGGAAAACTTGAGTAGAGTAATTTTTGTAATCATTTATGTTGAATAAACTAGTAACTTGTATTGATAACTGCACTATGGATTCAAAAGCATCAATATTGACAGACTAATATGTATAGTTCAATCTCAAGAAAATGTACATGGGCTTAAATATGTCATTCCTTAAGTACTTGCATTTTGTTGAAATATTTTTGAAGACTTTAATTCAAGATGTTCAGTACACTTAATAATCTAATATTCAGTTCACATATCACAGCTTTCTGATATTATTTTGTTTCTTATTGTACTTTTCATCAAAAATTCAGCTTGATATTTATTATAACATGTTTTTCACAATAATGGACAATTATTGATTTTTTTCTATTGAGCTATGGTCCAATTAATGTTAAAGAATTTACTTTCGTAAAAACTTGACGAAAAAACATTTGTCTTAGTGTTCCTTTTTGATGCTAATACCGGAATATTTAGTCTACCATTACTGGATAAAAAGCCCCCTTCATAATTACTAATTTCATTATTGTTAAAATTTAATCGGTGCAGCTGCCAAAGGAAGTATAGATATTCGCTAATGTGAAGATTGTCTGGTAGTAGATTAACTACACCACTGCAGTGGAAAAACCAGAGCATGGTATGTTAATTGATGTGTCGATAGTTTCAGAAAAATTCAGATTTGCGAACAAAGTCCAAAAAGGTAATAAAAATTAACATGATGAAATGCCATTTATTGTGCATAACAAAAATAGATTCAGTTCTCCTGCCCTGATTTTGAAGTACTGTAAACGATCACAATTCTTACTGGGATCCACTACGACAACTATTGAAGGAGGAAAGGGAAAAATAGGGATCTGTCAACCTAGTGACCTGACAGTAGGTTAAGTTTTCCAATTTATCATTAAGGAACTGTAAAGGGGCTCCTGGATTGGGCAGTATGAATGTAAGTTTATGAAAAAGAAATCATGTTTCATTGAATTATTGGAATTTTTTTTGAGGTTGCAACAAATAGAATAGATGAAGTTAAACCAGTTCCTAATGTGTATTTGGACTATCTTCAATAAAACACCAAGCAGGAGATTATAGAGTCCCAGTGTCATGCAGCAAAGAAGAAGGCCTCTTTGCACATCATATGCATGCCAACCTTGTTGCCTACTTATACTGGTCCCTTTTAGCTGCATTAGAACTATCTCCTTCTATGCATTGCATTAGATCTACTGTCTGTTCTAACTGTCCCAAACATTGTGCTTATATCTGATTCCAGCACTTTCTTTATCAGTAAGTTACAGATATCAGACACTCTCCATGTAAAAGAAAATGCTGCAAATCCCCTTTAAAACCTATTCTTACCTTATCCCACTTACACAGGAAAAAAGATTTTGACTAACTACCCCAGCTATGCCTTTCATAATCTTGTATACTTCTATCAGGTCACCTTTTGCTCCAAGAAAAACAAACTCATTCTGTCCAATGTCTAAATCCAGCTAACATCTTGATGAATTTCCTCCGCAGTGCAACCACATCCTTCCAAAACTTGGAATGCGACACAATATTCCAAGTGCACTTTTATATTCTATGCTATGACTTATGAAGGCAAGTTGATGATACATTCTTCACTACCTTTCCACCAGTTTTACTACTTTCGGGGAGCAATAAATTGGACCACAAGGTTCCAAGATAGTGGCACTTAAGAGGGTTATAGATAGACACGTGAGTATGCAGGGAATGGATCATGTGCTGGCAGAAGAGATTTAGTATAATGTTCAGGGTAGACATTGTGGGTCCAAGCTGCATGATTCCTCTGTTTATCAATACCTCTTCACGTCCTACCATTCATGTATTAGTGCTTCCTTACTGACTTGCTAAAACGTATCACTTTGTACTGTTGGGATTAAATTCCACCTGCCAACAGCCCTTTCTCTGCTTAGGCCAGTGTCTCAAAAAACTACCTGGATGCACTTGACAAATTCCACCCCATCTAAGCTCCAACGTAGATGGGAGGACCACCTTGTCAAACAGCTTCACTTTGTTAAACAAACAGGATTTCCCAGTGGCCAACCATTTTAGTTCGGATTCCCATTCCTATCCCAACATGTCAGTCCACGGCCTCCTCTATTGCCACAATGAGGCACTCTTAGGCCGGAGGAGCAACACCTCGTATTCCATCTGGTTAGCTTCTAACCTGATGGCATGAACATCGGTTTCTCTAACTTACAGTAACTTTTTCCCTCTCCCTTCCCTCTTCTTCCATTCACCTCTCTGGCCCCCCTCTTATTTCTTCTCTGCTCCTTACCTCCCCCTGAAGCTTCACCTCTTTCCTTTTCTCCCATGGTCCACTCTCCTCTCTTCTCCAGCCCCTTACCTTTTCTAGCCACACCTACCAGCTTCTCACTTCACCCCCCTCCTCCATATCTACTTACCTTCCCGCTCACCTAGATTCACCTATCACCTTCCAGCTTGTACTCCTTCCCTTCCCCCACCTCCTTATCCTGGCTTTTCTCCATTTCCTTTCCAATCCTGATGAAGGGTCCCATCCAAAATATTGTCTTTTTATTCCTTTCTATAGATGCTGCCTGACCTGCTGAGTTTTGCCACTTTTAGTATGTGTTACAATGACATGCAATCAGAAGCCCAAGATGCGCACTGTGGATTGTGCACAGGTGCTGCACAATTGGTCACCCAATCTATCTCAAATCTAAAGGAGGGCATATTGTGAGTATCAAATGCAGTAGATCAGGTTGGAGGAGGCGCAGGTGAACCTTTGCCTCACCTGTTTTGGTATCTGGATGGTGGTGAGGGAGAGGATGAAGGAAAAGATGTTACATATCCTATAGTTGCAAAGAAAGAGCCTGTAAAGGAAACGGGTGGGGATGGATGAATGGACCATTGTGAACATGAACGTCACAGAGAGCTATTCCAGTGAAAAATAGAAAGCTGGAGAGAGGGGAAGTTGTGGCTGGTGGTAGGATCATGTTGGAGTTGGCAGAAATGTCTAATGTTGAATGAAAATGCTGGTGGGGTGAAAGATAAGGACTCTTTGACCTGTGGAGAGGGTGGGGAGCAGTGATATGTAGGAAATAAAGGAAATACTTATAAGGGCTCTGTCAACTATGGCAGGAGGAAGCCATGCTTCCAGAAGAAGGAGGCTTTTCAGAATTTCATTTTAGAAGCTCTGATGCAGATGGCCTTATTTTGAGAGTAGATGCAGCAGAGACAGAGAACTTGATAAAAAGGATTGGCATCCATAGGCATGATAGGAGAAAGTGTAGATAAGCGTGTTTGCGCTGACAAACAACTGAACCCAGGTGTGGAGGAATGACAGACTGCCATGTAGAGACAGAAACATGAGTTTATTCAAAGGAATTCCAACAGAACATCTGTGGCTTGACTGAGCAACTCTGCGAACTCATTCCCAACACACATAAAGACCACATGATCTGTGCTAATTGGGAATCCACTTTAATTAAGCACAATGTGCTGAAAACCCATGTCAGTCAAAATATATTTGACAAGATTAAGTAGAGAGCACAAGGGCTTATCGAGTTGAGCTAAGACAACAATTAACAAATACAGGTGCAACCCAAAAGTGCTCATGGCAGAATGATGTGAGAGCTGGTAGTTTTATAGAAAATGTCAGTGGTAGTCTGACTCCTGATATAGGGAGAGGGAAGGGGAGATGGGGAGAAGGAAAAGGAGATGGGGAGAGGGAGAGGGAGAGAGAGAGAGAAAGACAAGTTCTCTACACAGACAAGAGTGTCAGTGGAAGGGAATTGTTTAAGTCTTTGTTGGAGAAAGTGCACAAAAACATGAGACCAACCAGATGGGATTAGAGGTTCAAATGGTTCTGTTTATTATAATAATGAAAGGGGAGACTAACAGTCGTTGCAATATTATAGGCTGCTGCATCAATTTTTATTTTGAGATTCTCCAACTTGAGAATTGGCAGCAAACTCTCCCCACCATTGAGAGAAAGAGAGAGAGCGAGAGAGAGAGAGAGAGAGAGAGAGAGAGAGAGCGCGATTTTCCAACTACAGAGACCTCCATCCACTCATCCACCACATTGGTTTGGAATTGGTTGTCCTCTGCGCTCGACCCTGGAGGCACCATCTGGAGAATGTTGGGAAATGGTCAGCTGGTGAGATCGTGGAGCGGAAAACTCATCCGCTGTAAAAAAAAACACGGTTTGAGTGCCATCGACCCTTAGGACCTTGATGAAACCCAGCCACCTTGAAAAGGGAAAAAAAGAGATATTAAAGAGAGGAATTTAAGCTGTTTCCATGATGAGCTTGAAGAGGCAATGACTTGGCTCCATCTTACCTCCATGCATGGGAGTTAGGGTATCAATGGTGAAGATTAGGACCAGGTAATTATTGAAATGATGGAGGGCATGAAAGGTGTTCCCAGTGTAAGTGGGAAGGACTGAACAGATATGTAGAAATGAGTACGGTGGAGAAACAGTAGGGAAAACAATCAATAGATCTGCCAGGACAACCCTTCTTTTATTTCTAGGTCCTACCCATGTTGCTCTATTGGACAATTTCTTCAGGATATCCCCTCTATCTACTACTGTAATTTACTTTTTTAGTAGTATTTCTCCATTTCCCCCTTTGCATCCCCCTGAGGCATACTTGAATCTCCCTTACTTTTAAACATAAAGCTTCTGGTGCAGCTCTTCACTCGACTATATTTCCATGACTGCATGATTGCAATAACTTTATAATTCTGAGTACTGAACCAAGCTCATCTGACTTCATGTGAGACTCCTTTGTGTTAGCATAAATGTATTTGAGCCTATCAGGCCCCTGCTATTCTCTCTAAACGGCCTTTTTCAGCTTTGCCTACTGAACGTACTTCATCTATCCTCTACATTTAGGCAATCTTCCCACCTGTCACATGGTTACTGAGTTTCCCATTCCTCTGACAGATTATTTAAACCCTCCTGAGTGGTGTGAACAAACTTCTTCACAGGGATATAGGTTCTCCTCATTCCTTCAGTTTAGTAAAACCCATGCTTCCTACATAGGTCTCAACTGGTTCAAAGACAGTCCCAATAATTAATGTACTTAAAGCGTACCTTCCTGCATCAGCTCTTCAGCAGCACTTTCATCTAACTCTTCTCTTAACTAAACAAGATAAAATGCTGAGGAGGAAATAGATTTGGTTAATAGGCAGAAAACAGATCTAGAAATAAAAAGTTAATTTTGTTGTCGGTTCTGGTGCTAGCCCCCATTACATCAGAATGGATGGCTATGTGCGGAGCCAAAAGAGATGGGGAAGATTTTGAACAATTTCTTTTCTTCAGTATTCACTAAGGAGAAGGTATTGAATTGTGTAAGGTAAAGAAAACAAGAAGGGTAGTTATGGAAAGTATGACGATTAAAGAAGAGGAAGTACTGGCGCTTTTAAGGAATATAAAAGTGGATAAGTCTCTGGGTCCGGACAAGATATTCCCTAGGACGTTGAGGGAAGTTAGTGTGGAAATAGCAGGGGCTCTGACAGAAATATTTCAAATGTCATTAGAATCGGGGATGGTGCCGGAGGATTGGCGTGTTGCTCATGTTGTTCCATTGTTTAAAAAGGGTTCTAAGATTAAACCTAGCAATTATCAGCCTGTGAGTTTGACGTCAGTGGCGGGTAAATTGATGGAAAGTATTCTTAGAGATGGTGTATATATAACTATCTGGATAGACAGGGTCTGATTAGGAACAGTCAACATGGATTTGTGCGTGGAAGGTCATGTTTGATAAATCTTATTGAATTTTTTGATGAGGTTACTGAGAAATTTGACAAGGGTAAAGCGGTGGATGTTGTCTATATGGACTTCAGTAAGGCCTTTGACAAGGTTCCACATGGGAGGTTAGTTAGGAAGGTTCAATCGTTAGGCATTAATATTGAAGTAGTAAAATGGATTCAGCATTGGATGGGGGATGCCAGAGAGTAGTGGTGGATAACTGTGTGTCAGATTGGAGGACGGTGTGTAGCGGTGTGCCTCAGGGATCTGTACTGGGTCTAACGTTATTTGTCATATATATTAATGATCTGGATGATGGGGTGGTAAATTGGATTAGTAAGTATGTAGATGATACCGAGATAGGTGGTGTTGTGGATAATGAAGTAGGTTTTCAAAGCTTGCAGAGAGATTTAGGCCAGTTAGAAGAGTGGTCTGAAAGATGGCAGATGGAGTTTAATGCTGAAAAATGTGAGGTGCTACATTTTGGTAGGACTAATCAAAATAGGACATACATGGTAAATGGTAGGGCATTGAAGAATGCTGTAGAACAGGGAGATCTAGGAATAATGGTGCATAGTTCCCTGAAGGTGGAATCTCATGTGAATAGGGTGGTGAAGAAAGCTTTTGGTATGCTGGCCTTTATTAATCAGAGCATTGAGTATAAGGGTTGGGATGAAATGTTGAAATTGTATAAGGCATTGGTAAGGCCAAATTTGGAGTATTGTGTACAGTTCTGGTCACAGAATTATAGGAAAGATGTCAATAAAATTGAGAGAGTACAGAGGAGGTTTACTAAAATGTTGCCTGGGTTTCATCTCCTAAGTCACAGAGAAAGGTTGAACATGTTAGGTCTTTATTCTTTGGAGCGTAGAAGGTTGAAGTGTTTAAAATTATGAGGGGGGATTGATAGAGTTGACGTGGCTAGGCTTTTTCCATTGAGAATGGGGGAGATTCAAACAAGAGGACATGAGTTGAGAGTTAAAGGGCAAAAGTTTAGGGGTAACATGAGGGGAAACTTCTTTACTCAGAGAGTGGTAGCCGTGTGGAATGAGCTTCCAGCAGAAGTGGTTGAGGCAGGTTCGATGTTGTCGTTTAAAGTTAAATCGGATAGATATATGGACAGGAAAGGAATGGAGTGCAGGTCGGTGGGACTAGGTGAGAGTAAGAGTTCGGCACGGACTAGAAGGGCCAAGATGGCCTGTTTCCGTGCTGTAATTGTTATATGGTTATATGGTTATATACTTCAAAATCTCACTCAATAATTTCAGTAAAGGATCAGGTGTGATATATCTGAGTCTGCAGATGCAGATGATACAAAGCACTGTATGGTGTGAAAAGGAACCGAAAGGCTTCAGAGAGATATAGACAAGCCAAGAGAATGGGTGAAGATATAGAAGTTGAAATATGAGATGGAAAAATGTGAGGTCATCCACTTTAGTAGAAAAAAACAGAGTGACAGAGTACTTTGTAAATTATTAGATGCTGATACTCTGTGGGATATGGATGTCCTTCTGCAAGAATCACTGAAAGTTGACATGCAAGTTCAGCAAGCAATTCAGAAGGTAAATAGTTTGCTGTCCTCTGAGAGAAGAGGATTCAGGTCCAAGAAAATAAACTGCTTGCTGCAATCACACAGAGCTCTGATGAGATTAGATCTTGAGTCTTTTGTACAAGTCTGGGCTCCCTTCTCAAAGCAACAGAGAGAGCATTGCTAATGTTCACCAGGGTTTTTTTTCTCACCTAGTGGTAGTGAATCTATCAAGGGCTCAGTCATCAAGTATATTCAAAATGCTGCACATCAAACAATCCTGATAGCATTCAATGGATTGTCAAGTACAGCATTCAGAATCAGGTTTATTATCACTGGCATGTGTCGTGAAATTTGTTAATTTAGCAGCAACAGTTCAATGCAATACATAATACAGAAGAAAAAAAATAGTAATAATAAATAAATAAATAAATAAATTACAGTATACCTATATTGAATAGATTAAAATCATGCAAAAATGGAAATAATATATATTAAAAAGTGAGGTAGTGTTCAAGGGTTCAATGTCCATTCAGGAGTTGGATGGCAGAGGGGAAGAAGCTGTTCCTGAATCGCTGAATGTGTGCCTTCAGGCTTCTGTACCTCCTACCTGATGGTAACAGTGAGAAAAGGGCATGCCCTGGGTGCTTGGGGTCCTTAATAATGGACGTTGCCTTTCTGAGACACCATTCCTTGAATATGTCCTGGGTACTTTGTAGGCTAGTACCCAACACGGAGCCGACTAAATTTACAACCCTCTGCAGCTTCTTTTGGTTCTTTGCAGTAGACCCCCTTACCAGACAGTGACGCAGCTTGTCAGGATGCTCTCCATGGTACATCTATAGAAGTTTTTGAGTGTATTTGTTGACATACCAAATCTCTTCTAACTCCTAATGAAGTATAGTCGCTGTCTTGCCTTCTTTATAACCATCGATATGTTGGGACCAGGTTAGGTCCTCAGAGGTCTTGATACACAGGAACTTGAAACTGCTCACTCTCTCCACTTCTGATCCCCCTATGCGGATTGATATGTATTCCTTCGTCTTACCCTTCTTGAAGTCCACAATCAGCTCTTTCGTCTTACTGATGTTGAGTGCCAGGTTGTTGCTGCAATACCACTCCACTAGTTGGCATATCTTGCTCTTGTATGCCCTCTCCTCTCCATCTAAGATTCTACCAACAATGCTTGTATAGATTTATAGATGGTATTTGAGCTATGCTTAGCCACATAGTCATGGGTAAAGAGGAGGAGATATTATCACCAGTCTGCATAGATTGTGGTCTTCCGGTTAGGAAGTCGAAGATCCAATTGCAGAGGGAGGTATAGAAGCCCATGTTCCATAACTTCTCACTCAGGATTGTGGGAATGATGGTATTAAATGCTGAGCTATAGTCGATGAACTGCATCCTGACATAGGTGTTTGTGTTGACCAGGTGGTTTAAAGCCGTGTGAAGATCCATTGTGATTGTATCTGCCGTTGACATATTGTGGTGATAGGCAAATTGCAATGGGCCCAGGTCCTTGCTGAGGCAGGAGTTCAGTCTAGTCATGACCAACCTCTCAAAGCATTTCATCACTGTAGATTTGAGTGTTACTGGGCAATAGTCATTGAGGCAGCTCACATTATTCTTCTTAGGCTCTGATGTAATTGTTGCCTTTTTGAAGCAAGTGGGAACTTACACCCATAGCAGTGAGAGGTTGAAAATGTCCTTGAATACTCCCTCCAGGTGGTTGATCAGAGCCTTACCAGGTACTCCATCAGGACCTTCCACCTTGCGAGGGTTCACCCTCTTTAAAGACAGCCTAATATCGACCTCTGAGACAGAGATCACAGGGTCATCAGGTGCAGCAGGATCTTCACAGCTGTAGTTGTGTTCTCCCTTTCAAAGCAGGCATAGAAGGCATTGGGTTCATCTGGTAGTAAGCATCACTGCCATTCATGCTACTGGATTCAATAACCTCTTCAATAACCTGATCAATAAACTCTTCAGCATATTTGAATAATTAGTTTACATATTATATTTCATTTACTCATATGCATTTTCAGATCATTATTTTAACACCTAATAAATCTGGAGGATCACAATATACAAATGAAGGGAATAAATAGCATACTTCTCTGAAATTCTTTTTTTTCTGAACAAGAATTGAAACTTCTCAGCCATTGTATACAAATTGTAACTCAGATTGAAAACAGAAAGCACTGCATTTTGAAGTGAACAAATAGTCTGTAGTATGTTCAAATACATCAGGCATGCAAACCCTAATTCCCCAGGATCTTCCCTTGGTGTGCTTTTCCAGTCCCAATTGACTCTTTTCCCAAATGATTTTAAACACCTAACAATTGCAGCACCTGCTGCTCAGTGAGTATTGGTGTCTTATATTGATGGATTTTAAAATGTAAAAATATCTTGTTCAGGCATTTTGCATTTTTAACCAGTTATTGCTTCAGGGTTTAGTACACTTCATAATTTCATTCCACAAATTAGTATTAAGGTCTGAAAGCTAGACCTCTGGAATTAAATTCTGCAGGTGAAGTATATAATGAGGCAGAATGCACTGAAGCTGACACAGCATAATTAAACAGTCACTTGGTAGACATGATCTAAGCTATTTTATGGTCCAAAATTGTCTTTTAAAAGTTTACCACATTTCGGTATTTTGCACACATAATATAAGAAAAGGGGTCAAGATCTGAGGATTAAATTTGGATAACTTGGCTAACAACAGTAGGAATTTCATAATCCAAGTGTAGGTTTTATTAAATCTGGAAATACCAAGTATTCTTTAATTAAACAGTGTTCCAAATTTTTCTGCTCTTTTCTTATTTACTTCACATTCTAATTAGTCATTCTAATTAGAAGCTAGACACAGTCCCCAGGCCAGAGTAGTCTGTCTGGGTATCAATGATGGTTAACATGTTGTCAGTAGGCACGGTTGGAAGATAGGATGGCCCTTTGGGCACTCGTCCAAGCACCCTGCATCAGCAAACCAGGGCCCTGGCGGATGGGAACTCTGCCACTGGCTTCACCATGGAAAACAACAGGGGGGAAGTAGCCATGAAGCACATCAAAGGGTGACATACCATAGCAGAAGGGCTGTGTAGATTGTGGGACAGTTTGGACCAAAGTAGATACTTCTTCCATGTGGAAGGGTTAGAAACAGCAATGCATCACAGAAACCTCTGCACTTGCTGATTAGCTCTTTCTGACTGGCTGTTGGTCTGCAGATGACAGCTGGAAGACAAGCTCACTGAGGTGTGGAGCAAGGTGCAGAAGGTTAGCCAGAAGCAGCGGTCGAAATGTGGGTCCTCGGTCCAACAAAATGGTCTGAGGGAAACAGCGGAGGCAAACTACTGTACATGTTGGAGAACCAGGCCACTGTCTTAGTGGCTGATGGAAGGTTGGGGAGGAGAATGAAGCGGGCTGCTTTAGAGAACCAGTCCACCACTGTCACGATTACCATGGGTCCGTTGGAAGATGGCAAATCCAGATGAAATCCATAGAACCACTGGCATCAGGGGACCAATCGAGGCCAAGGGAACCCAGAGGGTCTCTAGCTGGAGGAATTGGACAGGGCACATTGAGGATAGGCAGTGACAAATTGACATACATCTGCTATCATGGTGGGCTACCAGAACCAATATTGCAGAAAATCTAGAGCCTGTCTTCCACTCATCTCACTGGCAGATGCAGATCAGGTTGTATGTGCTCCATAGATCCAGTTTTGTGAAGACGTTGGTCTCGTGGAGTGTTTCATCAAGGGGAGAAGGCAGCGGTTCTTAATGGTGACTTTGTTGAGTCCACGGTTGTTGATGCAGGGACTGAGATCCCCATCTTCTTTGACAAAGAAGAATCTTGCACCTGCTGGAGACTTGTCATGGGCCCTCTGGGCCTTTGTGGCTTGTCGTAGAATGTTGGGCTTCGAAGTTTCGAGCACCTATATTTGCTAAATGTTATAGTTGTTAAGCCCTGGTGCTGCCTTCTCAAATTAGTTGTGACTGGCATGTGTTTCCTGCATTCTATGAGTATTTAAAGGGGACTCTTGTTTAGCATCGTAGTGGAGTCCTTGTGCGTTTGTGGAGAATGATTGGTCTGGCGGTGTCGCTTGATTGTGCTTCCGTTGCTCTGTCGGTATTCCTATGTCTAACCTCATTTCCTTTTCTGCATGGTAGGCTGCTGTTCTTCTGCACCTGGGTCAAGTCATTGCCAGTGCCCACCGTGACAGGGTCTGCAGTTCCTCTGCATTTGGGTCCAACTCCTGCAAGCGTGTGCCAGGACAGGGTTGGATGAAGCTGTGCTCTGGTGCTTCTGCAAAGTAGTCATTCGTGGATTGCATCTCAGGAGGAGAGAGGGAGAACAGACAGCCCTGGGGAGGGGTGGTGCCTGGGAGGAGGTCAATCATGCAGTTATCTGGTCTGTGAGGTGGCAGGTTGTTATCTTTCCTTTTATTAAAAGCGATCATTAAGTCATGATATTCCTGTGGGAGTTTGAGAGTTTCCTCCGTCTCTACAGATTTACGGGGTGAAGTCAGCTAAGGTTGCAGGCAGGTGGTCCAGCACATGGGTCCCCGGCTCAGCAGTGAACTGGAAGACCAAGCAAAGTGAGGGTTGTAAGTGGAGAGCCAGGGATAACCCAGCATAAGAGCAGTGTTGGGCAATTCAATCAGGAGGAGGTGGTTGGGCTCGCAGTGCTGTCCGATGTTCATGTGCAAAGGCCTTGTGCCATGTTCTGACAATCCCAGATCCGTAGGGATGTCAATCAATGGCCATGATGCAAAAGATGTGAGAGATAGGCTTGATAGCTGCCTGTCCAAAATGTTCCCTGCTGCGCTATAATACTCCAGAGCCTCCTGTGTGAATGTGAAGGAGGGCAGAGAGAGTGAGTCGGACTATGGCACTGGAATGAGGGGCTGGGGGAAGCTTAACAGATAGAAGGCCCCTTATCTGGTGAGCATTTGATGTGTGGGTGATAGACAGCTCCGCAGTAAGTGCTCAAAGTTGTTTCTCCAGCATTGCTCACGCTCTTGGAGCATTGATGGTGAGGGTCCTGCAGCCTGAAATAGTTCTGGCAATGTTCTGGCTGATGATCTGAGAGTCATTCCATAAGACACTTGTCAATTCGGAGGGCCAGAATGATGAGGCTTTCAAGGTCATTGGGCATCTCCTGAGAATATAGAAGCATAGAAAATAGGTGCAGGAGTAGGCCATTCGGCCCTTCAAGCCTGCACCGCCATTTATTATGATCATGGCTGATCATCCAACTCAGAACCCCGCCCCAGCCTTCCCTCCATACCCCCTGACCCCCCGTAGCCACAAGGGCCATATCTAACTCCCTCTTAAATATAGTCAATAAACTGGCCTCAACTGTTTCCTGTGGCAGAGAATTCCACAGATTCACCACTCTCTGTGTGAAGAAGTTTTTCCTAATCTCGGTCCTAAAAGGTTTCCCCTCTATCCTCAAACTGTGGCCCCTCGTTCTGGACTTCCCCAACATCGGGAACAATCTTCCTGCATCTAGCCTGTCCAATCCCTTTTGGATCTTATACGTTTCAATCAGATCCCCCCTCAATCTTCTAAATTCCAACAAGTACAAGCCCAGTTCATCCAGTCTTTCTTCATATGAAAGTCCTGCCATCCCAGGAATCAATATAGCTAGCAGCAGTTCTGTATTCCAGCCGCACTACACTGTAAACATCCTGAATTCCCTGGTGTAATTCAGCACTAAGCTTGAGCCTTGATGCAAGTGAAATACTGATCCACTGCTACCTTTCCACTTCCTGGCTGGTCAAAAACCTAGCACATCTCAGTGGTGAATTCCTCAAATGTATTGAAAATGGTGGTTCTATTGTCCCAATTAGTAGCAGCTCAAGTCAGAGCTCCTTCAATCAGGAGAGAAAAGACAAAGGTAATCTTGGCTTGGTCCATAGAATACAGAGATGGTTGGAGCTCAAAGAGTAAGACACACTGGGACAGGAAGTTGCAGCATTGGGTTGGGGGATCCTTCAGACCGTTCAAGCACTGGAATCCAAGGCTTCAAGGGAAGAGGTTCATTGGTGCAGGGTGGCTGTTGATTGAGAGTGGTGTACAATAGTTTCCTGCTGCTTCAGGATTGTGTGCTCCTGTTAACAGATGACTTCCTTTAGGTGAGTATACTGTCCTGTCCTGTTCACTCATCCTGTCAGGGAATGTAGAGGAAGCTTGATCCAAGAGCAGAACCATAGAGACAATTTAACAGTAGGGTCTGTTTTACTAATAAACTGCAAACTAACAAGCCACAAGGGGTACAAAGCAAGAACAGATATTTAAAACACAAGGCAATACCTTAACTGAAAGCTAGAAGTAACTGGTTCAGGCCAGCTGGTTTGAAGAGTGAACAAAGGCTGAGATGAGAGCTGGGTTTAAATGGGCTGTAGGCAGTGAGTTGGAATAAGTGGCAGGAGATTCCTTTAGCTGGGTGGAGACTGGGAAGTGCCTTTCTGTGCTGTAAACAGATTTAATTTGAGCAATCACCATAGATATGCAGAATTCAACAACAAAGGAATGTTTGTAACAGCGTATTCTGAGCAGGTGAGTGAATCAATTCAGCAAGAGTCACGGAACTTATTTGTTATTTACATTAAAAAGTTTATAGCGTGAAATCCCGTTTTAAGTGCAAGTTCTTGGTCAACATAACAGCAATAAAGCTTCATATGAGAATGTCTTCAGAGAAGTAACATTATACTGATAGACTCAGTAACTTAAATCGTTATCGAAAATAAATCTTCTATCTTCAATGTCTGTCTTTATGAAACTATAAACGGAATAATGGAAGGCGTAGAAATACTTATGCCGTTTTAAAGTGACAAAACCAAGGCTATTTCATACTTTCTAACGTGTTGGACCTTCAGGTTCCTGATAAACTGGAAAGACTCCATGGACTCCGCCCACAGATGGAAGAGATTGGTGAAAGGGAATAATTTGCGCCGAGAGCTACGACTGATTGGCTGTTCTTTCTGTCAATCATTGAGAGGCGGCGGCTCCAGTCGGTCAGGCTGAGGGAGTGCGCAAACAGTTGAACAGCGTGAGCTGAGCGCGCCAATATGTTCCTGTTATGTGTGAAAGGTAATTATGCAGAACTGGCGACAGTCGGACTGTTTTTTTGTGTGTCTGGTGAAGGGTGTACTAGGTCCTTTATATATTACTGCACCGGGTTTGTTTTAGAACTGGTGTGAGTGGAGATGATAATTCTTCACGAAGTTTGGATGCCCGTGTGTTCATTTTGTGCTTTCTGAAATTAGTTCCACTCCTTCACCCCGGTTCGTGCCCCTGTTGGCGAAGTGAGTCGGGTGCGGATGAAGGGTCAGACAAACCCCAGGACGTGCACTGCATTTTGCCCAGTCCGGGGTTGGATGAGGAGGGCGGCTTGCCTTTCCAGGCGTGTATGGTGTCGTTGGCACAGACATGAACGGTGGAGCTCAATGTTGTGTCAGTTGTACCTTGGAGTAAATAAAGTTAGCTTTTGCTTTTTTAAAGTAAAATATCGCATTTATATATCAAATACCGTGGTTTCGGAAATCTCCAAAGTACTCATTGTCCAGGGTAGGAATGTTAGAAACATGAAGAATCTTGCAAAAAGTGATCTGAAAAACATTTTTGGTCATGGTAGTCAGAGATCAATATTGACCAGGAGTATGGGGAGAATCCCCTGCTTATTAAGAGCTACATAATGCAATCTTTTATCTACTTAGGACTGCAGAGTGGGTCTCAGTTTGATGTTCTATCAGGTAGTTAAGTACCCCTCAGAATTGAGTAGAGTACAGGAAGAGATTATTGTCTGGGTAAATTACCAGTTGTAATTCATTCCCTAGCAATAATGCTGCTTACATGATATAATCTGCCTTGGAAATATGTTGCTATTGCCCTTAGTGGTGCAAATTGCTACATGTATGTGCTTAGAAGTGAACAGGGAACCTACAAAGACTTGGGGTAAATCTAGTACTAGTAGACCACATAAGTAACATAATTGTAAGTTGTTTTTCCCCAGTTTTACTACTTATTTGAGTGTTTTACTGATCCAAATGGAAAAATATTGTAGACAATGTAGAGGGTCATACAAAAATTCATTACATTATGGTATTGAAACAGGTTTTGTATTTTATCAGCAAATCCATACCAATCAAGTTGCTCACTTCAGCTAGTCCTATTTGCTCATGTTGCTCTAAACCTTTCCTAAGCAAATATTTTCTACATTTAATTGTTCCTGCTCCATTTCCTCTGGCATTCATTCCATATCATCTTAGGGAAAAAAAATCCCCCTCAGGTCACCTTGAAATCTTTACCCTCACACCTTTTTAGGACTGTCTTCTAGATTTGTATAACCTTTATAAAACAAAAGAGATGGTTGTTGACTTCAGGAGGACAGGGAGCAACCACTCTCCGCTGAGCATTGACAACTCCTCCGTAGAGATCGTTAAGAGCACCAAATTTCTTGGTGTTCACCTGGTGGAGAATCTCACTTGGTCCCTCAACACCAGCTCCATAGCAAAGAAAGCCCAGCAGCGTCTCTACTTTCTGCGAAGGCTGAGAAAAGTCAATCTCCCCCCCCCCATCCTCACCACATTCTACAGAGGTTGTATTGAGAGCATCCTGAGCAGCTGCATCACTGCCTGGTTCGGAAATTGTACCATCTTGGATCACAAGAGCCTGCAGTGGATAGTGAGGTCATCTGAGAAGATCATTGAGGTCTCCCTTACCGCCATTACAGACATTTACACCACACGCTGCATCCGTAAAGCAAACCGCATTATGAAGGACCCCTCGCACCCCTCATACGAACTCTTCTCCCTCCTGCCATCTGGCAAAAGGCACTGAAGCATTCGAGCTCTCACTACCAGACTATGTAACAGTTTCTTTCCCCAATCAGACTCCTCAATACCCAGAACCTGGACTGACACCAACCTACTGCCCTCTACTATGCCTATTGTCTTGTTTATTTATTGTAATGCCTGCACTGTTTTGTGCACCTTATGCAGTCCTGGGTAGGTCTGTAGTCCAGTGTAGTTTTTGTGTTGTTTTACATAGTTCAGTGTAGTTTTTGTATTGTTTCATGTAGCACCATGGTCCTGAAAAACGTCTCATTTTTGCTGTGTACTGTACCAGCAGTTATGGTCGAAACGACAATAAAAAGTGACTTGACTTTAGGAGGGAGACTGTGACTATCTACCCTGTTTATGCTCCTTATGATTTTATAAACCTCTATAAGGTCACCCCTCTGCCTCCTTGTAAATCAAGCCATTGAGTCCTTGACATATCCTTGTGAATCTTTTCAACACCCTTTGTAGCTTAATCACATCTTTGATTCTTTATGATGATAATATGCTTCAAATTAGACTCCTTGCAGGTCTCCATAGAGCATAGTACAGCACAAAAACAGGCCCTTCAGCCCCCCAATATTGTGCTGAACTAATTCAATTTGTAATCAAGTGGCTAACTAAATTAATCTCATCTACCTATACCATATTCTTCCATTTTGCTGAGATTCATGTGCCCATCTGAAAAGCCTAATATTTCTGCCTTGATTACCAGAGCGTTTCAGGCACCCACCATTCTGTCTTTTTAAAAAAAACACACAACACCCCTCATATCTCCATTGAAATTACCCCCTCATCTTAAATTTCAACCTTTGGAAAAAGATGATGTTTATCTATTCTATTTATGTCTCATGATATTATAGACCTCCATCAAATCTCTGCTCAGCCTCCACTGCTCCAGAGAAAAGAGCCAAGTTTGTCCAGCCTCCTGGTAACCCTCTTCTGCACCTTCTCCAAAGCCTGATATCACTCTATCTGCTCCCTTTCCCCTCCATTTTCATATACCTCCCATTCCTGCAACTTGTCCTGGTGATAGTGAGTTCCACCTTCCTGCCACAATATTAATTTCTTACTAGATTATTCAGTGATTTTGATAATTTTGGTCTCTTAATTTTGGCGCAGTGGGGGGGAATCTCTCATCAAAATACTTAATGTTTTTGTTTGCAATCTTTGTTTTCTACAGGAAAGAATCTGAGACTTGTCCTGAGTTCTTGTATGATCCACATGAATCTTGTTTGTGTCTTGGTCTCTGTACCCTTGAGACCAGATTCAGAATTATGATCTATGCATTTTGAAATTAGAATTAATGTTTGAAACATAGTTAATGTAATAGTCTGTGAGCCAGTAGGGTTGGTTGGTACCATCTGAGGGGAATAATGCTCATAGTGATTTTTGACAAGGTATACATCTCTAGAGTTAGAAAATATGTGATAGCATTGCACCAGTGGTAGCTTTATTACTTCAAATAAGTAATCATTTTTTATATATATTCTATATTAACATTAGTACAGCAGAAAATGTTACCCCACCCCTCAAAAGGTAAAAAATCTCATCTGGAGAGACTTCTGAAGTTTTATCAATGTCATGATATTTTCCATATTGTTGTATCAAATGAAAACAATCTCAAGCTTTTGTCATAGCATATAGAATTACAGTACAACTTCAGTTTTCCTATTTCCATGAGAAATGGATCCCAGTGATTTCATCACTGTTTAAGGCCTTGTTAATCCTTATTGATATGTGACAATGGATCCATCTGTTACTCTCGTCATATTAATGTAACTGCACTGCTCTCTATTTGTCTCATTTTCCTTTAATTTCAGGCTGACTAAGCTTTTACAGAATACTTTGAGTCTCTACCCATATTTTTCAAGGATATTCTGAAATGAGAAGGTTATTTCTTCCTTTCCCATCATCCAAGGTCATAAGTAATTCTTGGTGAAACAATGATTTATTGCAGTTCTAGTTGTTGCATATTGCTTGCTATGGTACGTGCCATATGCCCCCTCGTCACTGGGGACACCAAATGCACATTGGGTGACTACATTGAGAAATGTTTCCATTAGTCTACAAGGGTGACTCTGAGCCTCCAGCTACCTAGTTTAATTCTGTATTCCCCTCTGACCTCTGGTTCTTTGGGTACAGTTCCAACAAAGTAGAGTGAAAGATTAAGGAGCTGTACATTCTCCTCTCTGGACCTGAGCTTTTTAAAAATATTTTCACTATATTCCTGATCACTTGGCTGACTTGGGTGTTTTACTTTGTTAAAGGTGTTGTTTTCAATAAATTTTAATACCAGGGCATTGTAGAACTAACTTGTATTTGTGAGAGTGGAGTTGCAGCATGAGGCTCTCCAGCCACTTTTTACAATGGCTCAATCACATAATTTTATGAATTCACAATTTGTCATGATGATTGACGTCTTGTATCATTATCAAATTTTCAGATTATTGGGTCCAAACAGTGGCCAAATACAACAGAGTAGAATAATGATGCATTAAAGTGAAACAGCAGCATCCAAAATAGTATGCTAACAAATTACTTCGACTCTACAAGATTATCAAAACATCCAGGAAAGTGGTGAGAATTAAAGTAATAAACTTGGAATGTAGAAGAGCTGGAAGATTTGTTAATCCTCTCGGGTTTAAATAAATCAGATAACAGAAGTTGTGGGCAGGTATGAAGAGTTGGCAGTAGAACACCTGCTTTCTCCTGACTTTGTTATCCTCTTGTTAATGGTTAAAGAATTGCTGGTGCCAAGCAACAATAATGCCTTTAATTATTAGGCTGAGTAGCCAGTCTTTTGAAGAATTGATATAGCACAAGCCAAGAAGCAAAGGGCTCCCTTGCATGATGAAGCAGAAATAGTGCTGGTAAACATTTGGAAAGTCAGTTACAAAACCTTCAATGCTCTGAAACTTTGAAATGAAAGAATTACTATGCATTGTTTTACATTTCAGGTTTTCAGTACTAGATAGTTTTGCAGCCAACAATAATTACTCATTCCTTGAACGCTGGAGGCTATGTTGTCTATGCCAACTCTCAGAGCTTTGTTATGTCCATTCTCACACTTGTTTCCATGTAACCCTGCATACCCAAACACTCGCCAGCAATTTGTCCAGATGGAACATAATTTCCCAACTCTTGTGCTCAATGATCGGACTGGTGAATGCAAGTGTGTCAGATGCCACCTTCACCAGCCTGTCTACCTTTGTCACCACTTTAGTCATGTGTGTACTGTGCCCATGGGTTGCTCTGTCCTACAGCACTTTACAGGGTCCTACCATTTACTAAACAAGTTTGCCCTGGTTTAACTTGCCAAAGTTCAAGATTCATGGGTTTTTCTTCTGAATTAAATTGCATTTGTGATACTCCAGTCTACTTCCTAATCTGGTCTGGAACTACTTGTGGTATGAGTACAGGAGTGCAAGTGGCTATATAGAGTAGTGGACCTGGTCATTTCCATAAGATCTTAAGACATAGATGCAGAATTAGGCCATATTACATGATCCAGTTTGCAGTCTGCTCTATCATGGCTGATTTAATATCCCCCTTAATCCCATTCTCTACCTTTTCCCTGAAACTTTTGCCCTTACAATTCAAGAACCTATTAAACTCCACTTCAAATATATCCAATGACTTGGTCTCAACAGCCATCTGCGGCAATGAATTCCAAAAATTTCACACCTTCTGGCTAAAGAAATTCCTCCTCTTCTTCTAAAGGGATGTCTTTCTCTTCTGAGGCTATGCCCTCTGGTCCTTGACTCCCACACGATTTGATGTATCTTCTCCACGTTCACTGTATCTAATTATTTCAATATTTGATGGGTTTCAATGAGCCTCCCTCCCCTCAGTATTTTAAACTCTGGTGAATACAGGCCCAGAGCCATCAATTACTTCTCACATGTTAATCCTTTCACTCATGGGTTTTCTTGTGAACCTCCTCTGGGCCCTCTCCAATGCCAGCACATGCTGTCTGAGATTCCCATCAATCTTCTAAATTCCAGCAAATACAGACCCAGAACTGTCAAACGCTCCCTGTATGATAACCCTTTCATTCCTGGAATCGTGGTCATGAACCTCCTTGGAACCCTTCCAAAGGTCAACACATTCTTCCTTAGATAAGGTGCCCAAAACTGCTCACAGTATTCCAAGTGAGGCCTCACCAGTGCCTTAAAAAGCCTCAGCATTACATCCTTGCTTTTATTCAAGCTATTCAATGTACATTTATTATCAAAGAATGTATGAATTATATTGCCCTACTTATACAGACAGTCACAAAGCATTGAACCCGAAAAAACCCAATTTAAAAAAGAATGAAGACCAACTCCCAATATGCAAAGAGAAAGAGCAAAAAAAAATCAAGCAATCAATAGAAGTGAGGAACAAAAACGAGATTCCAAACCAAATTTCTGGAGCAGTGCAGAGTGGTCCCAAAGGCTCAGTACTCAGTTCATCATATCAGTGGGGCAAGTTGCAGCAAGTTACGCAGACACAAAGCACAGCAGCTGGGATTGTCTCACAACCTTAGCATCATGCAGAGAGGAGCTCTTGGCCTATATGGGTCAGCGTTTAAGTTGTCTGAACCTCGCAGTAGAACCCGAGTCCTGCCACAGTGAATTGCTCTGGGCCTAGATTTTGCTGCTGAAGAAGCTTTTCTCGACCTCTCCAATTCGGCCAGGTGCCCAAAGCAATCCAACCTTATCTAATTGTTGACACTCTGCCTTTCCAGTCTATATGAATTGTTTAGGTTATCCAAAGAGCTGATTGTACCTTGCATTAGGACCTGGATCTCTCTGTGGAGATTTGCTCCGAGCCTTGAACATGCCACCCAGCAGTTCGCTTTGGACCTGGATTTTGCTGCTGAAGAAGCCGTTATCAATCTCTCTTAATTGGCTTGGTACTTAGAGCGATCCACCGTTGCACCCAGGCCAACTGGACAGACATCAGACCTCCTCTGTCCTGGCTTCTCCTCTCTGAATTGTTGACTCCAACTCCTGTTGTTCTAATTGTTCGACTCCAGCTCCTAGTTCATCGATTTTACAGTGCTCAACAGAGCACATCTCATGAATTGCTTTGCTTTTACTCACCTCATCATAGTTTGTGGTGATAGTTCACCAGTATTCACCTCAAA
Organism: Mobula birostris; assembly: GCF_030028105.1. Lineage (NCBI taxonomy): Eukaryota > Metazoa > Chordata > Chondrichthyes > Myliobatiformes > Myliobatidae > Mobula > Mobula birostris. The sequence continues at coordinate 46,307,361 of NC_092383.1, read as the reverse complement.
GTGAAGTATTGGTAATGTTTTGAATTGAATTCCTTTGCTTTCAATCCACTAGGAAGCTGTCGCACACCTTTGGTAGCACCATCTTAAATTGGAAGTTCTCTGACATGAATGCTAAAATTGCATTTGCCGTCCTCACCACTGTTTCAACCTGCAAATTGACCTTTAGAGAATCTTGCATGAGGACTCCCAATTTCTTTTGCATCTCTGATTTTTGAATTTTCTCTCCATTTAGAAAATAGTCTTTGCTTTTATTCCTCCTTCCAAAATGAATGACCATACACTTCCCTACCCTATAATTCATCTGCCACTTTGCCCATTCTCCTAATCAGTGAAAGTCCTTTTTCAGACTCCTTCAGAACTATCTGCCCCTTTATTTATCTTCTTACCATTCACAAACTTAGCCACAGACGAATCAAATCTGTTGTCCACAGGTGAGGGTCAGGCTGGTTCTGGATGCTGCTCCATTTCATTTACTTGGTTCTGTGCTGAACTGAGACTGTGGTTGTGACCTGCTCTGGTTGCTCTGGGCTTTGTGTCAAGGGCTTCACGATATTTACTTGGCTCTGTGCTGGACTGAGGCTGTGGCCTGCTCCTGTTGGTCTGGACTTGGTGTCTGTGGAGTCACTTGCATTGTGAATGCGATATGCTTTTATTGTTTGCATGATTTTTTTTTCCCCCTCTGCACAAAGGATGTTTGGTCTTTTTAATGGGTTCTTTTGGGTTTCGTTGTTTTGTGGCTGCCTATAAGGAGACAAATCTCAAGGTTGTATAATGTACACTTACTGTGATAATAAATGTACTTTGAACTTTGACATATGTGAAAAGGCGTGGTCCCAGCACTGAACCCTGCTGAGCACCCCTGTATTCCCACTCTTTGCCTCCTGCCAGTCAGTCAATTTTTCATCTTTACTGGTATTTTTCTTGTACAACCAAGGGCTCTTCTCTTGTTTAGCAGCTTCATGTGCTGCAACTTCTGAAAATTCAGATAAATAACATCCACTGATTCTCCTTTGTCTAACCTACCTGTTTATTTCCTTGAATTCCAACAAATTTGTCAGGCATGATTTCCCCTGAAGGAAACCATGCTGACTGGCCTGTTTTACCAAGTACTCCAAAACGTCCTTAATAATTGACTGCAATATCTTACCAACCATTGAGTTCAGGTTAACTGCCCTATAGTTTTCCATCTGTCACCTCCCTCTCTGTAAACGTAACTTTGCTGGATCAAATAACGACAGCACAAAAGGATCGTTACTTATCTTTTCACCCATTTATTTCTTCGAGCTCAGCCGGCGAGTGAACTTAGACCTGACATCAGGCAGAGACCCTTTTTCATCTCCCCGGCGGTTCTACAAGTTCACTGCCTGATGTCAGAATTGTCAGAAGTTATAAAGCCACCGATACAAAAGAACAATCAATTTGATAACCATTCTGGTCAAGTCAATGGATTATTGATACAAAAGTACAATCAATTTGTTAGACGCTCCAGCCACCTTAGTTAAAGAAGAGAATGTCCTACCTGGTTTCCTGGAGCCACAACTTAATTACAAAGATAAGAACATCTGTCAAATTTATGCTGTAATTAAGAAAGTAATGTTCTGTCTAATTTCCATCAGGTACTGCTTTTTGTGAAAATCAAAAGGTGTGAAAAGCCTGGAGACATCTATGTGGATCTGGGCGAACTTTAATTATCTTGCTCCAAAGAAGGCAGCTGTGAGACATTATTCAAACACACTGCAGTCACAGACATAGTCAGTACTTAATTCATTGTTTACAGGGATCTGAGAATCCCCCATTCCCTTTCCCTTTTAAAGAGTGGAGTGACATTTGCAATTTTCCACTTTGGAACCATTCTGAAATCTGGTGATGTTTGAAAGATAATTACGAATGACTTTGCAATCTATTCAACTACCTCTTTCAAAACCGTGTGGTGTAGTCTATCTGGTCCTGGTGACTTATCTACCTCTTAGACCTTTAATCTTCCCAAGCACCTTTGCCTCTGCCCCATGACACTCAAATTTCTGATATACTGCTCGTGTCTTCCATAGTGAAAACTAATGCAAAATACTTATTGAGTTTATTGGCCTTTTGTTTGTTTCCCTGTTACTACCTCTCCAGCATAGTTCCCTCTAAGCTGTGCACGTGTGTGCGTGCACAAGTTTTTCAACCAGCGCACAAAGGAAATTAATATGCACACAAAAGGTTAGTTACCTAAAATAATGTAGTTGTTAATAATTATACCTACTGAAAATTATCTTTTAGCTAACTGTTTCTGTTAACTAATTAGTCGGTTTTTCAAATACCACAATGCACGTCACTAATTTATGTCACCTCGCCTATCCTGTTCCGGTTTGTCGAGCTGCATCATGGCGGCAGCCATGTTTGGCGGACAGTGTTCATATTGTAAAGTTTACAAAGATCAGTTTCAAATCTTGTAGATCTGTTTTCAAATCCTGTAGTTTTTATTGGAAAAAAAATATTGATTCACTATGTCGAATTCAAAAGAAGCGAAGGGCGTGAAGCGCAAAAGAACTGCAAATTTGTTTAAAGTTGAATGGCTTAACAAAATAGAAACTGTTACACCAAAAGCTCATGAGGTCATGAATGTTCAGCTGCGAGAAATATTTATGTATGATTCGGAAACTGGAGCTATCTGCTTGTATTGTCGTGATGTGAAAGTTGCTGGAGAATTTGCTAGAGGAAAGAAGTGGAATGATATCTGGAAACTTGACTTTTTGAAGTGTCATTTGGCAAGTAAATTGCATTTGGATGGTGTACAAAAGCTCAGGCAACAGAACCCGTCCTTACCTGTTACAGGAGTGCTACGCATGTTACGGTTGAGTGCAGATGAGCGAGAGTGAAAACGATCAAACCCAGAGGAGATCAAGGTTCTAAGAGGAGAAGAAAGGTTGCCTGAAGATGAGGTACAAGAATGGTCAGCTTTTGATTTCTCCGCAATTGCAGATTGTGACTTCACATTTGGTGATGGACAAGTTAATGCCTTACATCTAAAATATCATAAATTTCTAGCTGAAAATATTGTAACAGTTAGACAGTTTAATGATTTCAAATTTTCCGTGCAAGAAAAAATTAAATCCAAACCGATTTCAAACTTTCAAATGGTGGCATTTGTACTTCAAAATGAGCAGGTTTGGGACTTTGCACAGTTGATGGACATTGGGGGATCCTTTCTTGCGTCCAGTGCGGACTGTCAGCGAGGTTTTAGCCTAATGAATCAACTCGAAAACAAGCTGAGAAACCGTTTAGGTGAATGTCATTTGGATATGTTAATGAGTAACAAAAGCTATCGATTGATTGGGAGTTCTATGAGTCGAGGTAGAGTTTACAAAGAATAGGTAAATGCCAAAGACAGGAGAGAGAAAGAATAACTGAGTGACTTAAATATGATTTAAAAAATTAAATACCTCCAACCTGATGGCATGAACATAGACTTCTGTAATTTCCGTTAATGCCCCTCCCCTTTGTACCCCATCCCTTTATTTATTTATTATTATGATTTTTTTTTCTTTCCCCTTTTTTCCTCTTTTTTTTCTCTCCCTCTGTCCCTCTCACTATAACTCTTGCCCATCCTTTGGGCTCTCCCCCCACCCCTTCCTTCTCCCTAGGCCTCCCGTCCCATGATCCTCTGCCTTCTCCAGCCTTGTATCCTTTTTGCCAATCAACTTTCCAGCTCTCAGCTCCATCCCTTCCCCTCCTGTCTTCTCCTATCATTTCAGATCTCCCCCTCCCACTTGAAAATCTCTTACTATCTCTTCTTTCAGTTAGTCCTGACAAAGGGTCTCGGCCCAGTACATTGACTGTACCTCCTCCTATAGATGCTACCTGTCCTGCTGCGTTCACCAGCATTTTTTGTGTGTGTGTTATTTTGTTGTTATTCTGTGCAGTTTTATGTCAAATATTTTGTAAACTTACATAAACTGTCCCATGTGTGCATAGTGCGCATGCGCCAGTCGTGCATGCAGCCTGGTACAGCCGTTCCGATCTATTCTTTCTTCTTACTTTTTAATTTACGTTATTTTTTGTATTTTTTTTCTCACGGTAACACGTCGAAGCTGCACTCTCTCTAACATGCTGGTAGAGAGAGTTTTATTTGTTTTTTTTTTAGCGCTGGAAGTAGTTACATCCTGACACGCGGGACAGAAGCAAGGTCGCATTGTGTATTCCAGAAACCAGCTAATGCCGGCTGGTTTAGCGAGCAAAGCGGCGGACACCCCTGCTGAAATCTGGAGGAAAACACACAGAGGATGCAGAGGGGGATCACAAAGTTGAGGAAAGAGGACCGGGTCGAGACAACAGAGACTTACGGAGAAGAGGAGTTCGGTGGGTAATACCGTTCCGGCTGACCGGATGTGCACTGAGAGCGGTAAGCGTAAAGGAGTTGGGTGCTTACTGATCTGGTTAACAACAGATGGTGCAATCTGGAGCATATTACAATAGAGAATGTGTTTGCAGACTGGATATTGAACTTTTTACTGTTGGACTTTGGCCTCATTCCACTGTGATACAACACTTGGCGGCACGGGAGGTTGTTCCTGCCTGTGGCCATCGAACTTGCAGCTCCTCCCGTGGAGGGTCAGACACCTTGATCCAATAGACAGGTCCTGGACTTATTTTCCATCTGACATAGTTTACATTTTGTTGTTTGATTGTTGGTGGTTTTTGTTTTGTTATATTTACGCTCTATTCTTGGTTGGTGTGGCTGTAACAAAAGCAAATTTCCCTCGGGATTAATAAAGTATATCCATCTGTCTGTCTTCAGTGCGCAGATACTTTTGTCACAGGAAAAAAATTTGCACAACGTAAGAGCTTTGCGCACACTGACTACTAAAAATTAGAGGGAACATTGCTCTCCAGCATTATTTTCCAGTGGTCCTATATGGGCTCTCGTCTCTTTTACTCTTTATATATATCTAAAAAAAACATTTTTGTTATCCTCTTGTATTATTGGCTGCCTATCCTTAATACCTTAGCTTTTCTCTCATTGCTTTTCAAGTTGCCTTTTGTTGTTTTTAAAGCTTCCGAATCCTCTAGCTTCTTACTAATGTTTTACTATATTGGATGTTCTCTTTTGCTTTAACACTGTCTTTAACTTCCCTTGGTAGCTACAGTTGTCTCATTTTCCCTTTAGAATACTTATTTGGGATATAGAACATAAATGCTGGATTTTCTGGGCGTAATTCCAAATTGCTCTCAGAAACTCCAGCCATTGCTGTTCTGCTATTATTTGGTTGGTATCCCATTGAACCAAGGACATCTACACATGACATTGTCTCAACACGGCAGAATCCATCATCTAAGACCTTCACTATCATTCCTATCCCCTCTTCTTGATCAGGCAGGAAGTACAGGAGCCTGAAGGCCTAGACTCCAAGTTTAAAGAATAACTCCTACATCACTGTCATCAGGGTTCGTGAACTGACCTGAAAACCCTTAGCACAAAGCTTGGGATGAGTTGTTTTTTTTTCCTTTTTCACAACATACTAGTATTGTTATGTTTAATTTTTATTGCTATGTGTAATTTGTTCATTTGTTTGCTTGTACTTGTCATTTTATGATGTACTATGGTGCTGCTGCAAAAAGTGTATTTTCATGACATTTATACTCTGTCTCTGACAGTAAACTCAAACCTGTATTTTGTACCCTGACCTGTGATGGCAAGTATGCTAGAGCAGTGGTCCCCAACCACTGGGCCACAAAGCATGTGCTACCGGGCCGCGAGGAAACGATATGATTTGGCGATATGAGTCAGCTGCACCTTTCCTCATTCCCTGTCACGCGCACTGTTGAGCTTGAATGCACGCGAGGTCAGTACGCACGCATCATCCATGTCAGCGCGGGAAGGAAATCAACTCCTCAAGCGTGCAAATGACGGCAGGCTGAAAAGTATGTTTGACGTAACATCTCTGCCAGCATTCTGGATCAAAGTCAAGGCTAAATATCCTGAGATAGCCACGAAAGCACTGAAAACGTTGCTTCCATTTCCAACCTATCTCTGCAATGAACGCAACGAAAACTAAATTGCGGTACAGACTGGTCATAAGGAACCCCCTTTGAGTATCGCTGTCTCCCATCACCCCTCGATAGGACTGTCTTGTTGCAGGAAAACAAGCCCAGCGCTCCCACTGATTCAGCGATATTGGTGTGTTGCAATGACTTTATATGTTCATACGGGGAAAATATGTGCTCTATGTTTAATATACAAACGTTACTTAAAATGTTATGATGCTATTGACTTATAAGTGACTTATGCAGTAATTGACTTCTCACTATATTCATGCGAGGAAAATATGCGCTGTGTGTTTAATATTAAATTTGTTAGATAAACCCTTTTAGAAACAAAATTGAGTGTATTAGCCACTAAAAAGTGACTTGCATATTCCGGTCGTGATTAACATTCCTCCTCCCCCCCCACCCCCCCAAACAGAATGGCCAAAAACACTTTGAAGAAAAAAAAACGGCACGTACACGCATGCGCACACAAGTGCCCGCGCAAGGCTTCATGGTAATTGTAGTCTTCTCGGGGTAAATACAACATATTTGGCGGTTACTCTTGTCTGTTGGCAACCCTAACCCCCTCCCCCCCAGTCAGGCGGTCCGCAAGAATATTGTCAATAATAAACCAGTCCGCGGTGCAAAAAAAGTTGGGGACCCCTGTGCTAGAGCATGTTTGGCTGCTCTGGATACGATAATAAGACTTCTTAAATGACTTCATTAGGTCGGGAAAAATTGAGCACCATAGCTTATTGAGCAGATCTTTCCTAAAAAGTAGCAGAGATATTTTAAGATTTCATTGTACTACTTCATGTGCCTTGCGCGTTTACACACTTGGGTGATCATGGCTTTTCACATCGAACGATCCCACGCAGCATCAATGATACCTCGCACATTTAGATCTGTTAGTTCTTTCACAGTGTCCATATATTTCCTTCTTTGCCTTCCTCTTCCGCGTTTCCCAGGCATACGGCCTTGTAATGTAAGGCTTTCTATTTCTCCCTTTCTGATGACATAGCCCAGGAATTTAAGTTTCCTCTCATTTAAATTCTCATTAAAGATCTTCTTGTATGGGCACGTTGGAGTACTGTCTCATTAGCTACCCTATTTCTATATGATATATTCGGTATTCTTCTAAGAAACCACATTTCTGTTGCTTCTAAGTTTCTTTGGAGTTCTGGTGTTACAGTCCATGTTTCGGAAGCATACAGCAATATTGACCAGATGTTGTCATAGAAATATGTCTGTTGGTAAAAGTGGGTTTCATTTTTTGGAAGTTGGTTTTGGCAATGGCAATTTTTTTTATTTCTACTTCTAGCGTCTTGTGGTATAAAGCTACCAAGGTAATTAAAGCTGGTATTTTGTTCAATCATTTGGTTCCCGATGTACAATTGGCAGTTGGGAGTATGCTGCTGTTTTGGTATTACCATACATTTGTTTTTTTTACAGTTAATGGTTAGACCAAGATCTGCACTTGTTTGTACTACTTTGTCTAGGAGGATTTGTAGGTCTTCTGCAGCACTTGCTATTAAGGTGGTATCGTCTGCATATCTTATATTGTTGATGTTAACACCTCCAATTTTTATCCTATCTAGGTCTTCTATTTCTCTGAGAATCATTTCACTATAGATATTAAACAATTCCGGTGAGGTAACGCATCCCTGTCTAACTCCGCTCTGAACTTTAGTCCAACTGCTTATATTATCAATTTTTACCACTGCCGTTTGGTTCCAATATAAATTTTGAAGCAGTTGTTGGCCCCTTCCGTCAATATTTAGTTTAGTGAGAATTTGAAATAATTTTTCATGTTGCACTTTGTCAAATGCTTTAGTGAAATCAATAAAACATAAAAAGGCATCATTTTGATATTCAATTGCCCTTTCTGAAAGCATTTGTAGTATGAAAATTGCGTTCCTAGTTCCTCTATCCTCAATAAACCCATCTTGTACACCTGGTCAACTTGGACTCATCTTAATTTGGCTCCTTGATTCTATGTTCCTCGTACTGACTCGTCTTACAGGTAAACTGATCCTATTCTCTCTGTGCACCTGCTAGCATTTAACCACATCAGGTTATCCCTTTACCATCCATCTGTTGAAAGCATGCCAATTATCTTGTCCATAATGCAGCATATGTAACAGGCCTTTCAGCACAACTCATCCAGGGTTTCCATCCCAGCTCATCATAATTGTCAGGGTTTAGCTCTTATCTATCCATGTGCCTATCAAATTTACTTCCAGCATAACCTTCGGGTAGAGATGCCATATTTAACCAACCTCTGCTGGTGGGGGTAAAAATCTTCCTTTCTGATTCCAATGTAAGCTTTATGCCTCTCAGATTAAATACTCCTACAATGGGAAGAATACTATCTATCCAGACATAACTGACATGATTGATACAAGGCCTGGAAAGAAAAGTTGTTATGACAATGGAATTCTATATTATTGAGCTACTTAGAATGTTCATTAATTTGGATGCTGGCAGTGGGTGCAAATTGACCAGGTGTACAATGAAATCTTAAAATATCTCTGCTACTTCTTAGGAAAAGTAGGAAGGCTTTTGATTATAGATAGAGATTTTGTGTGGGGATTCAAGGGAGGAGGGATCCCGTTTACGTGCATTGCTTGCTTTTGTTCTTGTTAGAACTGAAGGAGGTTGATGCAATTGATGGAGGCATTTAAAATCATGGGATGGATCTACATGGATCGCAGAGGGATTAGGAACCCGGTTGATTGAATAAAAATTGCCAAAAGAATGAAACATAACATATTTAGGCAGTGAGTGTTTGAGATTTAGGATGCATCGCTGATGGGTGCGATGAGACAAGCATATCAAGTTCAAGTTTTTTGTCATCTGTTTGTACATATTTACAGCCAAATGAAACAATGTTCCTCTGGATCACGGTGCACTCAGAAAGCGTACATCACACAGCACATAAAACAAATTATTACCTCAAGTAACTTAGTAAAATAGAATTCAAAGTGCATGTACTGTGCAGTACAGTAAACAGATTGATGTCCTAGTGATGAGACCTATATGGTGGCAGGGTATTCATTAGTCTTTCAGCATAAAGCTGTTACCAAGTCTGGCAGTTCTAGTTATGATGCATGATACTCCTCCTCCCTGATGGTGGTGGGTCAAAGAGATCAGGAATGGGTGGTAAGGATCCTCAACGGTGCTATGGGCCCTTCATATGCAACATTCCCAGTAAATGTCACAAATAAAGGGGAGTGAGACCCCAGTGATCCTTTTGGCGGTTTTTAACTCCCCTTGATATGACTTGGGAAGACAGGTATTTCTTGTCAACCCACTCTCAATCACAGTTGTAATTTGCACCATGAATATTATCTAGGAAAGAGTAAAATATTAGAAGCAGGCCACAGAGGGATGAAAAGGAGATGTCATACAACATTATGATATCTCCTTGAAACTGCATTTAATGCCAGCAAGTGTTTCAGAGGCTCAAGCTCTGTGCTCATTCCTGCTTGCCAGATTTGCAAGTGAATAATAGTGATTGGCAGCTGATTAGTTCCAATGGTTCAGACAGGGCAGAGTTCAAGTGTGTCCACGACTGATTCTTGTCACATTATGTTGACAGGCTGACTAGGGGGAATGCTGTACTAGATCTAGTATTAGGTAACGAAGCGGGTCAGGTCACAGATCTCTCAGTGGGTGAGCATCTGGGGGACAGTGACCACAACTCCCTGGCCTTTAAAATTATCATGGAAAAGGATAGAATCAGAGAGGACAGGAAAATTTTTAATTGGGCAAGAGCAAATTATGAGGCTATAAGGCTAGAACTTGCGTGTGTGAATTGGGATGATGTTTTTGCAGAGAAATGTACTATGGACACGTGGTCGATGTTTAGGGATCTCTTGCAGGATGCTAGGGATAAATTTGTCCTGGTGAGGAAGATAAAGAATGGTAGGGTGAAGGAGCCACAAGTGAAGTGGAAAATCTAGTCAGGTGGAAGAAGGCAGCATACATGAGGATTAGGAAGCAAGAATCAGATGGGTTTATTGAGGAATATAGGGTAGCAAGAAAGGAGCTTAAGAAGGGGCTGAGAAGAGCAAGAAGGGGACATGAGAAGGCCTTGGCGAGTAGGGTAAAGGAAAACCCCAAGGCATTCTTCAATTATGTGAAGAAAAAAAGGATGACAGGAGTGAAGGTAGGACTGATTCAAGTCAAGGGTGGGAAGATGTGCCTGGAGGCTGTGGAAGTGAGCGAGGTCCTCAATGAATACTTCTCTTCGGTATTCACCAATGAGGGGGAACTTGATGGTGAGGACAATATGAGTGAGGTTGATATTCTGGAGCATGTTGATATTAAGGGAGAGGTGGTGTTGGTGTTGGAGTTGCTAAAATACATTAGGATGGATAAGTCCCCAGGGCCTGACAGAATATTCCCCAGGCTGCTTCATGAGGTGAGGGAAGAGATTGCCGAGCCTCTGGCGAGGATCTTTATGTCCCCGTTGTCCACGGGAATGGTACCGGAGGATTGGAGGGAGGCCAATGTTGTACCCTTGTTCAAAAAAGGTAGTAGGGATAGTCTGGGTAATTGTAGACCAGTGAGTCTTGAATCTGTGGTGGGAAAGCTGTTGGAAAAGATTCTTAGAGATAGGATCTCTGGGCATTTAGAGAATCATGGTCTGATCAGGGACTGTCAGCATGGCTTTGTGAAGGGCAGATCGTGTCTAACAAGCCTGATAGAATTCTTTGAGGAACTGTCCAGGCATATAGATGAGGGTAGTGCAGTGGATGTGAGCTACATGGATTTTAGGAAGGCATTTGACAAGGTTCCACACGGTAGGCTTATTCAGAAAGTCAGAAGACATGGGATCCAGGGAAGTTTGGTCAGGTGGATTCAGAATTGGCTTGCCTGCAGAAAGCAGAATGTCGTGGTGGAGGGAGTACATTCAGATTGGAGGGTTGTGACTAGTGGTGTCCCACAAGGATCGGTTCTGGGATCTTTACTTTCCATGATTTTTATTGACGACCTGGATGTGGGGGTAGAAGGGTGGGTTGGCAAGTTTGCAGATGACAGAAAGGTTGGTGGTGTTGTGAATGGTGGAGAAGATTGTTGAAGATTGCAGAGAGACATTGATAGGAAGCAGAAGTGGGCTGAGAAGTGGCAGATGGGGTTCAACCTGGAGAAGTGTGAGGTGGTACACTTTGGAAGGACAAACTTCAAGGCAAAGTACAAAGTAAATGGCAGGATACTTGGTAGTGTGGAGGAGCAGAGGGATCTGGAGGTACATGCCCACAGATCCCTGAAAGTTGCCTCACAGGTAGGTAGGGTAGTTAAGAAAGCTTATGGGGTGTTAGCTTTCATAAGTCGAGGGATCGAGCTTAAAGAGTTGCAAGGTAATGATGCAGCTCTATAAAACGCTGGTTAGGCCACATTTGGAGTACTGTGTCCAGTTCTGGTTGCCTTACTATAGGAAGGTTGTGGAAGCATTGGAAAGGGTACAGAGGAGATTTACCAGGATGCTGCCTGGTTTAGAGAGTATGCATTATGATCAGAGATTAAGGGAGCTAGGGCTTTACTCTTTGGAGAGGAGGAGAATGAGAGGAGACATGATAGAGGTATACAAGATAATAAGAGGAATAGATAGAGTGGACAGCCAACACCTCTTCCCCAGGGCATCACTGCTCAGAACAAGAGGACATGGCTTTAAGGTAAGGGGTGGAAAGTTCAAGGGGGATATTAGAGGAAGGTTTTTTACTCAGAGTGGTTGGTGCGTGGAATGCACTGCCTGAGTCAGTGGTGGAGGCAGATACACTGGTGAAATTTAAGAGACTGCTTGACAGGTATATGGAGGAATTTAAGGTGGTGGGTTATATGGGAGGTAGGGTTTAAGGGTCGGCACAACATTGTGGGCCGAAGGGCCTGTACTGCACTGTACTGTTCTATGTTCTAATAGGACTGTAATTCTGAACTTAGCTTCTCGAGTTCTGGTGCCTGAGTAGTCGGTGCATTCTTTCGCTTCTTAGACACTCTAAGTTACCATCTGCTTCAGGGCTGTGAGATGAGCTACTTGATGTCACTGTTAGTGAAAGTATTGTGACTATCCAGGAAATTCCTGGCCCTGCCCTGATGCTTTTGTATTTCCTTTCGGATATGGAAAGTTCGGAAAATTATAGAATGTTTGCCAACAGTGATATTTACCAAGTGTGCAAGATCTGGCTTGCTGCAAGCTTCAGTATTATTTCTTGTGCAGCTGTTTTTTTTGGTCACTTACCCTGCTTTGAGTCCCACAGCAGCCGTCCTGTAGCAAGTAGTAACAGGATCCGTGCCGTCTAGCGCACTAATGGGGTAGACTTGCAGTACTTGAAGTTCTTCATGTATAGCATCATCTTGCGATCAGAAAAAAAACCTTTTTTTAAAAAGACCAAAACGCTTTTAGTTGGCCTACCAAGCCGGCACTGCATCCAAACACGTCACCATCTTCCTGTCTCATGCCAGTTGCCAGTACTTGCGTTCAAAAAGCAGTGATATTTGGGAATAGGTAAGAATAAGACAATTTAGAGCTGTCTTGCTCACTGCAGTTTCAAGCATTCAGGCTTGGAAATGCCAGAAATGGCTGGGAGTGAAAATGAAACTATTTCACTGCTTATGTTTAGAACTATGAAGAATTTGAAAGTATCAACAATTATCTTGAATGTTAAAACAAAAATGAAAATTCGGAGGATGCAATTGTCGATAGCATTGTATGAAGGTGGTTCATTATCTGCAATAGGTATGTGCTGATTTTGTTCATATACAGTTATTCAAACGAACACAGCGGTGTAAACTGGATGAATTACTCTGATAACTATTAGGTAGTATTATTGGTCATGTTGTAATTTCTGTATGTCATTTAAATGCATAATTTGTTATTCAGTTAAATGGTAATGTCTTTTTAAATATCTTTAACTTTTTCCATGGAACTTCAGTTAATTAGGGCAGCTGCCCAATTAAGGGCCAAGATATACCGATTCCATTGTCTTAATTGACTGGAATACACTGTATTGTCAAAATTTTCCAATTTCCTGAGAACGAACAATTTCTGTCATTCAGAACTGCATGGCAGTGGTATTTGTTGTTGGATTGTATTCTTGATTCTCTCCATTTAGATAAATAGTCGACCCTTTTATTCCTTCTATCAAAGTGGATGACCATACACTTCCTGATGTTGTATTAGATCTGCCATTTTTTTGCCCATTCTCCTAATCCAAGTCCTTCTGTAGTCTCTCTTTCTTCAAAACTACCTGCCTCTCCACCTATTTTTATATCATCTGCAAACGTGGCCACAAAGCTTTCAATTCCATCATTCAAATCATTGACATATAATGTAAAAAGTATCTGTCCTAACACAGACCCTTGTGCCACCGCAAGTCACCGGCAGCCAACCAGAGAAGGCTTCCTTTATTCCCACTCTTTGTTTCATGCCAATCAGCCAATGCTCTATCCATGCTAGTATCTTCCTGTAACACCATGGGCTCATAGCTTGTTAAGCAGCTGCATGTATGGGACCTCATCAAAGACCTTTTGAAAATTGAAGTGTACAACAACCATTGATTTTTTTCCTTTGTCTTTCCTGCTTGTTATTTCTTCAAATCATTCCAACAGATTAGTCAGGCAATGTTTTCCCTTAAGAAAACCATGCTTACTACTACTTATTTTGTTGTGTGCCTCCAAGTACCCCAGAACCACATCCTTAACAATTGACTCCATCTAACTGAGGTCAGACTAACTGGCCTATGATTTCCTTTCTTTTGCCTCTCTCCCTTGAAGAGTGGAGTGACATTTTCAATTTTCCATTCCTTTGGAGCTATGGCAGAATCAATTGATTCTTGAAAGATGATTAACAGTTTCTTCAGCCTCCTCTTTCAGAACCCTGGGGTGAATACCATCTGGTCTAGGTAATGTAGCTACCTTTTAGATTTTTCAGTTTCCCATGAACCTTCTCTCGAGCAATGGCGACTTCACACTTCTGACCGTTGACATTCTTGAACTTCCGGCATTGTGCTGGTGTCTTCCACACTGAAGACTGATGCAAAATGCCTATTTGGTTTGTAGTCCCCCATTACTACCTCTCCAGTATCATTTTTCAGCAGTCTGATGTCTAATTTTACTTCTCTTTTATACTTCATATAGCTGAAGAAACTTTTGGTATTCTCTTTAATATTAGTCATAGTCATACTTTATTGATCCCGGGGGAAATTGGTTTTCGTTAATAAAGTATGACTAATACTTTCCGTCACATCTGCTCCGAGGATGAGGCTTTCCGTTCCAGGACATCTCAAATGTCCTCTTTCTTTAAGGATCGTGGTTTCCCTTTTGTCATCAATGATGCCCTCACCCGCATCTCCTCCATTTCCGGCACTTCAGCTCTCACCCCATCCTCCCACCACCACAACAGGGACAGGGTTCCCCTTGTCCTCACCTACCATCCCACCAGCCTCCGGATCCAGCACATTATCCTCCGCAACTTCTGCCACCTTCAACAGGACGCCACCACTATGCACATCTTTCCCCCTCCAGCCCTCTCCGCTTTCCGCAGGGATCGTTCCCTCCATGACTCCCTGGTCCACACATCCCTCCCCACGGATCTCCTACCCGACACTTATCCCTGTAAGCGTAAGTGCTACACCTGTCCCTACACCTCCTCTCTTGCCACCATTCAGGGCCCCAAACAGGTGAGACAACCCTTTACTTGTGAGTCTGTTGGGGTCATCTATTGCATCCGGTGCTCCCGGTGCGGCCTCTTCTACATCGGTGAAACCCGACGCAGATCGGGGGGCTGCTTCGTCGACGCTCCCTCCGCCACAACGGACAGGATCTTCCGGTTGCCACCCACTTCAACTCTGCTTCACATTCCCATTGGAATATATCCATTCATGGCCGCCTCTACTGCCATGATGAGGCTAAACTCAGGTTGGAGGAGCAACACCTCATATACTATCTAGGTAGTCTCCAGCCCCTTGGTATGAACATTGAATTCTCCAACTTCCGGTAATTCCCTCCCCCTCCCTTCCCCTATCCTAGTTTCACTCTGCCCCTGCCCCAGCTGCCTACTACCTCCCTCATGGTTCCGCCTACTTCTACTACCCATTGTGCTTTCCCCTATTCCTTCTTCACTTCTCCTGCTGATCCCCTTACTGGTTTTTCACCTGGAATCTACCAGCCTTCTCCTTCCCACCCTCCCCCCCCCCCACCTTCTTTATAGGGCCTCTGCCCCTTCTCTCTTCAGTCCTGACGAAGGGTTCCGGCCCAAAACATTGACTGATTGTTTCCACAGATGCTGCCTGACGTGCTGAGTTCCTCCAGCATGTTGTGAGTTTTGCTTTGACCCCAGCATCTGCAGAGTATTTTGTGTTCATGGCTCTGTAATTCCCTTTACTCCACTGTAATACTGATATTTCTGACTTCAGCTTCTCCTTCTCAAATTGCAGGGTGATTTCCATCATATTATGATCACTTTCTCCGAAGGGTTCTTTTACCTTAAGTTCTCATCAATTCTGGTTCATTGCATAAAACCCAATCCAGAGTAGCTGCTCCCCTCGTGGGCTCAACCATGAGCTGCTCTTAAAAAGCCATCTCATAAGCATTCTAGAAAATATCCCTTTTGAGATCCAGCACCAACTTGATTCTCCCAATTTACCTGCATATTGAAGCCCCCATTACTATTGTAACATTGTCCTTTTGACATACATTTTCGATCTCCCATTGTAATTGGTCTCCTTTACTTCTGTTTGAGGATCTGTACCCAACTCCCATCAGGGTCTTTCACCTTGGCTCTACCCACGACAATTTAACATCTTCCAGTTCAATGTCCCTCTTTGTAAGGATTTGATTTATCTTTTTTTACCAACAGAGCCACACCACCCCCTCTGTATATACCCGTCTGTCTTTTTGATACAATGTGCATACTTGGATGTTAATCTCCCAATTCTAATCTTCTTTAAGCCACAATTTAGTAATACCTACAACGTCGTGCATGCCAGTCTGCAACCGTGCTGGAAGTTCATCTATCTTATTCTGTATACTTTGTGCATACCTTTAGTCCTGTATTCACCCTTTTCAGTTTTGTCTGCCTTTTAACATTGCAACTGTCCCTGTTAACTGCAGTTTTGCCTCATAATCAGCCTCTCCTTGCTAGCAGTCTCACTACCTCTGTTTGTAAACCAACTACCTCATCCTCAGCAATGTCCCTCCAGTTCCCATCTCACTGCCAATTTAGTTTAAACCCTTACAAACAGCTCACTAAAAGTTACACAAAATGAATGAGTAATGAAGTTGTCAACTGTGCTCTCATGGTTCTCAAATTAACTTCTGCCTGAGAGAAGATCTGGATCCATTTCAGTTTACCTACTGCCACAATTTGCTACAGCCGCAAGAGGTCTACAGCACATTCTGTATCACTGGCTCATTGGTTAAGATGCATTTGGGTATCAAAAAATGCATTTTCCTTCTCATAGTCCAAAGTTATACCACTTAGTAGGTTAATTGGTCTTTGTAATTTTTCCTGTGTTTAGGGTAGTGTTAAATAAGTGGGTATCTCTAAATAAATGAATGTCATGCTGCTGTTTATAGATTATAACTTTGTGTTGACTACCACCATCCTCTCTACGAATTACCAAGCTGTAAAACCTGGACCTCTGTACCTCCCTCTGCAACTGGATTCTTAACTTCCTTATTAGGAAACCTCAGTCAGTGTGGATTAGTAATAACACCGGATAAGAACATAGAACTGTACTGCACAGGAGTATTAATTGGGCAACCTAACTAATCCCTTCTGCGTATACAATGTTCATTTTGTTCCATTTTCTTCACATCAATGTACCTCTCTAAATGTGTTCAAGTAGTTGCTGTCTGTGTCTGTACCACCATTGCAGGCAGTGAATTTCAGGATCGTGTGTGTGTGTGTGTGGGGAAAAAAAGAAAAAAACCTCCTTGCATCTCCTTTGAGATCCCCCATCTTGTCTTGTATTTATGCCCTCTGGTATTAGACATTACCATCCTAGGAAATAATACTGTCTACTTTATCTATGCCTCTCATAATCTTATAAACCTCTATCAGATCTCACTTCAGCCTTTACTGTTCTAGAGAAAACAACTCAAGTTTGTCCAACCTCTTGTCCAACACGTGCCCTTAATTCTGGCAGCATTCTGGTAAACTACTTCTGCGCTCTCTTCAAAGCCTGAACATCCTTTCTATAATGGGGCAACCAGAACTATATGCAATATGTCAGGTACTGCCTAACTAGAGCTTTATAAAACTGCAACATTTTTTCCTGACTTTTGAACTCTGCCTCGACTAATAAAGGCAAGAGTGCCAAATGCCTTCTTAGCCACCCATGAACCTGTGTAACCAATTTCAGGGAGCTATGAACTTGGATCCGAAGATCTTTGTTCATCAACACTGTTTCTTTACATTTGATCTACCAAAATTAGACCACTTCACATTTGGCCAGGTTAAACTCCATCTGCCATTTCTCCACCCATATCTGCAACTGATTTATGGTATATCCTGCTGTATTCTTTACCAATCCACAACACTCTCCATAATGTCATCTATCTTTGTATCATCTGCAAGCTTACTAATCTACCCGTCTACAATTCTATCCAGGTCATTTATAGACATCACAACCAGTGGATGATCTAATACAGATACCTGTGGAACACTACTAATCATAGATCTGATAGAATAAGTCCCTTCAATCCTTGCCCTCTGTCTTCTATGGGTAGCTAGTTCTGAATCCAAACAACTAATTCACCATGATACTATGCATCTTAATATTCTGGATGATCTTCCCATGAGGGACCTTGTCAAACACCTTACAAAACTTCATGTAGACAACATCCACAGCTCTGTCTTCATCAATCATCCTCATCAAAAAGCTCAATCAAGTTAGTAAGACTTGACCTGACC
Organism: Mobula birostris; assembly: GCF_030028105.1. Taxonomy (NCBI): domain Eukaryota; kingdom Metazoa; phylum Chordata; class Chondrichthyes; order Myliobatiformes; family Myliobatidae; genus Mobula; species Mobula birostris. Next base: position 46,289,432 of record NC_092383.1, on the reverse strand, counting down.
TGCACAAAGCCATGCTGGCTCTTCCTAATTAGGCCATGGTTCTCCAAATTCTAATAATTCCTATCCCTAATAAATCTCTTCAAGAAATTTCCTACAAGAGATGTGAGACACCCCTATCCAAGTTTTACATTGTTAAATTGTCCCCATGTAGACTGTGGCCGAGCGTTCCATTATGTCTCCTCTGTGTGCAGCTGTGATATTGTTCCTGATTGGTAGTGCAACAACCCCCCCGCCCCACCTTCTTTCCCTCTATCTTATTTTAAGCTTTGCAACCTGGGATATTAAGTACCCATTCCTGTCCCCCTCTCAAACAAGTCTCTGTAATGGCTGCAATGTCATAGTTCCCTGTATCCATGCTGTAAGTCAGGGGCCGGCAACCTTTTTGCCTTTGTGAGCTGGATTGCATATCAATGAGAGGACAGTGGGCCAGATAAATGCCATAAAAAAACTTGAAATATGGGAATTATCCTTTTAAATGCATGTAGTTATGTTTTGCTTCATGTTATGTTCATTAATATCTAGTTAATGAATAACGCATGCTAGAAAATCATTTGTGCTTAACCAAAGATGCTAATTAGTAGTTAGTAACTAAACTGGTAACTCAGTTTAGTTGCAATTTATTTCAATCAAGGCATCTTTTGAATCTATTAAAAGGACAAAAAGAATCTTTAAACATAAAAAGTCTGAACATGATGCATTGAATATTGGTAAATTAAGTATAATAAAAAAGAAAGTTTTAATGCAAACAGTCGATAAATCAGTGTGAAACTTGATGCTGTTTGTTGCTTGAAAGCTTAATATTGGGTGTCAGACTTGTCATTATCCAGATGGGCATCAGTCAATCTTGTTCTCAAGTGGTTCTTCGTATGAAAATAATTGCTCATGCAGAAAAGTGCTGCCAAACAATGATGCCATCTTTTTTGCATGGTCCACTAAGTTAGGATACTTCCCACTTGGATGAATATATCTTCTATAGAAGTTCAGCACTGACACATCTTCAGAATGAAATTTCGATCTCAATATGTTGTCACACTGCATCTCAATCAATTCCATTTGAAAAATTTCTGATGCAGTGTCCACTTCCATATCAAATGGAGTAGCAAACAGCATGAACTCATTTGCACTCCAGCGAAAATCAGCAAAACGAGATGAAAACTCTTTTCTCAATTCTTGGACCATACTCACAGAAATGCCTGGATCTTGTGCGTTAATTTTTTGAAAAGTGGGAAAATGTGCACATTTCTTTTTGAAGCTGATACTCCCACAATTGCAGCTTTCTTTCAAAGGCCACAATATGACCATACATCTCATGTATCAGCTGATTTTTTTTTTCTTACATTTGTTTTGAGACTTCGTAGCTGGCACAGGTATTTCCTTCATTTTCACTGTTCTTCTTGGCAAAAAATGACGTTTGTTTTCCGAAACTAGCCTTCATTTGCTCAACTTCATCTTTCCTTGCTTGCCCAGTAAACTTGTTAAAATTTCCACTATGGTGGGTTTCGTAATGTTGCCTGATATTTGCCACCACCTTCACAGCAACATTTTCCAGGCAAATGAGACAAACTGGTTTCCCATCTTGCTGGATGAAGGCATTTGATAAGGCTTATTGAGAAGGTAAGGAGGCATGGGATCCAAGGGGACCTTGTTTTGTGGATCCAGAATTGGCTTGTTCACAGAAGGCAAAGAGTGGTTGTAGGCAGGTTGTATTCTGCATGGAGGCCGATGACCAATGGTGTGCCTCGGGATCTGTTCTGGGACTCGTACTCTTTGTGATTTTTATAACCAGGGTCCTATATAGCTGTAACATTACCTCTCGGCTCTTAAACTGAATTTCACGGTTGATGAAGGCCAATACACCATATTGGCCAGGTGATTTTTATAAATGACCTGGATGAGGAAGTGGAGGGCTGGGTTAGTGAATTTGATGACACAAAGGTTGGAGGTGTTGTGGATAGTGTGGAGGACTGTCAGAGGTTACAAGGGGACATTGATAGAATGCAAAAGTGGGCTGAGAAGTGGCAGATGGAGTTCAACCCAGATAAGTGTGAGGTGGTTCATTTTGGGAGGTCAAATATGATTCCAGAATATAGTATTAATGGCAAGACTCTTTGCAGTGTGGAGGATCAGTGGGATCTTGGGGTCTGAGTCCATAGGATACTCAAAGCTGCTGCGCAGGTTGTCTGTGTGGTTAAGAAGGCATATGGTGTATTGGCCTTCATCAACCGTGAAATTCAGTTTAAGAGCCGAGAGGTAATGTTACAGCTATATAGGACCCTGGTCAGACTCCACTTGGAGTACTATGCTCAGTTGTGGTCACCTCACTACAGGAAGGATGTGGAAACCATAGAAAGTGTGCAGAGGAGATTTACAAGGATGTGGCCTGGATTGGAGAGCATAACTTACAAGAATAGGTTGAGTGAACTTAGCCTTTTCTCCTTGGAGTGACGGAGGATGAGAGGTGACCTGAGAGAGGTGTATAAATTTGATGAGAGGCATTGATCATGAGGGTAGTCAGAGGCTTTCTCCCAGGGCAGAAATGGCTAACACGAGAGGGCACAGTTTTAAGGTGCTTGGAAGTAGGTACAGAGGATATGTCAGGGGCAAGTTTTTTATGCAGAGAGTGGTGAGTGTGTGGAATGGGCTGCCCCTGTGACTGTGGTGGAGATCAATACGATAGGGTCTTTTAAGAGGCTCTTGGATAGGTACACGGAGCTTAGAAAAATAGAGGGCTATGGGGTAACACTAGGTAATGTCTAATGTGAGTACATGTTCACCACAGCTTTGTGGACTGACGGGCCTGTATTGTGCTGCAGGTTTTCTATGTTTCTGTGTGAGCAACAGATGTGAGAAGGACTCTGCAGAAAGTCACCTCCTGTAAGGCAGCAATGTGGCCCAAAGAGAAGGGGTGGAAGAGCTTGAAACCTGGTGCCAGGCAAAAAACCTCTTCTTTAGTATCAAGGAGATGGTTATCAACTCGCACCACTCACATCCTCCTTTACATTGGTGGCACAGCACTGAAAACACCTGAGGGTACACGTCACCCACAACCTCTCATGGATCCCGAAACACATCCTGCACAGTGAAGAGAGCTCATCAATGCCTCTACTTTCTGAGGAGGCAGAAGAGACCTGGACTTTGCACATCAATGCTCATGTCACTCTACAGGGTTCTACAATGGGTAGCCAAAACTGTCCAACACATCATTGTCCCTGACATCAAGGACATGTATACAGAATAGGGCCAGTAACATTATGAGGAATCCCATCCGCCCTGGTCATGGACTGTTCCTCCCACTCCCATCGGAGAGGAGGATGTGTAGCACCCATGCCAGGACTACCAGCCTCAAAAAAGAAGTTACTATCCCCAAGCAGTAAGGCTGATCAACACTTCCAACCAGAAACCCACCCCTTCACCGTCCTCACCACAACTACTTGATAATTTTTTTTTGTCAGTAGACACTCCTGTGCCGACAGTCACTTTATGAACAGACAACCAATGTACTGTACGTAAGCTATTTTATGGATTTATATATTTTTTTAATATTGTGTTCTTTATCTTGTCTTACCCACCCTTCTTCTGAACTGTTCTTCTCACTCCCATCTGGGAGGAGGCTACGAAGCATCCATGTCAGGACCACCAGACTCAAAAACAGTCACTTTCCCCAAGCACTAGGGCTGATCAACACCTCCACCGACTAACTCAACTGCTACTTTATTATTTCTTAGTCACCTTGTGTACAAGCTACACTTTATAGACATACAGTTAGTGTATGCCAGCATAATGTGTGTGTGTATAATAAATAAAAATATGTGTGTATATATCAGTTCTGTCTTTTAAGCTATTTTTTATTTGTATTTTTTTTTTTACTCTGCTTCATTAGATCCGAAGTACAATTATTTCATTCTCCTTTACATGTGTAGGAAATGACATTTAAGCAATCTTGAATTAAAATACACACTTGAAACTAATTGTCCTATTATATCTATTAGTTTATTCCTGCCTATTTTTACCGGCCCTGATATCTACTCATCAGTCCACTTTCTGACCTGGTACTCTGGTTCCCCCCCACCCCCCTGCCAAATTAATTTATACCCTCCCAAGTAGCACTAGTGAACCTCCCAGCAGGGATATGGTTCCTTTTCATTTCAGATACAACTCCTCCCTTTTGTGCAGGATGTCCCTGTCCCAGAAGAGGTCACGATCCAAGAACCTGAAACCCTACCCTCTGTATCAGTTCCTCAGCCACTCATTCAACTGTATTGCCATTGTATTCCTGCCCGAACTAGTATGTGGCAGTAATCCAGAGACTACTACCTTGGAGGTCCTGCTCTTTGGGCTCTTAACTTCATCCCTTCTGCATGGTGCAGGACCTCTTCCCTCTTTCTACCTTTGTCACAACCTCTGGCTGCTCACCTTCCCCCTTGAGAATATTCTGCAGCCTCTCTGAGACATCCTGGCTTGTCTGTCATGACCAGAGTATCTCCTATTTGCTGACTAACTATCAAGTCTCCTTATCCTGTCACTCTATCTGACTTTACCCTTTCCTGCTGTGCTTCTGAACTGGCTGCTGCTGCTGTGCCCTGATATGTCATTACACACACCCCCCAGCCATATTCAAAGGGGTACACTCCAGCTCCAGTTCCTTGACCTGTTTAGTGAGGAGCTGAAGTTGGGTGCCTTTTCCACATATGTAGTCATCAGGGAGACTGTTAGGTACCCTGAAATGCTATATCCAACAAAAGGAGCATTCTGCCACTCTAACTACCATTCTGCCTACGTTGAATTAAGAACTAAAAAAATTAAAGATTTATTTAAAAAAGTTTGCCTGCTCATTCCTGTGCCTACTCTCTGAAACTCAAGTTTCCTTGCTGGCAATCAACATGGGCACACCTCAAGGCTGTAGACCACTTTACTCATGACTGATATGGCTTAGCATAGCTCCAAAGCCGTCTATAAATGTGTTGACAACACTCCTCTTGGTTTTAAAAACGCTGCCAGTGAGGAGGAATACAGGAGTGAAGGAGCCTGGTTGATTCATTGTCAATTCAATCTTGCATTCATTGTCAGCAAGACCAAGGAATTGATGCAACACACATCAAAGTTGCTGGTGAACGTAGCAGGCCAGGCAGCATCTCTAGGAAAAGGTACAGTCGATGTTTCGGGCTGAGATCCTTCATCAGGACTAACTGAAAGAAGAGCTAGTAAGAGATTTGAAAGTGGGAGGGGGAGGGGAGATCCAAAATGATAGGAGAAGACAGGAGGGGGAGGGATGGAGCCAAGAGCTGGACAGGTGATTGGCAAAAGGGATATGAGAGAATCATAGGACAGGAGGCCCAGGGAGAAGGAAAAGGGGGAGGGGGGAAAACCCAGAGGGGTTTAGTGAGAGGGACAGAGGGAGAAAAAGGAGAGAGAGAGAGAGAATGTGTGTGTATATAAATAAATAACGGATGGGGTACGAGGGGGAGGTGGGGCATTAGCGGAAGTTAGAGAAGTCAGTGTTCATGCCATCAGGTTGGAGGCTACCCAGACGAAATATAAGGTGTTGTTCCTCCAACCTGAGTGTGGCTTCATCTTTACAGTAGAGGAGGCCGTGGATAGACATATCAGAATGGGAATGGGATGTGGAATTAAAATGTGTGGCCACTGGGAGATCCTGCTTTCTCTGACGGACAGAGCGTAGATGTTCAGCAAAATGATCTTCCAGTCTGCATCGGGTCTTGCCAATATGTAGAAGGCCACATCGGGAGCACCGGACGCAGTATATCACCTCAGCCGACTCACAGGTGAAGTGTTGCCTCACCTGGAAGGACTGTCTGGGGCCCTGAATGGTGGTAAGGCAGGAAGTGTAAGGGCATGTGTAGCACTTGTTCCGCTTACAAGGATAAGTGACAGGAGGGAGATCAGTGGAAAGGGATGGGGAGGGGGACGAATGGACAAGGGAGTCGCGTAGGGAGCGGTCCCTGCGTAAAGCAGGGGGGGTGGGAGAGAAAGTTGTGCTTAGTGGTGGGATCCCGTTGGAGGTGGCGGAAGTTACGGAGAATAATATGTTGGACCCGGAGGCTGGTGGGATGGTAGGTGAGGACCAGGGGAACCCTATTCCTAGTGGGGTGGCGGGAGGATGGAGTGAGAGCAGATGTGCGTGAAATGGGGGAGATGCGTTTGAGAGCAGAGTTGATGGAGGAAGGGAAGCCCCTTTCTTTTTATATAAAAAAAAGGAGGACATCTCCCTCGTCCTGGAATGAAAAGCCTCATCCTGAGAGCAGATGCGGCGGAGACGGAGGAATTGCGAGAAGGGGATGGTATTTTTGCAAGAGACAGGGTGAGAAGAGGAATAGTCCAGTTAGCTGTGAGAGTCACTAGGCTTATAGTAGACATCAGTAGATAAGCTGTCTCCAGTGATAGACAGAAAGCTCTAGAAAGGGGAGGGAGGTGTCGGAAATGGGCCAGGTAAACTTGAGGGCAGGTGAAAGTTGGAGGGAAAGTTAATGAAGTCAACGAGCTCAGCATGCGTGCAGGAAGCAGCGCCAGTGCAGTTGTCGATGTAGTGAAGGAAAAGTGGGGGATAGATACCAGAATAGGTTTGGAACATAGATTGTTTCTCAAAGCCAACAAAAAGGCAGGCATAGCTAGGATCCATATGGGTGCCCACAGCTACACCTTTAGTTTGTAGGAAGTGGGAGGAGCCAAAGGAGAAATTATGAAGAGTAAGGACTAATTCCGCTAGATGGAGGAGAGTGGTGGTAGAGGGGAACTGGTTTGGTCTGGAATCCAAAAAGAAGCGGAGAGCTTTGAGATCTTCCTGATGGGGGATATGAAGTATATGGGGACTGGACATCCATGGTGAAAATAAAGCGGTGGGGGCCGGGGAATTTGAAATCATCGAAAAGTTGAAGAGCGTGAGAAATGTCACAAACATAGGTTGGAAGGGATTGAATAAGGGGAGTTAAAACTGTGTCGAGGTATGCAGAAACGAGTTTGGTGGGGCAGGAGCAAGCTGAGACAATAGGTCTGCCAGGGCAGGCAGGTTTGTGGATCTTGGGTAGGAGGTAGAAACGGGAAGTGTGAGGTATGGGAACTATAAGGTTGGTAGCAGTGGATGGGAGATCCCCTGAGCGGATAAAGTTGGTGATGGTGTGCGAGACAATGGCCTGGTGCTCCTTAGTGGGGTCACAATCGAAGGGTAAATAGGAGGAGGTATCCATGAGTTGTCGCTGTGCCTCAGCAAAGTAGAGGTCAGTATGCCAGACTGCAACAGCACCCCCCCCTTATCGGTGGGTTTAATACTAAGGTTAGGATTCGTGCGGAGGGAGTTGAGAGCAAAGCATGGATTTCATGAAGGAGAAGGGGGGAAAACATACTCCAGTCCCTCGTTGAGGTGCCAATGCTGGAAAGGTTAAGCAGTTTCAAGTTCCTGGGCATCAATATTTCAGATGATTTATCCTGTGTCCAACACATTGATGCAATAAGGAGGAAGAGACGTCAGTGGCTCTACTTGATTTGGAGCTTGAGTAGATTACTCATGGGGAGGAAGATTACTCATGGGGGGAAAAAAAAGCTCTTAACAAATTTCAACAGTATGGTTAAAAGCATTCTGACTGATTGCATCCCCAGCAGGTATGGAGGCTCCAATGCACTGTATCATATCAATAGATTGCAGAGAGTTGTAAACTCAGCTAGTTACGTAACAGGTGAAACTCGAAGAATTAGACCATTTTTAATCTTATTTGGTTATTTGATGCTTATTTGTATTGTGCTTAGGAATTTTTACAAGTGACTTTGAGATGCTGTTACATCATCCACATCACATTGGTTCTGGACTTCAATGATATTGAAAGGAAATGACAGGATGGCAGTGGTCATATGTACTTATTATTTTCATTTGCCCATATCAATAAACCATTTTGCTTTTATACATCTGTCTAAATCCAGCCATTATAATTCCTTCCATTCAGAATTATCATATTAAAGTACCTGACATATTACTGGAGTATCTTTCACAATTTTATATCACTTGAAGCCAATTGGAAATGAGTTTTGTGTACGAGGTCACAAGCTAGCACCAGTATAAAAAGATCAAATAGGGTAACAAATCACGTTTAAAAAAAAAACTCCGAACTTGTAAATATCTAAAAAATTGGGCATTAGATAAATCATATTTGTCCATTAGCTGAGAGGAAGACATTAAACAATCCTCTAAAAACAGATCTAGAAAAGTTATTATTCCTTTAGTTTTCCATGTTAAAAAGGCCTTGTCTAAAATTGATGGTTTAAAAAAATAATTAAAATGGATATTACTGGAAAGAAAGTTATTTAAGTCAAAAGATCTGCGAAACTGAAACCAAATTTTTAATGTATGTCTAACAATGGGACTAAGACCTTGTCTACCAACCTTAGAAAACAAAAAGGGAAGAGGAGTTCCCAGCAAAGAAGCCAAAGAGAACCCCTTTATTGAGTTCTTCTCCAAGTCCAGTTATGAAGGACAGTCCTGCATATCTATACAGTGAATCCAGAAAGTAATATAATTGCCCAGTAATAGAGTCTAAAGTTTGGTAAGGCCAAGCCACCATCTTTTTAAAATTTTTTCAATAAAAGTTTACTTACTCTGGAGCTTTTATTATTCCAGATATATGATAAGATCATAGAATCTATTCTGTCAAAAAACGTTTTCGGGGCAAAGGATGGAACAGCTTGAAACGTGAATAAAAATTTTGGTAAAATTGTCATTTTTATAGCATTTGTTCGACCAATTAACGACATCATCATAGGCGACCATTTGGAAAGCGTTTGTTGTGTATATTCAATTAAAGGGAGAAAATTTATATTTATATAAATCTTTAAAATTTTTAGTAATTTTAAAAAATAGGTAAAATAATTTTTAGCAAGATTAAAAGGTATTAGATCATATTGATCCGATAGATATTAATAGGAAATAATTCACTTTTATGTAAATTTAATTTGTATCCAGAGAAAGTACGAAATTCAGTAAATATAGATAATAGAAGGGATAGATTTCTTTGGGTCTGAAATGTAAACTAATAAATCATCTGCATACAGCGAAACCTTATGTACTTTATCCTCTCTCTTAATAACTGAACAGAGTTGGAATCCCTAAGAGCAATAGCAAATGGTTCTAAAGCGAAATTAAATAATAAAGGACTAAGAGGACAACCCTAACGGATTCCTCTATGTAATCTAAAATAAGGAGATTTTTGATTGTTAGTTATAACCGCAGCCATCGGGGCTTGATAGATCAGTTTGATCCAGGAAATAAATCCGGGACCAAAATTAAATCTTTCCAAAACCTGAAATAAATAAGGCCATTCCACCCTATTAAAGGCTTTCTCTGCATCGAGAGAGACAATACATTCAGATTCTTTAACTGAAGGAGAATAAATAATATTTAACAATCTTCGAATATTAAAATGTGAATGCCTGTTTTTAATAACTTCAGTTTGATCATTTGAAATAACAGTAGGTAAAATATTCTCAAGCCTATTAGCCAGAATCTTGGAGAGAATTTTATAGTCCCCACATTCAATAAGGAGGCACATTCAGATAGAGCTTTTCCTTTTTTAGGGATCAACGAGATTGATGCCTTATGAAAAATTTTTGGGAGATTCCCAGAGGATATAGAATCGTGATTTGTTACTGAATTACTCATTTGCTCATTTACCAAATATGATAGATGTTATCTTTCAGCTTAACCATTCCAAAAAGTATTGATAGCCATCATATATAAATGGCTATTGAATTTACGAATGATGTCTAATGATAAGGTTAAACGTGCTTGGGAACTGGAACTTCAAGAATCACGTTTAGATAATCAATGGAATAAAATTTGTCATTTAGTTAATAATTCATCTATTTGTGACCGTCACTCCTTGATTCAGTTCACGTCCAAAGATAAACTAGCGCATATTTTTTTCTAATATAAATCCTACCTGTGATAGATGCAACACTGAGGTGGCCACTTTAACTCGTATGTTTTAGTCCTGCATGAAGTTAAATAACTTTTGGAGAGATGTTTCTAGAACATTATCAAAAGTCATAGGCCTGGACCTACAACCTTATTCACTTACGGCAATCTTTGGGGTTCTTCTAACAGAAGCAGGAAACGTTTCTGCTTCCGCTGAACGCATGATAGCTTTCTCAACTTCATTGGCTAGGAGAGCTATTCTATCGTACTGGAAGGATCCCAATCCACCTACTGTATTTTTTTGTCTCTCCTCCATTATGTCTTGTTTAAGTTTGGAGAAAATAAATAGTTGGATGTTTGATACATCTTTTAAATTTGAGAAAACTTGGCAACCTTTTATTCAATATTTTGATATGATGTAATTCTTATTACTTTTTCAGTTAATTATTTTTTCTCTGCAAATTTTTAGATTTGATCAGAAGGATTTTTCCCTTTTTTAAACTGTATCCTCAAAATGGACTGCCCAGTCTCCTTTTGTTTTTGTTTTAGGTTAGCTTAGTGTGCTTTTTTTTCTCAATAATGGAAAATTTTGAATTTTTTTTTCCATGAACTGTTAAGAGAAGTGGTTCTCTTTTCTCTTTATATTAGCTTAATACTATATATGATTTGGACAGTGTATACTCCTTTCTTTGTATTATTATTGAAATATGTATTTGAGATAGCCTCTCCTGGTTTGTATTTATCCTTATTCTTTTAAATCAATAAAAAAATTGAAAGTGAAAAGATCAAGTACTGTTTGAAACTGGATTAAGGCTCCCTCAATTCTAATTGAATGAAAAACATAATGATTTTGTAATTTTTTAAAATCTTACTAATATGCAACTGATATCTGAATTCTAGTGGAAAGCTATTACTAATGGATGTTTAGCCATTTAATTGCATTAGAATGAATAAATGTGTATGTTCAGTGTGTTTAGCCCACTGACAGTTTTTTTACTTTTATTTAGTTAAACAAGGAAAACTGCATGGACTATCAGGTAAGATCTTGCTTTATCCATCTTTCTCAAGTGATACCTTTAATTAATTAATAAGTAAATACATACATACATACAGATTTTTGCTGTTTGTTGAAAACCCAAATTCATTGCATTTCCTAATGGAAGTTTTATCTGTGTGACGTAGGTGGTCTAATGATTTGAAAATAATCAGTATTTAATCAGTGGCATCATACGAAGTGAAGTTGACATAAACATTATTCAGGAAATGATTTATTTGAAATATGAACTATTGTCTTTGGGGAATAAATTATATTGAACATTTGACTCTTCATGATCCAAGACATGGGTGTGTGTGAAATAATCTTTTTAAATGGATTTGCCTAAAGCCATTAGTAGGTTGCATTTTAAATTAATGTTAATTGTGGTTCATTTAGTATAGGTCAGCAAAGAATCATGTGATGATTCAATAATCTGTTATTGAGAATGGTATTGCAATGGTGATTACAATCCATCCAGACATAAACATTTTGCATGTTGCCCTGGTGAATAATATACCGACTCTCTCAAACTTACTGATCACAGCAAATAAATCATTATTCATCTTTGTACCTGAAGAATCTCCAAATGGGGATATAAATATTGGCTATTACCAGTGATGTTGAAAAGAATAAATTTAAATCAGACACCTTTATGGGGAGACTTGTGTCAATTACAAGGAGTCCTGATGAAGGCTGTCAGCCTGAAACATCAAATCTTTATTCCTTTCCATAGTTCTCACCTCACCTCACCTGCTAGTTTCTCTAGTATTTTGTGTGTTATTGTACCAATTAGTTTCTTGGAGATGAGGATAAGCCAATCAAGTAGATGTTTGTAAGGTACTTGCCAGATGACCATGAATGCTCTCAACCCTCTGGTCTGGCAGCTTACTAGTATTATAGATTAGGTTATGAGGACACGCAGTCCTCTTTTATTGTCATTTAGTGATGCATGCATTAAGAAATGATACGATGTTCCTCCAGTGTGATATCACAGAAACACAAGACAGACCAATACTGAAAAACTGACAAAAACCACAATTATAACATATAGTTACAACAGTGCAAGCAATACTGTAACTTGATGAAGAACAGGCCATGGGCATGGTAAAAAATAGTTCAAAGTCTCTCGAAAGTCCCATGATCTCACGCAGATGGGAGAAGGAAGAAAACTCTTCCTGCCATAAGATTTCCAGCGCCGCAAACTTGTCGGTGCAGCATCCTGGAAGCACCTGACCACAGTCCGACTCTGAGTCGTCTGAAAACTTTGAGCCTCCGACACCGAGCACCATCTTTGTGGAGCTCTTCAACCCCAGCCCCAGCCGCCAGCAACAGGCAAAGCCGAGGATTTGGGGCCTACCCTCCGGAGATTCTTGATCGCACAGTAGCAGCGGCAGCGAACCGGGCATTTCAGAAGTTTCTCCAGATGTTCCTCCATGCTTTTCACGTCTGTCTCTATCAAATCAGAATTGTGCACGGCCCCCTATTTAACAAATACGATATCATTTCACCGGAGAGGCCACACGCGCTGCGTCGCGCCGCTGTCTTCTCCTGCCATCTGCGGGATGAGTTTGAACAGAATGGATGAGATTGAATTTCCTTAAACTAAATAAGAAAAAAACCCCAAAAATTTGGTTATTGGTAGCAATAAAAAAAAAAAGTGTGAATTTTAGAAATAAACTTTATCATCTGGTCTTTCAAAGCAAGCTAGAGGTAAAGAATTTGGGCATTATTACTGATTCTGAGCTAAATTTCAAATCGCATATTGATCATGTAATTCACCATGCATTCTTTCATTTAAGGAACTTTGCAAGAGTTCCTTTTCTTAAAACAGCTCAAGATGCAAAAAAAAATGATGCACAGTTTGGCATTTAGCTGATTAGACTACTGTAATGCACTTTTCAGGACTGTCTTAGAAAGATGTATTTCAGTTGCAGCTTGGTCAAAATGCTGCAGCAAGAATTTGACTGGTTTTGGCATCATTACACTGGCTGCCTGTGTCCTTTAGTGACAATTAAAAAAAAATTACACAATTGCTTATAAGGCTCTGAGTAATCTAGCTGTTCTGTATATTTTGAAGTTTCTATTCCTGTAGATCCCTAATCATAATCTTAGATCCACAAATTTTAGTTTGCTTAGTGTTCCTAGAGCCAAGCATATTAGAACTGGTGATGTGGCCCTTTGCTGTTATGCACCAAAAATCTGGAATATTCTACCAACTGAGATGCACTAGACTGGTCTAAAAACCTTTTTTAATTTGGGCTACATATAAGATTACTTAATGCCTGTTATTGATTACATTTATAATTTGCTACCTTCAATTAAATTTTAGTGTATAATAGTACTGTGGTAATTTTATGTATTGCACTATACTGCCTCAAAAAAAAAAAACAAGTTTATGAATAAGTGATTATAAAACTGATTCTGATAGGGGTCTCTGTTGTGGACTGAGAGTGGGAAGGACCAGGGAGAGGGGAGCATCAGAGAGACATTCTGTAGTGATCAGTAAGCCACTTGTTTGAAATCAAATGAACTTGCCTGGTGTTTCAGGGATGTATGTATCTTCACCCGCACCATCACCCACTCTGTCACTCCTCTGCTGCCTGCCCCACACCCCTCCCGCGGTGCTCCACCCTCGCTATTCCCATCATCCTTTGCTCCCACCAGGTTTACAAACTCACTCTGTGCTCCAGGTTGACAAATGCAGTACTATGCAAGTCTTTGACACCCTAGGTATATAGACCCTTGCGCAGTATTGCAGCTTTTGTCATGTGGGATATGCTGATTTCAAGGATTGACTTCAGTTTTGGTGCCTACCGTTATTCCACCCTCTCCTTTGCTCTATGCTACTTAAACTTTTGTGTTTTCTTCATTGCATCTATTTTGCTTTCAGTTATTCAGCTCAGCCTGTCCATGTCACCAAATTGCGTACTTGAGATGATCCTGTTTCCCTGTATTTGGCCCATGTTCCTCTAATCCTTTCCTATCCCTGAACCTAATTAAACGTATTTTAAATGCTGCAGTTGTACCTTTTCTAACACTTCCTCTGGCAGCTTTTTCCATGTAACCACTACCTTCTGTTGGAATGTCTTGCCCTGGAGAAGAGGTTATGATCATTGACCTTATCTATGCCCCTCATGATTTTATAAATATGTATATAATCACCCGTCAAACTCCTTCGCACCAGGGACACCAGCCTAGTGTATTCATTCTTTCCTTATAAACTCAAGACGCTGTTCCGTTAACGACCTTGTGAATCTTTCGTATACACTTTGCTGCTTAACTACATCCTTCCTACAGCTAAGTGGCTAGGTTTGGTCTCACTGGTATCTTGTGTAGCTGTAACATGGAGTGCCAACTCTTGTACTCAGTGTTACGTACTTTGAAGGCAAGCATAAAAACCACCTTCTTTGTCACTATGTGACCACTTTAGAGTAACTGTATGTGTATCTCCAAGTATCTGTGTTGAGGAACAGAGACACAAGTACTTAGTTCCCTGAAAGTGGCAACACACTTTTCTACAACCCTGCCACTTACCATGAAAGTCCTGTTCTGGGATAGCGTCACACTTGTCCAAGTTAAATGACATCTGCCAGTTTGGTCTATTTTCCCACTATCTACGTGCTGCTGTAAACTTAGAAAATCTTCGCTGTCTGCTACGCCCCCAGTTTTGATCTTATCCACAAACTTTATGCCACCTACATTTCATCCAAATTATTTATATAGATGTCAAACCATCGGCGACCCAGCACCTGTCTTCTGGTCCCAGGCATTCTATTTGAAAACAATTCTTCTCCTTCCCCTTGCACTTTCCCCTACAAGTAACACCTGTTCTTAAAACTCTTAAAGAGGAGTAACAGCTATCCCTAAACATCTTTCCCAACCACTATCCAGGGCCATAAAGAACCCTTTTAGTCCTATTTACTGCATTTGGTGCTCCTGATGAGATACCTGTGACTGTCTGATGCTTTGAGTTGCTAGCTATTTTAATTCCTCTCCTCATTGCCGCACCAAGATATCTGTCCTTGGCAACCTTCACTACCGTGGTGAGGCTAAGCACAAATTAGAGGAACAGCATTTCATATTCTGCCTGAGTAGTCTACAGCCTAACAGCAAGAACATTGTGTTCTCCAGCAATTAGTAAATTACTATCCCTCTGTTCCTCTTCCTTCTGTTACTGATCTATCTAGTTCTTGCTATACTCTAGCCCCTATCACCCTTATCCATTTCATCTCATCACCCACACTCTTCTCCCATTGGTTCCCTTTCCCCACTATTCTCGTTTGTCCACCCTCGTTCTCTCCCTTGATTCCATGCTCCACCTTCCTGTACCTGATTCCATTATCATTAGCCTTTTGCTTCCATTTAGCAGCTCCCAGCTTTAGTTGCCATTTCCACTCTTCCATTCTCCATTTGCCTATCACACCTGGCTCCACATATTACTTGCTGCTTGATCCACTGAATAGGTCAGGGTGAGAAAGGGACAGAGGGGTAGCAATTTACTAATTTACCTTGGCAGAATATGAAGTGGTGTTCTTCTAATTTGTGGTTAGTCTCACCACTTTATACTGGTTTCTAATCTTCTCTTTCAGACTGGAGATGAAGGGATTCAACCTGAATCATTTGTCCATTTTTCTCTATGGATGATGTCTGACTTTCTGAGATCCTCCAGCATCTTGTGTACTGCTCTACTTTTACTCACTGACTTCATTTTATTTTTATTCTTTAACTTGCCCTTTTGGCTTTCTTCTTTATCCCTCTGCTCTACTCAGCCATGAGCACAAGCCCCATTTAGTTCAATAATCTACTTTTTAAAAAAAAATTTGCTTTGATCTTTCAAACCTCCGTGTATAAGAAACCACTTTGGTAGTGGATAATGCAGTAAACGGCCTAATGATTCCTATGAAATCTCTGCCTTTATCCCTTGTATTCTCTCTCATGGATAGTCTCTAAGGAAGTCTTTTTGAAGATTTGAGAATTCTACAAGTGATCATCACTCTTCAATTCAGTTTTTTTGGGGTTTTTTTGGCGTGTACCTGTGTGCATGCACGCCTGTGCGTGTGCATCTGTGTGTGCGTGCGTCCGTTCGTGATGATGTCTTTTTCATGGCTTTTACAAGGCATGGAGTGAGAGGAAAACTGTGTGGCGAGCCACTCCTCACACAGACATTTTTGCAGTATTTTTCCCGTTATTTTACGAGATCGAGTTGCAATCTCGACACTTAACCGGGCACGAATGGAAAGTGTACTCGGGAGCGGACCCGACTGGTTTTGAACCTGGGAATCTCCACTTCTGGGTCCAGCGCCAATGTCATTGCGTCACCAGCCGGCCCAGTTTTTTTGGGTTCTAAAGTATAAACTAATGAGGAAAAAGCAAGACTTGAGCTCAACCCTTTTTGGAGGTTTTGGAATAACCTTTGTTCATCTCGATTAATATTTTCTGTTGCCTCTAGTTCAGACTATTGGCTTTTGGTGGTTTTACAATAGTCACTGTTTAGTGAAATACAGTTTGGTCTCTACAGCTGATTATGTTTGGAGCCTTGTGCTTTCCCATTATTTTTATGCTGTTCATATGGATGAAGTTATTTCATAAGCTAGCAAATATTCTTGTCTCATAATTTTGTCATAGAAAGCTACAGCACAGAGATGGGTCCTTCGGCCAACCATTACTTTCCCTACTCCCATCGAACTGCATCTGGATGACAGCCTACACTGCCTATTCATGTACTTATCCAATTTTCTCTTAAATGTTGCAGTCAAAACCCCATCCACCAGTTCTGCTGGCAGCTCATTCTATACTCTCACCACACTCCGAGTGAAGAAGCTCCCCCTCATGTTCTCCTTACACATTTCACCTTTTACCTTTAACTGAAGACCTTTAGTTCTAGTTTCAGATAATATTTGGAGGCCTATATATGATTCCCATAATAGTTTTTTTACCCTTGTAGTTTAACTTCACCCACAAAGATTCAACATTCTCTGACCCTTTGTCACCACTTTCGAAAGATGCAAGACCATCTCTTGCCACACCTATGCCTTCCTGCCTGCCCTTTCGATACAAAGTATATCCTCTGATGTTAAGCTCCCAACTATGACCACCTTTCAGCCACAACTCAGTGATGCCCACAACGTCATATTGCCTAATCTCCAATTGCGCCACGAGTTCATTCACCTTACTTTGAACGCTACATGCATTTAAATACAGCACCTTCAGTACTGCACTCTTTGCCCTTTTGAATTTTGCTTCTGTGGTATAATTTAACTCAGCTCTGTCTGCATTTGTACCCAGTAATTGGCTTGTCCTTCCTCACTTTCATATTGCATCCATCATCTACTTGTAAACCTGCTGGCTCATCCTCAACTCTATCATACTTGTTCCCATCTCCCACCATATTAGTTTAACCTACTCCCAACAGCTGTAGTAAACCTGCCTGCAAGAACACGAGGAATTCTGCAGATGCTGGAAATTCAAGCAACACCCATCAAAGTTGCTGGTGAACGCAGCAGGCCAGGCAGCATCTCTAGGAAGAGGTACAGTCGACGTTTCGGACTGAGACCCTTCATCATGACTAACTGAAGGAGGAGTTAGTAAGAGATTTGAAAGTGGGAGGGGGAGGGGGAGATCCAAAATAATAGGAGAAGACAGGAGGGGGAGGGATGGAGCCAAGAGCTAGACAGGTGATTGGCAAAAGGGATATGAGAAGATCATGAGACAGGAGGCCCAGGGAGAAGGAAAAGGGGGAGGGGGGGTGAAAAACCCAGAGGATGGGCAAGGGGTATAGTGAGAGGGACAGAGGGAGAAAAAGGAGGAAGAGAGAGAAAGAATGTGTGTATATAAATAAGTAACGGATGGGGTACGAGGAGGAGGTGGGGCATTAGCGGAAGTTAGAGAAGTCAATATTCATGCCATCAGGTTGGAGGCTACCCAGACGGAATATAAGGTGTTGTTCCTCCAAACTGAGTGTGGCTTCATCTTTACAGTAGGGGAGGCCGTGGATGGATATATCAGAATGGGAATGGAATGTGGAATTAAAATGTGTGGCCACTGGGAGATCCTGCTTTCTCTGGTGGACAGAATGTAGGTGTTCAGCAAAACGATCTCCCAGTCTGCTTCAGGTCTCGTCATCCTTCCGTCACCCCACTAGGAATTGGGTTCCCCTGGTCCTCACCTACCACCCCACCAGCCTCTGGGTCCAACATGTTATTCTTAGTAACTTCCGCCACCTCCAACAGGATCCCACCACTAAGCACATCTTTTCCTCCCACCCCCCCCCCCGCTTTACGCAGGGACCGCTCCCTACGCGACTCCCTTGTCCATTCGTCCCCCTCCCCAACCCTTTCCACTGATCTCCCCCCGTCACTTATCCTTGTAAGCGGAACAAGTGCTACACATGCCCTTACACTTTCTCTATTACCACCATTCAGGGCCCCAGACAGTCCTTCCAGGTGAGGCAACACTTCACCTGTGAGTCGACTGAGGTGATATACTGCGTCCGGTGGTCCCGATGTGGCCTTCTATATATTGGCGAGACCCGACACAGACTGGGAGATCGTTTTGCTGAACACCTATGCTCTGTCCGCCAGAGAAAGCAGGATCTCCCAGTGGCCACACATTTTAATTCCATATTCCATTCCCATTCTGATATGTCTATCCACGGCCTCTTCTACTGTAAAGATGAAGTCACACTCAGGTTGGAGGAGCAACACCTTATATTCCATCTGGGTAGCCTCCAACCTGATGGCATGAACATTGACTTCTCTAACTTCCGCTAATGCCCCACCTTCCCCTCGACCCCATCCATTATTTATTTATATACACACATTTTTTTCTCTCTCTCTCTCTCTCTCTCTCTCCTGTTTCTTCCTCTGTCCCTCTCACTATACCCCTTGCCCATCCTCTGGGTTTTCCTCCCCTCCCCCTTTTCCTTCTCCCTGGGCCTCCTGTCCCATGATCCTCTCTTATCCCTTTTGCCAATCAACTGTCCAGCTCTTGGCTCCATCCCTCCCCCTCCTGTCTTCTCCTATCATTTTGGATCTCCCTCTCCCCCTCCCACTTTCAAATCTCTTACTAGCTCTTCCTTCAGTTAGTCCTGACGAAGGGTCTTGGCCCAAAACAGTGACTGTACCTCTTCCTAGAGATGCTGCCTGGCCTGCAGCATTCACCAGCAACTTTGGTGTGTGCTGCCTGCAAGAATATTGGTTTCCCTTGGATTCAAGTGCAATCCCTCCCTTTTGTACAGGTCCCACTTGTCGCAGAAGAGGTCCCAATTATCTAGAAATCTGAATCCCTACGCCCTTCTCCAGTCTTGCATTTATCTGTCACCTTATTCTATTCCTGTCCTCAATATTGCATGGCACAGGCAGCAATCCAGAGATTACTACCCTTGAGGTCCTGCTTCTCAGCTTCCTTCCTAACTCCTTATATTCTGTTTTCAGGACCTCCTCCCTTTTTCTGCCAATGTTGTTGGTACCAATATATACCGCCACTTCTGGCTGCTTACCCTCCCTTTTCAGGATATTGTGAACACATTCAGAAACCTCATGGACCCTGGCAACTAGGAGGCTTTTTCGCGTCCACTGAATCACCCGTTTGTCCCCCGAACTATAGAATCCCCTATTACTGCTGCCATCCTCTTCTGTTCCCTACCCTTTTGAGCTACAGGGCTGAACTCAGTGCCAGAGGTATGGTTGCTGTTACTTCCCCCAGGTTAGTTATTTCTTCCTTCCCCACCTCCAGCAGTACTCAAAATGGAGTACTTATTCTTGAGAGGGATGGCCACAGGGGTGCTCTCCTCTATTTAATGTTCTCCATTCTCTCTCCTGGCAGTCACTCATTTGTATGTCTCCTGCAGCCTTGGGGTGTCGACCTCCCAGTAGGTCCTGTCTATCACTGTTTCGCTTTCCCTAACAAGCCGAAGGTCATCGAGCTGAAACTCCAGTTCCTTAACATGAAGGAAGAGATTTTGGTTCCTTAACATGAAGGATGAGGTACTTGGAGGAACATGATAAAATAGGCTGAAGTCAGCATAGTTTTTTTAAGGTGAAATCTTGCTTGGCAAATCTGTTGGAATTCTTTGAGGAAGGATAGACAAAGGAGACGGTAGATTTTCAGAAGGCCTTTGACAAGGTGCCACTTATGAGGCTGTTAAATGAGATGAGAGCCCATGGCATTACAGGGAAGGTATTTGCATGGATAGAGGACTGGCTGACTGGCAGGAGGCAAAGAATAGCAATAAAGGCAGCCTTTTCTGATTAGCTCTCAGTGAATAGTGGTGTTTGACATGAGTCTGTTTCAGGACTGCTTTTCATTTTGTATGACAATAATTTGGATGACAGAATTGGCAAAATTTGTGGCCAATTTTGCGAATGGCACGAAGGTGGATAGAGGGTTGGGTAGTATTGAGGAAGCAAGGAGACTGCAGAGGACTTGTGCAAAGAAGTGTTACGTGATAGAAGTGTATGCTCATGCACTTAGTTAGGAATAAAGGCAATAGAATATAAAAGCAAGGATGTAATGAGGCATTGATAATTTATAAGACATTGGTTATATTGTGAGCAGTTTTGGGTCCCTTACCTAAGAAGAGATGTGCTGGCATTGGAGAGAGTCTAGAGGAGGTGCCATGAGAATGATTCCAGGAATGAAAGAGTTAATGTATGATGAGTGTTTGGCTCTGGATCTGTACTTGCTGGAGCTTAGATGAATTGTGGAGGGATGGGAGGTGGTCTCATTGAAACCTATTGAACATTGAAAGGTCATGGAGAAAGGTGTTTCCTAGAGTGGGAGAGTCTAGGACCAGGGGGCACAGTCTTGGATTAGAAAGACAACCCTTCAGAACAGGAGGAATTTGTTTAACCAGAGGGTTGTGAATTTGTGGAATACATTACCACTGACAGCTGTGGAGACCAACTCATTGGGTATATTTAAAGTGGATATTGATAAATTCTTATTTAAGGTATTGAAATTTACGGGGAGAAGGCAGGATAATGGGGCTGAGAGGGGTAATAAATCAGCTAGACTGGAATGACAGACTTGATGGACTGAGTGGCCTACTTCTGCTCCTATGTCTTGTGGTAAAGTTCTGGTTACTTTCTTGTTTGTTTCTTATTGTGCAATTAGAACAGTGGGAATGCCAGGCAGGATAGCAGACAGGCTCCACACACAAAATGCTGGAGGAACTCAGCAGGCAGCATCTATAGAAAAGAGCACAGTCAATCTTCCAGGCCAAGACCCTTCAGCAGGGCTGGAGAGAAGAAAAGATGAGGAAGAGAGTTATTTTTTTAACTCCACTCCTTAACTTTTTTTCTCCAGGTCTGCTGAAGGGTCTCGGGCCGAAACATTGACTGTACTCTTTTCCATAGATGCTGCCCGGTCTGCTGAGTTCCTCCAGCATTTTGAGTGTGTTGCTTGGATTTCCCGTATCTGCAGATTTTCTCTTGTTCATAGTGGAAAGCTCCTTTTTATTTATTTAGTGATACAGCATGGTTCTAACTCTTCTGGGATGTGGGAAGACGGGGAGACCTCTAGTGACCCTGATACTACATCTGCAAAAAGTGCATCCAATTGAAGCTTCTTAAAGATTCCTGGAGCTGGATGAATTCTGAGACATTTGGGAGGTTGATTGACAGCAATCAACTGTACTTGCATATAAGGTGCAAGACACAGGAGGTAGTTACACCAAAGGTGCAGGACACAGCTATATTGTTAATGGTCAGAAGAGCAAAAGGGGATATAAAGTCAATGCAGGGTATCCTTGTGATCATTCCCTTCAATAACTGGATACTGTTGGGAGGTATAACCTAGCAGAGAAAAGATGCAGCTGTCAGGTCTCCGGCATTTAGTCTGGCTCTGTTATTCAGAAAGCTGGAAGAAGAGGTGAGCTGTACTGAGAGAGGATTCATTGGTTAAGGGAACAGACAGGAGTTTCTGTGCATGAGAATGAGATTTACAGATGAAATGTTGCCTCTCAGGTGCCAAAGTGAGGGACATTTTGGATCTAATCTAATCCAATAGGCATCGGTTAGTAATGTGAGACCATGGATTTGCGCTTTGGAAGGTTTCCAGGGCGCAGGCCTGGGCAAGGTTGTATGGAAGACTGGCAGTTGCCCATGCTGCAAGTTTCCCCTCTCCACGCCACCGATGTTGTGCAAGGGAAGGGCATTAGGACCCAAACAGCTTGGCACTGGTGTCGTTGCAGAGCAATGTGTGGTTAAATGCCTTGCTCAAGGACACAACACGCTGCCTCAGCCAAAGCTGGAACTAGCAACCTTTAGATCACTAGACGAACGCCTTAACCACTTGGCCACGTGCCAACATTTTGGATCAGTGCACATCTTAAGGGGGAGGATGAGCAACCAGAGGTTGTGCTCTACGTCAGTACCAATCACATGGGGAGGACGGGTGAGAAGGTCCTGCAGAATGTAATTAGGATGGTTACATTCTGCAAGACAAAGGAAATCCAGGATTGTGTTCTCAGGATTGCTTCCCATGCCCAGCGCGGGTGAGGCCAGAAATAATAACGATAATACAGTTTAGCACTAAGGAGTGGCTGAGTGAGGGATTTGGATTTGTGGATCATTGGGCTCTGCCAGGGAAGGAAGGACTGTACGATTTGTACCTGAAACATGGTGGGGCTAACGTTCTTGCGGGAAGGTTTGCTAATGCTGCTCTAGGTGGGGTTCCGTGTGGTGGTTTAAACTAGACCTGCAGAGGGTGGAAACCAAAGTGCCAGCGCAGGTAGTGGCATGGCTGTGGGGAAAGATGTTGTAATCCTACATACAAGGACAGGAATCGAAACGTTGAGCATGGTGGGAATAATGTTCTGAGTTGCATGTACTTCTGTGCAAGGTGTATTATGGGTAAAGCAGCTGAGGAAGCAAGGATCAGTACGTGGAATTATGACTTCGTCGTCTTTAGTGAAGGTGGGTCTGGCAATTTAATGTTCTGGTATTCCATTCTTTTATACATGAGAGAATGGGACAGATTAAAGGGGGAGTGGTGGCATTAATAGTCAGGGAAAACGTCACAGCAGTATTCAGGCAGGACACACTGGAGGGCTCATCTACTGAGGCTATATGGGTGGAACTGAGGGAGAAGAAAGAGATGACCCCATTAATGGAATTATATTATAGAACACCCAAAAATCAGTGGGATTTAGAAGTGCAAATTTGGCACAGAAGTTGTCATGGTCATCCACTGCAACCAAGTTTGTGATGACTATTTGTACCACTGGACCTGGACTTCATAATCTAGAGTGTTTTTGTTCCAGTGCAGCGGCTTTTCAACTTTAAAAGCACTCACACAGGCATAACTATCATCATTGGGTAAGGTGGACAACCAAGATGTTGCCATCTTCTTTTGATTAACTGTAAATGTACAAAATTAGCGCAGACACCTAGTGTAGATAATGTACTGCCTTTATACGGTGCTTTCGAAGATTGCGTGTTCCAAGTCTTCAATTTAATTGTAACGTTCAAGATGATTGTCTTCAATTTTTCATAATTCATAACTTTTTGAATTAGTGAAATTGTTGTATTTTCATTTCTGGCCATTTCTGACATCTCCAAGCATGAGCATTTGAAACCATACTGAGTAAAACAATTCTAAATTCTTTTACTGTTTATTTCTCACCAACTCTGTGACAAAAAATCACTGCTTTTTCAACATAAACATATGCAACTGATGATATTTTAAAACTGTTTGCTCTAAACATCGTGTTGTGTCTAATGGATGCATGATTTCACCCGACTGACACTAGTTAGAAACTGTTCAGCTGTCCCAATTAAGCAGCATAGTGTCCCAAATAAATAAAGGGAATCCTGGTTATTTTCTTGATTAGTTTTTGTTCTTTAGGAATTAGAAATTGTAGGCTGGTGAGCCTGATGTCGGTAGTGGGAAAGTTATTGGAAGGTATTCTGAGGGACTGGATATATAAATATAACAGTGACTGACGAGGGATAGTCAACATAGCTTTGTGCATGATAGGTCATGTCTAACCAGTCTTATAGAATTTTTCAAGGCGGTTACCAGGAAAATTGAAGAAGACAAGGTAGTGGATGTTGTCTACATGGACTTGAGCAAGGCCTTTGACAAGGTCCCACATTGGAGGTTGGTCAAGAAGGTTCAGTCACTTGGCATTCAAGATGAGGGAGTAAACTGGATTAGATATTGGCTTTGTGGGAGAAGCTGGAGAGTGGTTGTTCATGTTTGCCTCTGACTAGAGGCCTGTGACTAGTGGAGTGCTGCTGGGATCAGTACTGGGTCTGTTTGTCATCTACAGTATTTCAATGATCTGGATGATGTGGTGAGCTGGATCGGCGAATTGGGGGTATGGTGGACAGCAAGGAAGACTATCAAGGCTTGCAGTAGGATCTGGAGTAGCCAAAAAAAAAGGGTTGAAAAATGATAGATGGAATTTAATGCAGACAAATGTGAGGCATTGCACTGCAGGAGGAACAACCAGAGTAGGTGTTACGTGGTGAGTGATTGGGCACTGAGGAGTGCTTTAGAACAAAGGGATCTGGGATACAGATCCATAATTCCTCAAGAAGCTAGATGGTGGTAGTAGATGGTTTCCTCTCCGACTGGAGGCCTGTGACTCATGTGCAGCAGGGATCAGTGCTAGGTTTGCTGTTATTTGTCATCTGTATGATAATGTGCTAAACCAGTCAGCAAATATGTGGATAACACCAAGGGTGGGGGCATAGTGGAGAGTGAGGAAGGCTTGTAGTGGGATCTGGACCAGCTGGGAAAACTGGACTGAAAAATGGCAGGTAGAATTTTATGCGGACAACTGTGAGGTCTTGTAATTTGGAAGGGTAAACTATGGTATGATTTTCACAGTGAAAGTTAGGGTACTGAAGAGTGCGGTAGAACAGAAGGATCTGGAAATACAAATCCAGAGTTCCTTGAAAGTGGCACCACAGATAGATGGCCTTGGGTCATGAAGAGAGTTTTGGGTACTTTGACCTTGATAAATCAAAGTATTGAGTACAGGAATTTATATGTTACGTTCAAGTTGTATAAGATGTTGGTGAGGCTTACTTTGGAGTGTTATATGCAGTTCTGTTCACCTACCTGCAGGGAAGATTTTAATGAGATTGAAAGAATGCCAAGAAAATTTACAAGGATGTTGCCAGGACTACAGAACTTGAGTTAAAGAGAAACATTGAATAGGTTTAGGACTTTATTCCAGGAGCCTGGGGAAATGAAGCTTTTTCTGTTGGGGGGGGGGTGTGAGGCAATAACTGGAGGTCATAGATTAAGGGTGTAATATTAAGGGGAACATGAGGGAGAACTTCATTCTGAGAGTAAAGTGCAAACGTGGAATGAGCTGCTAACAGAAATGGTAGATATGGGTGTGATTGGATAGGTAAATAGGAAAGGTTATGGTTGAGGTGTTGGTTGAAGGGACTGAGATAGGCTGACTGGCCTGTTTCTGTTTTGTGGTCTGCTATGACTGTTACTTGGGTCATGGATATGAATATGGGACAGGAATAAAATGGCTCTTAAAGAAACATGGTTGAGGAAGGGGCAAGATTGGTCAATCAGTGTTTTAGGTTCAAATGCTACAGGTTCAAAGTAAATCTATTATCAAAGTACATGTATGTCACCATATGCAACCCGGAGATTCATTTTTTGTGGACATACTCAATAAATCCATAATAGAATAATAACCATAATAAGATCGATGAAGGACTGCACCAACCTGGGCATTCAACCAGTGTGCAAAAGACAAAATGTACAAGTACATAAAGAAAGAAATAATAATTAAAAAAAAGCAATAAATATCGAGAACATGAGATGAAGAGTCCTTGAAAATGTGTCCATAGGTTGTGAGAACACTTCAATAATGGGGCAAGTGAAGTTATCCCCTTAGGTTCAAGAGCCTGATGGGTAATAACTATTCTTGAACCTGGAGGTGTGAGTGCTGAAGTTTCTGTACCTTATTCCTGATGGTGAGAAGAGAGTAGGACCTAGATGGTGGGGATCCTTGATGATAGATGCTGCTTTCTTGCAACAATATTTTGTACAGATGGGCTCAATGGTGGGAGGGTAGTATACATTATTTTTTGAATGATTTTCTGTTTAAGGGCGTTGTTGTTTTCATACCAGTTTTTGATGCAGCCTGTCGATGTACTCTGTTGCATATCTATTGAAGCTTATCAAAGTTTTTGATATCATGCAGAATCTTTGTAAGCTGCTAAGGAATTAGGTGTTGCTCTGCTTTCTTCATCATTGCAAGTATGTGCTGGGCCCAGGACAGGTTCTCCAAGATCATAACTTTAAATATCTAAGGAATTTAAAGTTGCTGATGCTTTGCACCTCTGATCCTCCAATGAGGACTGGCTCATGGACCTCTGATTTCCTTCTCCAGAAGTCAATTGTCAGCTCCTTGGACTTGCTGACATTGAGCAAGAGGTTGTGGATACAGGTGTGATATAGGTTGATGTTAGACTGGTGAGGGGGGGTGGCACATGTTATTTCTTTGTTCAAGAAAGGGAGTAGGAATAACTCTGGGAATTACAGAGTCTTACTTCAGTGGTGGGCAAATTACTAGAGAAAATTCTTGGAGACATTTACAAGCCTTTAGAGATTGCATACAGTTAAAGCCTAAAAAGCAAGGCTCCAGAGATCAAGACAACTAAGAGGTGATAATGGGAGGCAGAGGAACAGTTACAGTATTGCCTTGAGTCAGTGGACTGGGCCATGTTCAATAACTCATCTGAGGACCTGAATGACATCACCAGCTTCATAACAGACTTTATTAAAACAGCTGTGGGTGAGTGTGTCCCCACTAAATCATTCGGGGTTTATCCCAATCAGAAGCCCTAGATGAACCATGAAATCTGGAATTTGCTGAGAGCCGGATCAGAGGCATTCAAGTCTGGAGATCAAGAATGCTACAATGGGTGCAGCTATGATCTCTGGAAAGCAATTTCAAGTGTGAAATGGAGATTCTGGACTTGACTGGAATCAACGAGGATGTTTGGCAGCTGTGATAGGGTTTTGAATGCCATAACCTCCTACAAATTTAAATCTTGGCGACAACAGAGCTTCACTTCTAGATGAGATGCACAATGCCTTCTATGCTCACTTTAACCACCAGAACAGAGATGAGTCTCAGTATCTGAAGATGACGTGTAGGCTGCCTTCGGGAGTGAATCTAACGAAAGCACCAGTCCGCATGGAGTACCTGGCGAAGTATTGAGGACCTGTGCTGACCAGCTGGCTCATGCTTTTCTTTCTTTTTAAATCTTTTTATTGAATAAGTATACAAAAGGGTAAGCCATACAGGCACTAATACACTGTTAGAATATAATAAAATTACAGGAAATATTAATACAGAAAAAAAGTGATACAAACAATGTAATTTAAACAACATACTAAGGTAACATAATAGTATACTAATTTTTATGTATATATATATCAATAGAGAAAAGGAAAAAAAAAACCCAAAAAAAACCCACCGTGCAACTAAACTAAAAGCAAAGCAAAGCAATGGGCTAACTTGGAACCAAGTAGAGTTAAAGAACTTAAAATCACGTCCTCAAACCCGACCTCCATTAAAATCAGTGGAAAAAAAACAAGAAGGGTATATAAATATGGAGCAAAAAAGAGAAGAAAAAAAATTACATTAAATGAAAATATTGAATAAAAGATCTCCAGGTCTGTTCAAATTTAAGTGAGGAATCATAAAGATTGCTTCTAATTTTCTCCAAATTCAAGCATAATATCATCTGAGAAAACCAAAAAAAGGTGGTTGGAGCGTTAAGCTCTTTCCAATGTTGTAAGATACATCTTTTCGCCATTAAAGTAGGAAATGCAATCATTCTACGGGCTGAAGGAGAAAGATTACTGGAAATTTTAGGTAGTCCAAAGATAGCAGTAATAGGGTGAGGAGAGATATCTATATTCAATACCTTTGAAATAATATTAAAAATGTCTCTCCAAAAAGTTTCCAGAGTAGGACAAGACCAAAACATATGAGTTAAAGAGGCTATCTGCCCCAGACATCTATCACAAAAAGGATTAATATGAGAATAAAAGCGAGCTAATTTATCTTTGGACATATGTGCTCTATGAACAACTTT
Source organism: Mobula birostris (assembly GCF_030028105.1). Lineage (NCBI taxonomy): Eukaryota > Metazoa > Chordata > Chondrichthyes > Myliobatiformes > Myliobatidae > Mobula > Mobula birostris. The sequence continues at coordinate 46,261,393 of NC_092383.1, read as the reverse complement.
AAATTGAATTAGGGAATGTTTAGCACAGATAGAGGAAGTATTGACTAATTGTAAAATCTGCCCCCAGTCATCCACGGAAATGATAGACCCCAATTCCTGTTCCCAATCTACCCTAATCTTATCAAAATGGAGCTTTCCTAAGTTTCATAATAATATTATAAATCATAGCCGATGCACCTTTCTGACATGGATTAAGGTTAATTATAGTATCTAAAATGTATGTAGGAAACCATATGTAGGAAATGTATAAAGGAAACCATTTAGATGAAAGTTGAATAATATGGTCAATTAAGAGTAAAAAGTTAATCTTAAATAAATCTTTGTGTTTACAAGTAATTTTAATCCCAAAATATGAAAAATAATTATTAATCAATTTAAACGGAAAGTTATGATATAAGGGAAGTTGTTTATTAATCGGGAAAAGTTCACTCTTACTAAGATTTAATTTATAACCTGAAAAGAGACTAAATTGTGCTAATAACTCTAAAACAGCAGGGATGGATTTTTGAGGATTAGAAATATATAAAAGTAAGTCATCAGCATAAAGTGATATTTTATGGGACTTTAAGCCCTGAGTTATCCCAGTAATATTTGGAGATTCTGGAATGGCAATTGCAAGAGGTTCTAATGCAATATCAAATAATAAAGGACTAAGAGGACAACCTTGTCGAGTACCTCGAAAAAGAGGGAAAAAAAGTGAGCTTAGAGAGTTAGTACGGACCGAGGCCACAGGAGAATGATATAACAGTTTGATCCAGGATATAAGTTTCGAGCTAAAATTAAACATTTCAAGCACCTTAAATAAGTAAGGCCATTCTACTCTATCAAAAGCTTTCTCAGCATCTAAAGAGATAACACACTCAGGAACATTTTGTGAGGGGGTATAAACAATATTTAACAGTGTGCGAATGTTATAGAAAGAGTAACGAGCTTTAATAAAACCGGTTTGGTCTTCTGAAATAATAAAAGGAAGTACTTTTTCTAATCTGTTTGCTAATAACTTAGAAAAAATTTTAGAGTCAACATTTAATAAAGATATTGGTCTATAAGATGCACATTGAGCAGGATCTTTATCCTTCTTTAATATTAGAGAGATTGACGCTCTATTGAAAGATTCGGGAAGTTTACCAAGATTTAATGAAGCCTCGAAAACCCTACAGAGCCAAGGGATTAATGAAGGTGCAAAACATTTATAAAATTCCACGGTAAACCCATCAGGGCCAGGAGCTTTCTCCAGGTTCATAGAGGAAATAACATTCTTAATCTCATCAGTAGTAATGGGAGTATCTAGCATAGAAGACATATCCTGTGAAATCTCAGGGAAGTCTAGGTTATCTAAAAAATCATTCATATATTTAGAGTCTCGAGGAGACTCTGATTGATATAAGGAAGAATAAAAATCAAAGAAAGTTTGATTAATCCCCGCATGATCAAGTATCAGTTGATCATTTTGATTATAAATCTGATTAATTTGAGATTTAGCATAATTAGACTTCAATTGGTTAGCCAACAGTTTGCCAATTTTGTCACTGTGTACATAAAATTCACTTCTTGTTTTCTTTAATTGGTTTACAATCGAGGACGAAAGTAATAAACTGTGTTCCATTTGAAATTCAGTTTGTTTATATAACTCCTCAGAGGGAGCTGTAACATATTTCTTATCAATTTCCTTAATCTTATCCACAATTACCAACTCCTCCTGCTTCAGCTTCTTCCTCAAAGCAGCAGAATACGAGATAATCTGACCACGAATATAAGCTTTAAAAGTATCCCAAAGAATGTTCACAGAAATATCCTCTGTATAGTTGATTGTAAAAAAAAGATCAATCTGTTCATTCATAAAGTTAACAAAGTCCGAGTCCTGAAGCAACGGCAAATTAAAACGCCATTGTCTGTTATTTTGTGTATTGGCCTGAATTTTAATAGAAAGCTTAAGTGGAGCATGATCCGAAATGGTTATAGAGTCATAATCACATTTAATCACTGAAGAAATAAGACGAGAGTCAATAAAGAAATAATCAATTCTTGAATAGGAATGGTGAACATGTGGAAAAAAAAGAAAAATCTTTTTCCTGAGGATGCAGAAAACACCAAATGTCCGTCGACCCAGAATCCGAGAGGAATGAATTAATCAAAGTTGCAGATTTATTAGGTAAGGTCCGTAGAGGAGCCGAACGGTCCAAAGCTGGAGATAAACAGGTATTAAGATCTCCGCCCCAGATCAATGAAAACTCATTCAAATTCGGGAACTGATTAAATAATGATTTATAAAATTCCGGACAGTCCATATTGGGAGCATAAACATTAACCAAAACTACCTTTTTATTAAATAGTAGACCACTGACCAGTAGAAATCTACCATTTGGATCAGAAATAATATCTTGTTGTATAAAAGTAACTGAGGAGTCTATAAAAATAGAGACGCCTCGAATCTTAGCGTTAGAGTTCGAATGGAACTGTTGTTCCTTCCAGAATTTCAAAAAAACGTAGTCTGTCCCCCCTCCGCACATGGGTCTCTTGTAAAAATAAAATTAGTGCTTTAAATCTCCGGAACACTTTAAAAACTTTTCTCCTTTTAATAGGATGGTTAAGACCGTTAGTATTCCAGGAGACGAAATTAATAATAGACTCCATAAACCCTAAAGTCAACCCGCAACAAGGAGGATTGACAATAGGCTCGACCCACGAACCCGGGAAGGGAACAGAACAAATAAGAGATACTGGGAAAGAGAACGCAACCAATACTTCAATAGTATACATAGCCCAAGAAGAAAAAAACTAAAACGTGAAGCCCTTCCCACCACCCCCCACCCCATGACTCCAAGGCTAAATCTAACACAGACCAGCCAGAAAGAAGCAAGCACTAAAACTACCCCCATGACTTCCGATAGATGCTCCCTAAAAAAAAAGTGTAAATATAAAAAAGATCAGCTAGTTATAAAAAAGTAAAAGAATAAAAGAAGTAAGTCAATTAAAACAAACACTTAATATAACAGAGAAAAAGCCAGAAAATATTTAAAAAAACCGCAACAAACCCCAGACCCTATGAATAAACAAAAAAAGAAATGAAATTATTAACATAAACTAGTTATGAAAACCTACAAAAAAAAGTAGATTTAAAAACTACAAAATTTAAGGCCTCAAAGGAAATACGTAGAATGACGCTGAGGGAATAACCACCCAGAACCCACTGGGAAAAAGAAAGGAATGACGCAGATTGAAAGAAAGTTTAGCAACCATATTAATTAATCAAAAATAAACTTTTCTGCCCATATAAGGCAAAAAAAAAAATTAAGGCCGACAGATTCACAACCTCCGATCAAACGGAGATAGTTAAAAATTACAATTAAGATGTTGAAGGTGAAAATTGATCCAGATAACTCTGGGCATCCGATGGAGATTCAAAAAAACGAAGGGCTCCATCCAACGTACGAATCCTTGGACGTGCTGGGTAAAGCAGCGCTGCTTTCAAATCCATCTTGTAGAGTTCCGACATCACAGATCTGTAACGAATCCATTGATCCCGAATTGGTTTACTGAAATCCTCCACGAATCGGAACTTAAGATCCAAAAAATAAATGTAACCTTTAGATCGAACGAAACAAAATGGTTTCTCCTTGTCTTGAAAGTAATGAAAATGTAAGATGACATGTCAAGGCTTATCTGACTTAGACGAGTATGATGGAACTCTGTGAACACGATCCAATAACGGTGGTTGGTCAGGAAATACAGTAGGAAATGCATCTTTTAAAAGTTGAGAAAAATACTTCAAAGGGTTATCAGATTCGACAGCTTCACGCACCCCAATCATTGGAAGATTCTGCCGTCGCATTCTGGATTCTAAGTCAGAGTTTTTAAAAGTCAGAAAGTCAAGTTTCTTCTTCATTACCTTAATTGTTTCTTCGATTTTCTCCATCTTGAGTTCATTTTGTTGTGTGGATTTTTGAAGATCAGATATAACCGACTGATGTTCCGTAATAGAGGTTTGAATCTTATCGATTGAATCGACAATTTTCTGGAAATTAATTGAAATTTCCGCACGAATCAGCTCCGTAATAGAGGTTGAAATTTCCCTTTGAATTAGATCCGCTATAGCTTTCAAAGTCACCAGTGGATCAGTCGGAGGAAAATCGGTACCTTTCGGTCTAACCGGAGGTTTGCCGTCCTTCCCATTTTTTCCATTCTTAGACATAGCAGACCTTAAAAGCATCCGATTATCAAAGAGCCCAATTTATTTCAAAATATTGTAAAAGTCGGTGCCTTAATAGTTAATTAAAACATAGCTGATCATAAGAAGAAAAGCTTAGAGGTAATGGAGCGAGTCAAGAACACAACTTCACTCCATGAGCTCTACCGGAAGTCCTCGGCTCATGCTTTTATGGATATCTTCAACCTCTCACTCTGGCAGTGCATGGTATCCACCTGCTTCAAGCAGGCTTCAATCATACTGGTGCTCAAGGAGAGTGTGGCAACCTACCTCAATGACTATTGCACAGAGGCACTTGCCCCCACAGTGATAAAGTGTTTTGAGAGGTTGGTATTGAAGCATATTGGCTCCTGTCTGAATGGCAACATGAATCCTCTCCAACTTGCCTACTGACACAACAAGTCTACAGTAGATGCCATCTCATTGGCTTTTCACACAACCTTGGACTATCTGGACAGCAAAGGTGTATACATCAGGATGCTCTTTATCAATTACAGCTCAGCATTTAATATCATCATCTCAAAACTAATCGGCAAACCCCAGGACCTGGGCGTCAATACCCCCTTGTGCAATTGGATCCTGGATTTCTTCATTTGCAGACCCCAGTTAGTGCAGCAAAAATATCTCCACAATCTCCATCAGCAAAAGAGCACACAGGGATGTGTGCTTAGCCCCCTGTTTTACTCACTTTACACCAATGACCGTGTGGCTGTACAGCACAAACACCATATACAGGTTTGCTGATAATACCACTGATGGTAGCCATATCAAAGGTGGTGATGAGTCAGCATACAGGAGGGAGATTATAAACTTGGCTGGTGGTGTCATAACAACAACCTCTCACTCAACGTCAACAAGACCAAGGAACTGATTGTAGACCTCATGAGAACGAAACCAGAGATCAATGAACCAGTAATCATCAGAGGTGGAGAGGGTTAGTAACTTTAAATTCCTGCATGTCACTATCTCAGAGGACCTGTCCTGGACCCATCATATGAATATAATTGCAAAGAAAGAAAGAAAATGGCTCTATTTCAGGAGTTTGCGGAGATTCGGCATGTCATCAAAAACCTTGGCAAACTTTGATAGATATGTGGTGGAAAGTGTGCTGACTGGCTACATGACGACCTGGTATGGGAACACCAATGCCTTTGAGATGAAAATTCTGCAAAAGGTAGTGGATTCAGCCTAGGACATCATGAGTAAAGCCCTTTCATTGAGCACATCTCTATGAAATGTTGCCACAGAAAGGCAGTATCCATCATCAAAGATCCTCACCGTCCAGGGCATGCTCTTTCTTATTGCTGCCATCCCGTAGAAGATACAAGTGCCTCAGGAGTCAAACCACCAGATACAAAAGCAACCCCACAACCCCTCAACCATCAGGCAATTGAACAAAAGGGGATAATTGCACTCTTTCTATTTCTGGTGTTCCCACAACCGATGGTCTTACTTTAAGGACTCTATATCTTGTTATTTCATGCTCTCATTTCATGGTATTTCATACTTGTTATTTATTGTAATTTATTTATACAGTATTTGCGCAGTTAGTTCATTGATCCTGTTTACAGCTACAGTTCTATAGATTTGCTAAGTATGCCTGCAGGAAACAGAATCGCAGGGTTGTCTGTGGTGACGTGCAGTACTCTGATAATAAATTTTTCTTTGAAGTTTGCTCTCTCCCTGAAGGTTGGTGACTAGTAGTGTTCCTCATGGATTTGTTCTGGGATCCCTACTCTTTGTGATTTTTATAAATATCTTGGATGAGGGCATGGAATGGTGGTTTAGTAAGTTTACAAATGGCAGAAAGATTTGGTGGAATTGTGGATAGGGTAGAATGTTGTCGTAGGTTACAACAGGTGATTGACAGGATGTAGTGCTGGCCGGGCTGAGACGTGGCAGATGGCGTGCAACCTGAAGTGTGAAGAGATTGACTTTGGAAGGAGGAATTTTAAGACAGTTAACAGAGTTGATGGCGAGAATCTTAGTAGTGTGGAGGAATTGAGGGATCTTGGAATCTTCATTCTTTGATTCCTTCAAAGCTGCTGTGCAAGTGCAAGTTGATAAGGTTGTTGAGAAGGTTTATGGTGTGTTGCCCTTTGTTAGTCAGGGCATTGACTTCAAGAACCATGAGGTAATGTTGCAGGTCTGTAAAACCCTGGTTAGTCCACACTTGAACTGTTCTGTTCAGTTCTAGTTATTACATTATTGGAAGAATGTGGAAGCTTTAGAGAGGGTGCAGAGGAGATTTACCAGGCTGCTGTCTGGATTAGTGAGCATGTCTTATGAGGATAAGTTGAGCGAGTTATGCCTTTTCTTGGAGCAAAGGAAGATATTTTTCTTGGAGCAAAGGAAGATAAGTGATTTGATGGAGGTGTACAAGATGATGAGTCATAGATAATGTGGATACCCAAAGGCTTTTTCCCAGAGTGGAAATAGCTAATATGAGGGTCCTTAATTTTAAGGTGATTGGAATGCCTTGCTAGGGGTGATTGTAGAGGCAGATATATTAGAGACATTTAAGAAACTATTAGATAGGCACATGGAGAGCTATGTAGGAGGGAGAGGTTAAATTGATCTTGGTCAGTATTCTTGATTTATAAGGTCAGCTTTTGTGGTGAGCTGAAGAATCTGCACTGTGCTGTAGTGTTTTTATGTTCTAAGTACTTCATCCTATTATTAGGTAGGTTAAGGTTATATTTTAACCTAACAATATTACGAGGGAAAGTGGTTTTCATATTTCTAATTGTGGGATCTTGGTCTGCTTAAATCAGTTCTTGACCTTCTATTTAAAAATAATCACAATTTACAGGTAGTTTGTTCTAATCATGTTGAGGTGACTTGAGGCGGTGATATGCCAAGGTAAAGCGGGACTTGATTATATTGAAGCCGTATTATATTGAAAATCCATCTCATTAACAAGTTCACATTTAGGAATCTGATTGGCGTGTGGGCCAATATATGACTCCACATCCACCAATGTGGTTGTTGCTGAGCTAGCTCAAGGACAATTAGAACTGGATAATAAATGCTCACCCCTTACATTGCTGTCAGCAGACTAAAATGTAATTATTTATTAGAATAAAAATACTATTTTTTCCTTTTTGATTCCTGCTATATTTTAATTTTTATCTCATTCTCCTAACTTAAAAACAGAAATACTGGAAATACTCAGCAAGTCAGACCACATCTTTGTGAAGTGAAATAGAGTCATCAATTCATTTGGAGGGCCTTTTCTCAGAATTGAGAAGGAGACAAAAGAAAAGAAAAGCTGCAGTGGGGGAGGGGGATGTCTCTGATTGGTAAAACCAGGGTAACCTTGGTAATAAATTGCAAACAAATAAGTTCATATGAGTGCCCTGAAAGACTACAAAATCTAAAGAAGCAAGAACAGAGAATGAAGGAATTTTGAAGGAATTCGCAACTCTTCTGACAGAGGGTCTGCAACCTGAAAAGTTAATTCTGTTCTTTTCACTGACATAGCTAGATCTTCTGAGTATTTCCAAGCATATTTTGTTTTACTTTAGATTTCTAGCATTTTTTTTCCCCATTTTTCATTTATTCTGATAATTGGACAATTTGGTTTATTTGCAATTTTGAAGTTATAAAACTGCTATTTATATTTATTTCAGCATTTAGGAGGGGGACAACATCTATATACTGCTAAAATGCTAATGCTCTGTTTGTTTGTGACCTCCAATTAGCACAAACGGTGCATCACAGTGGCACTATTTTTGGCTAAATCGACTTAAAATGCGCTAACTCGGGGGTCCCCAACCTCTTCGGGGGTGGGCGGAGTGTTAATCATGACCGGAATATAGGTGATAAGTGGCTAATACACTCAATTTTGTTTCTAAAAGGGTTTATCTAACGAATTTAATATTAAACACACAGCGCATATTTTCCTCGCGTGAATACAGTGATAAGTCAATTATCATGGGAGGACAGGGGAGCTTGAAGTAAGTGTTGAACGAACTTCCAGTAGAAATGGTAGAGGCAGGTTTGATATTATCATTTAAAGAAAAATTGGATAGGTATATGGGCAGGAAAGGAATGGAGGGTTATGGGCTGAGTGCAGGTTGGCGGGACTAGGTGAGAGTTGCATTCGGCACGGACTAGAAGGGCTGAGATGGCCTGTTTCTGTGCTGTAATTGTTACAGCAATAGCATTTTAAGTAGCGTTTGGATATTAAACACACAGCACATATTTTCCCCGTATGAACATATAAAATCATTTCAACACACCAATATCGCTGAATCAGTGGGAGCCCTGGGCTTGTTTTCCTGCAACAAGACGGTCCCATCGAGGGGTGATGGGAGACAGCGATACTCGAAGGGGGTTCCTTATGTCCAGTCTATTCCACAATTTAGTTTTCATTACATTCATTGCAGAGGTATGTTGGAAATGGAAGCAACGTTTTCAGTGCTTTTGTGGCCATCTCAGGATATTCAGCCTTGGCTTTGATCCAGAATGCCAGCAGAGATGTTATGTCAAACATAATTTTCAGCCCGCCGTCATTTGCAAGCTCGAGGAGTTGATCTCCTTCCTGTGCTGACATGGATGATGCGTGGGTTATGACCTTGCATGCGTAATGGCTCAACAGTGCGTGACCGGGAAGGAGGAAAGGTGCAGCTGACTCATATTGCCAAATCATATCGTTTCCTCGCGGCCCGGTAGCACATGCTTTGCGGCCCGGTGGTTGGGGACCGCTGCGCTAACTTACAGAATGCAGGCAAAGTTCAGGATTATATATTCATATAAAATTGCTCATTTGCCAAAATCGACAGCCCCGCTTTCACCTGAGTGCCGAAGTCAGCCATGATGAAAACCGCGACGCAACACCACGATGCATGCACATGGCCAGCCTCAGAAGTGTCTCACGATGCTTACAGCAGCGACACCCACCGGAGCAAAAGGGCAGGGCAGCCCTATTTTGGGCGGTCACATTCTGCTAATCACCATCAGCATGTACAGAATTGGGACAGATCAAACTGAGACCCATCAATAAGAGATAATTAAATCTTACTGTAATGACGTACTTCCAGACACCCATGAAACCCTTTACTGCTGGCAAAGGACAGCAGTGACTATATCACGTCCATTTAGGAGAGTGCCAACCACATCATCAAGAATAATCAGCATCCTTTGGTGTTACTGCTTCTATCCAGCATTAGGGTAAAATATATGGTCAGTCTAATTATGCCATGTGGAAAGAGAAGAGGGACATTATTGTCAAGTGATGATACCAAATGCCGTCGGGAAGTGGCAAGGAGAGGGCTAGAACAAGAATCGGATGAGGCCAGGGCCGCATGACTGCAGGATCAAAGAGTCAGGACAAAAAAGATGAGAGAAAAAGAGACAGAGGAGGAGAGGCATACACGTCTCCAAAATGACAACAATTGGCATAGAAGGAGGAGAGAGGAAGAGACAAAGGAGCTGAGAAATGCACGTCTCCAAGATTAGAGACAAAGAATAAACAGCAGAAGGGATGAAGACATGGTGGATGAAAGGACTGCATGTCTCCAGACTGACAACGAGAGACACAAGGGTGGTAGATCAACCAGAAATGATGCCATCAAAAGTGTCCTTCGTTAAATGAGGAGGAGCTATATTTGCCTTGCTATATTTGTCGTTCTTCTTTAATAAACTGAGGTTTTTTCCTTCAATTTCCAAAGCAAAGCGATACCAATAGCATTCAGGAAAATTTCTTTCTTTTTCCAATATTTTTTATTGATTTCTATACAGAAGAATACAGAGTTCAAGAGAATACATATTATAAAACAAAAGAAAAAATATAATAATACCAGATACAGTATATTGAATCACATTAACGAACTCCTTACTCTATATTCATATGGATTAGATTAATTCATATATTAGAATATAAACAATTTTATTGAAAAAAAGATCTATACCCACTACCGAAGTCAAAGCTGTTTGGGGGGGGGAATGAAAAAAAAAACTTAACAGATAATAAAATATGCTATTAACCAATTTCTGTACTTTAACAAGAAGTCAAAGATTATGAAAATAATTTAAAAACAGCCCCCAGAAATTTTGAAAATCTTGGTTAGATTCAGAAATTGAACAGCGAATGTTTTCTAAATTTAGGCATGCCATAACATCCCGTAACCACTGAGCATGATTAGGCGGAACAGCATCCTTCCATTTAAACAAAAGTGCCATCCTAACCATAAGCGAGATAAAAGCCAGAATGTGCAAATCAGATATCTTCAAAATGTTATCTTTCCTTCCAACAATACTAATTATACACAGTCAGAGGATTAGGCTTAAAATTTACTTTAAAAAGTACTAAAAAGTTTGGAATACTTCCTTCCAATATTTTCCAAGACTTGGGCATGTCCAAAACATATGAATAAATGAAGCTTCTCCATTGTTACACCTATCACAGTAGGGAGATATATCCATATAAAAACGAGGTAACTTACCTTTGGTCATATAAGCCCTATGAACCACTTTAAATTGTAGGAGGGAATGACGAGCACATAACAATGAAGTATTAACCAATTTAAAAATCTCATTCCAAGTTTCTTCAGAAATTGAAGTCTGTAAATCTTCCCAAACATTTTTGATTTTGTCTAAAGAATCATTTCTCATTCCCAACAACATATCATAAATATTGGATATTGAACCATTATAAAATGATTTCATATTAAAAATTTCATCTAATACTTTCTCATCAGGACTATTAGGAAATGTATATAATTGAGATCGCAGAAAATCTCTGATTTGTAAGTACCGAAAAAATGGGTTTTTGGTAAATTATATTTAGTTGACAATTGTTCGAACGAAGAAAGACTTCCTCCCACAAACAGATCCCGGAAACATGTAATGCCCAATCCTTCCCATTGTTTAAAAACTACATCAGTCATAGAAGGCTTAAAAAAAAATTTTAAAAATGGGACTAGAAAGGGAGAATCTCAATGTAGCCAAATCCTCAAAGTATGTTTGACTACCACATTTTCAGTTATCTTACTTAAGGATAAAGGAAGTGAAGATCCCAAAAGAGAGATAATAGAAAATTTATTAACCAAGTTAAATTCTAAAGAAACCCACACGGGACAGTCCTCATGATTAATATAGTATAACTAAAATGTGAGATTTCGTATATTAGCTGCCCAGTAATAAAACCTAAAATTTGGTAAAGCTAAACCTCCATTCTTTTTAACATTCTGGAGATGGACTTTATTCAATCTAGGATGTTTATTTTTCCATATGTAGGAGGATAAAATAGAGTCCAGAGAGTCAAGAAAAGATTTAGGAATAAAATGGGTAAAGCCTGAAAGAGGTATATACATTTAGGAAAAGCATTCATTTTGATAGAATTAATTCGACCAATCAGTAATAACGAAAAGGGAGACCAATTTGATAATGTTCTTTTTATATAATTTAATAAAGTAAGAAAATTTTCTTTAAATAAGTATAATTCTTAGTAATTGTTACACCCAAATAAGTAAATTGGTTTCTTACAATTTTAAAAGGAAGGTTAATATCAATTAATAGCAAGTTATTCAAAGGAAAAAGTTCACTCTTAGGGAGGTTCAGTTTATATCCAGAAAACTGACTAAAACAAGAGAGTAAAGAAAGCACAGAAGGTAATGAAATTTCGACATTAGAAATGTAAGGCAATAAATCATCTGCATAAAGTGAAACTTTGTGGATAGTACCCTTCCGTAAAATACCAGTGATATCATTAGATTCTCAAAAAGCAATAGCTGAAGGTTCTAAAGCCAGGTCAGAGCAAAGGACTCAAAGGGCAACCTTGTCTGGTTCCATGTTGAAGTTTAAATGGTTCAGAATTCTGAGAATTAGTAAGAACCCGAACAAAAGGGGATAAATACAGTAATTTAATCCATTGAATAAAGTTGGACCCAAAATTTTCTAAGGTTTTAAATAAATAATGCCATTCAACCCGATCAAAAGCCTTCTCAGTGTCCAAGGATATCACACACTCCGATATCTCCTTAGAAGGAGAATAGATCACATTTAATAATCGATGAGTATTAAAATGAGATTATCGATTTTTAATAAAACCAGTCTGATCGTCAGAAATGATAGATGGTCAGATATTTTCCATCCTATGGGTCAGAACTTTAAATAGAATTTTAGCATCAACATCAAAGAAATTGGTCTATATGCAGGATATTCAGTTGGGTTTTTTTTTTAAGGATAAGCGAAATAGAAGCTTCGTAAAAAGATTGTGGCAACCTACCTGACTTAAAAGAATCTGAAAAAAATGAACATAAATGAGGTATAAGCAAAGAAGTAAAAGCCTTATAAAATTCTCCAGAAAATCTGTCAGGACCTGGAGCTTTCCCTGAATGCAGTGAAAGTACAGCCTCGGCTATTTCTTCATGAGAAATACATTGATCCAACTGTTTTCGGTTATCAATAAAAAGTGTAGGGATATTTATTTGGTCTAAAAATTATCCATTACGGTGTTATCTTTAAGAAGATCAGAACTATAAAGTTTAGAATAAAATTCTCTAGAAGTATCATTTATTTCTAAATGATCAGTTGCCCTAATACTGTTAGCTTTATAAATTGCTTTATTCTGTCGTTTAGCACTAACAGTTTTAATTTGGTTAGCCAATAACTTACCTGTTTTATCTCCATGAATATAAAATCGACTTTTATCCTTTAGGAGTTGAGTTTCAATAGGGTATGTTAATAAAAAATGATATTTAGTTTGAATTTCAACCCGTCTTTTATATAAAACAGGATCTAAAGTCAAAGCATATTCTTCATCTAATTGTTTCAGCTGATTGGTTAAATTAATTCTCTTTATTACCTTTTTTCTTAACACTTGCAGTATAAGAAATGATTTGTCCTCTAATATATGCTTTAAAGGCATCCCATATGACAAGGCTAGAAGTCTCCTCCACCGTATTCTCTTCAAAAAAGAGAGTAATTTGCCTCTCCAAGAACTTTAAGAAATCCTTGTCAGATAACAAAGTTAAATTAAAACACCAGAATCTATTTGAGGAAATCCAGGAAGATTTATGGATAAAATCACAGGAGCATGGTCAGAACTAGCAATCTCTTTATATTCACAAGATTGAACTAATGGAATTATTTGGTTATCAATAAAACTAGTCAGTTCTGGAATATGTATGATGAACATGAGAGAAAAATGAGGATTCTCTATCTGCTGGATATAAGAAATGCCATATATCAATAATACCACATTTCATTAGAAATGAATGGATAAACGAAGCTGATTTATTCAGTGTCGCTGGTTTAGAAGAAGACTGATCTAAAACTGGATCTAACCAGCAATTAAAGTCTCCTGCCGTCACCAATGAGTACAAACTCAGATCAGGCAAAAACGAAGACAAACGCTCAAAGAATCCTAGATCATCTATACTTGGGGCATAAAAATTAGCAAATACTAACAATTTATTCTCTAATTTCCCCGGTACTATAACAAATCGTCCATTAGTATCAGAAACAACCTTGTGTTGAACAAAGGGAATTGTATTTTTTATCAAAATTGAAACTCCTCGAGCTTTGGCCTGAAAACTGGAATGAAAGTGTAGTCCTCTCCATCGGCTAAAAAGACGTGAGTTATCAGAGTGTGTGTTTCTCGTTTTTAAAAAAAAAGTTGAGACCTTAAATTTTTTAATATAGGCAAAAATCTTATTTCGTTTCAAAGGATGATTTAATCTTTTCACGTTAAGACTAAGTAACTTAATATTATAATCCATTTTATTATTATTTAAAAGAAAAGTTAAAAGGATAATCCTTAAGATGACTAAAACTAAGCAATGACCTGTGAGATAAGGAAACCAAACAACAGATTTGACTAAGAATCCCAAACAGCTTCCAAGAAAAAAAACCCAAACACCCTCCCCCCTCCCAAAGAGAGAAAGTCGACCAAAGAAAGTCGACACCTACAACTAATAGCGACATCCCCCCAAAAATCCTGCTGGCTTAGCTCCAAATAAATTAAAGTTAGAAATATTCTAACCTAGACAATAAACCTAGTCCAACCTAGATTATAAAGAAACATTTAATTCTGATATCGAAAACTCCAGAAAAGTAAGTATAATATAAAATAATATGGACAATCAGAATATTGGCTCATTAAAATCTTATTCTCAAAGTAAAACTTTGAGGTTCTAAAAGAAAATTGACTACAAGATTCACCAGAGGCAAAATACACAATTATTCATGTAAGGTTTTGCTAAACAGCTCTAACCTGACACTTTTAAACTTAGCAGACAGAGTAATATTCCATTAATGTCTTATTCTCAAAATAAATCCTTAAAATGTTCAAAAAGAAAGAATTAAGTACAAAGTTAAGCAAAGGTAAAATAAACAGTTCATGTAACAAATAATAAGCAATCACTCTACTGACTCTAGATATTCCTGGGCCTGGAGACTTGAACGGAACCATTTTTGCGATCCATCCTGCAGTGTAATTCTGAGCTTTGCCAGATACCATAGAGAAGGTTTAAAATCCTTGTTGTAGAACTCTGACATGACGCTTTTAAACTTAGCACGCTCCCTCATAATCTCTGCTGAGAAATCTTCAACAATTCTAATCTTTTTCCATTAAAATCAATCATACCTTTCTGATGAGATTCATGAATTATATGGTCCTTTGTTTGAAACTCATGAAAACCGATTACCACTGAACAAGGTTTGCTTGCAAACATTCTATTCCCAGGTACTCTATGCACTGGGTCGATCATTGGTGTTGATTTTAAAATCGATCACCTACAGTTAACTCTTCGAGACCAAAGATTCGTACGTTATTCCTTCTACTTCTGTTTTCTAAATCAGTAATCTTCTGTCTTAGTTCATCGTTAACCTTGGATTGTTTTTCATTACACTTTTGCAGGTTGTCCATTTTCTCATCCAGAATCAACAGGAATTCTTCATTCTCTTTTATTCGTTTATCGTGCCCAGTTAAGGTTTCTTGAATAGAATCCAGTCTTGTACTTAATTGTTTAATTTCAGAGCCAAGTTGTTGAAACTCTTTGGAGGATTCCTTTCTGAATCACTGAAATTCCTCGGAGGATTCTTTTCTGAATTGCTGAAATTCTTCAGACGCTTCATTTCTGTGCTTTTGCATCAATTCGATAATAGCATACAAAGATGTAGAAGAATTTTTTTTTTACCTTTAGCAGTTCTTGTAGTCATAGTGTCAAATCAGGTTGGAAAGTAAGAAAAGTAAAGTAAACTAGGAGCAGCTATAAAATGCTGTTATTCCATCCACCACCAGCAGGAAGACCCGAAAATTTAATGTTCATTCTGGTCACATCAGACTGCACTACCCTTCTCTCAAAGGGTGCCCTAACAGGTCACCCTGATGTCTAGTATTTTTCTAAAATGGCTGTTAGAGGTCATATTACAAAGATGGCTAACTTTGCAGCATTGACATATTCCAGTTAATTTACAATAGTACACTATAGTTAAGCCAGCCACTAAAATATGTGTTCATTAGCAGCTCCACAACTTTAATATCATATAGTCTGTAAATCTGAAACTTTAACTGGGGTTTCTACCTCACCTTAAAATAGTCTTCCATCATTTTGGTCTTTGTCTAGTTCACCACAGTAAAATAATGGTGAGTGCAATCAGTGGTCATATAGTGTTAAGGGGTGTGAAAACTTTTCCATTTTGAAATGCATAATTTTGTTTGCATTTTATGTTCAGTTTTTACACCATACATTAAATCTAACCAAGAGAGTAATGCTGGTGATGGCAGTGCTGGATCGTAACACTGATATATCATAATAAAATATGGATATAAGTACATGAAAGAAGCTTGTAAAATCAAATGAAGCTGAATATTATAAAGACCATTTGCAAAATGTGAACTGCTGACATGATGCAGTTTATTTGCTTCTAAGTGTATTGGCCATTGAAATAAAACTCTACACTACATTTAAAATTTAAATTTTTATGTTCTGTATCCATCTAGTTCCTTGTCTTCACTGACTTTGTTCAAGTAGCGAAAGACAGCTGTTCATATTCTTTACAAAAGA
Source organism: Mobula birostris (assembly GCF_030028105.1). Taxonomy (NCBI): domain Eukaryota; kingdom Metazoa; phylum Chordata; class Chondrichthyes; order Myliobatiformes; family Myliobatidae; genus Mobula; species Mobula birostris. The sequence goes on along the minus strand of NC_092383.1, from coordinate 46,245,169 downwards.
ATGTATCAGACGTGACTGCTTCACTCTAAACGTAGCTCATGAATGCTATCTTTTGCGTCACAAGCATAACTGCTAATTCTTGAAGGAAATTAAGAAAACTGAGGTGAAGGATTTCTCCTTTGTGTACATTTGGTGGTGCTGTTGCAGTTCTCCCATGCAAAATCTAGTTAAGATGGCACTACCAAACATGAGCGACTGCTCATTGATATTTTAAAAGTAAAGAAACCTGACTAAAAACATCTCTAAGAATCTCTTACTGAGGTAAATTGTGTTAAATTATCGCCACAAACTGTAAAGGAGCGAGCAATGCGAAGCAAGTTCAGAGGATGAGTCAAGATGGTGTGTTGCAGATGGAGTTCAAATGCCTGTACAACCGACCCGGGTGCAAGGTTGGATCAGTCTGGGTACTGAGCTGATTTGAATAGCTTGAGAGTGGCTTCGGACTGGTAGCAAAACCTGGGTTTGGAGTGAGTTGCTGGGAGTCATGATCTATGCTGCAGCTGGGTCCTCATGCGAGGTATCAACTGCTGCTTAGGCAATTTAAATGCCAGCTCAGATCAGAGGGCAAAGTCTATTTTACTTGCTCTCTGCGATGTTCACTCATCTCTCCAGGGCACCGGACCCCTTTGCGGTTCCACTTGTTCAATTTAATCGCTGGCCTAGATAGACTGAAAAGACAGGGTGTCGGGATCCAGTGAGAGCTGATTTGGCTCGTTCTCCATGATGGTCACTCCTCTCTCTATGAAGACTGTCCCAGCTGCTGCGCTCTGTGCCTGCAAATATGATGAACTGATAACCAACTATGTGGTGAAAAAGACACAACAGCGCCTCTTTCACCTCAGATGGTTGAAGAAGTTTGGTATGGGCCCCCAAATCCTACGAACTTTCTCCAGGGGCACAATTGAGAGCATTCTGACTGGTTGCATCACTGTTTGGTATGGGACCTGTACTTTCCTCATTTGCAGGATGCTGCAGAGAGTGGTGCGGACAGCCCAGTGCACCTGTAGAATTTCCCACTATTCAGGACATTTACAGAGATAAATGTGTAAAAAGGGCCTGAGGGATCATTGGGGACCCGAGTCACCCCAACCACAAACTGTTCCAGCTGCTACCGTCTGGGAAACAGTACCACAGCATTAAAGCCAGGACCAACAGGCTCCAGGACAGCTTCTTCCACCAGGCCATCAGACTGATTAATTCATGCTGACACAACTGTATTTCTATGTCATATTGACTGTTCTGTTATACATACTACTTATTATAAATTATTATTGAAACACCCTGGTTTCCTTGGCTGTGTGAGTCTAGGGAAGACAACCACTGGCGCCTCCAAACTCATGAAATTGAAGCATAAGCAACAGGAATTCTGCAGATGCTGGAAATTCAAGCAACACACATCAAAGTTGCTGGTGAACACAGCAGGCCAGGCAGCATCTCTAGGAACAGGTACAGTTGACATTTCAGGCCGAGACCCTTCGTCAGGACTAACTGAAGGTAGAGTTAGTAAGAGATTTGAAAGTGGGAAGGGGAGAGGGAGATCCAAAATGATAAGAGAAGACAGGAGGGGGAGGGATGGAGTTGAGAGCTGGACAGTTGATTGGCAAAAAGGATATGAGAGAATCATGGGACAGGAGGCCCGGGGAGAAAGACGGGGGGGTGGGGTGGTGGGGGGAACAAGAGGATGGGCAAGGGGTATAGTCAGAGGGTCAGAGGGACAGAGGGAGGAAAAGAGTGAGAGAAAAAATGTGTGTATAAAAATAAATAACGGATAGGGTACGAGGGGGAGGTGGGGCATTAGCAGAAGTTAGAGAAGTCAATGTTCATGCCATCAGGTTGGAGGCTACCCAGACGGAATATAAGGTGTTGTTCCTCCAACCTGAGTGTGGCTTTATCTTTACAGTAGAGGAGGCCGTGGATAGACATGTCAGAATGGGAATGGGATGTGGAATTAAATTGTGTGGCCACTGGGAGATCCTGCTTTCTGTGGTGGACAGAGTGTAGGTGTTCAGCAAAGCGGTCGCCCAGTCTGCGTCGAGTCTCACCAATGTATAGAAGGCCCCATCGGGAGCACTGGGGTATATCACCCTAGCCGACTCACAGGTGAAGTGTCGCCTCACCTGGAAGGACTGTCTGGGGCCCTGAATGGTGGTAATGGAGGAAGTATAAGGGCATGTGTAGCACTTGTTCCGCTTACAAGGATAAGTGCCAGGAGGGAGATCAGTGGGGAGGGATGGGGGGGACGAATGGACAAGAGAGTCGCGTAGGGAGCGATCCTTGTGGAAAGCGGGGGGCGGTAGGGAAAGATGTGCTTAGTTGTGGGATCCCGTTGGAGGTGGCGGAAGTTATGGAGAATAATATGTTGGACCTGGAGGCTGGTGGGATGGTAGGTGAGGACCAGGGGAACCCTATTCCTAGTGGGGTGGCGGGAGGATGGAGTGAGAGCAGATGTGAGTGAAATGGAGATGCATTTGAGAGCAGAGTTGATGGTGGAGGAAGGGAAGCCCCTTTCTTTAAAAAAGGAGGACATCTCCCTCGTCGACTGTACCTCTTCCTAGAGATGCTGCCTGGCCTGCTGTGTTCACCAGCAACTTTGATGTGTGAAATTGAGGTGTACTTGATCCCACTCCAAACCCTGGTAAATGCTGTGTCAGTTGCTACCCTGTTACAAGTTAATGCCACAAAATAACACAGTCCACTGTATATGATTAAAGGAATTATATTTATGAATCTTAACTAAAAGGTTAGTAAAGAATAAAGAAAAAGAAAAGGACCCATTCTAATTAAACAGTCAAATGTGCACAAGTTGGAGCTCATCTTGAACTTCTCTGTCACTCACTTGCTGGGTCTGAGCGTTGCTCGCAATCCACCTTGCACAAATGGGTCTCCCTCTGGATCGTATGCTATGACGGGTTCTCCCCAGTGTCTTCTCTCTTTATCTCCTCTTGAACAACAGCTCCAAGCCCAACCTTAGTGTCCCTTACCAGAGAAACCTCCCCTTAATGGGACCATCCTAATTTCTCTCTTTAACAATAACCCAAACATAAGCTGAAAACAAGCAGCTGGCACAGAACAGCACAAAATGAAATACATACAGCATAACAGTAAAAAAATATGAACCAGGGCATTACACTATAAATTGCACACTTAGATAGAGATGTAACATAATTTTTACTCGTGTGTATGAAGGATGTAAGTAATAAAGTCAATTCAGTTCAAAACTGCTGGACTTACTCTAGGGTTCAACTCTGAGACTCAGTTTGGTTCTGAAGCTGCTTGTTCACTTCAGTTGTTTGCAAGATGTGAGTTTTATTTTCTTTCTCTCTGGTGTTGGTCTTTTATCTTTTATTTTTCTTCTTGAATTAGGTTCTTTTGGGCTTCTTTATGGCTACCTGTGAGCAAACAAATCTCAAAGTTGCATAATTTATACACTTAACTAATAAATGTTTGTATCAAAATGAAATATTTGTTTATTTCACAATGTTTTGCCCATATTATCAGCAAGTTATGGGGAGAAGATTTTTTAGTATGATCATTTGCATTCATTTTTGAACAAATAAATTGGATTTAGGTGATTTTAAGAGGAAAAGTTAAACAGAGTTTGGATGAGTGAGAAATGACACACTTGAAATATACAGGATTTTGATGGGGTGCATGCATATGGAGAGGATGTTGGAGAGTCTGTCTGATGACTATTTTTAAAAAATGGTATTTTTAAAGACAGATGATTTGAAGTTGTTCCTCTGAGGATTGAGAGCTTTTGAGTGTCTTTGTTGAAGGATGGTGGCAGAAGTCATACCATTATACAGCATGGAAACAGGCCCTTCAGACCATGTCTTTTGTTTACCTGATGCTACCTGATCTAGTCCTATTTACAGGCATTTAGCCATACCAGTCCAAACTCTTTCCTATTCATGAACGTGTATAAATGTCCTTTAATTTTATTGTACCAAGTTCTCTGGCAGCTTGTTTCATATACCTACCTTTGTCTGTTTGGCAAAGATGATGGTATATGGGACAAGCTGCCAGGTCCTCAATAGATCCAATAGATCCAGCAGCCAGTTGTCTTGGTACATGTTGGTACCAATGACATAGATAGGACAAAGGAAGAGGTCCTGAAGAGAGATTTCCAGGAGTTAGGAAGGAAGCTGAGAAGCAGGACCTCCAGGGTAGTAATCTCGGGATTGCTACCTGTGCCACCTGCTAGCGAGGGCAAGAGTAGTCGGATCAGGCAGATGAATGCGTGGCTGAGAGACTGGTGTAGGGGGCAGGGCTTCAGATTCTTGGATAATTGGGATCTCTTCTGGGGGAAGTATGACCTGTTCAAAAAGGACAGGTTACACCTGAACCCGAAGGGGACCAATATCCTGGCGGGAAAATTTAATAGAGCTGATAGGGAGGGTTTAAACTAACTTGGCGGGGGATGGGAACCGGAATGATAGAGCGGAGGAAGGGGAAAACAGAAATAAATCTAAGATAGTGAGCTGTAAAAATGTCAGGAAAGACAGGCAGGTGATGGGGCAAATGTGTAGCCATTGGGCTGAGTTGCAGTGCAATAAAGTTGCAGTGAAATCAAAGCAAAAAGTATCAAGTACTGGTCTTAAGGTGTTGTACTTAAATGCACGCAGCATAAGAAATAAGGAGGATGATCTTGTTGTACAGCTACAGATTGGCAGGTATGATATTGTGGCCATCACTGAGACCTGGCTAAAGGATGCATGTCTCTGGGAGCTGAACGTCCAAGGATACACGGTATATCAGAAGGATAGGAAGGTAGGCAGAGGGGGAGGCGTGGCTTTATTGGTAAGAAATGATATTAAATCATTAGAAAGAGGTGATATAGGATCGGAAGGTGCAGAATCTTTATGGGTTGAACTAAGAAATGGCAGGGGTAAAAGGACCCTGATGGCAGTTATTTATAGGCCTCCAAACAGCTGCAGGGATGTGGACTACAAATTACAACAGGAAATAGAAAAGGCTTGTCAGAAGGGCAGTGTTATGATAATTGTGGGGGATTTTAACAAGCGAGTAGATTGGAAAAATCAGGTCGGCACTGGATCTCAAGAGAGAGAATTTGTAGAATGTCTGCGAGATTGCTTTTTAGAACAGCTTGTTGTTGAGCCCACTAGGGGATCAGCTGTACTGGATTGGGTATTGTGTAATGAACCGGAGGTGATTGGAGAGATTGAGGTGAAGGAACCCTTAGGAGACAGTGATCATAACATGATTGAGCTCACTGTGAAATTAGAAAAAGAGAAGCCGAAATCTGATGTGTCGGTGTTTCAGTGGAGTAATGGAAACTACAGTGACGTGAGAGAGGAACTGGCCAAAATTGACTGGAAAGAGACACTGGTGGGAAAGATGGCAGAGCAGCAGTTGCTGGAGTTTATGCGAGAAATGAGGAATGTACAAGACAGGTATATTCCAAAAAAGAAGAAATTTTCGAATGGAAAAAGGATGCAACTGTGGTTGACAAGAGAAGTCAAAGCCAAAGTTAAAGCTAAGGAGAGGGCATACAAGGAAGCAAAAATTAGTGGGAAGACAGAGAATTGGGAAGTCTTTAAAACCTTACAAAAGGAAACCAAGAAGGTCATTAAGAGAGAAAAGATTAACTATGAAAGGAAACTAGCAAATAATATCGAAGAGGATACTAAAAGCTTTTTCAAGTATATAAAGAGTAAAAGACAGGTGAGAGTAGATATAGGACCGATAGAAAATGATACTGGAGAAATTGTAATGGGAGATGAGGAGATGGCAGAGGAACTGAACAAGTATTTTGCATCAGTCTTCACTGAGGAAGACAGCAGGATACCGGACACTCAAGGGTGGCAGGGAAGAGAAGTGTGCGCAGTCACAATTATGACAGAGAAAGTACTCAGGAAGCTGAATAGGCTAAAGGTCGATAAATCTCCTGGACCAGATGGAATGCACCCTCGTGTTCTGAAGGAAGTAGCTGTGGAGATTGCGGAGGCATTAGCGATGATCTTTCAAAAGTCGATAGATTCTGGCATGGTTCCGGAGGACTGGAATATTACAAATGTCACTCCGCTATTTAAGAAGGGGGCAAGGAAGCAAAAAGGAAATTATAGACCTGTTAGCTTGACGTCGGTGGTTGGGAAGTTGTTGGAGTCGATTGTCAAGGATGAGGTTACAGAGTACCTGGAGGCATATGACAAGATAGGCAAAACTCAGCATGGATTCCTTAAAGGAAAATCCTGCCTGACAAACCTATTACAATTTTTTGAGGAAATTACCAGTAGGTTAGACAAGGGAGATGCAGTGAATATTGTATATTTGGATTTTCAGAAGGCCTTTGACAAGGTGCCACACATGAGGCTGCTTAACAAGATAAGAGCCCATGGAATTACAGGAAAGTTACATACGTGGATAGAGCGTTGGCTGATTGGCAGGAAACAGAGAGTGGGAATAAAGGGATCCTATTCTGGTTGGCTGCCGGTTACCAGTGGTGTTCCACAGGGATCAGTGTTGGGGCCACTTCTTTTTACATTGTACATCAACGATTTGCATTATGGAATAGAGGGCTTTGTGGCTAAGTTTGCTGACGATGCGAAGATAGGTGGAGGGGCCGGTAGTGCTGAGGAAACGGAGAGTCTGCAGAGAGACTTGGATAGATTGGAAGAATGGGCAGAGAAGTGGCAAATGAAGTACAATGTTGGAAAGTGTATGGTTATGCACTTTGGCAGAAAAAATAAATGGGCAGACTATTATTTAAATGGGGAAAGAATTCAAAGTTCTGAGATGCAATGGGACTTGGGAGTCCTCGTACAGGATTCCCTTAAAGATAACCTCCAGGTTGAGTCGGTAGTGAAGAAGGCGAATGCAATGTTGGCATTCATTTCTAGAGGAATAGAGTATAGGAGCAGGGATGTGATGTTGAGGCTCTATAAGGTGCTGGTGATACCTCACTTGGAGTACTGTGGGCAGTTTTGGTCTCCTTATTTAAGAAAGGATGTGCTGACGTTGGAGAGGGTACAGAGAAGATTCACTGGAATGATTTCAGGAATGAGAGGGTTAACATATGAGGAACGTTTGTCTGCTCTTGGACTGTATTCCTTGGAGATTAGAAGAATGAGGGGAGACCTCATAGAAACATTTTGAATGTTAAAAGGCATGGACAGAGTGGATGTGGCAAAGTTGTTTCCCATGATGGGAGAGTCTAGTACGAGAGGGCATGACTTCAGGATTGAAGGGCGCCCTTTCAGAACAGAAATGCGAAAAAAATTTTTTAGTCAGAGGGTGGTGAATCTATGGAATTTGTTGCCACGGGCAGCAGTGGAGGCCAAGTCATTGGGTGTCTTTAAGGCAGAGATTGATAGGTATCTGAGTAGCCAGGGCATCAAAGGTTATGGTGAGAAGGCGGGGCAGTGGAACTAAATAGGATAAAATGGATCAGCTCATCATAAAATGGCGGAGCAGACTCGATGGGTCGAATGGCCTACTTCTCCTTTGTCTTATGGTCTAATATTCTGGACCCTTTTAAATCTCTTCCTTCTCCCTAGGGTGGAGGAGTCCAAAACCTGAAAGCATGGGTTTAAGGCGAGAAGGGCTGTGACAATCTATAAACCTTGGTATGGTTACTTTTCAGCTTGTGGTGCTGTTGTCGCAGAATAACTGGAATCTGAAAACTCACACTCGTTCCTCAATCACACTATTTATTTGTGCACAAGGAGGATAGCATGACCACTGTCACTGCACTGTTCTGAAGTATGAACAAAGAAATGCATTTTTGTATAGCAATTGACGAGTGAATAAGATATTGACCATTTGGTGACCTGGTGTATGTTCAGATTCCTTATTTGCATAATCAATCACCAATCACACTTTGAATGTACAGGTGTTAATAGCCAATAGAATCTCCATGTTAAAGGTCAGTAATACTTCAGAATTAGCGAAGTCACTGACCAATGTGAAGTAGCACCTTAGAATACTTAGTTTGCATCCTTATCTTGTCTTGCTATGCTGTATGGTTCTGTTCTCCTGTTGTACAAAGAGATCATCTGAACCTTTTCCATGATGAAAATTTCTACACAGAAAACCGTGCTGAGTATCCCTAATCATTCCTTGCTTTTCTGAATGCAGATAGATCTTGTCTCTCAGAATCCCCTCCAATAATTTTCCCCCACTGAGGTTATGCTCACCTCTCTGATTTGTTCCTAATTAAAAGGGTGGCATGAGCAACCTTTCAGTGTTATGGTACCTCACCCCTGACCCTGGAAGCTACAAAAAAAGTCTCTTCAGGGGTCCCAACAGCTTTTTGTTTCCCACGTCTTAAGATACATTTGTTTAGTCTCTTTGATATGCATGAAAACTGCCACCATCTCCTCTTTCATATCATTATGTTTCAGAAGTTCCTAGCTTCCTTGACTTTCCCCACATAAATACATCTTTGAATATTTTTGTGGAGACAAGCAATGGGATAAGACGTTACTGAAGTTAAGATGGAATATGGAATTTAAATTGTAAACAATGTGTTATGTAATTTAGAAATGAACATAGAAAAAAAATCAAAATTCTGGTGAAACTCAGCAGGCCACATAGCATCTGTGGATGGGAAATAGATAGGTGACATTATGGGTTGAGATGTTTCAATCTCTACTGAAAAGCCGAGGGGAGGGGCTGGAGTGGGACTTTAGAGAAAGAAGTGATTACTTTGGAGCTGAGAGTTAATGAGGTCTTGGGATATTATGCATTACATCAGAGGTGCTGGATGTTTAAAATGTATGAAAGTAGACAAATCTACAGCTCTTGATCAGGTATATCAAAAAATACTATGGGAGGTTAGAAGAAGAAATTGTTTTACTCTGAGATATTTTCATCATTAACCACAAGTGAGATGCTGGTAGACTGGAAGGTATCAAATGTGTTGATATTCAAGAAGAGCTGCAAAGAAAAACCTGGGATAACAGACCAGTAGGCTAAACATCTGTGGTAGGTATGTTTCTAGATAGGATTCTCAGATATAACATGTACATGCTTCTGGAAAGACAGGGATTGATTAGATAAATAGATACACTTTATTGATCCCGAGGGAAATTGGGTTTAGTTACAGCCGCACCAACCAAGAATAGAGCATAAATATAGCAAAACAAAAACCACGAACAATCAAACAACAGAATGCAAACTATGCCAGATGGAAAATAAATCCAGGACAAGCCTATTGGCTCAGGGTGTCTGAACCTCCACGGGAGGAGCTGCAAGTTCAATGGCCACAGGCAGTGCCGCCCAGTGTTGTGTCTTGGTGGAATATGGCCGAAGTCCAACAGTAAAAAGTTCAATATCCGGTCTACAACATGTTCCTCGATCGTAATATGACCCGGATTGCACCATCTGTTGTTAACCAGAACAGTAAGCACCCAACTCCTCAGTGCACTTACCGCTCTCAGTGCACTTCCGGTCAGCCAGAACGGTCTGGAAGCCGTCCATGGAAAAGTTTTGATCGGGTATGTCCTCATGCAGCCCCGTTCCAGTATAACACATAACACTGCACTCCGGAAATGTCCTCTGACGCCTGGCTAGTGCCGTTAACTCGTCCATTTTTTTTAGTAGTAGTCAAAATGGTTTAGTAAATTGGAGAACATGTCTAACAAGCTTGATTGAATTTTTGATAATGTGCCCAAGAAGGCTGAAGAAGACAAGGCAGTAGATATGTCCTAAGTGTACTTCAGTAAGGACTTTGATAACATTCCATGTGGTAAGAAGCCAGGGAGAACTGGCTAATTGGATGCACAATTGGCTTGATGATACGAAGCAGAGGGTGATGGTGGAAGATTGTTTCTTGGATTGGGGCCCTGTGACTGGGGCTCACAGATTGGTGCAAGGTCCATTGTTTGTCATCTATATTAATGATTTAGATGAGAAAATACAAAGTATGGTTTGTACGTTTGCAGATGGCACTAAAATAGCTTGTGACATGTACAGTGGCAAAGGTCATCAAAAATTTTAGGATGTTGGGTGTTTTTGAACAGCTGGGTAAGTGAGCTGAAGAATGGTAAATGAAATTTAATTCAGATAAATGTGAGGTTTTGCATTTTGGGGGAGTTAAATATCGGTAGGTCTTTCATAGTAAATGGCAGGGCCCTACAGAGTGCTGTGGTACTGAAGGATCTGAAAGTTCGGGTTCGCTGAAAGTGGAATTGCAGGTGTGCAGGGTAGTGAAGAACATCAGAACATAAGAAATAGGAGCAGGAGTAGGTCATCTGGCCCATCAAGCCTGCTCCGCCATTCAGTAAGATCATTGCTGATCTGGCCATGGACTTAACTTCACCTACCTGCCTTTTCCCCATAACCCTTAATTCCCCTACTATGTAAAAATCTATCCAACCTTGTCTTAAATATATTTACTGAGGTAGCCTCCATTGTTCCATTGGGCAGAGAATCCACAGATTCCCTGGCCTCTGGGGAAAAGCAGTTCCTCCTCATCTCCATCCCAAATCTACTCTCCTGAATTTGAGGCTATGTGCCCTAGTTCTAGTACCACCTACAAGTGGAAATATCTTTCCTGCCTCTATCTTATCTATTCCTTTCATAATTTTCCCTTATCTATCCCTGTCATAAGATCTCTCATTCTTCTGAATTCCAGCAATTACAGTTCCAGGCATCTCAATCTCTCCTCATAGCCTAGCCCAGCTCTATCTAGGCTTTACAGTATTCGATAGCTTTCAGTGAGATTTCTTCCTCTCTCCCTGCCCCCCCACTCATCCACTCGTTCTTCTAAACCCCAGCGAGTACAGGCCCAGAGCCATCAAACGCAGGACATAAGAACATAAGAAATAGGAGCAGGAATAGGCCATCTGGACAGTTGAGCCTGCGCCACCATTCAATAAGATCATGGCTGATCTGGCCATGGACTCATCTCTACCTACCTGCTTTTTCCCCATAACCCTTAATTCCCCTGCTCTGCAAAAATTTATCCACCTTGTCTTAAATGTATTTACTGAGGTAGCCTCCTCTGCTTCATTGGGCAGAGAATTCCACAGATTCACCATTTAGGGAAAAGCAGTTTATTTTCACCTCTGTCCCAGATCTACTCCCCTGTATCTTTAGACTATGTCCCCTAGTTCTAGTCTCACCTACCAGTGGAAACAACTTTCCTGCCTCTATCTTTCTATCCCTTTCATAATTTTATGTTTTTATAAAATCTCTCATTCTTTGGAATTCCAGCAAGTACAGTCTCAGGTGACTGGATCTCCACTCATAGTCTGAACCTTTCATCTCTGGAATCAACCAGGTGAACCTCCTCAGTACCACCTCCAAAGCCAGTATATCATTCCTTGAGTAAGGAGACCAGAACTGTGCGCAGTACTCCAGGTGCGGCCTCACCAGTACCCTGTACTGTTGCAGTATAACTTCCCTGCTCTTAAATTCAATCCCTCCAGCAATGAAGGCCAACATTCCATTTGCCTTCTTGATAGCCTGCTGCACTTGCAAACCAACCTTGTGTGATTCATGCACAAGCACTCCCAAGTCCCTCTGCACAGCAGCAAGCTGCAATTTTGTACCATTTAAATAATAATCTGCTTTCACTTTTCCTTCCAGAGTGGTTGACCTCATTGTACTCCATCTGCCAGACCCTTGCCCACTCACTTAACCTATCTATATTTCTCTGCAGACTCTCCATATCTTCTGCCCAGTTTGCTTTTCCACTCAATTTATTATCATCAGTAACCTTGGATACATGACACAAGGTCCCCTCTTCTGGATCGTTAATGTATATCACGAACAGTTCAGCACCGACCTTTGTGGTATACCACTCCACTGATTGCCAACCAGAGTAACACCCATATATACCAACTCTCTGCTTTCCATTGGTTAACCAATCCTCTATGTAGACTGTTACATACTTAATGGATATATTGTGACTGTCTTATGAGGATGATGTAATGGTCTTGCAGAGGTCACATGATGTAATTTTCCCTGCCAGTGAGATCACATGATGACCTGTTCTCAACAGGTGTATAAAAGGGAGACCCCTGGTAACGCAGTTAGTTTTCAGTTTAGTTTTGTGTTAGATACTCGATTTTGCTGTGTATTCTGCTTATGATGCAGTTTTGTTTTAAATTGGAGTTCTACTTTCTATTATAAGTAGTACTGGAGAGTGAAGATCTTACCAAAATACAGGAATTCACCGAGTTGAGTAAAGCTGATATTGTTTGGCAGTTTTGGAGAGGATTGACCTTTATTGAATATTTCGTTCAAGTAAAAGGGACCTGCAACTGAGACATCCCCTGCTAAAGTAGGAAGGATAGTGCAGTGTCTATTCGCCAGAGGAAAAGGTCAGTTCCTTTAAACCATTTTATTTCTGTCGTCATGAATCCTGCGGACAAGGCAGGTTCCGGCTGGGATCAGCAGTAACATGACGTCTTCGAGGAATTTTTTTACTTCAGGAAAGCCTCTCCTAATTGACTGTATAATCTCTTGGACCTTTGAATTTACCATTCTAAGAACTGTGTTCGAGTTTACCACTTTAAGAACTGTTTTCGCATTTACCTTTTTAAGAACTGTTCCAGATTTGCTGTATAGCAGTTAACTTCTGGTTAAGTTAATCGTTTAAACATATTTCGCTATTTTTAGAGTAAAGTTTAACAAAGTTTAATAAATGTCCCCCTTCGCCCACACCTCAGCGAGTTTGCGTTCGCCATGACGCAGAACTCTTCTTCTGCCGGCTTCGTCTTCGAGCCTACTTCTTCGGCAAGGACTCTCTCACCCCCACCCCTTCTCCCGTCTTCAACCCTCCTCCCGTCTTCAACCCTCCTCCTCTTCATGGACACCCCGCTCTGGTCTTCTACCTGCTCTGGATCTCTTTATTGCTAACGGCCGAAGGGACATCAGCTGTCTCGACTTCACCACACCTTGTTCCAATTCCATCCTCACTCCTTCCGAACGCTCTTCTCTCCACTCCCTCCACACTAATCCTAACCTTACTATAAAACCCCCTGATAAGGGGGGTGCTGTTGTAGTCTGGTGTACTGACCTCTACCTTGCCGAGGCACAGTGTCAACTCGCGGATACCTCCTCTTATTTACTTCTCGATTGTGACCCGACTAGGGAGCACCAGGCCATTGTCTCCCAAACCATCACTGACTTTATCCGCTCAGGGGATCTCCCATCCACTGCTACCAACCTTATAGTTCCCACACCTCACACTTCCCATTTCTACCTCCTACCCAAGATCCACAAACCTGCCTGTCCTGGCAGACCTATTGTCTCAGCTTGCTCCTGCCCCACTGAACTCGTTTCTGCATACCTCGACACGGTTTTATCCCCCCTTATTCAATTCCTTCCTACCTGTGTTTGTGACACTTCTCGCGCCCTTAAACTTTTCGATGACTTTAAGTTCCCTGTCCCCCACCGCTTTATTTTCACCATGGATGTCCAGTCCCCATATACTTCCATCCCTCATCAGGAAGGTCTCAAAGCTCTCCACTTCTTTTTGGATTCCAGACCTAACCAGTTCCCCTCTACCACCATTCTGCGCCGTCTAGCGGAATTAGTCCTGTTACGTACCCTGTAACTGGGTTGCCAAACCAGCAGAAATGGACTACTTAGTTGGAGTCTGGATTACTGGAACTAAGAAAGTTTTATTAAAGAAATAAGTAACAGTACTCTAATCATAAGGATATAAATGCAATAGGTTAGCAATGATAAAACACACATGTACACAGGACTAGGATAATAGGAATCAATCAAGCTCTATCGCAGTCTGGGGTAAAATGATCAGTCTCAAGTGACGCAGAGTTCAGTTCAGCTTGGTACAGTTCGCAACAATCGCTGTTGTGCCGTTGGAGAGAGGATATGCAAATTGGATTCAGACAGACCTTTGTTCTTTGCAGTTAGCTTTCGGCGTGAGCCATTTTAATACCTTCTGAGGTCACCGACTGTGACCCCTCCATTCCGGATACGGTCGTTCTTCTGCAGTGAACCCGGCACCCAGGCAAGGGCGGACACGCACACCAGGTTCCTGCCGATCGTACCTTTTCACCCTGTGCGTCTATGGTCGGTCCTGCAACCGGACCTCCAAAACTCCCACCAACTTGTGGGGGGGGCACACCGCACTTCCAGGGTCTCGTTATCTCGTGGTGTCGTGGTGTGTCTTGCCTTAGCGCACCTGTTCCTTTTATCCCCCTACTGGGGTATCGCCTGTCCATCAAACTTCAAACAGTTCAGGTTCAAAGCAACCGGTCTGACAATACTCGGAACTGTGTCTCTTTTCGTTAATCTCTCTCGTCTCTCATTAACATTTGGAATATTTCTCTCTTTGTCTCTCTTATCAGCATCAATCTTCTGATAACTTGGTCTTTTGTCACAGTCCTTACTCTTAATAATTTCTCCTTTGGCTCCTCCCACTTCCTCCAAACTAAAGGTGTAGCTATGGGCACCCATATGGGTCCTAGCTATGCCTGCCTTTTTGTTGGCTTTGTGGAACAATCTATGTTCCAAACCTATTCTGGTATCTGTCCCCCACTTTTCCTTCACTACATCGACGACTGCATTGGCGCTGCTTCCTGCACGCGTGCTGAGCTCGTTGACTTCATTAACTTTGCCTCCAACTTTCACCCTGCCCTCAACTTTACCTGGTCCATTTTCGACACTTCCCTCCCCTTTCTAGATCTTTCTGTCTCTATCTCTGGAGACAGCTTATCTACTGATGTCTACTATAAGCATACGGACTCTCACAGCTGCCTGGGCTATTCCTCTTCTCACCTTGTTTCTTGCAAAAATGCCACTCCCTTCTCGCAATTCCTCCGTCCCTGCCGCATCTGCTGTCAGGATGAGGCTTTTCATTCCAGGACGAAGGAGATGTCCTTTTTTTCAAAGAAAGGGGCTTCCCTTCCTCCACCATCAACTCTGCTCTCAAACGCATCTCTCCCATTTCACGCACATCTGCTATCACCCTATTCACCCGCCACCCCACTAGGAATAGGGTTCCCCTTGTCCTCACTTACCACCCCATCAGCCTCCGGGTCCAACATATAATTCTCTGTAACTTCCGCTACCTCCCACCACTAAGCACATCTTTCCCTTCCCCCGCTTTCCACAGGGATCACTCCCTACGCGGCTCCCTTGTCCATTCGTTCCCCCCCCCCATCCCTCCCCACCGATCTCCCTCCTGGCACTTATCCTTGTAAGCGGAACAAGTGCTACACATGCCCTTACACTCCTCCCTCACCACCATTCAGGGCCCCAGATAGTCCTTCCAGGTGAGGCGACACCACCTGTGAGTCGGCTGGGGTGATATACTGCGTCTGGTGCTCCCCATGCGGCCTTCTATGTATTGGCGAGACCCGACGCAGGCTGGGAGACCGTTTCGCTGAACACCTACGCTCTGTCCGCCAGAGAAAGCAGGATCTCCTAGTGGCCACACATTTTAATTCCATGTCCCATTCCCATTCTGATACGTCTACAGGTTTCCCCTGCCATCCGAAGGTAGAGCGTTCCTATGAAACGGTTTGTAAGCCAGAATGTCATAACGCGAAGAAGCAATTACCATTTATGTATATGGGAAAAATTTGTGAGCGTTCGCAGACCCAAAAATAACCTACCAAATCATGCCAAATAACACACAAAACCTAAAACAACAGTAACATATAGTAAAAGCAGGAATGATATGATGAATACACAGCCTATGTAAAGTAGAAATACTTTTACAGAATAATTGCCTGCAGTTCTCCGTAGCGAAAATCTCACGCAAGCACTCTCGGCAAAAACACGGTGCAAGCGCTGTCGGCAAAAACGCTCTCCAGTAACCTTTCAGCTATGAAGCTGCCAAATCATACCAAATAACATGTAAAAATACACAGCCGATATAAAGTAGAAATAATGTATGTAAAGCGTAGTGTCACTTACCGGAATTGGGACAGCGCCGAGCACACTGATGATGGTGTGTTCGGCTGAGTCGTCGGAGGTTGGGGTGGTGCAGTGGCCCCCACCCTCCGGGCAGTGAACTGATACCGATTCGCGAAGCATGCAGGGGTACAGCGGTAGCCAGGACGCATCCAGCACATCTTTAAGAAAAAAGCCGAAACAAATAACCGAATTAATTAGCTTGTTTGTTTCGGCTTTTTTTCTTAAAGATGTGCTGGGTGTGTCCCGGCTACCGCTGCATTCTTCGCGAATCAGTATCTATCCGCGGCCCGGGGTTTGGGTTGGTGGGACACTGGGGTGTCATCTCGTCGTCTGTTTCCATGAGGGTTGGCAGGTCATCTTCTTTGTCCGCCTGCCTCAATGTCGAAGGTCGAGGTTTGTCGTCTGCTGTGGCTGATGTGGAAGGCTTGCTTGACTGCTTAGCCTCGCATATCTTTCTATCATACAGTTCGTTGTAAGGACTCAAACCATCCTGCAAATATCCGCTAAACCGACGTACCCTTTCAAAATTAAAGTCGTAATTTATCATTACTCATTTGGTTTCAATTGTTCTCCTTTCCTCTTCCAATTGCATCAGCTCTTCATCTATCAGTTCTTGGTCATGGGATGCCAAAACCTCTTCAACATCATCTTCGTCAACTTCCACAAGCCAAACTCACAGTCCTTCGTTCACCATGATCGAAATGCTTAATTATGTCTAGTTTTACGTTAAGTGTAATACCCTCACGAGCTCTTTCAGGCTTTTCCAATACCTTAGCACTCATCTTGCAAATGGCTGCTCACAGGCACGTGTTTAAGCAATGCCGGCTAGAATGCTGTTCCGAATTCGGGGGGGGAGCGGCTGCTTGGGGTGCGCACTGCTCTTTATTGTGCGCTGCTTTTTTTCGTAACAGTGAAAACACCTTCTGTTAGCGAAAACAGGTAATTACTGTAGGTTTTTCGTAACAGTGAGGTTTCGTAAAGCTAACGTTTGGAAAGCGGGGGACACTTGTGTCCACGGCCTCTACTGTCAAGATGAAGCCACACTCAGGTTGGAGGAACAACACTTTATATTCTGTCTGGGTAGCCTCCAACCTGATGGCATGAACATTGACTTCTCTAACTTCAGTTAATGCCCCACCTCCCCTTCATACCCTATCCATTATTTATCATATATATATATTATTTTTCTCCCTCTCTCCCTCTCCCTATACTCCCTCCCATCCTGTGGGCTTCCCCCCCCCCTTCTCCCTAGGCCTCCCGTCCCATGATCCTCTGATATCCGTTTTGCCAATCAACTTTCCAGCTCTTAGCTTCATCCCTCCCCCTCCTGTCTTCTCCTATCATTGTGTGACTCCCCAAAGCATCTCCACCAAATCTCTTACTAACTCTTCTTTCAGTTAGTCCTGACGAAGGAGCTCGGCCAGAAAGGCCGACTGTACCTCTTCCTATAGATGCTGCCCGGCCTGCTGTGTTCACCAGCAATTTTTGTGTGTGTTGCTTGAAATTCCAGCATCTGCAGATTTCCTTGTGTTTGCGTTAATAAATGTTTGTTTGTTTTTATAAAACCTGACTCATTGATATTCATTGTTGCTGGTCACATGACAATACTACTACATCACCCCCAACTCTAATCACCCTTATCTTACAGATTAATTCTTTTATGCAACCCCTTATTGAATGCCTTCTGCTGGAAATCCAAGTAAATAAAGTCCCTCTGTTCCCCTCTATCCACTGCGCTCATTATATCCTCAAAGAACTCCACTAAGATGATCAAACAGGACTTGCTTATGCTGAATCCATGCTGTGTCTGCCTGATGGATCCATTTATTTCCAGATGCCTCACAATTTCAAGCATTTTCCCAACTACAGATGTTAAACTAACTGGCCTATAGTTAGCTGCCTTTTGCCTACATCCTTTTTTGAACAGTGGCATGACATTCGCTGTCTTCCAGTCCACTGGCAACTGCCCAGAGTCCAGAGAATTTTAGTTTAGTAAATTATCACCAAAGTCTCTGCTGTTATTCTACCATTTCTTTCAGTACGCTGGAATGCATTTTATCAGGACCAGGGGACTTATCTAGCTTCAGGCCCACAAGTTTGTTCAGCACTACCTCATTAGTGATTGCTGTTGTATCAAGGTCGTCACCCCCCAACGCATCCATAACGTCTTTCTTTGGCATGTTAGATGTCCCTTCCACCGTGAAGACTGACACAAAATAATCATTCAAACCCTCTTCCATTTCCTCATTACCCAATATCAATTTCCCGTTCTCGTCCTCCAAGGAACCCACATTCACTTTATCCACCCTTTTCTGCTTTATATAACTATAAAAAACTTTTACTATCCAGTTTTATATTTTGTGCTAATTTATTTTCATATTCTATCTTTCCTTTCTTTATTGTTCAATTCATGGTTTTTTGTTGCTTTTTAAAACTTTCCCAATCTTCCGGTTTCCCACTAATCTTGGTGACTTTGTACGTACGAGCTTTTAGTTTGATGCCTTCTATTATTTCATTAGCTGCCCAAAGCTGGCTCTCCCCACCCTTGCTGTCCTTGCTTTTAACTGGAATATAGTTTTGATGAGCATTGTGAAAAATCTCCTTGATAGGATGAATGCACTGAGCCTTTTTTTCAGTGTAGGGAAATAAAGAGCCTTTGGGCACAGGTTTAAGGTTGGAGGGAGAAGACTGGATAGGAATTTGTGAGCCCATGTTTAATACAGAGGGTGGTAGATTGGGGAGTCGTGGTTGGGTAGCAGTTAGTACAATGCTGTACCAGCTTGGGGTGTCGGGAGTTCAGTTATGATGTTGTCTGGAAGGACTGTATGCATCGTCCCCATGGAATGTGTGCTTGTATTTTGGGTGCTCTGGATTCCGCCTGCAGTCCAAAGATTCGATCAGTAAGTTAATTGGTCATTGTAAATTGCCCCGTGATTAGGCTAGGGTTAAATCAGGTTGCTGCGTAATGTGGCTTGAAGGGACGGAAGGAAGTATCCCACAGTATATTTCTATAAATGAATATGTGCAATGAGTTACTGGAAGAAGCAGGTATAGTATATTAACAATATGTTGGCAGGTACACGAATATGAAATGTTTCAAAGGCTATGGGCCAAATGCTGACAAATGGGACTAGTTTGAATGGGCATCTTTGTTGACATTGAGGAGTTGTACCAGGTACCCCAGGATCTGTTTCTGTTCCGTATGAGTACAACTAGTGATTGACAGATGGATCTTGGTGAGAGGAACGGAAATAGCAATGGAGCGTGATTAGTGGAGAAAAATAAACGATAGAAGAAACTGCTACTGTGGCGAATGATATATCCAGCAGCAAAGCAACCAATGACTAAATATCCTGGTGTGAAATTTGATTCTGTACTGCTCCTGTTGGTGTCATGTACGGCTCTTATTGGTGTCACAAGTGTCAATTCACATCAGATTTGTTGCATGAAATCTGAGGGACTGATTACAGGAGAGTAGAATTCAGTTCCATTTTTAATGGAGAGTAGGAGACATCACAAACTCGTTTTCATCAGCATTGCAGCCCCTGTAACCATATGTAAATCAAAGAAATCAAAAATGATTGCTGCACAATGCCTTCTGTCCCTGGATGTGCAGCTGGTTTGTGATCATATTCAGTATCATTTTGAGCATTGGTCTAGGTTGTAATCACAAAATTTTTGGCCATGTTGCACTGTGCTGACCCTTTCTTTGAGGCAGACCTGACTGGATCTTCAATTTCCTCACTTGGCAAAAACGTCTTCACAATCTCCATCAGCACAGGTGCACCACAAGGCTGTGCTTGGCCTCCTGCACTACTCGCTTGAGACTTGTGACTCTTGGACTAAGCACAGTTCCAATACTATATTTTAAGTTTGCTGATGACAACACTATCATTGGCTAAAATAAAGATAGTAACAAATCAGCATATAGGAGGGAGATTGAAAATCTGGCTGAGTGGTGTCACAACAACCACCTCTCACTTAATGTCAGCAAGAGCAAGGAGATGATTATTGAATTCAGGAGGAGGAAACCGAAAGTCCATGAGTCCATCTTCATTGGGGGATCAGAGGTGGAGAGAGTCATCAACTTTAAATTCCTCAGTGTTATCATTTCAGAGCATTTGTCCTAGGTCCAGGTCATAAGTGCCATTACAAAGAAAGCATGACAGTGTCTCTGTTTTGAGAAGTTTGTGATGATTCAGCATGTCATCTAAAACTTTGACAAATTTCTATGGATGTGTGGTGGAGACTAAATTGACTGGTTGCATCACAGGTTGATATGGAAACAAAATTCAAGATTCAAGATTCAGAAAACTTTATTGTCATTCTAACCTTACATCAGCTCTGCAGGGCAGAATGAGACAGTGTTTCTCAGGAGCAGTGCAATCATAACATAACAAATGCAACACTAAATAATAAACATAACAATAAATAGTAAAACACAGCAGCCACATGTCACTTAAAATCAAGTTATAAGCGTCCAAGTTAAAAGTGTCCAAAGCAGAGTCAGGTAGAGCAGCTATTTAGCAGTCTGACTGCCTGTGGGAGGAAGCTGTTTAGTAGCCTTGTGGTTTTAGTTTTGATGCCCCTGTAATGTTTGCCTGATGGCAGAAGAACAAACAGTTCATGGAGAGGGTGTGAGGGGTCTGTAATGATGTACCGTGTCTTCTGGAGGTATCTACTCTGAAAGAGGTCTTGGACAGAAGGTAGGGAGACCCCAATAACCTTCCCTGCTCCCCTAACCACCCTCTGCAAGGCTTTTTCGTGGACAGCACTGCAGCTGGAGTACCAGGTTGTGATGCAAAAGGTCAGCACACTCTCAACCACGCCTCTGTAGAATGTTGTAAAGGTGTTAGTGGGGAGTGATGCTTGTTTAAGCTTCCTCAGAAACTGCAATCTCTGCTGGGCCCATTACAAAATGCCCTTGAATGGAGAAACCTACAAAAATAATGGATACAGCCCGGTCCAAAACAGGTAAAAACACTCCCCACCATCGAGCACATCTATATGGAATGCTTCGCATGAAAGCAGCATCCATCATCCCCACCATCCAGGCCACACTCTCTTCTTGCTGCTGCTATCAGGAAAAAAGTTCAGGAGCCTTAGGACCAATACCATGAGGTTTATCAACCAGAAGCTCTTGAACCAGAGGAGATAACTTCATTTGCCCCATCACTGAACTATTCCCACAACATATGGACTTACTTTCAAGGATTCCGAGTCATGGCTGAAGGAAGATCATAGCAACATCCAAGGATACATATTATATTGAAAAGACAGGCAGGCAGGCAGGCAGAGGGATTGACGTGGCTGTATTGGTAAAAAATGAAATAAAATCCTTAAAAAGAGGTGACATGGGATTGGAAAACGTGAATTTTTATGGATGGAGTTAAGGAACAGCAAAGGTCAAAAGACCCTGATGGAAATTATATACAAGCTTCCGAACAGTAGATAAAAAAATGCATGTCAAAGGGCAATGTTATGATGGTCATGGGAAATTTCAATATGTAGTTAGATTGGGAAAATCAGGTTGGTGCTGATTTTAGATGCCAAAAGAGAGAATTTGTAGAATGCCTATGAGGCGGCTTTTCAGAGCAGCTTGTAGTTGAGCCCAGTAGGGGATCAGCTACTCTAAATTGGATTTTGTGTAATATACCGGACTTCATTTGGGAGATTTAAGGTAAAAGAATACTTGGAAGACAGTGATCATAAAATTATAGGATTCACCTGCAGTTTGCAAATGAGAAGTTAAATTCAGATGTATCATTATTACAGAGGAGTAACCGGAATTAGAGGTATGAGAGAGGAGCTGGCCAAAGTTGACTGGAAAGGGACATTAACAAGGATGATGGCAGAGCAGCAATGGCTGGAGTTTGGATGAGCAATTTGGAAGATGCAGGATAGATACATCCTAAAGAAGTATTCTGAAGGTAGGATGAGGCAACTGTGGCTGACGAGGGAAGTCAAAGTCAACATAAAAGCAAAAGACAGGGTATATGATAGAGTAAAAATTAGTGGGAAGTTAGAGGACTGGAAAGCTTGTTTTTTAAAAAAAACAGAAGGCAACTAAAAATCTGTAAGAAGGGAAAGATGAAATACAAAAGTAAGCAAGCCAATAATATCAAAGAGGAGCAACACACAAAATGCTAGAGGAACTCTGCAGACCAGCCAGCAGATATGGGGAGAAAAAAAGTAGTCATTGTTTTGGGCTGAAACCATTGGGCAGAACTTTTTTTCTATAAATGCAGCCTGGTCTGCCGAGTTCCTCCAGCATTTGTGTGTGTTGCTTGGATTTCCAGCATCTGCAGATTTTGTCTTGTTTGTAATATCAAAAAGGATACTGCAGATTTTTTTCAGATATATAAAGAGTAAAAGTGAGGAAAGAGTAGATTTCAGACTACTAGAAAATGTCTCTGGAGAGCTAGTAATGAGGGGGTAAAGGGAATGGTAGATGAACTGAATAAGTATTTTGCATCTGTCGTCACTGTGCAGTATGCCAGAAGTTTGAGAATGTCAGGGGGCAGAAGTGCGTGCAATTGTAATTAGTAGGGAAAAGATGCTTGGGAAAGGGAAAGGTCTGTTGGTAGATAAGTCATCTGGACCCGATGAACTATGCCCTGGTGTTCTAAAAGAGGGTGTGTAGGTATTAGTAATGAACTTTCAAGAATCACTATAGATTCTGGTATGGTTCTGGAGGACTGGAAAATTGCAAATGTCAGTCCACTCTTCAAGAAGGGAGAGAGGCAGAAAAAAGGACATTTTAGGCCAGTTGGTCTGACCCCAGTGGTTGGGAAGATGTTGGAGAGATTGTTAAGGATGAGGATTCAGGGTACTTAAAGGCACATGGTAAAATAGGCCAAAGTCAGCATGGTTTCCTTAAGAGAAAATCTTCACAAATGTCTATAAAGGTTCTCAGACATTCAGGTCATTGTATCTCAAGCAGTAGTAAATCAAGGCAACTGGACTTGTGTCATCTAGAAGACAGTTTGCCACTCCTCTGAGAGGCGTCTTCTGTACTGTACCATGGTAGGTAGTTTTTGGCTTATAAACTCTGAGTTGTTTAAAGGTATAACAATCACATGAGGGTAATTAAGAGTTGTAGATGTAATGAGGGGGTCATAAGTTATCTTTGCATTAATGGAGAAGTGAACTGGGGTAGAGATGTTAGGACTGTATTGTAAAGGGTGTCCATAAGACTTGGGAGCAGAATTAGGCCAACTGGCCTATCAAGTGCTCTGCCGTTCAATCATGGCTGATCCTTTTCTCCTCGTCTACCCCTGTTCCCGGCCTTCTCCCCATAACCTTTGATGCCATGTCCAATCAAGAACCTATCAATCTCTGTCTTAGATACACCCAATGACTTGGCCTCCGCAGCTTCATGTGGCAACAAATTCACCAGCCTTCGGCTAAAGAAATTTCTCTGCATCTCTGTTTTGAAAGAGTGCCCCTCATACCCCACCCCGTGTTTTGGGATGGATTTTCCGGTTTGCCTGACAAACCTGTTGGAATTCTTTGAGGAAATAACAAGCAGATGAAGGAGAATTGGTGGATGTTATGTACTTGGATTTTCAGAAGGTCTTCGACAAGATGCTGCACATGAGGCTGCTTAGCAAGATAAGAGCCCATGGTATTGAAGGATGCTAGCATGGATAAAGCAATGGCTGATTGACAGGAGGGAAAGAGTGGGAATAAAGGGGGCCTTTTCTGATTGGCTGGTGGTGTTCTGCAGGGGTCGGTGTTGCTGCTACTTGTAACATTGTAAATCAATGATTTGGATAATGGAATTGTTGGCTTTGTGGCCAAATTTGTGGTGATATGAAGATAGGTGGAGCAGCAGGTACTGTTGTGGAAGCAGGGAGGCTGCAGAAGGACTTGGACAGATAGAGATAATGGGCAAAAAAGTGGCAGCTGGAAGACCGGGATGGGACTTTGGTAGAAGGACTAAAAATGTAGACTATTTTCTAAACAGGGAGAAAATTCAAAAATCCAAGTTGGAAAGGGACTTGGGAGTCCTCGTGCAGGACTCCCTAACGTTTAACATGCAGGTTGAGATGGTGGTGAAGAAGGCAAATGTAATGTTAGCATTTATTTTGAGAGGACTAGAATATAACAACAAAGATGTAATGCTGAGGCTTTATAAGGCACTAGTGAGACCTCACTCCGACAAGAGAAAGTCTGCAGATGCTGGAAATCTAAGTAACACACAAAATGCTGGAGGACCTCAGCAGACCAAGCAGCATTCACAGAAAGGGCTACAGTCATCGTTTTGGGCTGAGACCCTTCAGCAGGACTGGAGAAAAAAAGATGACTTGGGATGAGAGGGTGGGAGTAGGGGAGGGAGAAAACACAAGGTGTGATAGGTGAATCCAGGAAGGGAGGAGGGGTGAAGTAACAGTTCGGAAGTTGGTGAAAGAGATGCAGGCCTGGAGAAGGAGGAATCTAGGAGGAGAGGGCAGAAGGCCATGGAAGAAAGGTAAAGTGTCACCTCACCTGGAAGGATGGTTTGGGGCCCTGAATGGTAGTGAGGGAGGAGGTGCAGGAACTTGTTCTGCTTACAAGGATAGGTTCCAGGAGGGAGATTAGTGGGGAGAGATGAATGCACAAGGCAATTGCATAGGGAGAGATCCCTGCGGAAAGCAGGATGTTGGGGGGGGGGGGCGGGAGGGAATGATGTGTTTGGTGGTGGGATCCTGTTGAAGATGACATCAGAACATCTTTCAGGAGGGTGAACCCCTCAAAGCATCTGGTGCTGATGATGCACCTGGAATGCTACTGAAAACCTATGCAAACTAACTGGTGGGAGTGTTTGAGGATATCTTCAACTTTTCACTGTTGCAGTTGAAGGTTCCCACTTGTTTTAAAAGGTTGACAATCGTACCAGTGCCTAAGAAATACAGGATGAGCTGTCACAATGACTCTCACCGAGTTACACTCATATCTTCTGTGATGAAGTGCTTTGAGAGGTTGGTCATGGCCAGACCTAGAGCAGGTGTAAATGGCATATCACCACAATAGGTCTGACTGGATGGCTGACTGGCTGTCCACTTGGTCCTGGATCACCTGGACAATAGCAATACCAACATCAAGCTGTCTTTTACTGATTACAGCTCAACATTCAACACAGTCAAACATTTAGTTCGAATCAACAACTCCAAAACCTGGGCCATTGTACCTTCCTCTGCAACTGGATCCTTGACTTCCTCACCAGGAGACCATAGTCAAGGCTGATCAGAAAAAACAGCTCCTCCCCACTGACAAACAACATTGGCGCACCTTAAGGATGCATGCTTAGCCTGCTACTCCACACTGTATATCTATGACTGTGTGGCTAGGCATAGCTCAAATGCCATCTAGAAATTTGCCAATTACACAACTATTGTTGGCAAATTTAAGATGATGAGGCGTACAAGAGCAAGATGAATCAACTTGCGTCACAACAACAACTACTTTGTTCTCAATGTCATTAAAACTATGGAATTGATTGTGGACTGCAAGAAAGAGAAGTTGAGAGAATATACACCAGTCCTCATGTGATCAGCAGTGGAAAGGGTGAGCAGTTTCAAGGTCCTGGGTGTCAACATCTCTGAATATCTATCCTCGGCCCAACATGTGCAATTACAAAGAAGGCATGACTGCGGCTGTATTTCATTAGGAGTTTGAGGAGACTTAGTATGTCACCAAAGACTCATGGATTTCTACAGATGTACTGTGGAGAGCATACAAAATGGTTGCATCACCATCTAGTATGGAGGGGCTACTGCACAGAATTGGAAAAAGCTACAGAGCATTGCAAACTCAGCCAGCTTCATCATGGGCAGTAGCCTCCCTTTTATTGAACATGCCCTCAAAAGGTGATCTGTCAAAAAGGCAGTATTCATCATTGAGGGCTCCAATCACCCAGGATATGCCCTCTTCTTGTTTCTACCATCAAGGCATAGGTACAGGAGTCTGAAGGCTCTCACTCAAAATTTCAGGAACAGTTTCTTCTCTCCCCCTGCGCCTCCCCCCCACCATCAGATTTCTGAATGGACAGTGAAACCATCTAGACTACCTCATTTTTCCCCCTTTTTTGCTCTCTTTTTGCACTAATTTAATATATATATTTTGTATTTTATAGATTTTTTACTAATTTTTATTATGCATTGCAATGTACTGCCATGACATAACAAATTTCATGACATCCTGTATGCCATTGATATTAAATATGATTCTGACATACTTGAGAATATTTTTGCAACTAATTTTTTTTTATATTTCGCAGACAAATTTAATACCTATGTGACTCTAAAAGTTCAAAACTTGAGAAGCACCACTGTGGCAAGACGAGGAAATGAACCCATTTGGGAACAGGATTATATGTTGTAAGTTCATTGTTATTCTGTATGATGGTGCATAGAAAATGGAAGCAAGGCTGCAGTTAGTGTAAGAAAGTAGATTCAGTTCATTCAATGATTGTATCTTGCATTATGCATGCAAGAGTTTGCACTCTCTATACCTTTAGAATGGATTTGCTTTTATTTCAAGATGAAATAAAAGCACTGGACTGAAAGACGTGGTGAGCAGCCGACTTTGTATCTGGCTCCTTGGTTTTATTGCCAGTCAGTGGTGGTGTATCTGGACTAACCAACTTGATATGACCTTCATTAGCAAGGTATACAAGGTATTTTTTTCTTTATTTTTGTTTACAATTTTAATTTAATTTGAAATGTTTGGTTTGCAGAGGTGTTATTGGCCAGAGGGTCTGTTCCTGTGCTCTACTGTTTTATTTAAACTTCGACTTTTTCTCAAATCTCTGATTTTCTTTCAGATTAAATTTGTTAAGTAGTCAGTTGCAGTCAGAGCAATACTGGGAATGCCATTTTTGTGAATTGGGGCTTGAGGTTGTTGGGAACTGGGACGGGGCTCTGAATGTTTGTGTTGCCCAGATTTAGTCTGGGATTCAACAGCTGATAGAGGATTGGCCCAGCATGATCTGATGTTTTGGAGTTTCATGAAGTGGGAAGGCCACCCAAGAATGTTTTAAGATCTAATCTGTGCAACACTATTACAGGCTTCCCCCATCATCCGAAGGTAGAGCGTTCCTATGAAATGTTTCGTAAGCCGGAATGTCATAAAGTGAAGAAGCAATTACCATTTATTTATATGGGAAAATTTTGTGAGCATTCGCAGACCCAAAAATAACCTACCAAATCATGCCAAATAACACATAAAACCTAAAATAACAGTAACATATAGTAAAAGCAGGAATGATATACAACTGGAATAAAGTAGAAATACTTTTCCACAATCATTGCCTGAATTGTTCTCTGTAGCGAAAGTATCACTTAAGTGCCGTCGGCAAAAACACGGCGCAAGCGCTCTCCAGTAACCTTTTAGCTATGAAGCTGCCAAATCATACCAAATAACATGTAAAAATACACGGATGATATAAAGTAGAAACAATGTAAGTACAGTGTAGTATCACTTACCGGAATCGAGACAGCTTGCCGAGCACACTGATGATGGTGTGTTAGACTGAGTCGTCGCAGGTTGGGTGGTGCAGTGGACCCCACCCTCCAGGCAGCAAACCGATACCGATCTGCGAAGCATGCAGCGGTAGCCAGGTGGCACACAGCACATCTTTAAGAAAAAAGCCAAAATAAACATGCTAATTAATTAGGTGCTGCCCGGCACGTAATTGTTGGCCCAGATCGGTGCCGATTGCCAATTACATCGCTTCTGATCCGGGCTGACAATTACATGTCGGGCGGCACCTAATTAATTAGCATGTTTATTTTGGCTTTTTTCTTAAAGATGTGCTGTGTGTCTCCCGGCTACTGCTGCATTCTCCGCGAATCGGTATCTGTCCGCGGCCTGGGGTTGGGGTGGTGGGACACTGGGGTGTCATCTCGTTGTCTGTTTCCATTAGAGCAGGCAGCTCATCTTCTCCTATGACTGCCCACCTTGATGTCGAAGGTCAAGGTTCGTTGTCTGTTGTGGCTGATGTGGAAGGCTTGCTTGACTGCTGAGCCTCATGCATTTTTCTATCATACAGCTCTTTGTAAGCACTCAAACCATCCTGCAAATATCCCCTAAACCGACATACCCTTTCAAAATTAAAGTTGTACTTTATCATTACTCATTCGGTTTCGATTGTTATCCTTTCCTCTTCCAATTGCATGAGCTCTTCATCTATCAGTTCTTGGTCATGGATACCAAAATCTCTTCAACATCATCTTCGTAACTTCCACAAGCCAAACTCACTTTGTCCTTACTTCGTTCACCATGATCAAAACACTTAATTATGTCTAGTTTTATGCTAAGTGTAACACCCTTATGAGCTCTTTCAGGCTTTTCCGATACCATTGAACTCATCTTGCAAACGGCTGCTCACAGGCACGTGTTTAAGACGTGCTGGCGAGATTGCAGTTCCGAATTCGGGGGGAGAGGGGCTGCTCGGGACGCATGCTGTCTTTTATTGTGCGCTGATTTTTTTCGCGTGCTGCTTTTCTCATAACAGTGAAAACACCTGTTAGCGAAAACAGGGAACTAATGTAGGTCTTTCGTAACAGTGAGGTTTCGTAAAGGAACGTTCGAAAAGCGGGGGACACCTGTATGTACAGTGTAGTATCACTTACGGGAATCAGGAAGACAGCACCGAGCACACTGATGATGGTGTGTTAGGCTGAGTCGTCGGAGGTTGGGGTGGTGCAGTGGCCCCCACCCTCCAGGCAGCGAACCAATACCAATCCGCGAAGCTTTCAGGGGTACAGTGGTGGCCGGGACGCACCCAGCACATCTTTAAGAAAAAAGCCGAAACAAACAAACTAATTAATTAGGTGCCGTCCGGCATGTAAATGTCGACCCAGATCAGAGACGACGCAATCGGCAATCGCCTCTGATCTGGGCCGACATTTACGTACCAGGTGGCACCTAATTAATTAGTTTGTTTATTTCGGCTTTTTTCTTAAAGACGTACTGGGTGCGTCCCGGCTACCGCCGCATTCTCCGCGAGTCGGTATCTGTCCGCGGCCCGGGGGTTGGTGTGGTGGGACATTGAGGGTGTCGTCTGCTTCCATTAGGGCAGACAGCTCGTCTTCTCCTATGTCTGCCTGCCTCGATGTCAAAGGTCGAGGTTCATCGTTTGCTGGGGCTGATGTGGAAGGCTTGCTCGACTGGTAGCCTCGCGCATTTTTCTATCATACAGTTCTTTGTAAGCACTCAAATCATCTTGCAAATATGCCCCAAACCGATGTACGCTTTCAAAATTAAAGTCGTACTTTATCATTGCAGTGAAAATCTCACGCAGTTGCTTCACGTTCAGTTCCTGGACAACTTCACTTTCGGTCCGTTCGGTATTGCATTCGGTTTTGATTATTATCCTTTCCTCTTCCAATTGCATCAGCTCTTCATCTCTCAGTTCTTGGTCATGGGATGCTAAAACCTCTTCAACATCATCTTAGTCAACTTCCACAAGCCAAACTCACTTTGTCCTTACTTCGTTCACCACGATCGAAACACTGAATTATGTCTAGTTTTACGCTAAGTGTAACACCCTTACGAGCTCTTTCAGGCTTTTCCAGTACCTTAGCACTCATCTTGCAAACGGCTGCTCACAGGCACATGTTTAAGCAATGCCGGCTAGAATGCCATTCTGAATCGGGGGGAGTGCGGCTGCTCTTCTTTGTGTGCTGCTTTTTTCGCACGCTACCTTTTTTCATATCAGTGAAAACACCTGTTAGCGAAAACAGGTAACTAATGTAGGTCTTTCGTAACAGTGAGGTTTCATAAAGCGAACATTCAAAAAGTGGGGGATTTCTGTATACAGATCTTGGTCAGAGGCCAAAGCTGTATGATATGACTCTATATTTCTGAACTCAGTCAGCATTGATACTTGGATTATATTGGGAAAGGCAATGGCTTATCTTTGCATTTGAAGGATTCTCTGAGTGAGTGATTCAAAATAGCAGTGAAATTTCTTCCTGCAAAATGACTGCTTAATTTGCACAATGTGGTTTAATAAATATGTTGCATCAGGATTTTGCCTATAGCATTTGCCAAGAGATAGATAAGGATAAATATAGATCTTCTGGCCAAGTACTAAATTAGGGGAGGGCAAATCCAAGAGTTTTAGGCAGGAATGAGGGAGAGTTAATTGGGAATAACTTTGTGAAGGCATCCTCATCTGGCATGTGGAGCATGTTTAAAGATCAAATGTCCATTTGCACAGAATTGAGAATCAGGTTTAATATCATTGTCACATGTCATGAAATTGAAGAATGTTCCAATATGAAGGGACAGCAAGGGTGGCAAGCAAGCTCAGGGAACCTTGGATAATAAGAGAAGTTGTGAATTTAGACAAAGGAAAAGGAAGCGTATGTAAAGTTGAAAAAGCTAAAATCGAACAGGGCTCTTGAGGAATATCAAGAAGCCAGAATTGAATTGAAAGGGACTTGGAGAGTTAGGAGGAGGCAAGGAAAGTCTTTGGCAATTTGGATTATAGAGAATCCCAAGGCATATTTGATATAGTTTTTGTGCCTTGGAGGGTTTCCAGGGCGCAGACCTGAGCAAGGTTGTATAGAAGACTGGCAGTTGCCCATGCTGTAAGTCTCCCCTTTCCACGCCACCAATGTTGTCCAAGGGAAGGACACTTGGACCGATATAGCTCGGCACCGGTGTCATCACAGAGCAATGTGTGGTTAAGTGCCTTGCTGAAGGACACAACACGCTGCCTCAGCTGAGGCTTGAACTAGCGACCTTCAGATCACCAGACCGACATCTTAACCACTTGGCCACGTATGTCATCTTTAACTTTATGCCTTTTGGAAATCAGTTCATCTTTTACTCGCTTAGCTATTCACAGTAGCAGAAATTTTGATCAGGGGTGCCCAAACTTTTGCATACCACTGTATGTGATTAAGGACAATATACAGGGGAAGCACAAGTTGAGCAACTCGCAGAATGAAGCAGTGATAGAAATTCACCATACCCTAAAGCCCCTATACTCTTTAGTAAAGCGGATGAGCTTAAAGTGTGGATCAGTACTTGGAGCTATGATGTTGTGGCCATTACAGAGACTTGGATGGCTCAGGGGCAGGAATGGCTACTTAGTGTGCCAGGCTTTAGATGTTTCAGAGAGGACAGGGAGGGAGGCAAAAGAGGTGGGGGCGTGGCACTGCTGATCAGAGATAGTGTCATGACTGCAGAAAAGGAGGAAGTCATGGAAGGATTGGCTATTGAGTCTCTGTCGGTGGAAGTTAGGAATAGCAAGGGGTCAATAACCCTACTGGGTGTTTTTTTATAGACCACCCAGTATTAACAGAGTTCTATTCAAAAGGTTCAAAGGAACATCTAAACAAACCAGATGCATTTTGGAAACAAGTCCTATGGACCGATAAAGTTAAAATAGAACGTTTTGGCTGCAATGTGCAAAGGTATGTTTGGAGAAAAAAGGGTGCAGAATTTCATGAAAAGAACCCCTCTCCAACTGTTAAGACCATAAGACAAGGGAGCAAAAGTCAGCCATTCGGCCCATCGAGTCTGCTCTGCCATTTTATCATGAGCTGATCCATTCTCCCATTTAGTGCCGCTCCCCTGCCTTCTCACCATAACCTTTGCGCTGGCTACTCAGATACCTATCAATCTCTGCCTTAAATACACCCAATGACTTGGCCTCCACTGCTGCCCGTGGCAACAAATTCCATAGATTCACCACGCCTCTGACTAAAAAAATTTCTTTGCATTTCTGTTCTGAATGGGCGCCCTTCAATCCTAAAGTCAT
Organism: Mobula birostris; assembly: GCF_030028105.1. Taxonomy (NCBI): domain Eukaryota; kingdom Metazoa; phylum Chordata; class Chondrichthyes; order Myliobatiformes; family Myliobatidae; genus Mobula; species Mobula birostris. The sequence continues at coordinate 46,213,548 of NC_092383.1, read as the reverse complement.
GCCCTCTCGTACTAGACTCTCCCATCATGGGAAACAACTTTTCCACATCCACTCTGTCCATGCCTTTCAACATTTGAAATGTTTCTATGAGGTCTCCCCTCATTCTTCTAAACTCCAAGGAATACAGTCCAAGAGCGGACAAATGTTCTTCATATGTTAACCCTCTCATTCCTGAAATCATTCCAGTGAATCTTCTCTGTACCCTCTCCAACGTCAGCACATCCTTTCTTAAATAAGGAGACCAAAACTGCCCACAGTACTCCAAGTGAGGTCTCACCAGTGCCTTATAGAGCCTCAATATCACATCCCTGCTCCTATACTCTATTCCTCTAGAAATGAATGCCAACATTGCATACGCCTTCTTCACCACCGACTCAACCTGGAGGTTAACCTTAAGGGTATCCTGTAGGAGGACTCCCAAGTCCTGTTGCATCTCAGAACTTTGAATTCTTTCCCCATTTAAATAATAGTCTGCCCGTTTATTTCTTCTTCCAAAGTGCATAACCATACACTTTCCAACATTGTATTTCATTTGCCACTTCTTTGCCCATTCTTCCAATCTATCCAAGTCTCTCTGCAGACTCTCCGTTTCCTCAGCACTACCGGCCCCTCCACCTATCTTCGCATCGTCAGCAAATTTAGCCACAAAGCCATCTATTCCATAATCCAAATCGTTGATGTACAATGTAAAAAGAAGCGGCCCCAACATGGACCGCTGTGGAATACCGCTGGTAACTGGCAGCCAACCAGAATGGGATCCCTTTATTCCCACTCTCTGTTTCCTGCCAATCAGCCGATGCTCTATCCATGTATGTAACTTCCCCATAATTCCATGGGCTCTTATCTTGTTAAGTAGCCTCATGTGTGCCTTCTGAAAATACAAATATACAACATCCACTGCATCTCCCTTGTCTAGCCTACTTGTAATTTCCTCAAAAAATTGTAAAAGGTCTATCAGGCAGGATTTTCCTTCAAGGAATCCATGCTGAGTTCTGCCTATCTTGTCATATTACTCCAGGTACTCTGTAACCTCATCCTTGACAATCGACTCCAACAACTTCCCAACCACCGATGTCAAGCTAAACAGGTCTATAATTTCGTTTTTGCTTTTTTGCCCCCTTATTAAATTGCAGCGTGATATTTGCAATCTTCCAGTCTTCTGGAGCCATGCCAGAATCTATCGACTTTTGAAAGATCATTGCTAATGCCTCCGCAATCTCCACAGCTACTTCCTTCAGAACACGAGGGTGCATTCTATCTGGTCTGGGAGATTTATCTACCTTTAGATTATTCAGCTTACGGAGTACTTTCTCTGTCGTAATTGTGACTGCGCACACTTCTCTTCCTTGCCACCCTTGAGTGTCTGGTATACTGCTGATGTCTTCCTCAGTGAAGAGTGATGCAAAATACTCGTTCATTTCCTCCGCCATCTCCTTATCTCTCATTACAATTTCTCCAGCATCATTTTCTATCAGTCCTATATCTACTGTCACCTGTCTTTTACTTGAGAAAGCTTTTAGTATCCTCTTTGATATTATTTGCTAGCTTCCTTTCATAGTTCATCTCTTCCCTCTTAATGACCTTAGTTTCCTTTTGTAAGCTTTTAAAAACTTCCCAGTCCTCTGTCTTCCCACTAATTTTTTTCCTTCCTTGTATGCCCTCTCCTTTGCTTTAACTTTGGCTTTGACTGCTCTTGTCAACCATGGTTGCATCCTTTTTCCATTCGAAAATTTCTTCTTTTTTGGAATATAACTGTCTTGCACCTTCCTCACTTCTCGCATAAACTCCAGCCGCTGCTGCTCTGCCGCCTTTCCTGCCAGTGTCCCTTTCCAGTCAACTTTGGCCAGTTCCTCTCTCATGCCGCGGTAATTTCCTTTACTCCACTGAAATACTGACACATCAGATTTCAGCTTCTCTTTTTCAAATTTCACAGTGAACTCAATCATGTTATGATCCGATAGGGGAGGTGCAACGAGACCTGGGTGTCATTATACACCAGTCATTGAAAGTGGACATGCAGGTACAGCAGGCGGTGAAAAAGGCGAATGGTATGCTGGCATTTATAGCAAGAGGATTCGAGTACAGGAGCAGGGAGGTACTACTGCAGTTGTACAAGGCCTTGGTGAGACCACACCTGGAGTATTGTGTGCAGTTTTGGTTCCCTAATCTGAGGAAAGACATCCTTGCCATAGAGGGAGTACAAAGAAGGTTCACCAGATTGATTCCTGGGATGGCAGGACTTTCATATGAAGAAAGATTGGATGAACTAGGCTTGTACTCGTTGGAATTTAGAAGATTGAGTGGGGATCTGATTGAAACGTATAAAATCCTAAAGGGATTGGACAGGCTAGATGCAGGAAGATTGTTCCTGATGTTGGGGAAGTCCAGAACGAGGGGTCATGGTTTGAGGATAATGGCGAAGCCTTTTAGGACTGAGATTAGGAAAAACTTCTTCACACAGAGAGTGGTGAATCTGTGGAATTCTCTGCCACAGGAAACAGTTGAGGCCAGTTCATTGGCTATATTTAAGAGGGAGTTAGATATGGCCCTTGTGGCTAGGGGGATCAGAGGGTATGGAGGGAAGGCTGGTGCAGGGTTCTGAGTTGGATGATCAGCCATGATCATAATAAATGGTGGTGCAAGCTCGAAGGGCCGAATGGCCTACTCCTGCACCTATTTTCTATGTTTCTATGATCACTGCCTCCTAAGGGTTCCCTCACCTCAATCGCTCTAATCACCTCTGGTTCATTACACAATACCCAATCCAGTACAGCCGATCCCCTAGTGGGCTGAACAACAAGCTGTTCTGAAAAGCCATCTCGCAGACATACTACAGATTCTCTCTCTTGAGATCCAGTGCCGACCTGATTTTCCCAATCCACTCACATGGTAAAATCCCTCACAATTATCATAACACTGCCCTTCTGACAACCCTTTTCTATTTCCTGTTGTAATTTGTAGTCCACATCACTGCAGCTGTTTGGAGGCCTATAAATAACTGCCATCAGGGTCCTTTTACCCCTGCCATTTCTTAGTTCAACCCATAAAGATTCTGCACCTTCTGATCCTATATCACCTCTTTCTAATGATTTAGTATCATTTCTTACCAATAAAGCCATGCCTCCCCCTCTGCCTACCTTCCTATCCTTCCGATACACTGTGTATCCTTGGACATTCAGCTTCCAGAGACATGCATCCTTTAGCCACGTCTCAGTGATGGCCACAATATCATACCTGCCAATCTGTAGCTGTATGACAAGATTATCCACCTCATTCCTTATGCTGCGTGCATTTAAGTATAACACCTTAAAACCAGTATTTGGTACTTCTCGCTTTGATTTCTCTGCAACTTTATTGCACTGCAGCTCATCCCAATGGCTACAAATTTGCCCCATCACCTGCCTGTCTTTCCTGACATCTTTACTGCTCACTATCTTAGATTTATTTCCTTTTTCCCCTTCCTCCGCTCTATCATTCTGGTTCCCATCCCCCTGCCAAATTAGTTTAAACATGGGGGTGGATCGATCATGCTTTGGGCTTGTGTTGCAGCCGGTGGCACGGGGAACATTTACTGGTAGAGGGAGGAATGAATCCAATTAAATACCAGCAAATTCTGGAAGCAAACATCACACCATCTGTAAAAAATCCGAAGGTGGAGAGAGGATGGCTTCTACAACAGGATAATGAACCTAAACGCACCTCAGAATCCACAGTGGACTACCTCATGAGGCGCAAGCTGAAGGTTTTGCCATGGCCCTCACAGTTCCCTGACCTAAACATCATCGAGTATCTGTAGATAGACCTCAAAAGAGGCATGCAAGACGGCCCAAGAATTTCACCGAACTAGAAGACTTTTGCAAGGAAGAATGTGCGAAAATCCCCCAAACAAGAATTGAAAGGCTCTTAGCTGGCTACAAAAAGCGTTTACAAGCTGTGATACTTGCAAAGGGAGTGTTACTAAGTACTGCCATGCAGGGTGCCCAAATGTTTGCTTCGGGCCCTTTTCCTTTTTTGTTATTTTGAAATTGTAAAAGATGGAAATAAAGAAGTTTTCTTGCTTAAAATATTAAAGGAATGTGTCACCTTTAACTTTATGCCTTTTGGAAATCAGTTAATCTTTTATTCCCTTAGCTATTCACAGTAACAGAAATTTTGACCAGGGGTGCCCAAACTTTTGCATGCCACTGTACTTGACTGGTCAGCGGACATCACCAGAGAATTTGATGACACCAAATTAACTCCTTCCAATATGATTACTGGTGCAGCTGCTCCCCAACAGACCTATAGTCATTACTACTGATGAATCGGGCTACGATGTGGGTACTGTGCATGAACAGTTGGTTGGAAGCATGTGGGACCCACTCACCGTCTTCAGCCAGCAGCTCCGTCCCCCGAGACTAAGTACTGCACGCTTCACTGTGAGCTTCTTGGTTCTCTATCTGGCTGTCTGCCATTTTTGTTTTCTTTCAGGGGCTCACCATTTCAGTGTTCGTTGACCAGAAACCCCTCGTGCACACGATGGCCAAAATATCACACCTTTGTCTTGCACAGTAGCAACGCCACCTGACCTGTGTATCAGAGTTCAGAGCTGATATGCAACATATCAAGGCGAAAAGTAATGCGGTGGCTGATTGCCTCTCATGGCCAGCTGTTGAGGCCGTACACATAGGGGTTGACTATGCTGTCATGGTAGCCGACCAAGCTATTGACCCAGAGGTCCAGGCTTACCAAACAGCAGCCATGGGCCTGTGTTTGGCTGACATTAAGTTTGGGGAAGCTGGAGCTTCTCTCTTATCCAATGTCTCAACTGGCCCCATGGTGCATGCAGATTGGAGAGAAATTGTTTTCAACTCAATTCATGGCCTTTCAAATCCAGGCCGGGAGGCCTTACTGAAACTGGTTCCACTAAAGGTTGTGTGGCATGACTTGAGAAAGGATGTGCATAATTGGAGTGATGTCTTTTGTAATCCCTGAGTGGTGGTTTGACCATGTCAATGTGGATCTGGTTGGTACTCTTTCCCTCACCTGCAGTTTCACACATCTCCTTACCGTGGTGGAGCATACCACTAAGTATCCATAGATCATCTCTCTAGCATCGATGACGGTTGCGGATGTGGCTTGGGCATTCATCAGCACCTCGTTTCCTCGGTTTGGCACCCCATTTGATATTTTCACTGACTGCAGTCCTCTAGGGCCCATGGGCTGTGATAGACTAGAACCTCGGTGTTGGGTTGCATCATACCACGGTGTAGCACCCACAGTCCAATGGCCTGTGTGAGCAGTTTCTGACCACATTGATTCTGACAGTCCCATCCTCCCTGGCTACTGGGAGCACTGGCATGGCCCTTGGGCTCCACTCAACCTTGGAAAGCTCACTGGCTACTTTATCACTGATAATTTAAGGAATTGGACATTCTTTGTAAAACTTGCTGTGGAATTTTTATTTCACACAATTTTACCCTTCATATGTTTGAGTTTTCCAGTACCATCCTTGAGCACTGCTGTGGCATCATCCAGTACTTAATTCACTTTCAGTTGACTCTATTATAGGGGATATAGCATGCAAATTGTAGATGGATCTTCAATCAAGTTGTAGTTGTCACAACCCCACAATGCTAGCCTTCCTGTTTTTACCCCTTGCTCAATGTAGCTTGCTGGTTGTTGTATTTCACTGTTCACTGTTATGAATGTGATCCCCACAGGAGTTTTTTTTTCTCTCCAGTATAAGTTCTTAGTTGGATATCTGCAGGCTTCAGTTCTGTATCTTTGAAATGCCCTTTAAAGTTATCTTGTGGAAAGACTGAAACAGATGAGCCAGTGTCCAGTGTTCCATTTACATTAATTTGCTGTTCACTGGTGTAAGCTGTATTGCTTGTCTCTTGTTACTTTTCAGAATCAGGTTTATTATCGCCAACATATGTCATGGAATTTGTTAACTTTGCAGCAGCAGTACAATGTAATACAATGTAATGTATGAACCAGGAGATCTGAGGGCTAGATGTGTGGCTTCAAGACTGGTGACCCAGAAGTATATGACCTGCAGAAGGCTATTTTAAACAATTTTAATTGAAGTTGCAGTTGGAATTAGATGCACAACAGTACTGGCAGGGTTTGCAGAGCATTGTACAGTACGAGGTGAAACCTACCATCATTGGCTGTGATGCTTCACTCCCAGATGAGTTAATGCATGCATTGAAAGGGAGAATAAAACTATACCAATGCAAATCCCTGCAGCATCAAGTGACCCTGTGATTCTCTGTATCAGAGGCCAACATGAGAACATCTTTCAAGAGGGCAAACCCTTGCAAGGCATCAGCCCTTGATTACCTGATGGGGCACTGAACACCTTTGCCAACGAACTGGCAGGAATGTTCAAGGACATCTTCAGTCTCTTTCTGCTGCAGTCAGAAGTTCCCACATGCTTCAAAAGGTTGACAATCATAGCATACTAGTATCCCTAATCAATTGTTGTCTCTCCAGATACACACACATTTTATTCCCCAGTATCCTCTCCATTAACTTAATTACCGAAGTGGTTAAGCTTACTGGTTTATAGTTGCCAGGTTTTTATTTGCTCCTCTCTTTAAATAAATACATAAGATTTGATACTCTCTAGTTACTGATACCTGATCTGTGGCTAACAATGATGCAAGTAAACTCAGCATATCTTTATGCATGGTAAGAATGGAGGAGAAATATTCATTGAGGACCTTTCCTGTCACCTGCGGCTCCACTATCCCCTTTGGTCTTGGGGGACTGTGTTCATCTGTATTTATTCCCCCCCCTCTTTTTTTAACTGAAAAAGTCCTTTTGGATTATCCTTAATCATTTCAGCCAAAGGTATCTCGTATCCACTTTTTGCCCTCTTGATTTCCTTTTTGAGTATACTTCTGCATCCTCAATATTCATCCAGGAATTTGCTTCTTTTCAGTTGTCTGTATCTGACCTATACATGCTTATTTTTTGACCAAAGCTTTATCATCCTACTCCTACTAGCCTTGTCTTTCACTCGAACAGGAACCTGCAGATCTTGAGGTCTCACTATCTCACCTTTAAAAGCTTCTGTCTTGCCTGTGTTTCCTTTGTCAACATACTACTCAAATCAATCTATGTAAGCAACCAGGTACTTTGTTAACCAGTTTTTATTTGGCAAATGATCATCGCAAGTAATAGTCTGTGACCTCCCTATGGAATTGGAGGCAATTTGATGTGGCAGAACTGAGGCAAGGCAATGCAGCGAGCCTTTCGCTGAGAGTGGAACAGCATGAGAGGACGGGCACATGCTGAATCCAAGTTGCAGGCTCCAGGCCCCAGAGCATAATGGCACAACTGAATATGATGTTCAGACCAAGGTTTATAGGCTGAATCAAGGTGACAAAGTCCAGCATAACAAGTGGCAGAGTCTATTGTTGTGATGGAGATTTAAGCACCAAGCCAGATTGAAAAGGTCAGGGTGTCGAGGCCCAAGGTGAGGGGCAGTCTGGTTCAGATCACTGAAGTGGTAGAATCTGATATTCAGATAGAGAATTACGTGCTAGGCCAGATTGAAAAGGTCAGAGTATTGGGGCCCAAGGCTAAATATGGGCTGGTTCAGATTGCTGCTCCACAACGTTTACCAGCTCTTTGCTGAACTATGGGTCTCTCTTTGCAGACTTCAGAAATGTTTTTGCTTATGGTTACCGTTTGCATGATTTTTTTCATTGCCAATTAGGTGTCATTTTTTTATGGGCACTTTTTGTATGGACACGATGTGGTTTTTATTCTCTGCACATTGGGCGTTAGTCTATTTTTAACATATATGGGGTTTTTTGGGCGTCTTTGTGGCTGCCTGTTGGGAGACAAATCTCAACGTTCTGTAATGTGTACGCACTTTGGACATTTTACAACCTTTTTTCATCATTTACAGGCAGCCACAAAAGAACCCATAAAAATAACCAAGAAAAGGGCCAGCGTGGTATAATGGCATCCACACTGGACTTTGAGGTGTGTGATCCCGAATTTGAGTCTGGCTGCCTCCTTGCTTGCTTTCCGTCTGTGTTGCGATGAGCATTGAGCTGGCAACTTGGTTTCATTTTAGAAAAAACAGACAAATGCTGAAGAAATGGCAAGTTTGCCACCTGATGCACCAGAAGTTGCAGAGAGGAACAGCAGTTTAGATGAAAGTGAGTCTTCAGACATGAAGCAGCCAAAGCAGGCCCGCAGTCTTGGCCTCAGTTCAACACACAGCGGAGTAAACATTATGAAACCCAAAACAGCTGGAGTGGGCCACAGCCTCGGCGCAGCAAAGAACCAAGTAAATATTGTGGAACAGCAAGCAGAGCCAGCATGACTCTTGCCTCTGGTCCCAACACCCTGCCTTTTCAATCCATCTGGCCCAGCATTCAAGTCGTCCAAACATCAGGTCTAGGACCTGGGCCCTGACACATTGATGCACTCTGGGCCTAGACTCCGCAACCACATTTCAGCCAGTTTCTACACTTTCTATTATCAGCCCAGCACTCAGATTGATAAAACCTTACTCTCGGTTTAGGTGGACAGGCCTTAAATCTGCTTCTCCTCTTCTCTGAATTGGATCCGCTCCACTCCCCTTGACTTTGTCTCGAGCATGGCTTGACTTCACCGGCACACTTCGACTGTCAACTCAGTCTCCCTCTTGCTCGTCTCTCCATTGTTTGTGGTGATGGTTTGCTATAGATTTTTTTAAAAGAGAAGAAGTGTTATTAATAAAGTAGTTCGTTCTGTTGCTTGTTTTGGTAACCACAATTAAGTAGTTACTCACTTTCAGCAGCACCATCTTAAATCTTAAGCACACATCATTGAGCTGTGCTGCTGTTGATTATCAGCAAGGAGATGTTATTTCTGATCTGCAGTGACTGTGGTCTCGCAGTGACTGTGGTCTCCCAGTGAGAGAGTCAAGGATCCAGTTGCAGAGGGAGGTATGGAGGCCAGGTTTTGAGCATTAACACAACTTCCTGGCTCTTGAGTGCAGTAACTCAATTGATAAAGTTAAGCATGCCAAATGCCTACTTTTCCACCCAATCAGCTTATGAAGCCTCTTTCAGGGAGCTATGGACTAGGACCCCAAGATCCCATTGTACCTCAATACAATGAAAGGTCCAGCATTAACTATGTACTTGCCCTTTAGATTTGCCCCTATGAAGGGCAAAATGTCACATTTGATGAGATTAATCTCCATCTGCCATTTCTCCGTCCATATCTACAATTGATCTATAGCTGGCTGTATCCTTTGATAACCTTCTACACTAACCACAACACCAACAATCTTTGTGCCACCTGCAAATTTACTAACCCACCAATCCACAGTTTCATTGTGGTCACATACATACATACAGTATGCATCAGTATGTGGTCCCTATGGTGTACTGTTAATCACAAGCCTCCAGCCAGAATAAGACATATTGACCACTACCATGATCCTACCATGAGAGGTCTTGTCAAATGCCTCACTAAAATCCATGTAGAGATCATCTACTGCTCTATGTAATTGATCACCCTAATCACCTCTACAAAAAACTCCAATCCAGAAGCAGATGTGACCTACCCCACAAAATGCCATGCTAACCAACCCTAATTAAGGCACACTTTTTCTAATTTTTATAAATCCTTTTCCCAAGTACCCTCTCCAATATCTTCCTCACCAATGACATGAGACACATCAGTCTGTAGTTTCCAGGGTTATCCCTATTTTCCTTTTTGATCAAAGCTATTCCTCTGGGACTTCAACCAATGATTTGGGGGTGGGGGGGGGTAGTGTTACGTAACCGGCAACAATGAATATCAATCGAATCAGGTTATATAAAAACAACCAAACGTTTATTAAACACGGATAAACAGTAAGAGAAAACAAACGAAAACCGTAACCGGAAGTTACCCACTATGTGGCTGTTCAACAAATTGCCACTTGGTACTGGTTCTTAAAGCGATAAATGTGAAAGCAGTTCTTAAAGCGGTAAGGTCAAATACAGTTCTTAAAATGGTAAATTTGGAAGTCCAACAGATTTATACAGTCAATTGGGAGAGACTTCTTTGGAGAAGGATTTCTTCATAGACACGACTTTCCTGCTGGTTCTGTCCAAAGGATTCACCATGAAGGAAATAAACGGCTTAAAAACAACTGACCTATATTTCTGGAGAGCAAAACCTTGCATGAGCTTCCTTGCTCTTTTGGCAGGAGCTATCTTTGATGCAGGTCACTACTTCTTCGACGAAGACTCAATAAGGTTGATCCTTTATTAAACTGCCAAACGATACCAACTTCTCTTAATCCTTCAGGTCCTGTACTTCGATAAAGTCTTCATTCTCCAATACTACTGAAAAGGTACATCAACAAATCTGGCAGAAATGGGTAAACTGCCAGTCCAGCACTATTGTACCTTACAGTAGAACGTAAAACTCCATTTTAAAAATGAAACTGCGTCATAAAGCAAATACGCAACGGAACGGAGACTCTGACTAACGTCCTAGCTGGAAAACTAACTACATCACCAGGGGTCTTCCCTTTTATACCCATGGTGAACATGTCATCACGTGACCTCACTGGCGGGAAAATTACATCAGGTGACCTCCAAGAGACCATTACATCATTCTCACAAGAAAGTCATAAGCTCTCCTTGAGGTATGTAACAGGAGAAACACAAATATCTTGATCAAGGCCCTGAACTATAATCAATTGCCATTCTAGATAACCTGGGATACATCTCATCAGGTCCTGGGGACTTGGCCACCTTAACATTCTTAGAGACCCAACACAATCGTTTCAAAATGCCCAAGCATATTATCAAAGTCCACTGTGATCTCACCTATTCCGAACCGCATTTTTCTGTCTTCTCCCTCTTACCAAAAAATGACTTATCTGTATTATATAAATTCAAGATTTATAAAATGATGAGAGGCATAGATAGGGTAGTCTGCTAGATTCTTTCTCCCAGTGTTCAAATGTCTTATGCTGGAAGGTATGCATTTAAGTTCAGAAGGGCAAGTTCAAAAAACTTAACACAGTAGAATAGGCTTCTGGGGCAGTGATGGCAGCAAATATGATATAAGCATTTCTAAGCATGTGAAAATGCAGAGAATGTAGAGATATTCTCCACCTAGTACTGTGCCGTCTTCCAGCTCTGCTTCCCTCCCTGATGAGCTCAATTACTTCTACGCTTGCTTTGACCGAGAGAACAAGGAGGTCACCCTCAAAGCAGATCTCCCACCTGGTGAACTGCCTCTCTCACTTTCCACCTCCGATGTTTGAGCCACCCTGAGCAGGGTGAATGCACGGAAGGCAGCTGGTCCGGATGGAATACCTGGCTGTGTGCTCAGAGTCTGTGCAGGGCAGCTGGCCGGGGTCTTCACGGACATTTTTAATCTGTCCTTGGCCCAGGCGGTTGTCTCCACAAGCTTCAAGATTGCCACCATCGTGCCAGTGCAGAAGCATTCCACTGCCACGGGCCTGAATTACTTCCGCCCAGTTGCACTCATCCCCATCATTGCAAGGTGCTTTGAGAGACGGGTTCTATCACATCTGAAATATGGCACCAATAAGTCAGCAGAGGACTCCAAACCATTTCACTCTTCCCTGACCCACCTGGACAGCCCCAACTTTTACATCAGAATGCTGTTCATTGATTTTAGTTCAGCATTCAATACTGTAATCCCGTCCAAGCTGATCGCCAAACTTCGCTAGCTTGGTATCAGCTCATCCCTCTGCAATTAGACCTTGGACTTTCTGACTAACAGATTCCAATCAGTTAAGTTAGATAACCTCTCCTCCTCCACTCTCACCCTGAGCACTGGCGTGCCTCAAGGCTGTGTGCTGAGCCCTCTTCTGTACTCCCTTTTCACCTATGACTGCGTTCCTGTACATGGTTCTAACTCCATAATCAAGTTCGCAGACGACACCATGGTGGTTGGCCTGATCAGAGGGGATGACGAGACGGCCTACAGGGACGAGGTCCAGCACCTGGCTGCGTGGTGTGCCGACAACAACCTGGCTCTTAACACCCAGAAGACCAAGGAGATCATTGTGGACTTCAGGCATGCTAGGAGGCACACTCATATCCCCATCTACATCAACGGAGCTGTAGTGGAGCATGTATCAAGTCTCAAATCCCTTGGTGTCTTTATTTCCTGCAGAGCATCAAGAAAGCTCACCTCTGTCCCAGGATACTGACGGACTTTTACTGCTGTACCATTGAGAGCGTACTCACCAACTGCATCTCACTGTGGTATGGCAATTGTCCCGTATCGGACCGCCAAGCACTCCAGCATGTGGTGAAAATTGCCCAGTGGATTATCAGCACCCAATTGCCCACCATTGAGAACATCTACCTTAAGCGCTGCCTGGGCAGGGTGAAAAGCATTATCAAGGATGCATCTCACCCTAACCATGGACCTTTTACTCTCCTCCCATCCAGTAGGTGCTACAGGAGCCTCCGTTCCCCCGCCAGTAGGCACAGGAAGAGCTTCTTCTCTGAGGCTGTGACCCTGCTGAACCACACATCACAGCGCTAAGCAGTATTGCACCCACATTGGACTGTCTCAGTACTTTTATATTTGTGTGTTGAAGCACTTTTTATTCATAGTTACATTGTAAATCACACTATTCTCTGCATTTCTGGTTAGATGTTAACTGCATTTCATTGGCTTTGTATCTGTACTCGGCACAATGACAATAAAGTTGAATATAATCCGATCTAATCTAATCTAAAATGGACCATGTGCAGGTGGAAGAGATTTAGTATTATTAGCTCAATCATTTGAGCACAACTTGATGGCTGAAGGGCCTGTTCCTGTGTTCTCTAGCTTGTTTTAGTGTGGTTGGTGCTCTGGTCATTGATTATTGTCCAGTGTTAAAATCTTTGCAATATAGAATGGGCTTTTGCCAGAATTTTGTGGTTTTGGAGCATCTTTAACAGGATGGTTTTCAAAGGTTTTATAATTAACATGAAATAGAAATGTCACTCAGAATCATTCCAATCATATCACTGATTGAAGGTTATTTGAAAATCAACCCTTTACTGTTGCCCTCTATCTTGTATCACTATGTGTACTTTGTATCCATTTGGCAAGCTCATTTTGGATCCTATGTGATTTAACTTTCTGGAACAACCTGGTATGAGGGTCTTGGTCAAAAGCCTTGCTATATGTAGACAAGTCCTCATGGTCAGCTGATGAAGGGTCTCGGCCCGAAATGTCAACTGTTTACTTTTCTTCTGTAGGTGCTGCCTAGCCTGATGAGTTCCTCCAGCATTTTTTATGTGTGTTGCTTGGATTTCAGGCATCTGCAGATTTTCTCATCCTCATGGTCACCTGTTCAAAATAAAAAAAAAATCAACCAGGAGCATGAGACTCTTTTCTTCTTGACTAGATTTAAAACAGCCTTTGTACACAACGCTTCCTGTACCCTACCATCCTTTCTCTGTCACATTGGAACGTATCTACGCAGAACCCCATGCAAATGTTCCATGAACATTTGCCATATTTCTTCTGTACGCTTCCCTGAGAACATCCGTTTCCAATTTATGCTTCCAAGTTCTTGCCTGATAGCCTCATAGTTCCCCTTACTCCAATTAAACGCTTTCCTAACTTGTCTGTTCCTATCCATCTCCAATGCTATGGTAAAGGAGATAGAATTGTGATCACCATCTCCAAAATGCTCTCCCACTGAGAGACCTGACACCTGACCAGGTTCATTTCCCAATACCAGATCAAGTACAGCCTCTCCTCTTGTAGGCTTATCTACATATTGTGTCAAGAAACTTCCTTGAACACACCAAACAAACTCCACCCCATCGAAACCCTTCACTCTAGGGAGATCCCAATCAATATTTGGGAAATGAGAGTGGTAGCTGTGTGCAACGAGCTTCCAGCAGAAGTGGTTGAGGTAGGTTCGATGTTGTCATTTAAAGTTAAATTGGATAGATATATGGACAGGAAAGGAATGGAGGGTTATGGGCTGAGTGCAGGTCGGTGGGACTAGGTGAGAGTAAGAGTTTGGCACGGGCTAGAAGGGCCAAGATGGCCTGTTTCCCTGCTGTAATTGTTATATGGTTAAAGTAAAATCTCCCATCACAACAACCCTGTTATTATTACTCCTTTCCAGAATCTGTCTCCCTATCTGCTCCCCGATGTCCCTGTTACTATTGAATGGTCTATAAAAAAAACACAGTATGAGTTATTGACCCCTTTCTATTCCTAACTTCCACCACAAAGACTCTATAGGCAACCCCCCTTTGACTTTTCCTTTTCTGCAGTCGTGACACTATCTCTGATCAACAGTGTCATGCCCCCACCTCTTTTGCCTACCTCCCTGTCCTTTCTGAAACATCTAAAGCCTGGCACTTGCAGTAGCCATTCCTACCCCTACACCATCCAGGTCTCTGTAATAGCCAGAATATCATAGCTCCAAGTGCTGGTCCATACTCTGTGCTCATCCGCTTTATTCATAACACTCCTCGCATTAAAATAGACACAATTCAAACCATAGGTCTGAATACGTCCCTTCTTTATCACCTGCCTAGCCTCCCATTGGCACTGTCTCCAAGCTTTCTCTATTTGTGAGCCAACCTCCCTTTCTTCTATCACTTCAGTTCGGTTCCCACCCCCCAGCAATTCTAGTTTAAACTCTCTCCAATAGCCTTTGCAAACCTCCCCGCCAGGATATTGGTCCCCCTCAGAGTCAAGTGCAACCTGTCCTTCTTGAACAGGTCACACCTGCCTCAGGAGAAGTCCAAATGATCCCAGAAATCTGAAATCTGAATCCCTGCTCCCTGCTCCACTCCCTCAGCCATGCATTTATCTTTTACCTCATTGTATTCCTATACTCACTGTCACGTGGCACAGGCAGTAATCCCGAGATTACTACCTTTGAGGTCCTGCTTCTCAACTTCCTTCCTAGCTCCCTGTAGTCTGCTTTCAGGACCTCCTCCCTTTTCCTACCTATGTTGTTGGTACCAATATGTACCACGACCTCTGGCTGTTCTCCTTCCATCTCCTGACTGTTACCCACTTATCTGTCTCCCCAGGCCCTGGAATGACTATAGCTCCTCTCTGTCAGCTCCTCACTCTCTCTGACCAAACAAAGGTCATTGAACTGCATCTTCAGTTCCCTAAAGTGGTCCATAAGGAGCTGCAGCTCGATGCACCTGGTGCAGATGTGGCCTTCCAGGAGGCTGGGTCTCCAGGACCTCCCACACTTGACACAGAGCACAAAAAAAAAATCAGCCTCAGACACATTTTTTCTGTCTGTATTCTAAACTGATAGCCTACCTCACCTTGACCCATTATCGCCTAAACCCCATTGAGCCAAAGCCTTCCTACTCTGTCTCCCTCTACTCAGTATTCAGACTTGAGTTGGGTTTAGAATAGTTGTGGTTCCAATTTTACAATCAAGTGCAAGCTGCCTTAAACTGAGGTATGTGTATGCAGTATGCTAAGGAACTTCAGCTACAGTATATCCTACAATTAAGTCAATTTCTGCAAGATAGTCATTCAATTAAAGTTCATCGTGGAGGCGTGATCTTGGATTTTTTTTTTAAATCACAAATAAGGGGGTACTTTGATGAACTGAAAAATGAATTCAGCCAATCTATGTGCAAATCTAATGCAGAAAATTTAATAACTTAGGTAAAATGCAAAATATATGTAACAGATAGATATTTTATTGATCCCAAAGGAAATTACAGTGTCGCAGTAGTATTACAAGCACAGATATACAAATATACAAATATTAAATGAGAATAAAGAATAAAAAAAATAAATTACCTCAAACAGCCTAACAGGAGAGGGTCATCACTTCCCCAGCTATAGGGTTGACTCATTCTAGAGCCTAATGGCCAAGGGTAAGAATGACCTTATATAGGATTCTTTTGAGCAGCACAATTGTCTTAGTCTATTACTAAAAGTGCTCCTCTGTTCACCCAAGGTGGTATGCAGACAGCAAGAAACATTGTCCAGAATTGCCAGGATTTTCCATACGATCCTTTGTTCCACCACAACGTCCAGTGTGTCTAGTTTGACTCCTATAACACAACCAACCTTTCTAATCAGTTTATTGAGCCTGTTGGCATCACTCATGTTGATGTCATTGCCCCAGCACACCAATGCATAGTAGATTGTACTGGAGACAACAGACTGGCAGAACATGTGAAGAAGAGGCCAGCATACTCCAAAGGCCCTCAGTTTCCTCAGGAAGTAGAAGCGACTGTGGCCCTTCTTGTACCTCTGATTTGGTGCTCCACTCAAGTCTGTTATCCAGGTGCACCTCCAGGTCCTCATCACATCCACATCCTCACCATCAACAGTAACAGGGAGTAGTGCAGGTTTAGTCCACCTCAAGTCCATCACCATCTCCATTGATTTACTGATGTTGAGCTGCAGATGATTCAGCTCATACTATTTGACCAAGTCCTCCACTAGGGCCCTGTATTCATCCTCCCTTTATACACCTCGCTATTGCTGAGTCATCAGAGAATTTCTGCAGATGACATTACTCAGTGTTGTATCTAAAGTCCAAGGTATACGGGGTAAACCTCTAATGCTGTAAAGAGATCTTTCAGCAGAGATCTCAATTAAAATGTTCTTTTCTCATTTTATGCCCAAGAAACAGTCATTGGATATGATCTATCAAGACCCCTGAAATAACTTCGACAGCAAATAACTTCAAGACCTTTTAAGGCCTGAGTTCCACAGAGAATACGCAACCAGCTACAACAGCCCGAAGTTCCCCTCAGCTCTACCCTAACAGATCATGTTGTCAAAAGTGTCATTGTTTAAAATGATTCTGTTGAGGAACATTTTTTGAAAAAAACTTCACTTGATTTGACTAATTTAGAAAACTAAATGTACAAAGAAAATAACCACAAAAGAGATTTCTGTTTGTTCATGACTTCAGACAAATTGATGGGACTACATCTGCTATTCCAGCAGCATCTAGCACAAACTGAAGAGACAATACACAAGCTGCCACTCTTTTCGCTCAGTCATTAAACATCCCTGAACTCACCGCCAATTGGGAGCAGACCCCCCCCCCCCCATGTACAAAATTTGCAGTTGTAATGGCAAGAGCATTGTGAGGGAGGAGATTGCTGAGCCTCTGGCAATGATCTTGGCATTATCAATGAGGATGAGAGAGGTTCTGGAGGATAGGAGGGTTGCGGATATTGTTCCCTTATTCAAGAAAGGGAGTAGGGATGGCCAGGAAATTATAGACCAGTGAGTCTTACTTCAGTGGTTGGTAAGCTGATGGAGGATAGTTAGTATGGCGTTTTCAAAGACAGGTCGTGCCTTACGAGTCTGATTGAATTTTTTGAGGATGTGACTAAACACATTGATGAAGGTAGAGCCGTAGATGTAATGTATATGGATTTTAGCAAGGCATTTGATAAGGTACCCCATGCAAGGCTTATTGAGAAAGTAAGGAGACATGGGATCCAAGGGGACATTGCTCTGTGGATCCAGAACTGGCTTGCCCTCAGAAGGCTATAGACAGGTGATATTCTGCATGAAGGCCAGTCACCAATGTTGTGCCTCAGGGATCTGTTCTGGGACCCCAACTGTTTGTGATTTTTATAAATGACCTGGATGAGTAAATTTACTGATGACACAAAGGTTGGGGGGGGGGGCGGATGTGTATAGTGTGGAGGGCTGTCAGAGGTTACTGCAGGACATTGATAGGATGCAAAGCTAGGCTGAGAAGTGGCAGGTGGAGTTCAACCCAGATAAGTGTGAAGTGGTTCATTTTGGTAGGTCAAATATGATGGCAGAATATAGCATTAATAGCAAGACTCTTGGCAGTGTTGGAGGATCAGAGGGATCTTGGGGTCCGAGTCCATAGGACACTCAAAGTTGCTATGCAGGTTGACTCTGTGGTTAAGAAGGCATACGGTGTGTTGGCCCTTATCAATCATGGGATTGAACTTAAGAGCCAAGAGGTAATGTTACAGCTATATAGGACCCTGTTCAGACCCCACTGGGAGTACTGTGCTCAATTCTGGTCGCCTCACTGCAGGAAGGACGTGGAAACCATAGAAATGGTGCAGAGGAGATTTACAAGGATGTTGCCTGGATTGGGGAGTATGCCTTGTGAGAGTAGGTAGAGTGAACTCATCCTTTTCTCCTCGGTGCGTCAGAGGGTGAGAGGTGACCTGATAGAGGTGTGCAAGATGATGAGAGGTATTGATCGTGTGGATAGTCAGAGGCTTTTTCCCCAGTGCTGAAATGGCTAGCACGAGAGGGCATAGTTTTCAGGTGCTTGGAAGTAGGTATTGAGGAGTTGTCAGGGGTAAGTTTTTTAACGCAGAGAGTGGTGAGTGTGAGGAATGTGCTGCTGGTGGTGGCGGTGGAGATGGAAATGATAGGGTCTTTTAAGAGACTCCTGGGTGGATACATGGAGCTTAGAAAAATCGAGGGCTATGGTTAAACCTAGGTAGTTCTAAGGTAAGGACTTGATTGGCACTGCTATGAGGGCTGAAGGGCCTGTATTGTGCTCTAGGTTTTCTATGTTTCTACTGATTTATTTTTTTTCCCATTTCATCCCACCCGAAACATGGAATTCACATTGAGCAAAAAATGGAATAGGCATGTCCATTTGAGGGCTGATATCTATGCATGTACAAAGTATTTGATTGGAGGAACCAAACATAAATTTCTGCCCTAAGGTGTTCCAAAGGAGTCTGATGAGTTTGATAATTACAAATATGATCTGCATATGTACATGCAATTTAATTGACAATTTATTTCTCTTACAGTGAAATTAATGATTTAGGAAAGGGTCTTGTTGTTGAAGTATGGGACAAAGGCTTGATATGGGATGTTCTTTTGGGCACTGTATGGATTCCTCTCAGAACAATTACGCATGCAACTGAGGTAAGTGATTTTAAAATCAAAGTGATGAAAATTAGAATTTTGGTGCAAGAAATTTTTGCTCATCAAAATGTTCAGCAAAGATGTATCTAATTAGATAGTGTGCTGTATCTAATTTGAAAAAGAATTCTTTATCATTTATCCTAAAATTTATAATATAAGCAGAAGAATATTATTCCATTGCACCCAACTTTGCTATTTATTTTACATCGTGATGAAATTGGCAGTAATATATTGAATAAAATTGCATAGAATTTATTAAATAATTTGAAATTCTGCTGGTTTCGGTTTGTGAAATTGCTTTCTTGATGAAATATGCTTTTGGCAAACTTCCATAATAACTCTACTGGGGTGTGATTAATGGTAATTAAATGACTGACTCCAGTGATACTTAGAGATGTGGGAAGAAAATGGAGCACTGTTAGCAAAGATACTGTGCACTGACAGCAATGGTGTCATCAAATCAATACCTCAGGAGCTATAAAGCAATCATCCTGCCACAATTCAAATTATTCTGTTCGCCAGTTTCTTTCCACTCAAAAATACTTTTCTGTTCAGTGAAAGATAATTATTCATTAATTTAAATTTAACAATCCCTTTGAGGGTAGTGTGTATCAATCCCTTTATAACTCTTTGGTCATATGTGATTCTACATCTTCAGTTCATCACTGTGTGAAAACATGACACCCTCATACCTTTGCATTGAACTGTATCTGTTTTCTGTGTGCTAGTTTAGCTGATTACATCTGTGCTGCTTATACTTTCACTGTGTGCTTAATTTTCTCAAATTTTATTTGTAAGCAAATTTAAGTATTGTGATTTCAGAGTGCCAAATTCAATTTATTGTACACAGTGTGCAAAAGTGGAATGGAACTTTAAAAAAAATCTCTAAATTTAAAAATAGTTGAGAATACTACAGTTACATTTTTTTGTAATGACTCTGTACTTGCCTGTTCCTTCTGATTCATTATTTCAGCTTGCTGACAATGAAACAGCATAATTAATGGATATGACTGAAGAATGATGTGTTGAACTTTGAAGCTGAAATGCTGCTATTGAATTTAATTATTTTCAGAAAAAAACAATACAAATAAAATCAGTGGTGCTAGCTGCAGTTTTCCAGGTAACCAGTATATTTTAGATTCTTATTGTATATTAGAGTGAAAAGCTGGTTCGGGAGATTGTCATGGTTGTTTATATGTGGAGCCGCAGGAGATGGGTGAGATATTTCTCAAATTTTAGTGTGGAGAAAATGATAGATGTTTAAGAAATGAGGGAAATGAATGATGATGTCTTGGACTGCATTCAGGGCTTGATCAAATGGAGAACCCTTGCAACTTGCAGGAAGCTAGGGAAGGAAGTGCAGAGGCCCTTGCAGAAATACTTTAGCCACAGATGAAGTTCTGGAGGACTGAAAGATGGGTAATATATACTATTAATTAAGAAGGGCAGCCAGGGAATTGTAGACCAGTGAGTTTGACATCAGTGGTGGGTAAGTTACTGAAGAGTGTTCTGAGGAATAGGATTTACCAGCATTTGGTTAGACATGGTTTGATCAGAGACAGTCTGCATGGCTTGGGTGTGGGACATCGTGTCTGACAAAACTTGAGTTTTTCAATGAAATAAGAGGATAGGTGAGGGTGAGGCAGTGGACATTGTCTTTTTGGACTTTAACAAGGTCCTCATGGCAGGCTAGCGTGGAAGGTCACATTGCATGGAATCTGGGGAGAAATAGCAAATTGAATTAAATGGTAGTTATAGCGAGACATTGGGTAGGCTATAGCGCTTTATTCTTTGGAACGCACAGGATTGAGAATTTTCTTGGAGAGGAGAAAAGTTGTAATGAAGAGCATCACCAAATGGCAAAGTTGTTTCAAACTATGCCTTTCCCCCTGAAATGTGCAAAATTTAACTGTTTTCAATGTGAGGATCCTTTCCTCTTGGATGTTTAGATGTATGGCACTTTTTAGCTCAGGATTCAAGAACTACCTTCCTACTGAAAACAGCAGTATATGTTACTACTCTGTTACTAAATTTAATATACAGTATTTCAATATTCTGGCCAGTTACCCGAGGGCTTATATCAAAGATATTTGCATGGCAGTAAAATATGAATATATAGTTCAAATATTGAACGGTTCATTGCAAGGAAGACGCACCAGCATCTTTACTTTCTCAAAGACTGAATGAGATCAGGCATGTCACTAAAAACATACTCAAGGCTCTAAAGCTCTATAATTTGAAGTATCCTGACTAGTTGCATCATGGTATGGTAGTTCGAATACAGTAGAGAAGTATAAGAGTCTGCAGAGTTGTAGACTCAGTCCTATGCATCAATGGCATATCCCCTCCACCATTTGTGGTATATTCATGAGGCATTGTGGACCCCTATTATTTGGGCCATGCCGTCTTCTTGCTGCAGTCTTCAGGCAGGAGGTATTGAAGCCTGAAGTTTCACACCACTAAGTGGACAAGAATGGCTACTTTGTTTCAACCACTCTGTTCTGCGGTGGCGGGGTGGCTGTATTTTATGATAAGGTCCTCGTAGTGCTTGGATATAAAGGGCAGATGAACGCTCTCGTAGGGTCAACGGCCATCTAGCAAACCACATGCCGTGAAGCGTGGAAAGTGCATCCCTTGCATCGAAGCTTGGTCTGGCCATTCACTGCAACAGAACCTCCCCCAGCCGTCTTGGACCCCACCATTCCGCTGGATACGGGAGGGGATGTTGAGAGGGTGGGTCTGGACCTGTGCAAGGTCCCTGGACCCCTACTCACATAAAATCCATTCATGCATATGCTGTTCTTTCCTGAGGAGTAGGGTATCAGCTGACTGAAAGGAACCATCATCATCCTATGGGATACATATATACATATATACACACACACACACACACACACACACACACACACACACACATATATATATATATATATATATATATATATATAGACACACACACACACACACACACACACACACAGATATATATGTATGATATTGGATATAGTGGTCTTGTTGCAGTTTTGTTCTCCTGACTTGGAACACATAATGTTTATGGGCGAACCATTCTACAGTACTTACCAAGATCCAAGATAGAAGATAGTTTGGAATGTAGGAGAAAGTTTGAAAATATGGTTGAGTGATGCCACAACAACAATCTCTCACTCAATAATAGCAAAACCAAAGATCTGATTATTGACTACAGCTGGAAGAAATCAGTGGTCCATGATCTAGTGCTCATTAGGGTATCAGAGGTGGACAGGGTCAGTAACTTTAAATTCCTTGGTAATAGTTGGTAATACTCGGTAATAATAATTATGGAGAGGGATAGGACTGGACCCAAGGTTGAGATTTTTGATTGGAGAAAGGCTAACTTTGAGGAGATGCGAAAGGATTTAGAAGGAGTGGATTGGGACAATTTGTTTTATGGGAAGGATGTAATAGAGAAATGGAGGTCATTTAAAAGTGAAATTTTGAGGGTGCAGGATCTTTATGTTCCTGTTAGGTTGAAAGGAAAGGTTAAAAGTTTGAGAGAGCCATGATTTTCAAGGGATATAGGAAACTTGGTTCGGAAAAAGAGAGGGATTTACAATAAATATAGGCAGCTTGGAGTTAATGAGGTGCTCGAGGAATACAAAGAATTTAAAAAGAATCTTAAGAAAGAAATTAGAAAAGCTAAAAGAAGATATGAGGCAGCTTTAGCAAGTAAGGTGAAAATAAATCCAAAGGGTTTCTACAGTTATATTAATAGCAAAAGGATAGTGAGGGATAAAATTGGTCCCTTAGAGAATCAGAGTGGATGGCTATGTGCAGAGCCAAAAGAGATGAGGGAGATTTTGAACAATTTCTTTTCTTTGGTATTCACGAAAGAGAAGGATATTGAATTGTGTAAGGTAAAGGAAACAAGAAGGGTAGCTATGGAAAGTATGACGACTAAAGAAGAGGAAGTACTGGTGCTTTTAAGGAATATAAAAGTGGATAAGTCTCCGGATCTGGACAAGATATTCCCTAGGACGTTGAGGGAAGTTAGTGTGGAAATAGCAGGGGCTCTGACAGAAATATTTCAAATGTCATTAGAAACAGGGACGGTGCTGGAGGATTGGTGTATTGCCTATGTAGTTCCATTATTTAAAAAGGGTTCTAAGAGTAAACCTAGCAATTATCAGCCTGTGAGTTTGACGTCAGTGGTGGGTAAATTGATGGAAAGTATTCTTAGAGATGGTGTATATATAATTATCTGGATAGACAGGGTCTGATTAGGAACAGTCAACATGGATTTGTGCGTGGAAGGTCATGTTTGATAAATCTTATTGAATTTTTTGATGAGGTTACTAAGAAAGTTGACAAGGGTAAAGCAGTGGATGTTGTCTATATGGACTTCAGTAAGGCCTTTGACAAGGTTCCACACGGAAGTTTAGTTAGGAAGGTTCAATTGTTAGGCATTAATATCGAAGTAGTAAAATGGATTCAGCAGTGGTTGGATGGGGGACGCCAGAGAGTAGTGGTGGATAACTGTGTATCAGATTGGAGGACGGTGTGTAGCGGTGTGCCTCAGGGATCTGTACTGGGTCCAATGTTGTTTGTCATATATATTAATGATCCGGATTATGGGGTGGTTAATTGGATTAGTAAGTATGTAGGTGATACCAAGATAGGTGGCGTTGTGGATAATGAAATAGGTTTTCAAAGCTTGCAGAGAGATTTAGGCCAGTTAGAAGAGTGGTCTGAAAGATGGCAGATGGAGTTTAATGCTGAAAAATGTGAGGTGCTACATTTTGGTAGGACTAATCAAAATCAGACATACATGGTAAATGGTAGGGCATTGAAGAATGCTGTAGAACAGGGAGATCTAGGAATAATGGTGCATAGTTCCCTGAAGAAGGAATCTCATGTGGATAGGGTGGTGAAGAAAGCTTTTGGTATGCTGGCCTTTATAAATCAGAGCATTGAGTATAGGAGTTGGGATGTAATGTTGAAATTGTATAAGGCATTGGTAAGGCCAAATTTGGAGTATTGTGTACCTTTCTGGTCACTGAATTATAGGAAAGATGTCAATAAAATTGAGAGAGTACAGAGGAGGTTTACTAAAATGTTGCCTGGGTTTCATCTCCTAAGTTACAGAGAAAGGTTGAACATGTTAGGTCTTTATTCTTTGGAGCGTAGAAGGTTGAGAGGGGACTTGATAGAGGTGTTTAAAATTATGAGGGGGATTGATAGAGTTGACGTGGATAGGCTTTTTCCAATGAGAGTGGGGGAGATTCAAATAAGAGGACATGAGTTGAGAGTTAAAGGGCAAAAGTTTCGTGGTAACATGAGGGGGAACTTCGTTACTCAGAGAGTGGTGGCTGTGTGGAATGAGCTTCCAGCAGAAGTGGTTGAGGCAGGTCCGATGTTGTCGTTTAAAGCTAAATTGGATAGATATATGGACAGGAAGGGAATGGAGGGTTATGGACCGAGTGCAGGTCGGTGGGACTAGGTGAGAGTAGGACTTTGGCACGGACTAGAAGGGCCGAGGTGGCCTGTTTCCGTGCTGTAATTGTTATCTGGTTTTGTTATATGTTAATATCATACAGAGGATCACACCTGGAACCGGCACATAAGAGCTATTACAAAGAAGGCACAACAGCATCTCTATGTTCTTAGAAGTTAATGCAGATTCAGCACGTAATATAAAATGTTGACAAACTTCAATAGATGCACATTGGAGAGTACCATTGAGCACATCTGCAAAGAGCACTGCTACGAGGAAGCAGCATTCATCATCAAGGGATCCCCACCACCCAGGCCATGCTCTCTTGTTGCTCCCATCAGAAAGGAGGTACAGGAGCCTAACAGCAATATAACTCTACAATGCATAGAAATAATGATGAGAAGGCCATTGCCCATAAATAAACAGGTATAGGTTAGATATGATTCAGTTAAACACAAAAAAACGTAAGAGCTTGTCTTATTTTCCCATGGAAAAATTCAGTCACCTGTATGAATACTGACCGGCACCCATGCAAATTTAAGGTATACCAGGAAGCAATAATTCAGCTCACACCAGCATGAACTTTGCTAGAAATTGTATAAGCAAACCAGTTTACTTTAGTTCATTTACTCACACAGTTCTGCACTGAGGAGCCAGTCAAGGCAAAAAAAAGTATTCACACAACACCTAAGGAAAGGCATCATAAGTACTCTTGCCCTTTCTCCAATGTTGTGTGCTAGCTGGCTAATTGAAAGTTATCTTCTTGACTCGGGGGAGAAAGCCCTGGATATTAATTTCTACAATGTCAAACTCACGACTGCTACTCGCCATCAGTTTCTGTCTTCCCATGAATGAAAAAAATGTGCATTGTAGCCAACAATTCCTTTATACTGCACACAAACACTGCAGTTTTCCCCCATCTTTTCTCTCCTTATTTCTTGAAACTTCTAACACCCTCCCACTGCCCCCTCAACTCTCTAGTATGGCTATGCCTTTCCCTTTTTCTCCCCCCGCCCCCAGGGCATCTTTTTGGCCAAGATATTAATAAGACAAATTCTGTTGGCTAATTCAACAGGCCAATTATTAATCGACTGAATTTTTATTTTAAACACTAAAAATGAACTGCTCAAGTGAAACTTTACATTATTATGTGCATAAGGTCATTAAAGGGACACTTATTTTGTGTAGATTGGCATTTTGAGCGGATATACAGAAAATAAAATTCCCAACTGCATATCTGTGTTAATAAAATATAGACAAGAGAAAATCTGCAGATGCTGGAAATCCAAGCAACGCACACAAAATGCTGGAGGAACTCAGCAGGCCAGGCAGCATTTATGGAAAAAAGTTCTGTTGATGTTTCAGGCCAAAACCCTTTGGTAGAACTGGAGAAAAAAATGCTGAGGAGCAGATTTACAAGGTGGTGGAGGGGAGAGAGAAATGCCAGGCCATAGGTGAAACTAGGAGGGGGTGGGATGATCCAAAGAGCTAGGAAGTTGATTGGTGAAAGAGACAGAAGACCATGGAAGAAAGAAAAGGGGGGAGGAGCACTAGAAGGAGGCGATGGGTGGGCATGGAGAGAGGGATGATAGGATGGGAAATGATGATGGGGGGGGAATGTTTTTTACAAGTAGCAGGCTGGGACGAGGTATAGTCCAGTTAGCTGTGAGTGTCTGTTGGTTTATAATAGACATCATGGATAAGCTGTTTCTGGAGATAGACATTGAGATTGAGAAAGGGAAGAGAAGTGTCTTAAATGGACCAGGTGAATTTGAAGGCCGGGTGGAAGTTGGAGGCAAAGTGGATGAAATCGACAAGTTCAGCACAGGTGCAGGAAGCGGCACCAGTGCAGTCATTGATGTAGCGCAGGAAAAGTGTAGGATGGTCACCGGTGTAGGCTTGGAACATAGACTGTTCCATGTAGCCGACAAACAGGCAGGCATAGCTGGGACCCAGGTGAGTGTCGCTGGCTACCCTTTTTGTTTGAAGGAAGTGGGAGGACCCAAAGGAGAAATTATTTGGAGTAAGGACAAGTTCCAGTAGGCAGAGGTAAGTGGTTGGGTCATCCCCGTCTCTCAATTCCTCCATCTCTGCCACATCTACTCTCAGGATGAGGCTTTTCATTCTAGAACGAAGAGATGTCCTCCTTTTTCAAAGAAAGGGGCTTCCCTTCCTCCACCATCAATGCTGCCCTCAACCCCATCTCTTCCATTTCACACTCTTACCGTATCCTTCCGCCACGCTTCTAAGGGTAGGGTTCCTCTTGTCTTCCCCTACCACCCCACCAGCCTCCGCATCCAGCACATAATTCCCCGAAACCTCTACCACCTCCAACTGGATTTCACCACCAAACATGAATTTCCCTCCCCCCTCCCCCCCCCCCCACTCTCGGCTTTCCGTAGGGATCACTCCCTACTTGTCTCCCTTTTTCATTCTTCCCACCCTGCTGGCCTCCCTCCTGGCACTTATCCTTGCAAGTGGAACAAGTGCTACACCTGCCCTGACAACTCCTACCATTCAGGGCCCCAAACAGTCCTTTCAGGTGAGATGACTTCAACTGTGAGTCTGTTCGGGGGTCATATACTGTGTTTGGTGCTCCTGGTGTGGCCTCTTGTATATCGGCAAGACCCAACATAGATTGGGAGACCGCTTCGTCGAGTATCTACGCTCTGTCTGTCAGAAGGAGCAGGATCTCCCATTGGCCACCCCGTTTAATTCCACTTCACATTCCCATTCTGATTTGTTCATCCATGGCCCCCTCTACTGTCGGGATAAGGCTACACTTCGGTTGGAGAAGCAACACCTTGTATTGCGTTTGGGTAGTCTCCAACCTGATGGCATGAACATCTATTTCTCAAACTTCTGGTAATGCTCCCCACCGTCACCAAATTCCCATCCCCTTTTTCCTCTCTCACCTTATCTCCTTGCCTGCACTTCGCCTCCCATCTGGTGCTCCTTCCCCCTTTTCTTTCTTCCATGGCCTTCTGTCTCTTACCAAACAACTTCCTAGCTCTTTGCTTCATATCTCCCAGCGTTTCTCTCTCCCCTCCCCCCCACCTTTCAAATCTACTCCTTTTTTTGCTCCGGTCCTGCTGAAGGGTTTCGGCCTGAAACGTTGACTGTACTTTTTTCCCATAGATGTTGCCTGGCCTGCTGAGATCCTCCAGCATTTTGTGTGTGTGTTGCTTAATAAAATATAGCATGGTGTTAAACCAAAGTATTAAATGTTCTTACTGTAATACTGAATGTGCAGATGAATCATGTGGTCTTTCTGCTTGATAGCATTCTTAGCTGTTGGAGACCACCTGGAATATTCAACATACGATCGTAAAAGTTCATGAGCAGTGGTGAAGTGTACTACCTTTGAAATAAATTAATGCATCTTTGGATTGAATGCTTTAGTCAGTTTTTAAATTAATGCATCTTTGGATTGAATGCTTTCATTAATTTTTAAAGTCTGCACACTGAGGATGGTGGTTTTCCTTCATAATTGCTGAAGAAGTAGAATTAGAATTTTAGTTCTTGCACTTATCTCACAACATGGTGTAGAAATCTTATGTTGCATCTTCGTTACTATGTACAAGCAATAAGGAAGGGAAATATGAGAGGATATTTGCCCAAATACTATGATATTTTGTACACATGTATGCACAGTCTATATGTGGAAGAAGCTGTCCTGTAGATGGTTGGTTCTGGCCTTAATACTGCAATTCTGTTTGGCAGATGGAAGCAGCTAAAACAGTTTGTGGTTGGGGTGACTGGAGTCCCTGATTATTCTCTGGGCTTTTTGCACCCTTGCTGTAACTGTCCTGAGTAGAGGACAGTTCCCATTCACAGATGTGCTGGGCTGCCCACACCACTCTCTGCAGTGCCTTTCGATTAATGGCAATACAGTTCCTGTACCCAGGTGGTGACACAGCCAGTCAAGATGCTCTGGATTGTGTCCCTGTAGAAAGTCCTGAGAATGTGGGGACTCATGCCAAACATCATTTGTCTGAGGTGAAAGAGATGCTGTTGTGCTTCTTCATCACACAGCCAATATGTACAGTCCAGGTGAGATCCTCGGTGATGTGTTTGATGACTGGCTTTAACATTTTTGAGACTGTAGCGCTTAAGTTGATTTCATTTTGCTGTGTTTTCCTGCAAAAACTTTCAAAGGGTCTGCTTGGACTGATCAAAATGTGGTGTATAGTAGGCCCCAGAGTCTGGGGACAGCAATGTTGATTTTTGCATCCACCAAGTTTAACTGGGGGAACATCGTTACTCCAACAGGAAACATTGCCAGGTATGACTAAGTTTATGAACAATTCAGTTCAAATATCAGATAAATTAACATATTCCTTAAAGTGAATGATCTCATGGAGATTGAAGGAGATATTGTGAAATCCCAAAAGAATGTGGCATATTATTTTTTAAGAAAAGCAAGACTCTTGGCAAGGGCTGAAACAGAAGCAAATAGCATATGAATTTTAACCACAGTATGTACTGAGACTGTAGGTAGTCTTATGAACTTGAATCTTCACTCAAGGCTTTTAAGGCCAAGATGGGTAAAATCTTACAACTTTTTTCATGATCATTGTTCATATAAGCTTTTGCTCATCTCACGAGTTAGGTAATACCTTTGTCATAACAATACAATTTTTAACTCTTAGGAGCAAGGAAGAGTGAGCTGAGTTTTATTTCTGAGGCATTACTATCTGATTTTGTGTCTGTGACTTTTTGGAATGTCAAATATGTCGTGTAATACTTCATGAATGTGTTTCCAGTTAACACCAGAGAAACCAGTTCTAGTACAAGAATGCTTCAGAGTGTTCTGTACTGCTTAACCTGTAAGGGCATAAAATTGTACTTCACTTCATATGCATCTGTTTGCTGCTTAAATCTATCAAATGCTAACTACCCTGCACAGTAGAGGGGTCTGGTGCATCATGTGAGTGGTTCAAAATGACTTTTGTCTGTGAATCAGCTGATTTTTTTTCATTATAGCCAGCTGATTCATATGTGCAGCTTTTCCCAGCTGTCAAATCTGTAAAGAAATATGAATGTGCCTACACTTAGAAAGATTGAAGATTTTTTAAAAACTAAGAATTGAAAGAGTAACAAGAATATTTAAATTCTACTAAATTAGATAAAATAGCAGGTACCTGATTTTTCTCTCCCACAACAGTTCCTCTCTTTTGAAATTGATAGACCACTAGACAACGGGGTGACCTGTTGGGACACCCCTTTGAGAGAAGGGTAGTGCAGTCTGATGTGACCAGAATGAACATTAAATTTTCCTGAATGCTATTGGTATCGCTTTGCTTTGGAAACTGAAGTAGAAAACCTCAGTTTATTAAAGAAGAACGACGCGTAGCAAAGCAAATATAGCTGCTCATTTAACGAAGTGCACTTTTGATGGCATCATTTCTAGCTTATCTGCCACCCTTGTGCCTCTTGTTGTCATTCTGGAGACGTGCACCCCTTTCAACCCCCGTCTCTTCAGCTGTTCTGCTGTTTGTTGTTTGTCTCTGATCCTGGAGACGTGCATACCTGTCCTCCTCTGTCTCTTCTTCTCTCATCTTTTTTTGTCCTGACTCTTTGATGCTGGAGTCGTGCAGCCCTGGCCTCACCTGATTCTAAAACACGAGGAATTCTGCAGATGCTGGAAATTCAAGCAACACACATCAAAGTTGCTGGTGAACACAGCAGGCCAGGCAGCATCTATAGGAAGAGGTACAGTCGATGTTTCGGGCCGAGAAACGTCGACTGTACCTCTTCCTATAGATGCTGCCTGGCCTGCTGCGTTCACCAGCAACTTTGATGTGTGTTACTCATCTGATTCTTGTTCTCTCCCTCTCCTTGCTGCTTTCCGATAATGTTTGGCGTTATCTCTTGACCATAATGTCCCCCATGCGGCATAATTAGGCTGACCATTTTTTTTTTACCCTAATGCTGGTTAGAAGATACGAAGCACTAACACCAAAGGATGCTGATTATTCTTTATGATGTGGTTGGTGCTCTCCTAAATGGATGTGATATAGTCACTGCTGTTCGTTGACTGCAGCAAAGGGTTTTATGGGTGTCTCGAAGTACGTCCTTACAATAAGATTTAATTATCTCTTATTGATGGGTGGCAGTTATGTCTATTCTAATCCTGCTCATGCTGATGGTGATCAGCAGAATGTGACCCCTTGAAATAGAGCTGCCCTGCCCTTTTGCTCCGGTAGGTGTTGCTGCTGAGGCTGGCCCTGCGCATGCGTCGGGCTGTCGCGTCCCGATTTCCGTGATGGCTGATCGGGTCTCGGGTGAAAGCCAGTCTGTTGATTTTGGCGAATGAGCAATTTTATACGAATATATAACCCTGAACTTTGCCTGCATTATGTAAGGTAGCGCATTTTAATTCGATTTAGCCAAAAAAAGTGCCGCTGTAATGCACCGTTTGTGCTAATTGGAGGTGACAAACAGACAGAGCGTGAGAGTTTTAGTAGTGTATAGATTTCTTGCAAGTTTGTGAGGAAATCCTTGATTTGGTGGTGGTGTAAGGAAAGATGAGCACCAGATAGTGGATATAACCAATGTGACAAGATGGATTGAGTTGTGTGTATTTCAATGCAATGAGTTAGGATGATGAACTTTGAACATGGAACAGCACATGGAATTAGGGTGTTTTGACAATTACAGCGACTTGTTTGAGAGAACGTCAAGGCTGGCTGCCTAATGTTCCAGGGTTTCAATGTTTTGGGAGAGATAGGGAGTGAATTAAAAGAGGGGGAAAGTTTGCATTACCAGTCACTGAGTCCACCCATTGACCTGAAAATACATTTGACTTGGTGATGACAAAAGTCTCTGTCTGTTACCACTATCTCTGATCATTTTTGTTTAGTTTTTGATGCCCTGTAGTCAGTAATGAAGATCACATAAGAAATTAGTTTCTCAATGCTGCAACACAACTTAAATTCTCTGAATTGGCTAGTTTATCTGACCTATGTGACCTACGCTGCTCAGTAAATGAAATGATTGATTCTTTCAACAATAACGTAAATATATTAAGCACAGAGGGCCCACTTAGGGTTAAAAAGAGCTCACTGAGTAAATTGCCGCCATGGTGAAAATATCCTGTCGTCAAACTCAAAAGATTGTGTAGAGTAGCTGAGAGAAAATGGAAGAAACTGGGCTAGAAGTCTACAGTAATATTTTCAAGGAAAACTACCTTCTTTGATACTGCTATATACTGTGGAGGAAGAGCCCATTATCCCAAGATTATTGCAGAGAATAACAGCAAATCAAGTATATTATTCTCAATTATAAACTGCCTATTGAACCCTGGCCCGATCTCTAATGTCCTCAGTCTAACATCTGCGCAAATTGTGAGGCCTTTCCAATATCTTTTTATCAATGAAATACTTTCATTAGTGAGAGTATAGCTACATATATTGGTAACCTCAATAGCCAACTTTGTAAAACAATGGCAATCATGTCAAAATTTACGAGTAATTCTGATTCAGAACTCAAAGGTTGTAGCAAAGAATGAAATCTATTTCAGTGGTTTTCAATTTTTTATTTGATTTACGCACACTTTGCTCCCAGACCATACCATTGCTCTTCTTTCCCTTTCCGTCCATCTTGATCTTTTCCCACAGTGCAGGATATGTTCAGAGACCTTTCTGCAAACAGAAATCTTGATCTGATTTTTGTTTTTTTTTTTGAACCTTTGCTTCAGCTCAAAGTCATTTTGCAGCGAGATCAGTTCTAACTCCATCCTTCCTATTAATTCCTTATTATAAATGTTCGGGATTGGATTTATAATCCAATCTGGAATTTGGATTGAGAGAAGATCCTGAAGATCTTGACATGTCTTTATAGAGATTACTAAAGTGGGCATAGTATACTTGAAAATCATTATCTGGTATTCTTACATCCTCTTCCAACTCAGAGAGGCTTGAAAATTGGAAAAGGTTAGGACTACCAACGCTGCACTTAAATAGGGTTAATTTGGACAAAAATCTGGAGACGATTGATTTGACTTCGATAAGATTCACTTAATTTCCTTGCATTTGAAGATCGTTTTCATTAAACATTGTGAATAATTTTGGCGAATAAGCAATGTCAAGCCTCATATTCTTGAGTTGATTCCTGAATGAAACATTCAAGTCTTCAAAGAATTTTATCAGTTTCTAAAAAGTGCATAGAAATGTCTCAGGAAGTTTTGTTTTGAGAGCCACCTGAATTCTGTGTGCAATACAAGCATTCAAACAGTTCATTTTCAATAAAAAAAACTCTCAAAATAGTCAAGTATTGAGAGCATGGGGCTTGATTTTATTTATAGCTGTAATAACTGCATTTAATGATTTATTCAGCCAACTACCTTAGATATTTTAAAACAAGATGCTATCTGTGAGTTATACAGTGAATGGTAAATATGTTAGATACAGCTTTTTTCAAGAATATAATAACCCCATAGTGGCATCAGTACCTTCATAAAAGATATCAGTTTTCTCCAGAGATGGAGAAAGAGATCAAGAAAGGGGAGGGAGATGTCAAAAATGGACCAAGTGAATTTAAGCAACACACATCAAAGTTGCTAGTGAACGCAGCAGGCCAGGCAGCATCTCTAGGAAGAGGTACAGTGGACATTTTGGGCCGAGTCCCTTCGTCAGGACTAACTGAAAGAAGAGCTAGTAAGAGATTTGAAAGTGGGAGGGGAGGGGGAGATCTGAAATGATAGGAGAAGACAGGAGGGGGAGAGATGGAGCCAAGAGCTGGACAGGTGATTAGCAAAAGAGATATGAGAGGATCATGGGACAGGAGGTCCAGGGAGAGTGTTTAAAAATGCAAACTATTTATTTCACCTTGTTTTTAACTATCATCTGTTGGCTTTTATTTTTGTGTTATTTTTATTTGATTTCGTTTTCATGTTATGAAAAGTGCTCTATAAATATTATTACATTGCAGATACACTCATAGAAGAAGAAATGGAGGACTGGGCCCATATGAACTCTCAAATAAGAAAAGTGCTATCGCTCTGGGTATATAATATAGACCCCTGAATACCATTGGGAATCTGAATCAAAAAATAGAAAGGAGCAAAAAACAACAGGCTTGTCAGTGTGGGTGACTTCAACTTCCCTAACAAAGGCTGGGAACTCCTTAATACAAAAGGTTCAGATGGTGCAGAGTTTTTAGATGTGTCCAAGGCATTACATTGGATATTGTACTGGGGAATGACCCTGACTAGGTGACTTAACTTCCAGTGAGTGCACAATTGGGAATCAGTGATTACTTCTCCTTAAGCTTTAAGATAGCTTTGAATAAGGATAGGAATGGGCCTTCCATGGAAGGATTTAATTGGGGATGGGCAAATTGATGGTGTCACACAGGAGCTATGGAGAGTAAATTGGGTAGAGTTCATATGGATGTTGTTTAAAGTCCAACTGCATGGAGTTCAGGACTGGTTTATTCCAGTTAGAAGGAAGAACAAGGATAACAAGATGCAGAAACCTTGGATGGTGAGAGAGGTAGTTAATTTAGTCATGAAGAAGGGAAGCGTATGTAAGGCTGAGGTAGATGGAATCGAACAGGGCACTTCAGACCATAAGACATAAGTGCAGAATTAGGCCATTCAACCCATTGAGTCTGCTCTGGCATTCTATCATGGCTGATCCCGGATCCCACTCAACTTCAAATACCTGCCTTCTCGCCATATCCTTTGATGCCCTAACCGATCAGGAAATGATCAACTTCTGCCTTAAATATACCCACTGACTTGGCCTCCACCACAGTCTGTGGCAGGGCATTCTACTCTCTGTCTAAAAGAAATTTCTCCGTACTTCTGTTCTAAAAGGTGGCCCCTCAATTTTGAGGCTGTGCCCTTTAGTTCTGGATACCCCCACCATATGAAACATCCTCTCCACATCCATGTTATTTTGTCCTTTCAACATTTAGTAAGTTTCAATGATATCCCCCATGTTCTTCTAAATTCCAGTGAGTACAAGCCCAAAGCTGCCAAACACTCCTCATATGTTAACCCCTTCATTCCCAGGATCGTCCTCCTGAACCTCTTCTGGACTCTTTCTAATGACATCACATCATTTCTGAGATATGGGGTCAGAACTGTTGACAACTCCAAGTGAGGGCTGACTGCTGTCTTACCAAGCTTCAGCATTATCTCCTTGTTTTTATATACTATTCCCCTTGAAAGGTGTGTAAGATGATGAGAGGCATTGATTCTGTGGGTAATCAGAGGCTTTTTCCCCAGGGCTAAAATGGCAAACACGAGAGGGCACAGTTTTAAGGTGCTGGGGAGTAGGTACAGATGTCAAAGATAAGTTTTTTACGCAGAGTGGTGAGCACGTGGAATTGGCTGCCGGCGACGGTGGTGGAGGCAGATACGATAGGGTGTTTTAAGAGTCTCCTGGATAGGTCCATGGAGCTTAGAAAAATAGAGGGCTATGGGTAACCCTAGGTAATCACTAAAGTAAGTACGTGCTTGGCACAGCATTGTGGGCCGAAGGGCCTGTTTTGTGCTGTAGTTTTTCTATGTTTCTAAATAAATGCCAACATAGCATTTGCCTTCTTTACCACAGATTCAACCTGAAAATTAACCTTCTGGAAGTCTTGCACGAAGTTCCCTTGGTCCCTCTTCCCCTCTGATGTTTGAACTTTCTCCCCTTTTAGATAATAGTCTGCACTGTTATTCCTTTCACCAAAATGCATTTCCCAGTACTGTATTGCATCTGCCAATTTTTTGCCCATTTTTCCAATTTCTCTAAGCCCTGCTGCAATAGCATTGCTTCTTTAGCACTAACTATTCCTCCACCTATCTTCATAGCATCCACAAACTTTACCGCAAAGCCATCAATTCTATTAACTAAGGAACACACAAAATTCTGGAGGAACTCAACAGGCTGGGCAGCATCTGTGCAGTCAGCGTTTTGGGCCGAGGCCCTCATGCAGGGCTTCAATTATCCAAATCATTGACAAGCAATGTGAAAAGTAGTGGTCCAATGCTCACCCCTGAGGAACACCACTAGTCACCAGCAGCTAACCAGAAAAGACTCCTTTTATTCCCACTTGTTGCCTCCTGCCTGTCAGCCATTTTGCTTGATAAGGGAGCCAGAGGAAAGAGCTGGAAGGGATAATAAAAAGTCCTCAGTCGGATTAATGGGAATGTCAAAGCAGTCTATATTTATATCAAGAGCAAGAGGATTACTTGGGATGGGTATAATCATTCCAAGGATAAAGGATGAAATGTGCTGAGAGGTAGACAATGCGGATGGCATATTAAATAAAGATTTTATGTTCGTATTTATCAAGAAGATAGTGAGTTCGAAATGGAACATTGTTAACATCCCAGGACATTTTGAGCTTAACAGTGAAGTAGTATTAGGTCTCTTGGAAAATAAAATTAAGGTGGATAAATCCCCAGGATCTGATGGGATGTGCCCCAGGTATTGAGAGCAACAGGAGATGAAATTATTGGGGCCTAGGCCATGACCTTTCTATCTTAGCTAGATGAAAATGTGGTACAGTAAGTTTGAAAGCAATGCAAAGATGGGTGAAGGATGTAGCAGGATATAGATTAGTTGCAGTATTGGGTGAAGTGACAGATGGAGTTAAATCTGGGCAAGTGTGACGTGTTGCACCTTGTGAGATCCAACATAAAGGAAAAGCTTAGGGAGAGAAAGGAAGTTGCCATTACATAGTTAATAGCAGCATCCTTAACAGGCTGATGAACAGAGGCATTCTGGATTCAGGTACATCTCTCTCTACATGTGGCTACACAGGTTGGTAAAGAAGGCATATGACGTGCTTGACTTTGTTAGATGAGATTTGCCTTCTGGTTTAAGATGGTGCTGTTGAAACACAGTAATGCCTTTATGGTGGCAAGCAAAACTACTAAATATTTTAATCATTTTTTTCTGCCAGTAGATACTTCAATCAATAGCCTGTAACTTTACTTTCAGAGTTGAGCTTTTGAACCGTCTGTGTGATCTGGCATTTTTGTGGTGTGAAGACTTGAAGGTGCAGGACAGGTGTGGTGTGTGTGGGTCGAATTGAGGCGTGGAGTGGACTTGGAGCTGATTCGAAGCAGCTTAACTGAGCTGGGGCAGAGTCAGGACAGTAGGGCTCAGGCTTGACAGTGAGGACCAATTTGATGTTTGGTTGATTTAAGCACCAGGCCAGATTGAAAAGGTCAGGATGTCTCGGAGCTGGAGGCAAGGTTTGGGCCAGTGTTCAGCTTGCTGCTTGGTTGAGGTTTACTCATCTCTGTGCTGAACTGAGGCAGTGGCCTGCAACGAATGGGCTTCTGGACTGGCTTCATGGCTATGAACTCAGTTTTGTGAAATTTTGGTATTGAATGTTATTTGCTTACTTTTGCACAATTTTTTTTAACACATTGGCTGTATGATGGTCTTTTTTATGGGTTCTTTTGGGTTTGTTTGCTTTGTGGCTGCCTGTAAGGAGATGAATCTCATGGTTGTATTTAGTATGCATACTTTGATAATAAGTATACTTTGAACTTTCAGATGGCATCGATAAGTGGGGCTCCTTGCATACAGCTCTGATGGGAATCATCAAATATTCCCTTTTAGGACTACTACAGCTGGAATACACAGTCATAGCCACAGGTACTTCAGTAAGCAACATCGTTTTCAGATGTTTAAGAAAGCTATTGATCCTCAAAATCCATGGACGCTGGGCAGCAGGACCAAAAAAGTTTGTGCAAGGGAGGTGGAGGAGCACCTGCAGGACTGCACCTGAGTTGGTGAACAGGACAATATTCAGAGATTCATCTTTGAGTCTGATTGAATATGTCATAGTTGTCACCAATGTTATCATGACCTGTGTGGATCAGTATGTGCCTTCAATAACATACCAGACATGCCCAAACCAAAAGCAGTGGGTGAACAAAGAGATTTATAGTCTGCTGAAGGCAAGATCTGTGATCCAGAGCTATACAAGTTGTCCAGGTATGACCTACAGAAGGTTATATTAAGAATGAAAAAAAAATTCTGATTGAAGTTAGAGATGGAATTGGATGCACTTCAGCTCTGGCAGGGTTTACAGGTCATTACTTCCGACAGGGCAAAATCTAAGGTCACGGAAAGCTGTGATGCATCACTCCCAGAAGAGCAAACTGCTTTTCATGCATGCTTTGAAAAGGAGAATAAAACAACACCTGTGCGAATCCCTGCAGCATCTGGTGACCCTATAATCTGATTTGGAAGCTGATATCAGAACATTTTTCATGAGGGTGTACTTTGTAGGGCACTGAAAGCCTGTGCCAACCAACCAATGGGAGTATTCAAGTACATCTTCAATCTCTCACCTGCTTCGAAAGGACAACTATCATACCAGTGCCCAAGAAGTGGTAGGGTGAGCTGCCTCAATGGCTATCACTGAGTTGCAGTCACATCTACTGTGATGAATTACTTTGAGAGGTTGGTCATGGCCAGAATCAAGCAAGGGTTTGGACCCATTGCAATTTGCCTGCTGCAATAGGTCAACAGCTAATGCAATCTCGCTGTCTCTCCACTCAGCTTTGGATCACCTGTACAATAGCAATGCCTCTGGTAGGCTGCTGTTTATTCATTACAGATCAGTGTTCAACACAAGCATACCCTCAGTACTAATCAAGCTCCAAAACCTTGGCTTCTGTACTTCCCTCTGCAGCTGTGTCCTTGACGACTTCATCGGGAGACCGGAGTCAGCTGCAGATCAGAAGTAACGTCTCCTCACTGACAACCAACACTGAAGTACCTCAAGGATATGTGCTTAGCCCACTGCTTTACTCTGTCTACACCAATGAATTTGTGGTTAGGCACAGCTGAAATGCCATCTGTAAATTTTCCAGTGACGTAACTATCATTGGCAGAATTTCAGATGTTGATGAGGTTGTATACAGGGGGCATCTTCATAGCTTGTCACACCAGACAGCCAGCCACTCTAGTGTTGTTTGGTTGATGTTGAGCAGGTCAGCGTCAGCTAAATCAGGTGAGAGTGGGCAGTTGCGCAGAACGTGTTCAATGTTCTGCACCCTCACAGGATTCGCTGGTCTTTAAACCCCACTTCATCATATTGCTTCCCATCCTACAAACTCCTGCTCTCGCTCTGTTGAGAGTGCACCACTTCTGTTTGTCAAGCAGTGCCCCATCTGGTAACACTTCGGGGGGGTCTTGCATTGTATTGTTTGGTGGGGTTCTGGCTTCTGTTTGTTGCCAGAGGTCAATCCTGTATGTTTGGGGTGTGAGGGGATCCAGGAGTGCCCCTATTAACTGTTTGGAGAGAGACATTTATCATTGATGGTTTGTTTTGAAAAGAGAGAGAGAGACGAAGATTAACGGTTGGACTGTCACTTTAAGGCATTGGAAGTAACTTTGGATTTTTACTGAGTTTGGAGTTAGGGACAGCACTGAGCAGCTCGAAGGTTGCTATGGTGACCAAAGGCTGGTTGTTGATGTTACTTTCAAGGACATGTTGCTTGCTTGCACTCCTTTACAGACAAAGGAGGGAGGGACTTTTTTGAATGACAGGTGATGCTCAGCCTGGTGAAATAAATGGGAGGTCAGATGATACAGACCTCAGGACACATGATCTGGACACTGAAGGAGCATTGTTGTGCCCGCAGAGAAAGTGGATTTTGGAGGATCGATCAGGCGGATCGATCCAAATTGCTATTCCATTGGTGAAGAGGGGGTTGACTGGTGGGGAGTTGTCTATGTGTCCACCCTCACCTGGCTGATAGCTCCACCACAGAAGACCGGTCCCTCTGGTTAAAGTCACGGTCGGTGACTTGTAAAGGATTTCGGAGGACGATGAGAAGATCAACGGCATCAGCTCACCTGAAAACTCTCACTCTCTCACTCTCACACACACACACACACACACACACACTCTCTCTCTCTCTCTCTCTCCCCCTCCCCCTCCCCCTCCCCCTCCCCCTCCCCCTCCCCTCCCCCTCCCCCTCCCCCTCCCCCTCCCCCATCACTACTCAACTAAATACCATGAACTGAATTGAACTTTACTTGACATCGTAAGACTGTATCTTTTTACCCCTAGACTTAAAGAAGCTTGGTTATCATACATACCTATTCCACACTTACTTTTATATATAATCATTGCTAACCTGTTTGATTTATTTACATTTATATTACTGTATTGCGTAGTTACTAATAAATATTATTAGTTGTTAGCAATATGAGACTCCAAAGTGTTTTCCATCTCTGCTGGTTCTTTATCCCCGTCACGGGGTCCATGACGGGGGATGTTCTGTGCGGTAGTTCCTCCACTGTAGCAAAGCTTTTCCTCGATTTTAGGTGGTTGGAAACTGGCAAATGATGATGTAGTGGGTGCCGTGGATCCGAGTTCTGTTTATCTTTTTCAATTTTTGTTGCATTATGTTTTCAGATCTCTGGGGGAGCAGTGCCTGCAAGTCTGTGAATGATGTTAGTGGGTGTGGGGCACAGTGTGCCATGATTATTCTGCAGGCTTCATTAAGCAACAGGTCTATTTTCTTTGTATGGGCTGATCTTCCCCACACAGGTGCACAGTATTCTGCATGTGCATAGCAGAGTGCTAGGGCAGTTGATCTAAGTGTGTGAGCATTAGCTCCCCATTTCATGTCTGCTAATTTTTTCAAGAGAGGATTATGAGAGCCAACTTTCCCTCGGAGTTTTTGGATGTGGATGGCAAATGAGAGCGTCCTATCCAGTGTCACGCCCAGGTAAATTGGAGTAGGATGGTGTTTGAGTTCCTTCCCACACCAGAAGATCTTGAATTTCCGAGCTGCTTCTTGATTCCTCAGGCGGAATGCACACTCATGAGTTTTTGATGGATTTGAGTTCAGAGACCATTTTTCATAATACTGCTTCATTACTTCGAGGACTGCTGTAAGTCGTACTTCAACTTCTTGGAAGGAGTTAGCTTGTGTTGCTATGCATAGGTCGTCTGCATAGATAAACCTGCGTGAGTTAGGAAAGGTTGGTTGGTTGTGTAGACATTAAATAGTAGAGGTGCCAGGACAGATTTCCCCCAGGATCAATGAAGTATGAGTGTGACTATGACTATGATCCCTGTGGTAGTCTGTTCTTTTGTGGACGCCACCTACTCTTAATTCCATTCATTTCTACATAAAGTCTGTGATTTTCTAGGAGGCTTCTTATTACTTTGACTGTGGTTTCGTTCTTTTACATTTTGGATAATTTCAGTCAAAGGCCTCTGTGATCCACAGTGTCGTATGCTGCTGTTAAGTCAATGAATACTGCCCCTGTAATTTGTCGCATTTCAAAGCCATCCTCAATATACTGGGTTAAGTTCAGGACTTGACTGCAGCAAAAATGGCCTGGCCTGAACCAGGCTTGGTCTGGTGTTAGAAGATCTTCGACTAAGGGGGATATTCTTTTCAGTATGAGTCTCTCGTAGAGTTTATAGAGGGTGCTGAGCAAGGAAATCGGTCTGTAGTTTTTAGGAATGTTGGAATCTTTATTGGGTTTTAGGAGAGCAACAACTTTGGCTCTTCTCCACTTTTTAAGGTATCTTTAATAGGCAACAGTTAAAAAGGGACAGAAGCCAGTGGAGTGCTTTAGGTTCAAGATGTTTAAGGAATTCATTAAGAATCCCATCTATGCCAGCAGCTTTGTTGGATTTTAGCTGTGATACTTCATCCTTTAATTCTTCTAGGTTGAGAGGTGGGAAGTTGTTATTCCCATTTGAGAGAGCTGACTCCATCTCCTGATGTTGCTTTTTCTTTTGCATCCATTCCTTGTTATTTGGTCAACCATTTAGTATCAGTTAGTGGGCAACCTGATTGGGTGTTAGGGCAGCAATTCTCTGTGGTGGTCTATTGTCTGAGTTCAGTTTCCAAACAGTTGCCCATGCCTTCTTATTGCTCTTGGTCATGTCTGTGTTTTTTATCAGTTCCTGCCAACATTGTTGTCTCTCTTGGCTCAGTAGGGACAGAACTGACTCTCCCATTTCAATTGTGTCTTGACCAAATGGGTCTTGGTCATATAAGTTGACATACTCATCATAACTTTGCTTGACATCACTAGTCAATC
Source organism: Mobula birostris (assembly GCF_030028105.1). Classification (NCBI taxonomy): domain Eukaryota; kingdom Metazoa; phylum Chordata; class Chondrichthyes; order Myliobatiformes; family Myliobatidae; genus Mobula; species Mobula birostris. Next base: position 46,172,163 of record NC_092383.1, on the reverse strand, counting down.
CCTGAATATATTTGGTTCTGCAGCCTCTGGGTATGTACTGCTGTGCTACTTTCCAGATTAGTTAGACAAATTCATCAAAATGATCAGGTTTTGGCGGTATAGTATCGATAGGTTGATCAAGGGATTCTGCGAAAGATGTCCAATTCGCTTTTCTCAGGTTAAATCTTGGTAGGTACTTTGATGGTACAGGTCTCAGCACTGGAAGGGATTCTACCTGGACTGGACGATATTGGGATTTGGGTATATCTTGGAGGACTGTTCGTGTGAAGAGGTTGGAGCTTGCTGAGGTAACAAAGGCAAGGTCTGGGTTGTATCCTTTCTTCCATCTGGCACCTGTGAAGATAGGCGTGTCCTTTGACTCGTATAGTAGCTCAAGGCTGTTTAGAGCCCATGATACAACAACTTCGCCATTTGCATTGTCATCTTCATATCCCCAGTCAGTGCTATGACTATTAAAATTACCAATAATGAGGTATATTTTGTCCTGGAGATCTAGGTTAGGTGACCACATGAATGATTCATTAGGGGGTTTGTAGATCGAGATGATATTTATCTATTTTGTTTCAGCTTTCAGAAGTTCCATTGAACCAGCTTGGATGTTTGCTGTGCTTGTTACCGTAGCTTTCTCTTTAACAAAGATTGCACTTCCATAAGTTTGGCTAGGGGTGTCAACAGCCAAGTGCATTCTTGGCACATAGGGTTGGTTGTTCAGCCTATGAGTTTCTTGTATGCACAAGATGTCCGGTTTTAAGTTTGCCACGATTTCTGCATTACTGTGGCTGAAGCCTTCGATGTTGTGGCTAACGATTTTCCTGATTTCCAGTAGTGAGATATACAGGAGTGAGATCAGTTAGTTGAGTAGTGCCGCAACAACAGTTTTGCACTCAGCATCGGTAAGACCAAGGAATTGATTGTGGACTTTAGAAAGGGCAAGTTGAGGGAACACACACCAGTCCTTACAGAGGGATCAGCAATGAAAAAGGTGAGTAGTTTCAAGTTCTCTGAAGTCAACATCTCTGAAGATCTATCCGAGGCCTACCATATTGATACAATTACATAGAAAGTACAACAGCGGCTATATTTCATTAGGATTTTGTGGGGACTCTTACAAATTTCTACAAATGTACCATCGTGCATTCTAACTGGTTGCATCACCGTCTGTATGGAGGGACCACTGTGTATCCTCATAAAAAGCTGCAGAAAACTGTAAACCTAGCTAGCGCCAGAATCAAGCAGCGCCTGTCAATAAGGATCCCTGTCACCCAGGAAATGCTCTCTTCTTATTGCTACCATCAAGGAGGAGGTACAGGAGTCTGAAGCCACAGATTCAACATTTTCAGAGCAGCTTCTTTCCCACTGCCATCAGATTTCTGAATGGACACTGAACCCATGTACACTACCTCACATTTTTTTCTATTTTTGCACCACACTTAATTTAATTATTTTATATTTATTTATATATCTATCTAAATATGGAAGGATGTTTCCTGTGGTGGGAGAGTCTTAAGACCAGGGGACACAGCCTCAGAATAGAGGGGCATCCATTTAGAAAAGAGATGAGGAATTTCTTCAGCCAGAGTGGTGAATCTGTGGAATTCTTTTCCACATGCAACTGTGGTGTCCAAGTCTTTGTATATATTTAATATTCAACAATCATTTATCAACAAATAATGTGAAAATTATAAAACTTTGAGATTTGCTTGCTCACAGGTAGCCGCAAAGCAAGAAACCTGAAATAACCTAATTGATGAAAAAAAATGTGAACAAAAATAAAAGGCCAACTCTCAATGTGCAAGAGAAAGAAAAAAAATCAAACAAATGGCTTCCAGTTAAGATGGTGGCACTGTATGGGTGCAGCATCTTCTGGTAGTCAAAAAGCTAAGAAATCCGACTGAAAAACATCACTAAAAATACTTTTTCTGAGGTAAAGTGTGTTAAATTATTGATGCAAGCAGTGAAGGGGCGCGCGATGGCGAGGCGAGGATGAGCCGAAATGATGTTACAGAGAATTGTTGCAGCTGGAGGAATGCTGCCTATATGACTGGTCTGGGAGCGAGGCTGGATTGCTCTGGGTGCTGAGAGGAGATGTTGGGGCCCTGATAGAGAACAATTGGTGCTCACTCAGTTGTCCCAGGAGCGAGGATGGGTTCCGAGCTGATCTGAAGAGCTTGAGAGTGGCTTTGGGTTGGATGACAGAATTTGGGCCCAGAGTGAGTTGATGGGCGGCGTGGTCTAGGCTCGGGGAGTTTATATACAATTTCTTGCTGTATTTAATAGTTTTTAAAATTATGTATTGCAATGTACTGCTGCTGCAAAGCAAAATATTTCACGACGTATACCAGTGATATTAAATCTGATCCTTATGAGGTGAATTTGAGCCAAGAGGTTATGTTACAGCTTTATAAGACTCTGACTGGGGCACATCAATCCTGGTAGCTCTGTTAACAGAAGGATATGGAGACTCTTTGGAGGTTGTGTAGGAGGATTACCAGAATGCTGCCTGGTTTGGAGGATCTGTGCGATGAGGACAGGAGCTTTCTTGAGAGTAATGGAGACTAAGGGGACAATTAATAGAAGTTTATGAAATTATTCAAGACTTAGGATGGAGCAGATAGCCAGCATCTTTTTCCAGGGATTGCAATGTCTAATACTAGAGTGTACATGTTTAAAGTGAGGTAGGTTAAGTACAAAGGATATGTGTGAGGCAAGTGTTTTTTTTACACAGTGTTGAGAAGCCTACAGCATAGGGATATTCTAATAGATTCTTTTATATGCACAGGAAGATGCAGAGAAGGGAAGGATATGTGCAGATAAGAGGAGTTAGATCAACTATGAGTAATTGGTTTAATTAATTTGGCATAACACTGTCGGCTGAAAAGCATGAACTGTGTTTTGCTGTTCCATGTTCTTCTTGTATAATGATCTGATCTTGTTCTCTGCTTCTATTTCCTACCCATTCCTGCAACTTTTGATTTCCTTGTGGATAAAAGATCTTATTGCAATTATAAAGCTGTGCTTTAGCTTGTTCTTGTTTAATATATCCTTGAGGTTTGGATGTTACTGATAAGGCAAGCATTTATTGCACATACCTAATCGATACTTTATTGAATCCAAAGGAAATTACAGTGTCAAAGTAGCATTACAAGTGCACAGATATACAATATATAGATATTAGAAGAGAAGTAAGAATAAAAAACGAGTTAACAGTCTAACAGGAGGGGGTCATCAATTCCCTAGCTACAAGTCGACTCATTATAGAGCGTAATGGCTGAGGGTAAGAATGACTTTGGAGCAGTGCAGTTGTCTTGGTCTGTGACTAAAAGTGCTCCTTTGTTCAGCCAGGGTGGCATGCAGAGGGTGATGAATATTGTCCACAATTGTCAGGATTTTCCATAGGATCCTTTATTCTCCCATGCATCCAGTGTGTCCAGTTTGACTCCTATAGCAGAGCCAGCCTTTCTAATCAGTTTATTGAGCCTGTTGGCATCACCCTTGTTGATGCCATTGCCCCAGCAGACCACTGCATAGAAGTTTGTAGTGGTGACAACAGACTGGTAGAGCATGTGAAGGAGAAGCCTGCATACTCCAAAGGACCTCAGTCTCCTCAGGAAGTAGCCCCTGAGAAAGCAACACACAAAATGTTGGAGGAACTCAGAACTGCTGCAGTCCTTCAGGTGAAGGTGCTCCTGCAGTGCTGTTGGGTGGTGGTGAGGTGTTGCCAGGATATAGATCTACTGTTGGAGGATGACAAATGATTACATTTACAAGTCAATAATGTGCACAACTTGGTTGTAAGAACGCCTGGTAGTTGCAATTTTTGTCTGTTTGAACTTTTCATCCTCTGCAGCTTTGTTAAGTTGGAACATTTCTAGGAATGACTGGTGCTGCTTCTGGCAAAAACTTTTGCCTTCCCCATTGAACCAGAGTAGATCTTCTGGTTTGATAGTAATATAAAGTAAGAAAACCGCCATGCTATGCACTTCCAGCACAAGAGAAGATACCATTTGTTTTCATTGTCCAAAGCAAGCATCAGTGAAATAAAATATGAACTTTCTCTCAATAAAATATAAAGTCAGAGAGCCCTTCAGCCTAAATGGTTTGTGCTGACAAAGCTGCTCGTCTAAGCTAGTATTATTTTCCAGAATTTGGCCAATAATCTCCTAAACTTTTCCTCTCCTGTACAACTGTCTTTTAAAAGTCATTTTTGTACCCGACAGATACTTCCTCTCGCAGTACATTCCACATATATACCATTTTTTGTGTTTATACTTAAAAATTGTCCAAGTTCCTATCAATTTAAACCTATGTCCTCTAGTTCCTGGTTCCCATGGAACAGAGACCACATTTGCTCTATACCTCTAAGTGATCACTTCCTGGTTTCTTATATTCTAACGAATAGTCCTAACCAGTCCAACATCACCCTTTAACTCAGTCACTCAAGTCCTGGCAAATACTTGTAAATCTTTTCTGTAGTCAATATAATTTAATAATATCTTTCTAGATGTAGGATGATCAAAACTAAACACAATACTCTTAGTGTGGCCTCACTAGCGCCATGTAAAACTGCACCACACCCTCCTAATTTTTGAACTACTGATGACTTTGTAACTTTACATATGATGTACGTAAAGATGCTTTTTAAGCATCCAGAATGACAGAGAGTAAATACTTGTAGATATGTACTACTGAGATAAAGTGTGCACTTAATAATTTGAATATTTGCAGCAATTTATTGTGTCCGCTTTATTCTGGTTCTCTTCTCAAAATGTATTTTATTCAAAAACTTGGCAAAAATCCACTGGTTTGTATAGCTTTTTTTTTGCACATTTTTATCAGGAAGGAGCTGGAAATTGGTGGAATTTGAATTCTGAAGTTCTGACAAATGGGGGTGAAATTTGTGACGCAAAAAATCCAACGTTTCATGAAATTCTATTGGATATTTACTTTGAACTGCCTGCTGGTAAGTAAGCATGGTTTTATTTCCATTCTAGATAAAATAAATTCGGCTCAGTGCTTGCTTGAGCCTTTTCTTGGAAACATATAGTTATCATCACTGGATATTACACTTTATATTTCTCAATAGTCCCTCTCCTGCTAGCAGGACCTACCACTATGCGTAGAGCTAGAGTGGTATTTGTTTAGGAGGGTAGGAATCTTCAATCCCAGGACACGGTCTCTTTCCATACATTGGCAAGGAAACATCAATGTCCTGCTGTATCTCAATGAATGAGATAAACACCACTGGCAAGCACAATGGGACTAGGTATTTGGGGTTAGTGGGAGAAATCTGTCAAAGGTTTACTTTACAGAAATAAAATGTATTGAGCGACTATTCTTAAAATTGCAATAGTGAATATTTAAATAAAGTATCTCTATTCCCATTTATCTTCATTCTAGTAGTTGCTAACATAATACGGTGGATTCCAGTTATAATTGGGACATTGGGTGATCAGGGCAGTTGCTTATTTGGGACAATTCTTAACAAAAGCTCATCAAGAAAATAGTTGGGATTCTGTCTGTTTATTTGGGACACTGCTGCTTAATTGGGACAGGAGACTTGCTGGACAGTTTCTAATTAGCATCAGTTGAGTGTACTTGTGTGACCCTTAGAGTGAACAGTTTTTAAATATGCCTTGTTGTGTGTGTTCAAATGATTGTTGTCACTGTTAGTGAGAAATAAGCAGTAAGACAAATCAGAACTGTTTTGGTCACTGAAGTTTCAAGCATTCAGGCTTGGAGATGCCTGAAGCAGCTGAGTGAAAATGAAATGATTTCACTACTTCAAGTTAGGAACTATGAAGAATTTGAAGGTATCAACAGTAATCTTGAAGATTAAAATGAAAATGATGATCTGGAGAAGGCAATCATTGAAAACATTGTATGAGGGCAGTCCACTATCTGCACTAGGTGTCAGCGCTGATTTTGCATATTTACAGTCAATCAAAACAACACAGCAGCTGGATGAATTATTCTAATGATAACTATTAGGAACTGGTACAGTTTTATAATACTGGAGTAATATTGGTAGTTCTGTATTTTGTTTAGTTATGTAATTTGTTATTCAATTAAATGGTAATTTTCTTGTTTAACTGTTTCCGTGAAACTTCAGCTAAACGTACTGGTACCATTATGTCCCAATTAACCAAAATCTACTCTAAATCAGATGTCGATAAGTATAAAATAATTGAATGGTAAGTTGTCACTAAAAGCGGATGAATTACTAAGGGGAGGAGACTGCGGCTGTTGTCTGACACAGTGGTTAAAGTCCACTTGGAATAGTTTGGGGTATCATGCCTCAGTACAGGAAATATTACAAGAAAGGGGCGCACAGGTCCCAGAGCTTCAGAGCTTGAAGTTTGTATAAACTTATACTGTTTTAAATATGATAGAAAATTGGCGTGACTGCATTCCACAAAATGTTGAAAGGATTAGGTATTGAGCATAAACTGTGTAAGTGCAACACAATGTGATTTTTTCACAAAGCTTTGTTGCTAATTACTATTGGGTATTTCTTGTGCTGGTAAAGGGTATTCAATCTATGCTTTTCCACCTGCATGGATACCACGGGATTTAAAGAGTTACAAATATTTTGGCCTTTGAACATTGAGGTGGAGGATTGACCACTTGATCTTAGAGTCCACAAACTTATCAGAGTTGCTGGTTTTTGTATTATTATTTCATTATTGCTAATTGTTCCAATCGGCCATCATGCCCCAGCCCAACTGTATCAAGTGACTGTCATCTCAGTGTCTTCCACATGTTCTCATGCGTACCACCTCCTTTCCATTCTCTACGATGATGGCAGACCCTAGTGTCGTTTCACAGTTGCAAGTACTACACAACATGCTTAAATAGTGAATACATTTACCCAGAACTGGCATTTGTTATATCTGGTCAGTGTTGCCATACTGCAAGTTATTGTTTCTGTCCCAGAAAATGCACCTTGTATGAAGGGGATATCAAGATCAAGGGTAATTTAATAAAAGGTAGAATTTGACTATTTGGGAGAGGAAAGAAGAGCCAGTGTCTTCCCAGAAGAAACATAGAAAGACAGAAAATCTACAGCACAATACAGGCCTTTCGGCCCACAAAGTTGTGCCGAACATGTTCCTACCTTAGAAAGTACTAGGGTTACCCATAGCCCTCTATTTTTCTAAGCTCCATGTAACTTTCCAGGAGTCTCTTAAAAGACCCTATCATATCAGCCTCCACCACCGTTGCTGGCAGCCCATTCCACGCACTCACGACTCTCTGCGTAAAAAGACTTACCCCTGACATCTCCTCTGTATCTACTCCCAAGCACCTTAAACCCTCTTGTGGTAGCCATTTCAGCCCTGGGAAAAAGCCTCTGACTAGCCACACAATCAATGCTTCTCATCATCTTATACACATCTATCAGGTCACCTCTCATCCTTCTTCGCTCCAAGGAGAAAAGGCCAAGTTCACTCAACCTGTCTTCATAAGGCATGCCCCCCAATCCAGGCACCATCCTTGTAAATCTCCTCTGCACCCTTTCTATGGCTTCCACATCCTTCCTGTAGTGAGGCGACCAGAACTGAGCACAGTACTCCAAGTGGGGTCTGACCAGGGTCCTATATAGCTGCAACATTACCTCTCGGCTCCTAAATTCAATTCCACGATTGATGAAGGGCAGTACACCATATGCCTTCTTAACCACAGAGTCAACCTGCGCAGCTGCTTTGAGCATCCTATGGACTTGGACCCCAAGATCCCTCTGATCCCCCACACTGCCAAGAGTCTTACCATTAATACTATATTCTGCCATCATATTTGACCTACCAAAATGAACCACTTCACACTTATCTGGGTTGAACTCCACCTGCTACTTCTCAGCCCAGTTTTGCATCCTATCAATGTCCCTCTGTAACCTCTGGCAGCCCTCCACACAATCCACAACACCCCCAACCTTTGTATCATCATCAAACTTACTAACCCATCCCTCCACTTCCTCATCCAGGTCATTTATAAAAATCATGAAGAGTAAGGGTTCCAGAACAGATCCCTGAGGCACACCACTGGTCACTGACCTCCATGCAGAATATGACCTGTCTACAACCATTCTTTGTGGGCAAGCCAGTTCTGAATCCACAAAGCAATGTCTCCTTGGATCCCATGCCTCCTTACTTTCTCAATAAGCCTTGCAATGGGGTACCTTATCAAATGCCTTGCTGAAATCCATATACACTACATCTACTGATCTTCCTTCATCAATGTGTTTAGTTACATCCTCAAAAAAATTCATTCAGGCTCGTAAGGCACGACCTGCCCTTGACAAAGCCATGCTGACTATTCCTAATCATATTATACCTCTCCAAATATTCATAAATCCTGCCTTTCAGGACCTTCTTCATCAATTTACCAACCACTGAAGTAAGAAATGTGGTAGAAAACTGGAATCTTCTCTCCAACTTCCTCATGTGCAATTTAAGCCTTTTAGCAAAATGTTTTCAAATAGTTCAATGACCAGAACAGAGGGCATCAAATGATGTAAAAATAACATAGGAAAACGGGGATGAGGGTAATGATTAGCAGGCTTGGGTATCTGATGTCTTTTCTTTCTAGAAAATATTGCATTTACTTTGTGCCTTTTGTGACTTTGGCCAAAGTATGAACTTGGGCACTGGAGAGTCAATACAGGATGTGTAGATTATTTATTTTTCAAAGAATTTTGAAAGAAATATTCTCAGAGATCTGCACAACATTTGGGCTGAGTAGCATGTCCAGTATAATACTGTTCTGTTGTATGAGGAGATATCATGAACTGCCTTCAACTCTTTTGAGAACTTGAAAAATGGCAGTTCGTGCCTCATCTCCCACAAGAGACCATGCAAGGCACGAGCTGCACTTCATTGATGTTGAATTGGTGTGTCACAATCCTAGAACAGGACAGCACAGATGGACCTTTGGTACAGACTTTGGTCCATCTAGTCTGCGCTGAACTATTATGCTGCCTTGTCCCATTGAACTACAATCGCACCATAGCCCTCCATGCCCCTCCCATCCATGTACCTATCTAAATTGAATCCTCATCCACCACTTCCACTGGCAGCTTGTTCTACAGTCTCAGCATCCTCTAAATGAAGAAGTTCCCCCTCATGATCCCCCTTAAACATTTCAAGCTTAATTCATGACCTCTAGTTCTTTTTCTGTCACACACAACCTCGGTAGAAAAAGTCTGCTTGCATTTACCCTGTCTCTCCCTCTCTTAATTTTGTATACTTCTTATCAAATTACCCCCATTATCCTATGCTGCAGTAAATAAAGTCCTAACCTAATCAACCTTCTACTGTAACTCAGATCCTCAATTCCTGACAAATTCCTTGTCAATATTCTCTGCACTATATCAATCTTAATGATATCTTTCCTACAGGTGGATGACCAGAACTGCATAGAATATTCAAAAATAGGCCTCACCACCAGCCTGTACAACTTCAATGTAACATCCCCAAAGAACCAAAAAGGGCCCATTATAATTATTCAGCCAAATGTGCACAAGTTGGAGATCATCTTGAACCTGTCTGTCACTTGCACGCTGGGCCCTCAGTTTGTGTGAAAACATGCGCTGCCTTGCAAACGTCGCTCGCAATCCATCTGGAACAAACAGGTCTCCCACTGGGACGTATCCGACAGCCAGTTCTCCCCAGTATCTTCTCTCTTTATCTCCCACTGAACAAAAGATTCCAGCTCTCACCAGTGTCAGATAGACAACATAAAAACATACACCCTCATTGGACGGCTCACATTCCATAGCACCCATAATCTCTAAGTATAACCCAAACAGTGCTTCTACAGAAAGACCATTACTTTAGCAGTGAAACCTTTCCCAGGGTGTTGCAGTCTCCCCCCACCAAAGTTAATCATGTCCTCATGATGTTGAGATAATTTGTCACCCCTTCATACAAAGCACAAAGTCCAACCCAGGTGTAAATGGCTGTGACATAGCTCACCAAGGGGATAGGTGCTGCACTCTGTTCCCTGGGTGTGACATAGGCCAGTCTGTCTGTGGGTCTGCTGACTCTCTGTAGCCTCCTTACCCAATCATCTACTTCTTCAGCTTCAGACACTCCCTGGGCTCTTTCATGTCTTCCTCGGGAGGCCCCTTCCTGTCCATTACTTGTGCCTACTGACGACTCAGGTCCTCTCATCACTTGGCTGAGCTTGCCTTCATACCCAGTTACTTTAGAGTCCAACTTCCCGTCACTTTCTAACCACACACTGGCCTGTCCACTGCTAATCCCCCCACCATTTCACCTGCCTCAACGTGAGAAGGGTTGCGGACCTGTGCGAAGGGCAGCATGTACCACACCCCTATTTCCTCATTCGCTGAGTCTGTATCACATTCAAGGGTGGGGTCCGGTCTAATCCTTCCCACTGTTGGTCCTTCGGTTCCCCCACATCACCACAGAGTCCTCTTATTAGGTGTAGGGTCCAGGTCAGGCTCTGGGTCAACGTGTACCTCTTGTCCCAGAAGTAGAAGGTGGTTCTGATGGAGAATCCTTGACAAGCCCATTTCCATCTTGTTTCACCCGGAAAACTGGTACATTTGTCATCTGACTCTCCACTAGATACGGCGTAGCCGCCCAGTAGTCAGCCAGCTTGTGCTTCCCAGGTAGCCCATAATTTTTTATGAGGACTCTATCCCCAGGCCTAGGTTGGGAGAACTGAACCTTTTGATCATACCTCTTCTTATTTCCTTGATTCTGCCTGGTAGCTGAGACCTCAGCTAGTTCCTAAGCCTTTTGCAGCTCTCTTCGTATATGAGACACATACTTCAGATAAGTCTTCTGTTGTATATCTTCCTCGCTAGTCCCAAAACAGAGGTTTATGGGTATCCTCGCTTCACGTCCAAACATCAGATAAATCAGCAAGTACCCAGTACCTTCATGCTGTGTACAGTTGTAGCAGTGGACCAGATGTACAATATGTTGACTCCACGTTCTTTTTACTGATCTCCAAAGTGCTGTGCATGTCTAGTAAGGTCCAATTGAACCTCTTGGGCTGGGAATCACCCTATGGGTGATGAGGCATAGTCCTTGACTTCCTGACTCCCAAGCATGCTCAGTAACTTGTGTCTAAGCATACTCTTGAAATCCCACCCCTAATTGCTATGTATCTGCCTAGGGAGGCCATAATAAATGAAAAACTTCTCCCATAACACTTTGGCTATGGTGGATGCCCTCCGATCCTTGGTAGGGAAGGCTTGCGCATATCTGGTGTAGTGATCTGTGATAACTAAGACATTGGCATCAGGCTCTATGTTTGAAAATCCATACATACCAGGTTAAGTGGCCCTGTGCTCTGCAAGTGGGATGACAGAGTGGCCCTCGTAGACAGTGTCTTCCTCCATATACATAGAGTGCACGACTTGCATTGCTGTTCGACCTCCAGCTTCATTCGGGGCTATTAGAACTGATCTCTGAGCATTCCGTAGGTCTTGTCAATCCCCAAATGACCAAAATCATTGTGCAGTGATTTCAACACAATCTTCTGATAATTTTCAGGCAGAACCAGCTGGGAATGCCGAAGCCTATCTGGAGGCGACATGACCCAATACAGAATCTGGTTCCTCAACTCCAATCTGGGCTATTCTCTCAGTAGTAGAGACACCGCAAAGTGTTTCATCCTGTCTGCTTGGGCTATGTCCCGTTCAGCAACAGCTGACCAAACGGTGCCTATGCACGGGTCATCTTGCTGAGTGGCTACCGCTTCCTCAGGACTCAATTCTGGCAACTGCTTTGTCTTCAGATCAGTCAGGTTGCAGTTAGCCTGTGGAATGGCATTATCAGTAGCACCCAAATGATCTACTGCTCAATTGTGCCCTTACCTTTCCTCTGCCGTGATGGAAAACTGGCACACAGCTTTGACTCCAGTGGCAGGAATGCTCTCCCACTCTCTGTCCCTATCCCTTCATGTTCACGTCAGGACAACACATCGGCATCAATGTTCCGACTCTCCGGCTGGTACTTCAGGTAAAATCATAGGCAGACAATGCCGCCAACACCTATGGCATCCAATTTTGTCGGTGTCAGGATATAAGTTAATGAGTTGTTATTAGTCCTCACCTCAAACATGGCACCATATAGTTAGTCATATAGCTTATCCACCACAGCCCACTTCAGTGCCAGGAACTCCAATGTGTGTGGGGTAGTTTTGCTCATAGGGTGACAGACTCTGGCTGACAAACGCAACAGGTCTTAACCCTGTGCCCTGATCCTGATACAGAATTCCAAAGCCCTCTCTGCTGGCATCCATATGCAGTAAATGTGGTAATAAGAGGTCTTCAAAAGCCAGTAGAGGTGCTTTTGTCAGCAGCCCATTCAGCAACTGAAAGGCCTCTTCAAATTACACATCCCATTTCACTCCAAAAGGCTCTGAAGGGCTGAGATCATCTTCACCATCCTTGCCTTTTGTCCTCCTCCCTTCCGTCCCCAAGGGCGGGTAACTACACAGAAGCTGATTTAAAGGGTGACTCTAGAGTAGTCCATAAGACCATAAGACAAAGGAGTAGAAGTCAGCCATTCGGCCCATCGAGTCTGCTCTGCCATTTTATCATGAGCTGATCCATTCTCCCATTTAGTCCCACTCCCCCGCCTTCTCACCATAACCTTTGGTGAGATACTGGCTATCTGGCTACTCAGATACCTATCAATCTCTGCCTTAAATGCACCCAATGACTTGGCCTCCACTGCTGCCCATGGCAACAAATTCCATAGATTCACGACCCTCTGACTAAAAAAAATTCTTCGCATTTCTGTTCTGAATGGGCGCCCTTCAATCCTTTAGTCATGCCCCCTCATACTAGACTCCCCCACCATGGGAAACAACTTTGCCACATCCACCCTGTCCATGCCTTTCAACATTTGAAATGTTTCTATGAGGTCCCTCCTCATTCTTCTAAACTCCAAGGAGTACAGTCCAACAGCGGTCAAACGTTCCTCATATGTTAACCCTCTTATTCCCAGAATCATTCTAGTAAATTTTCTCTGTACCCTCTCCAATGTCGGCACATCCTTTCTTAAATAAGGGGCCCAAAACTGCACACAGTACTCTCTGAGGTCTTACCAGTGCCTTATAGAGACTCAACATCACATCTCTGCTCCTATACTCTATTCCTCTAGAAATGAATGCCAACATTGCATTCGCCTTCTTCACCACCGACTCAGCCTGGAGGTTAACCTTAAGGGTATCCTGCACGAGGACTCCCAAGTCCCGTTGAACTTTGAATTCTCTCCCCATTTAAATAATAGTCTGCCCATTAATTTCTTTTACCAAAGTGCATAACCATACACTTGCCAACATTGTATTTAATTTGCCACTTCTCTGCCCATTTTCCCAATCTATCCAAGTCTCTGCAGACTCTCCATTTCCTTAGCACTACTGGCCCCTCCACCTAACTTTGTATCATCAGCAAACTTAGCCACGAAGCCACCTATTCCATAATCCAAATCGTTGATGTACAACATAAAAAGAAGTGGCCCCAACACAGACCCCTGTGGAACACCATTGGTAACCAGCAGCCAACCAGAATGGGATGCCTTTATTCCCACTCTCTGTTTCTTGCCAATCAGCCAATGCTCTATTCACATATGTAACTTTCCCGTAATTCCATAGGATCTTATGTTGTTTAGCAGCCTCATGTGCGGCATCTTGTCAAAGGCCTTCTGAAAATCCAAATATACAATGCCTACTGCATCTCCCTCGTCTAGCCTACTTGTAATTTCCTCAAAAAATTGCAATAGGTTTGTCAAACAGGATTTTCCTTTAAGGAAACCATGCTGAGTTCTGCCTATCTTGTCATATGCCTCCAGGTACTCCGTAACCTCATCCTCGACAATCGACTCCCAACAACTTCCCAACCACTGATGTCAAGCTAGCAGGTCTATAATTTCCTATTTGCTACCTTGCCCCCTTCTTAAATAGCGGAGTGACATTCGCAGTCTTCCAGTCCTCTGGAACCATGCCAGAATCTATTGACTTTTGAAAGATCCTCGCTAATGCCTCCGCAATCTCCACAGCTACTTCCTTCGAAACACGAGGGTGCATTCCATCTGGTCTGGGAGATTTATCCACCCTTAGACTATTCAGCTTCCTGAGTACTTTCTCGGTCGTAATTGTGACTGCGCACACTTCTCTTCCCTGCCACCCTTGAGTGTCCGGTATACTGCTGATGTCTTCCTCAGTGAAAAGTGATGCAAAATACTTGTTCAGTTCCTTCGCCATCTCCTTATCTCCCATTACAATTTCTCCAGCATCATTTTCTATTGGTCCTATATTTATTCTCACCTGTCTTTTACTCTTTATATACTTGAAAAAACTTTTAGTATACTCTTTGATATTATTTGCTAGCTTCCTTTCATAGTTAATCTTTTCCCTCTTAATGACCTTCTTAGTTTCCTTTTGTAAGCTTTTAAAAACTTCCCAATCCTCTGTCTTCCCACTAATTTTTGCTTCCTTGTATGCCCTCTCCGTTGCTTTAACTTTGGCTCTTTAACTTTTTTTAACTTCTCTTGTCAGCCACGGTTGCATCCTTTTTCCATTTGAAAATTTCTTCTTTTTTGGAATATATTTGTGTTGCACCTTCCTCACTTCTCGCATAAACTCCAGCCACTGCTGCTCTGCCGTCCTTCCCGCTAGTGTCCCTTTCCAGTCAACTTCGGCCAGTTCCTCTCTCATGCCACTGTAATCTCCTTTACTCCACTGAAATACCGACACACCGGACTTCGGCTTCTCTTTCTCAAATTTCACGGTGAACACAATCATGTTATGATCACTGCCTCCTAAGGGTTCCTTCACCTCAATCTCTCTAATCACGTCTGGTTCATTACACAATACCCAATCCAGTACAGCCGATCCCCTAGTGGGCTCAACAACAAGCTGTTCTAAAAAGCCATCTCGTAGACATTCTACAAATTCTCTCTCTTGAGATCCAATCCACTGGCATGTTAGACTCCCCCACAATTATCATAACACTGCCCTTCTGACAAGCCTTTTCTATTTCCTGTTGTAATTTGTAGTCCACAGCATTGCAGCTTCAGATCCTATGTCACCCCTTTCTAATGATTTAATATCATTTCTTACCAATAAAGCCACGTCTTCCCCGCTGCGTCCCTTCCTATCCTTCCGATACACCGTGTATCCTTGGACATTCAGCTCCCAGAGACATGCATCCTTTAGCCACGTCTCAGTGATGGCCACAATATCATACCTGCCAATCTGTAGCTGTACGACAAGATCATCCACCTTATTCCTTATGCTGCATGCATTTAAGTATAACACCTTACGTCCAGTATTTGGTACTTTTTGCATTGATTGCCCTGCAACTTTATTGCACTGCAACTCATCCTAGTGGCTGCAAATTTGCCCCATCACCTGCCTGTCCTTTTTGACATCTTTACTGCTCACTATCTTAGATTTATTTCTGCTTTCCTTCTCCTCCGCTCTATCGTTCTGGTTCCCATCCCCCTGCCAAATTAATTTAAACCCTCCCTAACAGCTCTATTAAAGCTTTCCGCCAGGATATTGGTCTCCTTGAGGTTCAGGTGTAACCTGTCCTTTTTGAACAGGTCATACTTCCCCCAGAAGAGATCCCAATGATCCAAGAATCTGACACCCTGCCCCCTGCACCAGTCTCTCAGCCACGCATTCATCTGCCTAAACCTCTATGAACCTCCGATAGTACCCACAGAATCTAAGCAACGAGCGCAGGGCGCTCACAGTCTGGGGCCTTGACCATGTGGTCACTGCCTCTATCTTAGACAGCTCTATAGCTACTCTATCACTTGAGACTATGTGCCCAATGTAGTTGACAGCTGTCTTGCAGAACTGGCACTTGTCCAGGGAAAGTTTTAACCCTTCAGCTTTCAGATGGCATCGTACCTTCAGGAGCCTCACTTCATGTTCCTCCAAGGTGGACCCTAACACTATGAGATCATCCAGGAACAGCAACACTTCAAGCAAGTCATATTCCCCACTGTTTTCGCCATGACATACTGGAAAGTTGCTGTGGCGCCCTGTATGCCCTGGGGGATCCTTTGAAACCGGAAGAATCCCAGTGCGCACATGAATGCCTTCTTCTCTTTGTCAGCGTGACTCATGGGGATCTGATAATACCCACTCCTCAAGTTCAGCACACTGAAGGACTATGTACCATTCAGACAAGTCAGCGCATCCTCGATTCTCGGGACCGTATACTGGCCGGGGACTGTACGCCTGTTCAGAGTCCGATAGTCCTCAAACATCCGTATCTTCCCATTCTTCTTCCTGGCCACCACTATTGGAGATGCATAGGGACTTCTGGACTCAGTGATGATCCCAGTTTACTTCAGTTTCCGCAGATGCTGCCAAACATCTTCTACCTCTGCAGGCACCAGTCGCCGTGACTGTTCTCTGAATGGGGTGTCCTCTGTCAACCGGATGGTGTGGTGAGTGCTCTTGGAACAACCCACATCAAACACGTCAGTAGAAAAGACATCTTCCAGCTTCAACATCTTCTCTTCCAACCTCCTCTTCCAACCTCCAGGTACTGGGGAGTCCTTAAAGTTGAATGATTCGGCAGTCAACTTTGTCTTTTTCAGAAAGAGTTTCTTCTTGGCTCGTCTCACAGGGGCACTGGACATTACTGTCACCCGAAAGAGGTGAACCATTGGCATCCCCCACCTGAGGGTAACCCCGCTGTCCGAAGTATTCCTGACAATCGCCGTTATCCTGTTCACCTGTATAACCAAGGGCTTCTGCAGTTCAGGCCTTGCTAGTACCCCAGCGGGTAAGCATGACTCCTCTTTGTGGTCTTCCAGAGCATCCACGAAGAGGGCCTCTACACAGGCATTCTGGGAAATTCGGTGTCTCCTGTCACTCTAGCTACTTCCTCAGGCCATAACACAACTGTTTTGGACTGGGTGTACCTCACAGTTCCTCATTTATGCTGTTCGTCCAGCCCAGTCCAGTCACGCAGCTTGGAATGCAGGGTGAATAGACAATGTTTTCAGAAAGCTCTCTCCAACTTTCTACTTGCAGGCTCCCACTAGCTTCCTTTCTCAACTGGATCTGGACAAACCATCACTCATGTATCAAAGACATCAGCTACTCCACATCTGCTTCTGAAAAATCCACCTTCAAAGACAGTGACCATCATTGTCATCTGTACGAAGACCTTAGATCTCTTGTGCGCTGAGTGGCATAAATGGTATATGTGTCAAATACCAGTTGTAAAATGAATGGTACAGCAGAGTAACCTGAGAGCTTGTGTCAAGTATTGTTCTAGCAATTCATAGCTTGGGTATCCAGGGGCTTACTCTCCAAGGGATTTGGCATCCTTCACACTTCTGCCTGAAGAACCCTTCTTCACCACAGTTATAACAGCCAATACTGGTTGCTCCCCCTCTCACAGGACCCCGTTCACTTGCAGCCTCGGGGTCCTACTCCCTGTCGGCGTTGTTGTGCGGGGCAGCCGCACCCACTGATAACAGCCAGGACATCTCAGTTCCAAACTCTGCCACAAGCTCCTTTCCCACTCCCTATCAGTGGTCACTTCAGTCAGGGGGGCAACTACAGAGGTCTGAACCTCACTGATGAAGGTCTCCCATGCTCCTGTCACATTCTTCCCCTCTCTTATTCCTCTCAGCAGCGCAACAAATGAGAGAGGGGACGCATCTTACGAGATTTGGAGACTCCAGCAATTGTTTCCCGTAACTGTGCATCTTTCGCCACTTAGTCTATTCTTAACTGATTCACCTCAGCCGTTTGAATGGCCTCCCTACACTGCAAGCACCTTAGCTGCCTCTAGCCGAAAAATATAGGCAGAAAGCTTCTCCCCCTTCTCCTGAAACATGTTCTGAAACCCAATCATAAGCTTCATTGGGCTTCCTGTCACACTAAAAACATTTTCTAGTGCTTGTATGTAGCCCCCTGAAGTAGTAAAGCGGTTCTGTGCCTTTTAAGGATCTCACTACATTATCATCTGGCCCCCTCAAACTCTCTACCAATTGCTGTCTTTTCATATCATCAGAGCACTGTCACTTATACAGCATCTGAAAGGTCTGCTCTCCTCAAGTCTCATATCCCTCCTCCCCTTCAGAGGTGGGCATCATCCCTGAGAACATGCTGAGCCTACGATAACTGGGACTTTGCACCTGGGCACTTTTCCATTTACTTGCCAGGGAGAAAAAGGCCGCTATCAACTTAGAACCCTTGATGGAGGACTCATTAAACCTTCCACATCAGACCACTTCTTCCCCTCGCTCCACAGAAATGAGAGCAACTGGTCTTTAAAGTCTCTGCTCCCAGCTGTGGGAAACTCAGCTTCTGATTTGGCATTCTTTCCTTCACTACATGTCCTCCCAGAAAGTATGGATAGCCCATGGACCCCCTTCTCCCGGGGCCCCAATAGTACTAGGCAGCTCCATTACCGTTACATCAGCGTTAGCCTGAACTAAAACAAATTCTTTTCCCGCCATTTTGTCAAACATCCACTCCATGATCATAGCTGTTCCTACAGCTTTAACAGTACTTAAAATCTGAATTAATGATATATTGGGGCTATGAATGTCCACTCCACTCAATACACATGCATTCGCTATCAGTAACCCTGTGGATTCGCACTACCGCTCAACCCTGCAGCTTTCAAAACCACGTGTCATAATCACTTTACTGGACAATAGTTTAACACAGGCTTAAGCACACAACCCTCTAGATTAATCCCGGAAGAGCCCCCATATTGAAACCACCTGGTTTCCTTGGGTGCATAAGTCTAGGGAATATGCACTCTGGTCCTGCCATACCCATGAGATTGAGATGGCTCTCCCACTCCAAACCTTGGGTTTTGTGGATGCTGTGTAATTTGCTACCCTGTTACAACTCCATGGGCCATGAGAAGGCCTTGGCGGGCAGGATTAAGGAAAACCCCAAGGCATTCTACAAGTATATGAAGAGCAAGAGGATAAGACATGAAAGAATAGGACCTATCAAGTATGACAGTGGGAAAGCGTGTATGGAACCGGAGGAAATAGCAGGGGTACTTAATGAATACTTAATGAATACTTCAGTATTCACTATGGGAAAGGATCTTGGTGATTGTAGTGCTGACTTGCAGCAGACTGCAAAACTTTAGCATGTAGATATTAAGAAAGCGGATGCGCTGGAGCTTTTGGAAAGCGTCAAGTTGGATGAGTCACCGCAACCGGATGAGATGTACCCCAGGCTACTGTGGGAGGTGAGGGAGGAAATTACTGAGCCTTTGGCCGATGATCTTTGAATTATCATTGGGGATGGGAGAGGTTCCAGAGGATTGGAGGGTTGTGGATGTTGTTCCTTTATTCAAGAAAGGGAGTAGAGATAGCCCAGGAAATTATAGACCAGTGAGTCTTACTTCAGTGGTTGGTAAGATGATGGAGAAGATCCTGAGAGGCAGGATTTATGAATATTTGGAGAGGAATAATATGATTAGGAATAGTCAGCATGGCTTTGTCAAGGGCTGGTCATGCCTTATGAGCCTGATTGAATTTTTTGAGGATGTGACTAAACACATTGAAGAAGGAAGAGCAGTAGATGTAGTGTATATGGATTTCAGCAAGGCATTTGACAAGGTACCCCATACAAGGCTTATTGAGAAAATAAGGAGGCATGGGATCCAAGGGGACATTGCTTTGTGGATTCAGAACTGGCTTGCCCACTGAAGGCAAAAAGTGGTTGTAGTTGGGTCATATTCTGCATGGAGTTCGGTCGCCAGTGGAGTGCCTCAGGGATCTGTTCTGGGACCCTTACTCTTCATGATTTTTATAAATGACCTGGATGAGGAAGTGGAGGAATGGGTTAGTAAGTTTGCTGATGACACAAAGGTTGGAGGTGTTGTGGATAGTGTGGAGGGCTGTCAGAGGTTACAGCGGGACATTGATAGGATGCAAAATTGGGCTGAGAAGTGGCAGATGGAGTTCAACCCAGATAAGTGTGAGGTGGTTCGTTTTGGTCGGTCAAGTATGATGGCAGAATATAGTATTAATGGTAAGACTCTTGGCAGTGTGGAGGATCAGAGGGATGCTGGGGTCCGAGTCCATAGGACGCTCAAAGCAGCTGCGCAGGTTGACGCTGTGGTTAAGAAGGCATACGGTTTATTGGCCTTCATTAATCATGGAATTGAATTTAGGAGCCAAGAGGTAATGTTGCAGCTATATAGGACCCTGGCCAGACCCCACTTGGAGTACTGTGCTCAGTTCTGGACGCCTCACTACAGGAAGGATGTGGAAACCATAGAAAGGGTGCAGAGGAGATTTACAAGGATGTTGCCTGGATTGGGGAGCATGCCTTATGAGAATAGGTTGAATGAACTCGGCCTTTTCTCCTTCTCAGCACTACCAGCCCCTCCACCTACTTTCATAATGTCCACAGACATGGCCTCAAAGCTAACAATTCATCATCCAAATTATTGTCACATAGCATAAAAAGAATCTGCCCCAACACAGGCCCCTGTGGAAAACCATTAGTCACCAGCTGCAAGTCAGAAAAGGCTTCCTTTATTCCCTCACTTTGCCTCCTGCGAGCCAGCCACTGCTTTTATCCATGCTAGAATCTTTCCTGTAATAGCATAGCTTGTAACTTGTTGAGCAGCCTCGTTTGTGGAACCTTGTCAAAGGCCTTCTGAAAATCCAAGTATACAGCACCAACCTATTCTCCTTTGTCTATCCTGCTTATTATTTATTCAAAGAATTACAAAAGATTTGTCAGGCAGGATTTTCTCTTGAGGAAACCATACTGACTATGGCCTATTTTATCATGTGCCTCCAAGTATCCCGAGACTACATCCTTAATAATTGCCTCCAACATCTTCCCAACCACTGAGGTCAGACTAACTGGCCTATTGCTTCCTCTTCTGCTTCTCTCCCTTCTTGAAGAGTGGTGCGACACTTGCATTACGTTCCATTCTTCCAGAACCATTCCAGAATCTAGCGATTTTTGAAAGATCATTACTACTCCCTCCACAATCTCTTCAGCCACCTCTTTCAGAGCTCTGGGCTATACAGCATCTGGTCCAGATGGCTTATCTAGCTTTAGACCTTTGATTTTCCCAAGAACCAACATCTTCCTCCACAACCACTCCACTAACTGTTCTGGAACTCTGGTTCCCATTCCCCCTGCAATTCTAGTCTAAACCCCACCGTGCAACATTAATCAACCTTCCCATTCGGATATTAGTTAAGGTGCAAACCGTCCCTTCTGTACATGGCCCATCTTCCCTGGAAGAGAGCCTAATGATCCAAAAATCTTATGCCCTCCCTCTCATATCTATGTAGCAATGCAGTTGGTACATTTTAGGATTTTGCACCGTGTACAGATGGGACAGTTTGGATCAGGGGACTGGACTAATATCTTCACGGGAAGTTTTGCTATTGCTGCACCCGGGGGGGGCGGGGGCGTGTGGTGGCAGCAGCAGGAACAATGAATGTTGTTAAGCCAACGTATAGGAATTGAAAAGTTGAGCATGGTGGGGAATAGTGTCCTTAGTCACATCTATTTCAATGCAAGGAATACTTTAGGTAAGGCAGATGAGTTTAGAGCATGGATCAGCACATGGAATTATGTAGCCATTATGTGAGATTTGGTTGGAGGAGTGGCAGTACTAGCAGCTGAATGTTCTGGGGTTCTGTTGTTTTAGATATGATAGAGCAGGAGGGGAGAGGAGTGGCATTTCATCATGGCAATGCTCAGGCAGGACAGGCTGGAGAGCTCATTTACTGAGACTATATAGCTGTAACTGAGGAATCAGCAAGGGATGTCCATATTAATAGGATTATGTTATACACCTCCCAATTGTCAGTGGGATTTAGAGGATCATATTTGTAGAGAGGATGGTTGCAAGAAAATAAGGTTATGATGGTAGGTGATTTTAATTTTTCACATTCTTTGGGAATCTCATACTGTAAAAGGGCTAGATGGGATAGAATTTGTTAAATGTGTTCAGGAAAGTTTCGTTAATCAGTATTTAGAGGTCCCAATTAGAGGGGGTATAATACTTGATGTCCCATTGGAGAATGAGACAGGGCATGTAACAGCAATGCATGCAGGGAATCACTTAGAATCTAGTGATCATAATGCCATTAATTTCAAGATAATTATGGAGAAAGATAGGTCTAGTCCTAGGATGAGATCCTAAATTGGAGAAAGGTCAATTTTGATGAGATCAGAATGGATATGGCAAGTGTGGGCTGGGAGAGGTTTTTGGCAAAGATATGCTTGGTGAATGGGAGGCTTTCAAAAGTGAAATTTTGAAAGTACACATATTAGTGGTGGAATTAGCATCATGCAAGAGGGATTCAGCAGCAAGGACTGGAAATCTGGTCAGGATTGATAGGAAGATGAATGCTGCTAAATACAGAGAGATCATGGATTAAAAACTTAGCCTCTGCCAGGAAGCCTAATCTGGGGAAGAAGTTTATCTTTTAGCTGGACAATGATCTAAAACACACTGCCAGAGCAACCATGGAGTGGCTTTAAATGAACAAAATTGATGTCCTTTTGTGGCCCACTCAGAATTCTGACTTTAACTTGATCAGATATCTTTGTCAAGACTTCAAGACTGATTGTCCACTGCTGCTCCCCAGCTAACCTGGCACAGCTGGAACAATTTTGCAAGGAGGAATGAGCTCACCTTGTTCCATTGCATTGTACAAAGCTGACAGAGACTCAGCCAAAATGACTACCGGCTATAATAGCTGTGAGAAGTGTTTCAATTAAGTACTGAGCAAAGAATCCTTTTGAACTGCTGACATTACAGTTTTTGAATTTTTAGTTTTTCATGGTTTACAATTTTCCCTGTTTTTGGGGCTGTATTGTGTGTGTGGAGAGAAATGCACGTGTGATCCACAAATGAAATTTCTCAGTTACATTGATCAAAATAACTGGTTGTTAGACTTGGTTATGTGAACGAAGGGTTGGGGCTAAATACTTTTTCAAGGCACTGTATCTATCCTGTGCTTTCTGAATTGCTCCCAGAAACTCCGGTCATTCCTGTTACGCCGTCACCCCTACTAGTGTCCCCTTCCAATTAAGTTTGGCCAGCTCCTTTCTCATCACCACACACAAAATGCTGGAGGAAATAGCAGGCCAGGCACATCTACGGAAAAGAGTACAGTTGACATTTCAGGCCGAGACCCTAAACGTTGACTGTACTCTTTTTCATAGATGCTGCCTGGCCTGCTGAGCTCCTCCAACATTTTGTGTGTGTTGCTTGGATTTCCAGCATCTGCAGATTTTTCTCTTGTTTGTGATTGAGCTCCTTTCTCATGCCTTTGTATTTCCCTTTACTCCACTGTTATACTAATACATCTGACTTCATCTTGTCTCTCTCTCTGCATTTAAACTGCAGGATAAATTAATCATGTTATGATCACTGCCTCCCATGGATTCTGAATCAAATCCCATTTACTGCACAACACCCAGTCCAGAATTGCCTTTCCCTCAGTGGGCTCAATCCCAAACTGCTCTAAAAAGGCATCTTGTTGACATTGTATAAATTCCCCCTCTTGGAATCTAGTATCAACGTGATTTTCCCAATGTACCTGCATGATTGTCATAACGTTGCACTTATTACATGCCTTTTGTATTTCCCTTTGAAATTTATATCCCCCATCTTGGCTACTGTTCAGAGGCCTATGTATGACTCATGTCAAGGTCTTTTTACCTTTGCAGTTTCTCAACTCTACACATCTTCCAGGCCTGTGCAATCTAATTCCAAGGGGTTTGATTTCATTTTTTTTTATCAACAGAGCCATCCCACCCTTTCTACCGACCTGCCTGTCCTTTTGATGCAAGGTGTTTCCTTGATGTTAAGCTCCCAACTGTGATCTTCTTTCAGCCATGCCCACAACATCATACCTGCCAATTTCTGACTGCGCTATTTCATATACTGCATGGCCAGGTGTACAGTGAATTCTGGTTAATTGGGACACATCGGGACGAGAATGCTCTGGCCCAATTAAGTGGCTGCTCCAATTAGTGGAATTGCGTATTTAAATGAAAAACAGAACAAATGAGAACACTACAATGCTACTACAGAACGATAGAACTGTATTATTTCCTACTGGTTGTTGATGATGGATCCAGTGTACACTGCTGTGTATGGGAGTGGGGGGTGGTTGTGGGTGTTCAGGAGGGTCAGCTGTTTTGGTGTAGGAGCTTGTCATATGCATTTTGGGGCAGCTCACTCACTTTGGTCCCCACTGGACACTCAGTTTTCACAAGTTGCTTCAAATAGCTGTTTGCATGTGTTAGCAGGCACACCCTGGTGCACCACTTAGACAGGTGGGCTAAACCAGGAACAGGTAGCTGGCAGGGCCTCATACACTAGTGAAATTGACATGTGCCTGTCCTCGTATGTGAAGTCAGCTCCACAGACTGGGTGGATGAGATCAACAGTGAGACCCAATACCCTTGAAATTGGTTCTGCAAAGCTTCATGGAGACAGAAGTAGTCATATTTATCCACTGCAGCCAAGTCCCCAATGTGTGATGATTACACGTACCACTGGATGAGGACTTCTGATGTCGAGTGAGTGGCACTGTCCCAGTGCAGAAACTTTTCCACTTGAACAAAAACTCTCCTGCACAGGTTTCACTGTCATTGTTGTATACAATGGACAACCAGTATGTTGCCCTGTTCTTTTGTTTGACTGTAAATGAATAAAATTAACATGGACACCTCGTGCAGATAATGGACTGCCTTCAAAGAATGATTTTGATGACTCCAAATATTAATTTTTATTGTAATGCTCAATGTTTATCAAAACCTTCAAATTCTTCATAGTTACCAACTTTTTGAAGTAGCCAAATTGTTCCATTTTCACTTCCGGCCATTTCTGGCATCTCCAAGCTGGAATGCTTGACACCACAGTGAGCAAAACAATTCTAAATTGCTTTACTGCTGATTTCTCATCAGCGATCAGTGACAAAAATCACTGCTTTTTTAACACAAATGTATGTATCCGATAATGCAGGTACTATTATCCAAAATTCTAAAATCTGAAAGCCTCTGAAATCCAATTTTTTTTTTTTTTGGAGCACTGACATGATGTTGCAAATAGAAGATTCCACAATATGCTGGGAATGTCCCCTGGCGATGTTCAGGTCTGTGTTCACCACAGACATTTCTGAGAAGTGACCTTGCATATTTAATAATCATAAGTTAATGAAAAGTAGTAAAACGCTGCATAAAGTGAAAAATGAAGTTCTCGATCATGCATCATCAGCATCAGAGTGAACATGTGCCACTTCACATATGCTGAACATGAAACAAGCAAAGATCTATCATGAAGAACTAAAAATTGAATGGAATTGTGAATATTGAGCAGGCTGATTGCAGAAATCTAAGAAAAGACATGCAGTAAAATTTTCAAACATTTGATCACAAATCCAGTGACAGAACAAATCTGTGAAGCTGATTTGTTTATATACCTTACATAAAACCTTTAAAGTAAAATATAAATGTAGTGTAATGTAACCTTTTAATTAAAACATGACATGGTAGGTGGAGAACGAAAACCTGCTGTTGTTTGTTGTTCAAGAGCTGCTTCAGTATTCTCCTGATGCTACTGAGCTGCTTTTGTTACCTTGTATACATTATCTTTTCATTACATTAATAGTCCATGTATGTAAGAATTTTTACTATGTGTGATGAGCAAACGTAGGAGAAAGGCTCTTTACCAGTAGCACCTAAATTCAAGGTTGGAAATTATGGTGATCCCAAGCTAATACATCATGTATTCCAAAATCTGAAAAAAAATGAAAAATACAAAATGTTTTCAGCCCGAAACATTTCAGATAAGGGTACTCAACCTGTATTTTAAGACTCTTTGCTCTAAGCATGAGGTCGTGTCCAATGACTGCACAATGTCACACAATTGATATGAGTTAGAAATTGTTCAGCAACAATCTTCTGTCCTAGTTAAGTGGCCTAGTGATACAAATAAACGAAGGTAATCCCAGCTAAGGTTCTATGACTCTTAGACATTTGAGATGATGAAGTGGGCAGTAATTGGGTCTCTTAAAGTACATTAAGGTGGATTAATTCTTGAGGGATTGATGGGATATACCCTAGGTTATTGACAAAGAAAAGAGAAGAGGTTGTTGGGGTCTTGATCAAGAACTAGATCTTGCAAAACGCAAGGTCCTGGAGGACAGATGAGTGGCAAATGCTGTTCCATTGTTCAGGATAGGAAATGTGGATAATCCTGGACACTGAAGACCATTGAGTTTCATGTCAGTGGTAGGGAAGCTAATGGAGAAGATTTATGGGGCTTTTATGAGCATTTGGAAAACTGTGGCCTACATTAGGGATAGTCAGCATGGCTTTTTATGGAGCATGTTATATCTAAGTTGGTTGTATATTTTGTTGAGGTGCTGAAGGTAGAGCTGTGGATATTGTCTACCTGGATTTTAGTAAGGTATTTAACAAGGCTCCTCATGGTAGTCTTATGCAGAAGACAAGAAAGCATGAAATCTATGGTGAGTTGGCTTGCCGGTTGAAGACAGGACAGTAGTTGATGGCACTTGTTTTAGTGGAAGTCTGTGACTAGTGGTTTTATGAAGGAATCCACATTTCTTCTGTTTGTGATGTACTGTATATATAAATGATGTGGATGAAAATGTAGCCTGGTGGGTTAATAAGTTTGCAGTCTATAGTGGGGGTATCCAGAACTGGAGGTCACAATCTCAAAATTGAGAGGCAACCTTTTAGAACAGAAGTAAGGAGAAATTTCTTTTGACAGAGAGTAGTGAATCTGTGGAATGCTCTGCCACAGACTGTGGTGGAGGCCAAGTCCATGGCTATAATTAAGGCAGAAGTTGATTGTTTCCGATTGGTCAGAGCATCAAAGGGTATGGCAAGAAGGCAGGTGTATAGGGTTGAGTGGGATCCGGGATCAGCCAAGATGGAATGGTGGAGCAGAGTTGATGGGCAGAATGGCCAAATTATGGTCTGATGATACAAAGGTCGTTAATGTTGTGTATAGTATAGAGTATGCCAAAAGATATAACATTTCCTGATTGCAGATATGGGTGGAGAAATGGCAGATGGCCTTTAATCTATCTAACTTTTTGAACATAGAATGTAGAATGCTACAGCATAGTACAGACCATTTGGCACACAATGTTGTGCTAAACTTATAGCCTCCTCTACAATTAGTTTAAGCTTTCCCTCGTACATAGTCCACCACTTTTCTATCATTTATGTGCCTAAGCGCATCTTAAATGGCTGTAATGTATCTGCCTCTAGCACTGTCTGACAGGGTGTTCCACGCACCCACCACTCTCTGTAATAGAAAACCTTAGCTCTGGTATCCCCATATAGTTTCCAACAGTCACCTTAAAATTATACCCCCTCATATTAGCTATTTCTGCCTTGGAAAAAGTTTCTAGCTATTCTCTCAATCTATGCCTTTTATCATCTTGTACACCTCTATCAAGTCATCTTTCTTGGCTCCAAAGAGAAAACCTCTAGCTTGTTCAACCTACCCTCATAATACATTCCCTCTAATCCAGGCAGCATGCTGGTAAATCTCTGCACCCTCCTTAAAGCTTCTACATCCTTCCTATAAAAAGGTGACCAGGACTGAACAATATTCCAATTGTGGTTTAACCAGGTTCTGCAGAGCTGCAACGTTATCTCATGACTCTTGAAGTCGATCCCTAATGAAGGCCAACACACCATAAACCCTCTTAACAACCCTCTCAACTTGAACACAACTTTGAGGGATTTATGAACGTGAACCCCCGATCCCACTGTTCCTCCACTCTGCCAGGAATCCTGCCATTAACTCTGTATTCTGCCTTCAAGCTTAGCTGTTGCATTTTGGACTATCAAATGTAAACATAGAACATAGAAATCTACAACACATCACAGGCCCTTTGGCCCACAATCTTGTGCCGACCATGTAACCTACTCGAGAAACTGTCCAGAATTACCCTATCGCATTGTCCTCTAATTTTCTAAGCTAAAAGGGGAAGTTCACTTTTAATGTGAACACCCTTACAGTGTTGATGTGTGGAGGGATCTTGGGGTTCAAGTACACTGACACCGTCTGCATAAGTCGATGGGATTATAAAGAAGGGTTATTGCATGCTTGGCTTTGAGTTGAGGCATTGAGTTCAAGAGTCAGGACGTTATATAGTAGCCTTGTCAAACTCTAGTTCAGTTGAATCTGGAGTATTTCATTCAATTCTGGTTGCCTCATTGTGGGGAAAAGTGTCAAGGCTTTGGAAAGGGTGCAGAAGAGGTTTACCAGAATGTTACTTGAATTAGAGCGTATGTCTTATCTGTAAAGGTTAGACAAACTGTTTTAATTTCCCCAGGACTTGTGCAGGGGAAGTCTTTTTACACAGCGAGTGCTGGGTACCTGGAATGCATTGCCAGGGGTGGTGGGCAAAGCAAATATGACTGAGGTATTTAAGGTGCTCCAGCATAGTCACCTGAATGTGCACGGAATGGAGGGATATGAACATGATGCAGGCAAATGGGGTTAGTTTAGTGTGGCATTTAATTACTGTGTTAATTAGTTCAGCACATCATGTGCTGAAGGCCTTTTCCTGTTCTGCCCTATACTGAGTTCCACTGTATATGCTGACTTAATTGAATAAATTGTAGAGGCCATAAAAAACTAATAGTTTAAATTGGCTGTAAAATAATCACTGTTTGAAGTCCTTTAAAGGTATACTACCAAACATGATTTTGGTGTTGCTTTTTGGCGGCAATTGAAAATAACTGTTTTGTGATTGTTCAACAAAAATAAATATGATTCATGTTTTACTTTTCAGAAATCCCAAAGGATGAGGCACAGTATTTAGTGGAACATCTGTGCAGTCTAAATGCTGAATCTGAACAGGTATGCATCTTCCATTCTGAACAGGGATTCCATTACTTCAAACACAGGCACTTGTGTTTATGTTGGTGTATCTGTGCATATGTGTAGGCGCTTGTAAGCAACCCTCTGATGGGTCATAGAAATGCCACAGCCCTCTTCTTGCTCTGTAATCTAGATTGCAGCAGTAAATCCATATTATAATGCAGTGTTTCATCAGAGCCCATTTTTAAGTTTTTTCACAGGGAGCACTTTGTGTGGCTACCCATTGTGCAGCTTAACTCTTAACATTTCTCCAGCATGAAGGGTTTTGATTTTAATCTGGTGGTTGTTTTAGGTCATAGGGCAAGGTATGTTCCTTTGCTGTTTGTTCTGTGATGCCAATCCTGATTAATCCCATTTGCCTGCAAATGGTCTACAATCCCTCCATTCTCGGTCTGTTTATGTTCCTGTTTAAATGCCTCCTAACCATTCTTCTCTGGCAGCACATTCCAGTTAACTACCACTCTGTCCCCTTGTAAATCTCCTTTGAACTTCTCCCCCCTTAAGAAAAGCCTAACCTGCCTTGTATTTGACATTACCACCTTGGGAAAAAGTCTACCTTTTCATGATTTTATTACTTTAAATAGTTTTCATGTTTTATTGTTTTACAACATTGAATCACAATGGATTTAATTTGGCTTTTTTTGTGATGGACAAAGAAAAGATTCTTTTGTGTCACAGTGAAGACAGATCTCTATAAAGTGATCTACATGAATTACAAATATGAAACACAAAATTATTGATTGCATATGTATTCACCCACTTCAAGCCAATATGTAGTCGCCTCTGGTGGCAGTTACAGCCTTGAGTCTGTGTGAAGGGTTAGTGCTCTGTTCAGGGTGTGAGATGTGGGAATCCTGGGAGACCTTCAGCCTCCCTGATGGCCACATCTACGTCAGGTGCACCGAGATGCAGCTCCTCAGAGACCGTGTTAGGGATCTGGAGCTGCAGCTTGATGACCTACTGCTTATAAGGGAAAGTGAAGAGGTGATAGACAGGAGCTACAGGAAGGTAGTCATCCCTAGGCTACAGGGGTCAGAAACTGGGTCACTGTCAAGAGAGGGAAGGGAAATGCCCGGGTAGTGGAGGGCACCCCTGTGGCTGCCCCCCTCAGCAACAAATATCTTGTTCTGGATGCTGTTGAGAGGGATGACCTGACGGGGGACGCCCATGGTGACCGGGTCTCTGGCACTGAGGTTGGTGCTGTTGTGCAGGAGAGAAAGAGGGAGAAGAGGAATGCGGTAGTCATAGGGCATTCCATAGTCAGGGGAACGGACAGGAGATTCTGTGAGCCTGATAGACATACCCGCATGGTGTGTTGCCTCCCAGGTGCCAGAGTACGAGATGTCTCGGATCGAGTTCTGAATATTCTGAAGGGGGAGGGTGAGCAGCCAGTTATCTTGGTACATGTTGGTACCAATGACATAGATAGGACACAGGAGGAGGTCCTGAAGAGAGATTTCCAGGAGTAAGGAAGGAAACTGAGAAGCAGGACCTCCAGGGTAGTAATCTCGGGATTGCTACCTGTGCCACGTGCTAGCGAGGGCAAGAATAGTAGGATCAAGCAGGTGAATGCGTGTTTGAGAGAATGGTGCAGTGGGTAGGGCTTCAGATTCTTGGATAATTGAGATCTCTTCTGGGGGAAGTATGACCTGTTCTAAAAGGACAGGTTACACCTGAACCCGAAGGGGACCAATATCCTGGCGGGAAAGTTTAATAGAGCTTTTAGGGAGGGTTTAAACTAATTTGGCAGGGGAATGGGAACCGGAATGACAGAGCGGAAGAAGGCGAAAACAGAAATAAATCTAAGATAGTGAGCAGTAAAGATGTCAGGAAAGACAGGCAGGTGATGGGACAAATTTGTAGCCATTGGGATGAGTTGCAGTGCAATAAAGATGCAGTGAAAGCGAAGCGAGAAGTATCAAATACTGGTTTTAAGGTGTTATACTTAAAAGCACGCAGCATAAGGAATAAGGTGGATGATCTTGTTGTGCAGCTACAGATTGGCAGGTATGATACTGTGGCCATCACTGATGGATGCATGTCTCTGAGAGCTGAACGTCCAAGGATACACGGTGTATCGGAAGGATAGGAAGGTAGGAAGAGGGGGAGGCATGGCTTTATTGGTAAGAAATTATATTAAATCATTAGAAAGAGGTGATAAAAGATTGGAAGGTGCAGAATCTTTATGGGTTGAGCTAAGAAATCGCAGGGGTAAAAGGACCCTGATGGCAGTTATTTATAGGCCTCCAAACAGCTGCAGTGATGTGGACTACAAATTACAACAGGAAATAGAAAAGGCTTGTCAGAAGGGCAGTGTTATGATAATTGTGGGGGATTTTAACATGCGAGTGGATTGGGAAAATCAAGTTGGCACCGGATCTCAAGAGAAAGAATTTGTAGAATGTCTGCAAGATGGCTTTTTAGAACAGCTTGTTGTTGAGCCCACTAGGGGATCGGCTGTACTGGATTGGGTATTGTGTAATGAACCAGAGGTGATTAGAGAGATTGAGGTGAAGTAACCCTTAGGAGGCAGTGATCATAACATGATTGAGTTCACTGTGAAACTTGAAAAAGAGAAGCTGAAATCTGATGTGTCGGTATTTCAGTGGAGTAAAGGAAATTACAGTGGCATGAGAGAGGAACAGGCCAAAGTTGACTGGAAAGGGACACTGGTGGGAAAAACGGCAGAGCAGCAGTGGCTGGAGTTTATGCGGGAAGTGAGGAAGGTGCAAGACAAGTATATTCCAAAAAAGAGGAAATTTTTGAATGGAAAAAGGATGCAACTGTGGTTGACAAGAGAGGTTTAAAAAAGTTAAAGAGCCAAAGTTAAAGCAAAGGAGAGGGCATACAAGGAAGCAAAAATTAGTGGGAAGACAGGATTGGGAAGTTTTTAAAAGCTTACAAAAGGAAACTAAGAAGGTCATTAAGAGGGAAAAGATTAACTATTAAAGGAAGCTAGCAAATAATATCAAAGAGGACACTAAAAGCTTTTTCAAGTATATAAAGAGTAAAAGACAAGTGAGAGTAGATATAGGACTGATAGAAAATGATGCTGGAGAAATTGTAATGGGACATAAGGAGATGGTAGAGGAACTGCATCACTCTTCACTAAGGAAGACATCAGCAGTATACCGGACACTCAAGGGTGGCAGGGAAGAGAAGTGTGCGCAGTCACTATTGCGACAGAGAAAGTACTCAGGAAGCTGAATAGTCTAAAGGTAGATAAATCTCCCAGACCAGATGGAATGCACCGTCGTGTTCTGAAGGAAGTAGCTGTGGAGATTGCAGAGGCATTAGCGATGATCTTTCAGAAGTCGATAGATTCTGGCATGGTTCCAGAGGACTGGAAAATTGCAAATGTCACTCAGCTATTTAAGAAGGAGGCAAAGAAGCAAAGAGGAAATTATAGACCTGTTAGCTTGACATCGGTGTTTGGGAAGTTGTTGGAGTCGATTGTCAAGGATGAGGTTACAGAGTACCTGGAGGCATATGACAAGATGGGCAGAACTCAGCATGGATTCCTTAAAGGAAAATCCTGCCTGACAAACCTATTACAATTTTTTGAGGAAATTACCAGTAGGTTAGACCAGGGAGATGTAGTGGATGTTGTATATTTGGATTTTCAGAAGGCCTTTGACAAGGTGCCACACATGAGGCTACTTAACAAGATAAGAGCCCATGGAATAACGGGAAAGTTACAGACGTGGATAGAGTGTTGGCTGGTTGGCCGGAAACAGAGAGTGGGAATAAAGGGATCCTATTCTGGTTGGCTGCCGGTTACCAGTGGTTTTCCACAGGGGTCTGTGTTGGGGCTGCTTCTTTTTACATTGTACATCAACGATTTGGATTATGGAGTAGATAGCTTTGTGGCTAAGTTTGCTGATGATACGAAGATAGGTGGAGGGGCCGCTAGTGCTGAGGAAACGGAGAGTCTGCAGAGAGACTTGGATAGATTGGAAGAGTGGGCAAAGAAGTGGCAAATGAAATACAATGTTGGAAAGTGTATGGTTATGCACTTTGGCAGAAGAAATAAATGGGCAGACTATTATTTAAGTGGGGAAAGAATTCAAAGTTCTGAGATGCGACGGGCCTTGGGAGTCCTTGTACAGGATACCCTTAAGGTTAACCTCCAGGTTGGGTCAGTAATGAAGAAGGTGAATGCAATGTTGGCATTCATTTGTAGAGGAATAGAGTATAGGAGCAGGGATGTGATGTTGAGGCTCTATAAGGTGCTGGTGAGACCTCACTTGGAGTACTGTGGGCAGTTTTGGTCTCCTTATTTAAGAAAGGATGTGCTGACGTTGGAGAAGGTACAGAGAAGATTCACTAGAATGATTCCGGGAATGAGAGGGTTAACATATGAGGAACGTTTGTCCGCTCTTGGACTGTATTCCTTGGAGATTAGGAGAATGAGGGGAGACCTCATAGAAACATTTCGAATGTTGAAAGGCATGGACAGAGTGGATGTGGCAAAGTTGTTTCCCATGATGGGGGAGTCTAGTACGAGAGGGCGTGACTTAAGGATTGAAGGTCGCCCATTCAGAACAGAAATGCGAAGAATTTTTTTTTAGTCAGAGGGTCGTGAATCTATGGAATTTGTTGCCATGGGCAGCAGTGGAGGCCAAGTCATTGGGTGTATTTAATTGCAGAGATTGATAGGTATCTGAGTAGCCAGGGCATCAAAGGTTATGGTGATAAGGCGGGGGAGTGGGACTGAATTGGGAGAATGGATCAGCTCATCATAAAATGGCGGAGCAGACTCGATGGGCCGAATAGCCGACTTCTGCCCCTTTGTCTTATGAATAGGTCTCTGTCAGCTTTGCACATACGGACCATGCAATATTTTTCAGATCTTCACAAAACTGCTCAAGCGCTGTCAGATTACAGAGGGATTGTGACTGAACAGCCCTTTTCAAGTCCAGTCACAAATTTTCAGTTGACTTGAGGTTGGACTCTGACTTGGCCGCTCCAGGACATTAAATTTTGTGGTTTTAAGCCATTCTTGTATAGCTTTGGCTTTACGCTTGGGGTCATTGTCTTGCTGAAAAACAAATCTTTTCCCAATTTGCAGTTCTCTTGCAGATTGCATCAGGTTTTCCTCCAGTATTTCCCTGTATTTTGCCGCATTCCTTTTACCGTTTACCTTCACAAGCCTGATCCACTGAAGCATCCCCAGAGCATGCTGCAGTCACTTCTATGCTTCACAGTAGAGATGGTGTGTTTTTGGTGATGTGCAGTGTTTGAGTTAAGCCAAACATAGTTTTTACTGTGATGGCCAGAAGGCTAAATTTGGGCTTCATCAGACCATGGAACCTTCTTCCAGCTGACTTCAGAGTTGCCCATGTGCTTTCTGGCAAACAGTAACCTAGATTTTATGTGAGTTTTTTTTTCAACAGTGGCTATCTCCCCCATAAAACTGCAACTGATGAAGCACCTGGGCAACAGTTGTATGTGCAGTGTCTTCCATCTTAGCCACTGAAGCTTGTACCTCCTCCAGAGCTGTCATAGTGATGGCCTCCCTCACTAGACCCTTTGCACAGTGACTCAGTTTTTGAGGACGGCCTACTCTAGGCAGGTTTACGGCTGTGCCATATCCTTTCAATTTCTTGGTGATTGACTTAACTGTACTCCAAGAGATATTCAGTGACTTGGAAATTCTCTTGCATCTATCTCCTGACTTGTGCTTTTTGATAACGTTTTCACGAAGTTGCTTGGAGTGTCCTTTTGTTTTTACCAGGGTACTGACCTTTCAGATACAGGTGTATTATTGCTACAATCAATTGAAACACCTTGACTGCAACAGTGATCTCCATTTAGCTAATTATGTGACTTGCGGGAGGAGAGAGAGCATCGTGCCGCGCGTGCGCAGTCCTCCGGTGAAAAATGATATCGTATCCGTTAAATAGGGGCCATTGACAATTCTGATTTGATGGAGATGGATGTGAAAGCATAGAGGAACATCTGGAGAAATTTCTGAAACGCTCGTTTGCTGCTGTCGTTACTGCGCGGTTGGGAATCTTCTGGAGGGAAGGCCTCAAAATCCCCGGCTTTGCCTGCTGTTGGCGACTGAGATTGAGGTCGAATCATTCGGACAGAGACGGCGCTCAGTACTCAGTGTCGGAGAGCTGATTCGGAGGCTCGAAGTTTTCGGATGACTCAGAGACGAATTGTGGTCGGGCATGGCAGGGAGAGTTTTTCTTCTTTCTCCCGTCTGCGTGAGATGTGGGATATTTGAGAGACTTTGAACTTTTTACTGTGCTCATGGACTTCTTCATCAAGTTATGGTATTGTTGCACTGTTGTAACTATATGTTATAATTATGTGGTTTTGTCAGTTTTTTCAGTCTTGGTCTGTCCTGTGTTTTTGTGATATCACACCGGAGGAAATATTGTATCATTTCTTAATGCATGCATTACTAAATAACAATAAAAGAGGACTGCATGTCTTCATAATCTAAAACCCATTGGCTGAACCAGTGATGATTTGGTCAGTCATATTAAAGGGGATGAATAATTATGCAATTATTTTGTGTTTTATATTTGAAACTAATTTAGATCACTTTGTAGAGATTGGTTTTCACTCTGACATGAAATAATCTTTTTCTGTTGATAACAACAGGAATTCTGCAGATGCTGGAAATTCAAGCAACACACATCAAAGTTGCTGGTGAACACAGCAGGCCAAGCAGCATCTGTAGGAAGAGGTGCAGTCGACGTTTCAGGCCGAGACCCTTCGTCAGGACTAACTGAAGGAAGAGTGAGTAAGAGATTTGAAAGTTGGAGGGGGAGGGAGAGATCCAAAATGATAGGAGAAGACAGGAGGGGGAGGGATAGAGCCAAGAGCTGGACCGGTGATAGGTAAAAGGGGATACGAGAGGATCATGGGACAGGAGGTCCGGGAAGAAAGACAGGGGGTGGGGTGGGACCCAGGGAATGGGCAAGAGGTATATTCAGAGGGACAGAGGGAGAAAAAGGAGAGTGAGAGAAAGAATGTGCATAAAAATAAGTAACAGATGGGGTACGAGGGGGAGGTGGGCCCTAGCTGAAGTTAGAGAAGTCGATGTTCATGCCATCAGGTTGGAGGCTACCCAGACGGAAGTTGTTCCTCCAACCTGAGTGTGGCTTCATCTTTACAGTAGAGGAGGCCGTGGACAGACATGTCAGAATGGGAATGGGATGTGGAATTAAAATGTGTGGCCACTGGGAGATCCTGCTTTCTCTGGCGGACAGAGCGTAGATGTTCAGCAAAGCGGTCTCCCAGTCTGCGTCGGGTCTCGCCAATATATAAAAGGCCACATGGGGAGCACCGAACGCAGTATATCACCCCAGTCGACTCACAGGTGAAGTGTTGCCTCAGCTGGAAGGACTGTTTGGGGCCCTGAATGGTGGTAAGGGAGGAAGTGTAAGGGCATGTGTAGCACTTGTTCCGCTTACACGGATAAGTGCCAGGAGGGAGATTAGTGGGGAGGGATGGGAGGGATGCCGCATCTGCTCTCAGGATGAGGCTTTTCATTCTAGGACGAGGGAGATGTCTTCCTTTTTTAAAGAAAGGGGCTTCCCTTCCTCCACTATCAACTCTGCTCTTAAACGCATCTCCCCCATTTCACGTACATCTGCTCTCACTCCATCTTCCCGCCACCCCACTAGGAATAGAGTTCCCCTGGTCCTCACCTACCACCCCACCAACCTCCAGGTCCAACATATTATTCTCCGTAACTTCCGCCACCTCCAACGGGATCCCACCACCAAGCACATCTTTCCCTCCCCCCCCCCCCTGCATTCCGCAGGGATCGCTCCCTACACAACTCCCTTGTCCATTCGTCCCCCCCCCCCATCCCTCCCCACTGATCTCCCTCCTGGCACTTATCCGTGTAAGCGGAACAAGTGCTACACATGCCCTTACACTTCCTCCCTTACCACCATTCAGGGCCCCAAACAGTCCTTCCAGCTGAGGCAACACTTCACCTGTGAGTCGACTGGGGTGATATACTGCGTCCGGTGCTCCCGATGTGGCCTTTTATATATTGGCGAGACCCGACGCAGACTGGGAGACCGCTTTGCTGAACATCTACGCTCTGTCCGCCAGAGAAAGCAGGATCTCCCAGTGGCCACACATTTTAATTCCACATCCCATTCCCATTCTGACATGTCTATCCACGGCCTCCTCTACTGTAAAGATGAAGCCACACTCAGGTTGGAAGAACAACACCTTATATTCCGTCTGGGTAGCCTCCAACCTGATGGCATGAACATCGACTTCTCTAACTTCCGCTAGGCCCCACCTCCCCCTCGTACCCCATCTGTTACTTATTTTTATGCACAGATTCTTTCTCTCACTCTCCTTTTTCTCCCTCTGTCCCTCTGAATATACCTCTTGCCCATCCTCTGGGTCCCCCCCCCCCCCCCGTCTTTCTTCCCGGACCTCCTGTCCCACGATCCTCTCATATCCCCTTTTGCCTATCACCTGTCCAGTTTTTGGCTCTATCCCTCCCCCTCCTGTCTTCTCCTATCATTTTGGATCTCCCCCTCCCCCTCCAACTTTCAAATCCCTTACTCACTCTTCCTTCAGTTAGTCCTGACGAAGGGGCTCGGCCTGAAACGTCGACTGCACCTCTTCCTACAGATGCTGCTTGGCCTGCTGCGTTCACCAGCAACTTTGATGTGTGTTTTTCTGTTGATCGTTTTTTTTAAGGTAAATTAAATCCACCATGATTCCATGTTGTAAAACAATGGTGTGGCTCTATTGGTAAGAGACACAATTACATCTTTAGAAAGAGGTGACATAGGGTCAGAGAATGTTGAATCTTTGTGGGTGGAGTTAAGAAATTGCAAGGGTAAAAAGAAAAATTCTGAGTATTATATTTAGGCCTCCAAATAGTAGCCAAGATGTGGGGTTGAGATTACAAAGGGAGCTGGAAAGGGCATGTAATAAGGGTAATGGCACAATTGTAATGGAGGACTTCAATATGCAAGTGGATTGGGAAAATCAATTTGGTGTCAGTTTGCAAGAGTGGGAGTTTGTTGAATGCCTATGAGATGGCTTTTTAGAGCAGCTTGTTTTGAGCCTACTTGGGGAAAGGCTATCTTAGATTGGGTGTTGTGTAATAATCCAGGTTTTATTAGTCCCGTAATGTAAAGAATCATGAAGAGGCAGTGATCATAATATGATTGAATTTATACTGCAATTTGAGAGGGAGCAGAATAAGTTACATGTGTCAGTATCGCAATGGAACAAAGGGAATTACAGAGGCAAAGTGAATTACAGAGGAGCTTGCCCAGGTGGATTGGAGGGTGATTCTGGTGGGAATGATGGCAGAACAGAGGAAGCTGAAGTTCTTGGGAATTGTTCACAAGGAGCAGGATGGATATGTTGCAAAGAAGTTATTCTCAAATAGCATAGCTAGGCAACTGTGCTGACAAGGAATGTTAAGGACTGCATAAAAGCCAAGGAAAGGGCATATAAAGTAGTGAAATTGAGTAGAAAGTTG
Organism: Mobula birostris; assembly: GCF_030028105.1. Taxonomy (NCBI): domain Eukaryota; kingdom Metazoa; phylum Chordata; class Chondrichthyes; order Myliobatiformes; family Myliobatidae; genus Mobula; species Mobula birostris. The sequence continues at coordinate 46,133,773 of NC_092383.1, read as the reverse complement.
GATGATTGGGAAGCTTTTAAAATCCAATAAAAGGCAACTAAAAAAGCTGTAAGAAAGGAAAAGATGAAATGTGAGGGCAAACTGGCCGATAAAATAAAGCAGAATACTGACATTTTTTCAGTTATATAAAGAATTAATGGGAGGTGAGAGTTGATATTGGACCACTGGAAAATGACGCTGGTGAGGTAGTAATGGGGGAAAATGAAATGGCAGATGAACTTAAGTATTTTGCTTCAGACTTTACTGTGGAAGACACTAGCGGTATGCCAGAAGTCCGTGAGTGTCAGGGAGCAGGAGTGAGTGCTATTTCTATTACACAGGGAAAAGTGCTAGGCAAACTGCAAGGTCTTAAGGTGGATAAGTCATCTGGACCTGATGAACTATATCCCAGCATCCTGAAAGAGGTTGCTGAAGAGATAACAGATGTGTCAGTCATGATTTTTCAAGAAGCACTTGATTCTAGTATGGTATCTGAGGACTGGTAAATTGTAAATGTCACTCTGCTCTTTAAAAAAGAGGAAGTCAAAAGAGGGCATATATAGGCCAGTTAGCCTAACCTCAGTGGCGGGAAAGTGTTGGAGTCTATTATTAAGGACGAGGTTTTGGCGTACTTAGAGACTAATGATAAAATAAATCAGAGTCAGCATGGTCTGTAAAGGGAAATCTTGCCTGACAAATCTGTTAGAATTCTTTGAGGAAGTAACAAGCAGGGTAGACAAAGGAGAGGCAGCAGATGGCATTTATTTATATTTTCCCAAGGCATCTGATAAGGTGTCTCACATGAGGTTGCTAAACAAGATAAAATCCTATGGTGTTACTTCATGAATAGAAGATTGGCTGACAGTCAGGAAGCAGTGGGTGGGATTAAAAGGGACCTTTTCTGGTTGGCTGCCAGTGGTATGTGGTGTTCCTCAGGAGTCAGTATTGGGACTACTACTTTTCACATTGTTTGTCAGTGATCTGGGTAATGGAATTGATGGCTTTGTGGCAAAGTTCGCGGATGATACAAAGATAGGTGGAGGGGTGGGTGGTGCTGTGGAAGCAATGTAATTGCAGCAGGACTGGGACAAATTGGAAGAAAGGACCAAAAAGTGGCAGATAGAATACAGTCTTAAGAAATGTATGATAATGTATTTTGGTAAATGGAACAATAATGCAGATTATTATCTAAATATGGAGAAAATTCAAGCATTAGAGATGCAGAAGGGCTTGGGAGTCCTTGTGCAAGACTCCCAGAAGGTTAATTCACGGGTTGAGTCTGTGGTAAAGAAGGCAAATGCAATGTTGGCATTTATTTCAAAGGGAGTAAAATATAAAAGCAAGGAGATAACACTGAAGCTTGATAGATACTAGTCAGGCCACACTTGGAATAAACAGTCAACAGTTTTGGTCCCTGTATCTCAAAGGATGTATTGTCATTGGATTGAGTCCAGAGGAGGTTCATGAGGATAATCCAGGGAATGAAGGGGTTAATATATGAGGAACATCCGGCAGCTTTGGACCTGTACTCTCTGGAATTTAGGAGAATGCGTGGGGATCTCATTGAAACCTACCGAATGTTGAAAGGACTACATAGGGTGGATATGGAGAAGATGTTTCCTGTGGTGGGTGTATCCAGAACCAAAGGGCACAGCCTCAAAATTGAGGGGTGATCTTTTAGAACAGAAATAAGGAGGAATTTTTTTAGCCAAAGAATATTGAGTCTGTGGAATGCTCTGCCACGGACCGCAGTGATGGCCAAGTCTGTGGGTATATTTAAAGTGGAAGTTGATAGATTTCTGATTGGTGGGGTCTTAAAGAGATCTGGTGAGAGGGCAGGTGTATGTGGGCGGATGGGAAATGGGTTCAGCCTCGATGAAATAATGGAATGGAATCAATGGGCTGAATAACCTAATTCTGCTTCTATGTCCAATGATCTTATAAAACATCAAAACTTCCGGGGGGGGGGGGTGTTGTGCTGAATACTTTTTATAGGCACTATATACTTCTAGCTGATCATTCTTTCACCTTTACCAATCCAGACAACACTATCCAAGTTTGTTCAACCCCTCATTATAGCTAATTCTTCTGAATCCACACAAAATCCTGATGCACATATTCTGCATCACCTTTAAAGCTTCCATATCATTCCAATGTGCTGACCACAACTGCCCATAGTGCTCCATATGTGGGCTCATCAAAGATCAACTTTAACATAACTTCCCAACTCTTGTACTCGGCTCCTGGACTGATAAGGCAAATATTCGGAATATCTTCTCTAACACCGTATCCATTATGTTACCATTTTTAAGGATTCTTAGGCTTGCACCTCAAGTACTTCTGTTCATCAGTTCTCCTGAAGGTCCTGCCACTTACTTCCCTCCTACATTTGTAGCCAACTAGCTGGAGTGTTCAAGGACATCTTCAACCTCTCGCTGCTGTAGTTGGAGGTTCACAGCTGCTTCAAAATGCATCAATCATATTGGTGCCCAAGAAGTACAGGGTGAGCTTCCACAACGACTGTTGCTCGTAGCACTCACATCTACACTAATGAAATCCTTTGACAGATTGGTCGTGGTTCGAATTAACTCCTGCCTGAGCAAGGACTTGAACTTGCTGCAATTTGCCTTCTGCTGTGTTCTCACTGCTGTGACTCTGCTTTGGAATACCTAGATAACAGTAAACCATCAGGCTGTTGATAATTGATTACAGTTCAGTGTTGAGTACCATCATTTCCTCAGTACAAATCAACAAGTTTAAAAACCTAGGCCTACCCAACTAGATCTTTGACTTCTTCATCGAGCAACCAGTCAGTATGGATTTGTAATAACCATATAACTATGTAACAATTACAGCACGGAAACAGGCCATCTTGGTCCTTCTAGTCCACGCTGAACGCTTACTCTCACCTAGGCCCACCGACCTGCACTCAGCCCATAACCCTCCATTCCTTTCCTGTCCATATAGCTACCCAATTTTACTTTAAATGACAATATCGAACCTGCCTCTACTACTTCTGCTGGAAGCTCGTTCCACACAGCTACCACTCTCTGAGTAAAGAGGTTCCCCCTCATGTTACCCCTAAACTTTTGCCCCCTAACTCTCAACTCATGTCCTCTTGTTTGAATCCCCCCTACTCTCAATGGAAAAAGTCTATCCACGTCAACGCTATCTACCCCCTCATAATATTAAATATCTCTGTTAAGTCCCCCCTCAATCTTCTATGCTCCAAAGAATAAAGATCCAGCTTGTTCAACCTTTCTCTGTAACTTGGATGCTGAAATCCAGGTAACATTCTAGTAAATCTTCTCTGTAGTCTCTCTATTTTGTTGACATCTTTCCTATAATTTGGTGACCAGAACTGTACACAATACTCCAAATTTTGGCCTTACCAATGACTTGTACGATTTTAACATTACATCCCAACTCTCATACTCAATGCTCTGATTAATAAAGGCCAGCAAACCAAAAGCTTTCTTCACCACCCTATCCACATGAGATTCCACCTTCAGGGAACGATGTACCATTATTCCTAGATCCCTCTGTTCTCCTGCATTCTTCAGTGCCATACCATTTACCACGTATGTCCTATTTTGATGAGTCCTACCAAAATGTAGCACCTCACATTTATCAGCATTAAACTCCATCTGCCATCTTTCAGACCACTCTTCTAACTGGCCTAAATCTCTCTGCAAGCTTTGTAAACCTACTTCATTATCCACAACACCACCTATCTTAGTATCATCTGCATACTTACTCATCCAATTTACCACCCCATCATCCGGATCATTAATGTATATGACAAACAACATTGGACCCAGTACAGATCCCTGAGGCACACCACTAGTCACCGGCCTCCAATCTGACAGTTATCCACCACTACTCACTAGTGTCTCCCATCCAGCCACTGCTGAATCTACTTTACTACTTCAATATTAATACCTAACGATTGAACCTTCCTAACTAACCTTCTGTGTGGAACCTTGTCAAAGGCCTTACTGAAGTCCATATAGACAACATCCACCACTTTACCCTCGTCAACTTTCCTAGTAACCTCTTCAAAAAATTCAATAAGATTTGTCAAACATGACCTTCCACGCACAAATCCATGTTGACTGTTCCTAATCAGACCCTGTCTATCCGGATGATTATATATGCCATCTCTAAGAATAATTGCTATCAATTTACCCACCACTGACGTCAAACTCACAGGCCGATAATTGCTAGGTTTACTCTTAGAACCCTTTTTAAACAATGGAACAACATGAGCAATACACCAATCCTCCGGCACCATCCCCATTTCTAATGACATTTGAAATATTTCTGTCAGAGCCCCTGCTATTTCTACACTAATTTCCCTCAAGGTCCTAGGGAATATCCTGTCAGGACCTGGAGACTTATCCCCTTATATATTCCTTCAAAGCGCCAGTACTTCGACTTCTTTGATCATCATAGTTTCCATAACTTCCCTACCTGTTTCCCTTACCTTACATAATTCAATATCCTTCTCCTTAGTGAATACCGAAGAGAAGAAATTGTTCAAAATCTCCCCCATCTCTTTTGGTTCCACACATAGCTGTCCACTTTGATTCTCTAAGGGACTAATTTTATCCCTCACTAGCCTTTTGCTATTAATGTAACTGTAGAAACCTTTTGGATGTATTTTCACCTTCCTTGCCAAAGCAACCTCGTTCGTATCTTCTTTTAGTTTTTCTAATTTCTTTCTTAAGATTCATGGACATGGGACCACGATAACCTCACGGACTCTATCTCTGAGGTCTACAATGGATGCAAACTCACTGGCTCAGCCTTGGATCATTTGGATAATGGCAATACCTACGTCAGGGTGCTGCTTTTTGATTACAGCTCAGCGTTCAACACCATTGTACTCTCGGTACTAATCAACAAACTCCAAAACTTGGGGCCTCTGTCCCTCTGCAACTGGATCGTTGGCTTCCTCATCAGGAGACCAACACCTTTGCGGATCAGAAATAACATCTTGCTGACAACAATGGTGCACCTCAAGGATGTGTGCTTATCCCACTGCTCTACTTTCTTTATACCCATGACTTTGCGACTAGACACAGCTCAAACGTATAAATTTGTTGATGACAAAAGTATTGTTTGCAGAATTTCAGATGGTGACAACAAGGCATCCAGGAGTGAGACAGATCTGCTGATTAAGTCGTGTCACAACAACCTTGCATTCCTTTTCAGCAAGACAAAGGAATCGATTGTGGACTTCAGTAAAGGGAATTCAGTTATATATGTATCAGTTCTCATTGAGAGGTCAGCTGTGGAAAGGGAAGGCAGCTTGAAGTTCCAGGTCATCAAAATCTCAGAAATTCTATTCTACGTTCAACACATTGATGCGTAATGAAGAAGGCATCCCAATGGCTCTACATCAGTTGGAGTTTGAGAAGATTTGGTATCTTACCAAAGACTCTTGCAGGTTTCTACAGATGAATAATGAGCATTTTGACCATGGATGTCCAGTCCCTATATACTTCCATTGCCCATCAGGAAGGTCTCAAAGTTCTCTGCTTCTTTTTGGATTCCAGACCTAATCAGTTCCCCTCTACCACCACTCAGCTCCGTCTAGTGGAATTAGTCCTTACTCTTAATAATTTCTCCTTTGGCTCCTCCCACTTCCTCCAAACTAAAGGTGTAGCTATGGGCACCCATATGGGTCCTAGCTATGCCTGCCTTTTTGTTGGCTTTGTGGAACAATCTATGTTCCGTGCCTATTCTGGTATCTGTCCCCTTCTCCTTCGCTACATCGAAGACTGCATTGGCACTGCTTTCTGCACGCATGCTGAGCTCGTTGACTTCATTAACTTCGCCTCCAACTTTCATCATGCCCTCAAGTTTACCTGGTCCATTTCTGACACCTCCCTCCCTTTTCTAGATCTTTCTGTCGCTATCTCTGGAGACAGCTTATCCACTGATGTCTACTATAAGCCTACTGACTCTTGCAGCTATCTGGACTATTCCTCTTCTCACCCTGTTTCTTGCAAAAATGCCATCCCCTTCTCGCAATTCCTCCGTCTCCGCCGCATCTGCTCTCAGGATGAGGCTTTTCATTCCAGGACGAGGGAGATGTCTTCCTTTTTTAAAGAAAGGGGCTTCCCTTCCTCCACCATCAACTCTGCTCTCAAACGCATCTCCCCCATTTCACGCACATCTGCTCTCACTCCATCCTCCCGCCACCCCACTAGGATTAGGGTTCCCCTGGTCCTCACCTACCACCCCACCAGCCTCCAGGTCCAACATATTATTCTCAGTAACTTCCGCCACCTCCAATGGGATCACACCACTAAGCACATCTTTCCCTCCCCCCCCCCCCCCCCCACTTTCTGCAGGGAACGCTCCCTACGCGACTCCCTCGTCCATTCGTCCCCCCCCATCCCTCCCCACTGATCTCCCTCCTGGCACTTATCCTTGTAAGTGGAACAAGTGCTACACACGCCCTTACGCTTCCTCCCTTACCACCATTCAGGGCCCCAGACAGTCCTTCCAGGTGTGTCTACACTTCACCTGTGAGTTGGCTGGGGTGATATACTGCGTCCGGTGCTCCCGATGTGACCTTCTATATATTGGCGAGACCCGACGCAGACTGGGAGACCGCCTTGCTGAACACCTACGCTCTGTCCGCCAGAGAAAGCAGGATCTCCCAGTGGCCACACATTTTAGTACGAGAGGGCATGACTTAAGGATTGAAGGGCGCCCATTCAGAACAGAAATGCGAAGAAATTTTTTTAGTCAGAGGGTGGTGAATCCATGGAATTTGTTACCATGGGCAGCAGTGGAGGCCAAGTCATTGGGTGTATTTAAGGCAGAGATTGATAGGTATCTGAGTAGCCAGGGCATCAAAGGTTATGGTGAGAAAGCGAGGAAGTGGGACTAAATAGGAGAATGGATCAGCTCATGATAAAATGGCGGAGCAGACTCGATGGGCCGAATGGCCTACTTCTGCTCCTTTGTCTTATGGTCTTAATTCCACATCCCATTCCCATTCTGACATGTCTATCCACAGCCTCCTCTACTGTAAAGATGAAGCCACACTCAGGTTGGAGGAACAACACCTTATATTCCGTCTGGGTAGCCTCCAACCTGATGGCATGAACATTGACTTCTCTAACTTCCGCTAATATCCCACCTCCTCCTCTTACCCCATCCGTTATTTATTTTTATACACACATTCTTTCTCTCACTCTCCTTTTTCTCCCTCTGTCCCTCTGACTATACCCCTTGCCAATTCTCTGGGTCCCCCCCCCCCCCACTGTCCCCGTCTTTCTCCCCGGACCTCCTGTCCCATGAGCCTCTCATATCCCCTTTGCCAATCACCTGTCCAGCTCTTGGCTCCATCCCTCCCCCTCCTGTCTTCTCCTATCATTTTGGATCTCCCCCTCCCCCTTGCACTTCCAATTCTCTTACTAACTCTTCCTTCAGTTTGTCCTGATGAAGGGTCTTGGCCTGAAACGTTGACTGTACCTCTTCCCAGAGATGCTGCCTGGCCTGATGCGTTCACCAGCAACTTTGATTTGTGTTGCTTGAATTTCCAGCATCTGCAGAATTCCTGTTGTGAGCATTTTGACTGGTTGCATTGTTGCATGGTATAGAACCTCCAATGTACAGGATCCTGAGGCTGCAGAGGGCTGTAAATTTAGCCTGCTACTTCACAGGCTCAATCCTCCCCACTATTAAAGATGTCAAGAAATGGTGCCTCAAAAAGAGAGCATCAATCATTAATGACCCTCACTATCTGGGACATGCCCTCTTTGTGTTACTACCATCAGGGAGGTGGTATAGGAGCCTAAAGATACACACTCAGTGCTTTACAAGTAGGTTCTTCCCTTCTTCTCCTTTATCATTTCTCCGAACAGTTCATGAACCCATGAACACTACCTTTTCGTTCATCTTTTGCATTATTTATTTCTTTTGTATCCATAAAGGTGATCACACTGATCCTTGGGGAACACTACTGGTAACAGATCTCCAGTAAGAAAGTCTTATATCAGCAAACCAATTATTTATTTAGAGATACAGTGCAGAACAGGCCTTTCTGGCTCAATAACCCATATTGCCCAGTACCTCAGCTATATAATCCTAGACTAATCATAGGACAGTTTACAATGACCAGTTAGCCTACTAGCCAGTATGTCTTTGAATTATGGGAGGAAACTGGAGTATCCAGTATACACACGTGGAAGACCATACAAACTCTCTTAAAAAAGAAGCCACAGTTGAGCTCCAAACTCCGCTCTGAGCTATAATACTGTTGTGCTAACTGCTACACTACCATGGATTCCATGAGCCTTAATCATCTAGCATTTGGGATGTTGTTGAATACCTTGCCCTAATTAATCATCTTCATCATCTCCTTTTGACTTTGTGAGATTGTGATATTATAGCTATTATAGAAGCTTGGTTGAGGCATGCGCAAGGCAAGACTGGCAGCCCAGTGTTCTGGGCTATTTATGCTTCTGGCATGACAAAGTTAGAGATGAGCGCGGATGGGTAGTTGCATCATTGATTAGGTAGAATGTCACAGCAGTACTTAGAGAGGGTGGAACATCTTATCAAAACTGTCGCATTTAGAGGGGTGATCACTTTGGGATTATGCCACAGGTCTCTCAGTGGTCATGGGGAATTAGAGGTGTATATGGAGGCAAGTTACAGATGAGTCTGGGAATGATGCATGGATGGCTGGTTCTTCTGTTGTGAAGATCAGGAGGGAAGAAGAGTCCTCAGGAATGACAGCATAATTGTTGGTGACTGTAGAGGCCAATTCTGGATCTGTTGAGTCTTGTGCTGTAGGGACATGGGAACAGCTGGGATGCAGACGCTTGGGTAGTAGGAAAATTCCTGCGTCTCCTCTTTTCAGCAGTCGCTGTTCTGGATTCCTCAAAATTCTTGGCTGCTCTGTGGATCAACATTCTGCAGCAGTCTCTGTCACAAGCCAGTTCCTGCCACTGATTGACCTCAATATTTGCCTGAGAGGCTGCTGCTTAAATTGGTCTTTGTACCTCTTATGTGGGGCACCATGATCTCTCTTGCCCTGAGGGAGTTCTCTGTAGAGTACTGCTTTCAGTAACTTGGAGTTGTCCATGTGGCCTGACCAGCGGAGCTGCTTCGGCAGCAAAGTGGCTTCAACGCTTGGAAGTTGAGCCTTCTCGAGGACCTCGTTGTTGGAGGCATGATCCTGCCAGCCAGTGCCCATGATGGAGCGGAGAAAGTGCTCAAGCAACTGGATTTGCTTACAGTACAAGAGCCAGGCTTCAGAGCTATATAGTAGTGTTGTGACAACAGTAGTCCTGTATACCTGGATTTTTGTGGACAGATGCAGCTGATGGTTCTTCCACACACATTTCTGGAGGTGCCCAACAGCACTGCTGACTCTGGTGAGTTGATTGTCAACGTCCCTTATTACCGTCACGTTGTTGGAGATGACGCTGCCCAGGTAGGTGAACTGCTCAATCGTGCTGAGAGGGTGAGATGTTGTTGGTGATCCAAGAGGGGACTTCGGATAGAGGATCATTGTTTTCTTCAGACTGACCGTTAACCCAAAAGCTCTTGCACCCCTGGTGAATGGAGTGACTGCAGACTGTAGCGTGTCCACTCTATATCTGAGAAGAGCACAGTCATCCACATATAGTAGCTTGAGAATGTGCTCTTGCATCATTTTTCTTCAGGAGAGAAGGCGGTGGAGTTTGAAGATATTTCTATCAGTGCGGAATTGAATGCAGATGCTTTCCAAGGTGGTCTTTTTTGCTTTCCATAGCATCATGCTGAAAAATATGGCGAAGAACATTGGTGCCAAAACACAGCTTTGTTTCACACCAATACTGATAGTGAATGGGTCAGACAGGTCACCATTGTGTTTAATTTGGCCCTCATGGAGCTGCTGCAGGATGATGAAGAATTTTGGAGGCCAGCCAAGCTTCCAGAGTCCTTTGTGGCTGACTGTATCAAAGGCCTTCGTCAGGTCAACAAACACTGTGTACAGTCCCATGTTCTGTTCACGAGATTCTGTATCTGACACAGGATGAAGGTCATGTTGGACGTGCCTCTGTTCGCTTTGAATCTGCACTGACTCTTTGTGAGGTTGCCTTTGGCAATGGTGAGATGATTCTGTCCAAGAGAATTCTGGTAAGTATCTTCTCGGCGGTGGACAGTAGGCGAGACAATTACAGCATCATGTAGGTCATTTGGGATGGAACCTTTCTGCCAACAAGAGTGTGAATAAGTTTGTGCGTTCATTCAGGAGAATGTCTCCACCCATTTTGTACACTTCTGCTGTGATCCCATCAAAGCCTAGGGCTTTATTGCAATTCAGCTTGGAAATAGTGGCTTGACCTTGTCCAGAGTTGGCGGGCCATCAAGCTCAAGCCTGATCCCATGCTGGGAGATCATTTCAATTGATGCTTCTTTTACTTAATTGTGAAAAGGCTCTTGTATTGCCTCATGATGGCTTCCTTGTCTGTCAGCAAGAGAATATAGAGCAAGACATTTGAAATCAATGGTAAGGATCTACAATTGACTGAATGTCCATTGGAGAATATTGTAGCACAGAGGGACCTAGCTGTACAAGTGCATGGTTCCCTAAAAGTGGTGTTGCAGGTAGATAGGGTGGTGAAGAAGGCTTTTGACATGCTGGCCTTCATCAGTTATGGTGCTGAGTATAAAGGTTGGGATAGTTTGTGACTTTTGCAGAAGGCATTAGCGAGGCTGCATTTGGAATATTTGGTTTTAATTGTCATGCTATGGGAAAGATATCGTTAAACTGGAAAGAGTGCAAGAGATTTACAAGGATGTCACTGCAACTTGAAGGACTGAGTTGTGGAGAGAGGTTGAACTGTTACTTTTTCATTGGAGCATTGGAGAATGAGAGGTGGTGTTTTTGAAGCGTATAGAAAATGAAAGGCATAGATAAAGTCGATGTGCAGTCCAAGGGTTGGGAAATTAAGAACTAAAGGGCATAGATTCGAGGTGAGAGGGGAAAAATTTAATAAGAACCCTAACCCAACTTTTTCTTTCAGAGGGTGATGCGTATATGGAATGAGCTGCTAGAGGAAGTGGTTGAGGCAGATACATTAAAAGATGCTTGAGCTGGCACATGGATAGGTAAGGACTGGGTGGATATGGGCTAAATAAGGACAATTGGGACTAGCCTAGATGGGAGTCTTGGTTGGAATGGAGGAGTCCATTTCTATGCAGTATGACTTTGATTCTTTAAGGCATGTAGGAATACACAAGGAAGACCAAATAGACCAATGAGCTATCCCTGACAGATAAGTTAAAGAAGAATTCTATATTCTGTAGGTATATTAATAGCAAAAGGATAGTTAATAAAAGAGTAAGTCTCCTTGTAGATTGGTGTAGTGGCATGTGTGGAAACACAGAATATGGGTGAGGTCTTATTAATACTCATCCATGCTTAGTGTGGAAAAAGACATGGAAGAAAGTGATTTCAGGGGAAGGAATCGTGATATCCTGAAGCAGTTCAACAGGGGATGTTGGAGATTAGGAGAGGGGAGGAGATGTTGGATGTCTTGAAAAATATAAAGTTCTGCATCCTGACTAGGCACAACCTGGGATGCCATGGAAAGCAAGGGCGGACAGCGCTGTTCCCTTGGCAATTTCTTTTTTTTTGTGTTTTCATTAGCTGCAGGTCATGTACCAGAAATCTGGAGGTGAGCTAATGTTATGGCTTTAAGAAGGCCAGCAGAGATAAGCCAGGGAACTGTAGGCCAGTGAACCTTCGATGGCAATAGGGACTCTAATGGACAGGATTAGTACAAAGGCAAGGAATGATTAGAATTAGTCAGCATGACTGGTGCATGGGAAATTATATTCATGAACGTGATCAGGTTTTTTGAGGAGATTCCCAAAAGAGTTGATGAGGGCAGAATGGTGAAAAGTGTCCTCATGGACCTTGTAAAAGAAGGCTTTTACAAAATTATGCGTGGTAGCTAGACTGAGAAGGGTGGAATACGTGGGATCTAAGTTTCTTCACATATAAGAGTAGAAGAGAGGCAAGTGTAGTTAATCGGACTGCTGGAAAGGTAGAAATGGGGGACAAAGAAATAGATGAAATAAGTATTTTGCATCAGTCTTCAGTTCAAGAAGCTCAGGGGGAAGAAATGAGTGCAGTTGCTATTACTTGGAAAAGGTGCTTGGGAAACCAAAAGGTCTGAAGGTACAGTGGGTAAGTCACCTGGACTATACCCCAGTGTTCTGAAAGAGGTAGCTACAGAGATTGTGAAGGTATTAGTAATGAACATTCAAGAATCACTAGATTCTGGAATGGTTCTGGAGGAGTGGAAATTGAAAATGTCACTCCACTTTGCGAGAAGGGAAATTATAGACCAGTTAGTCTGACCTCAGTGGTTGGAAAGATGTTGTTATTTGTTAAGGATGAGTTTTCAGGGTATTTGGAGGCATGTGATAAAATAGGCTATAGTCAGCATGGTTTCCTTGAGGTGATCTCTTCAGATACCTGATGATACCATAGCATTTGGCCAGAGGCAGATAGCGTCAGGTGGTGCCCAGCCTTCACAGAGTGCTTCAACTCTTAACCACTGCACTCTCCACTTAGTGGGTCAGCGGTGTTGACCAAGTCACTGCCCATCTGCTCCTGGCCTCCAGCTCAACTCCTCTTGTCTGCTCCATATGCAGCAAGAAGCCCTTTCTGGTTCCTCCCTTATCCTGCGAGCTGCTTGCTTTTTGCTCTTTTCATCAAGGCCTAGTGCATACAGCAACCTCAATGCTGACCATGCTGGGAACCCTCTACAGCTGATCTCCATGAGAAATAGCTACATTGGCCACCCTTTGTCCCTACACACCTGGACTAATGACTGGTACTTCAGGGCCTTCCCTTGTGAATCTTGTGACAAATCTGTTGGTATTCTTTGAAGAAGACCTTAGACAAAGTGCTGCTTATGAGGCTGCTTAACAAGCTTAACACCCATGGTATTATAGGAAGGACACTAGCATGGATAAAACATTGGCTGATTGGCAGGAGGCAAAGAATGGGAATAAACGGAGCCTTTTCTGGTTGGCTGACGGTGAATAGTGGTGTTCCACAGGGTTCTATGTTGGAAGCGCTTGTTTTTGCTGTATGTCAATGATTTGATGGCTTTGTGGTCAAGTTTGTGGATGATCCAAGGATAATTGGAGAGGCAGATAGTGTTGAAGAAGCAGGGAAGTTGCAGAGGATTTAGACAGATTGGGAGAATGAACAAAGAAGTGGCAGGTGGAATACAGTGTTGGGAAGTGTTTGGTCATTCACTTTGATAGAAGGAATAAAAATATAAACTATTTTGTAAATGGGAAGAAATTTTAAATAAACAAGGTGTAAAGGGACTTGGGAGTTTTGTGCAGGATTTTCTAAAGGTTCATTTGCAGATTGAGTCAGTGTTGAGAAAGACATGCAATATTTGCATTCATTTAGAGAAGAGTAGAATATAAAAGCAAAGATGTAATCTTGAAGCTTTATAAGGCACTTGTAAGGGCTCATTTGGAGTATTGTGAGCAGTTTTTGGCTCCTTATCTAAGCAAGGATGTACTGACATTGGAGGGTGTTCCAAGGAGGTTCATGAGAATGATTCTGGGAATGAAAGGGTTACTATATGAGGAACAATTGATGTCTCCGGGCTTGTACACACTGGAGTTCATAAGAATGAGGGGGGAGATCTCACTGAAACCTATCAAATGTTGGAAGACCTAAATACAGTGGATATGGAGAGGGTATTTCCTATGGTGGGGGACATCTATTTAGAATGGAGATGAAAATGAATTTCTTTCGGCAGAGAGTGGTGAATCTGTGGAATTTGATGTCACAGGTGGCTGTGGAGGCCAAGTCACTGTGTATATTTAAGGGAGAAGTGATGGATTCTTGATTAGTCAGGGCATGAAGAGTTACAGGAGAAGGCAGGAGACTGGGGCTGAAAGGGAAATGAATCAGCCATGATAAAACAATGGAGCAAACTCTGGGCCAAATGGCCTAATTCTGCTCCTGTATCTTATGATCTAAGGCAAGCTGGCAACCTGGATCCAAAATAGGCTTGGTGATAGGAGGCAGAGGATAGTGGTGGTAGTTGTAGAGTGTTCATTTTTTGATCAAAAGTGTTTGTTTATAGTGTGCTATGAGGATTGATGCTAGGACTTTGAACATTTGTGCTGTATTTTAATGCCTTCGTTGTGAAAGTAGAAGATATGGAGTCATGGGGTTGTATAGCATAGAAACAGGCCTCTCAATCCACCATATCTATGTTGATCATCATGCCTTTCCATTATAATTTCATTTGCACGCATTAATTTCATAGCACTCCATACCCTGCTCATTCAAGAACCTGTCTGGATGATATTTAAATTTTGATACTCTTCCTGCCTTCATACCTCCTTCCAGACGGCAACATTTTTCAGTATATATAGATTATGTTTTACAGCATAGAATCAGGGCCCTTGGTCTAAGTTGTCCATGTTAACCAAGGTGCCTGCATACTCTAATTCCATTTGCCTGCAATTGGGAAGAGAAGTGAGTGCAGTTACTACTACAAAGGAAAAGGTGCTCAAAAAGCTGAAAGACTTAAGCATATATATGGGAGTCCTGTGCCGAGCACTTGAAAGGTTAACTTGCAGGTTGAGGCGATGGTGAGGAAGGCAAATGCAATGTTAGCATTGATTTCAAGAGGTCTAGAATACTTGAGCAGGGATGTGATGCTGAGGCTTTAAAGGCACTGGTGAGGCCTCACCTTGAGTATTGTAAACAGTTTTGGGCTCCTCATGTAAGAAAAGACATTTTGACATTGGAGAGGGTTCAGAGGAGGTTCACGAGGATGTTTCCGGGAATGAAAGGGTTATCATGTGAGGAACATTTGATAGCTCTGGTTCTGTATTTGCTGGAAATTTAGAACAGGGGTCCCCACCCTTTTTCGTACTGCGGACCGGTTTCATATTGACGATATTCTTGCGGACCGGCCGACCGGTGGGGGGGGTGTAGGGTTGCAAACGTACAAGAGTAGCAGTCAAATACGTTGGGTTTACTCCGAGAAAGACTACAATGACCGTGAAGCCTTGCGCAGGCACCAGTGCGCATGCGTTCACGTGCCGATTTCTTAAAAATTGTTTTTGCCGATTCTGTTGGCGGCGGCGGTGGGGTGTGTTAATCACGACCGGAATATAGGTGATAAGTGGCTAATACACTCAATTTCGTTTCTAAAAGGGTTTACCTAACGAATTTAATATTAAACACAGCGCATATTTTCTTCGCATGAATATAGCAATAAGACAATTATCAGGGGAGGACAGGGGAGCTTGAAGTGTTGAACGAGCTTCCAGCAGAAGTGGTAGAGGCAGGTTCGATATTATCATTTAAAGAAAAATTGGATGGGTATATGGACAGGAAAAGAATGGAGGGTTATGGGCTGAGTGCAGGTCGGTGGGACTAGGTGAGGGTAGCGTTCGGCATGGACTAGAAGGGGTGAGATCGCCTGTTTCCATGCAGTAATTGTTACATGGTTATATAAGTCACTTATAATAGCATCATAACATTTTAAGTAACGTTTGGATATCAAACACACAGCGCATATTTTCCTCGTATGAACATATGAAATCATTGCAACGCACCAATATCACTGAATCAGTGGGAGCCCTGGGCTTATTTTCCTGCAACAAGACGGTCCTATCGAGGGGTGATGGGAGACAGCAATACTCGAAGGGGGTTCCTTATGTCCAGTCTATTCCGCAATTTAGTTTTCGTTGCATTCATTGCAGAGATATGTTGGAAATGGAAGCAACGTTTTCAGTGCTTTCCTGACTATCTCAGGATATTTAGCCTTAACTTTGATCCGGAATGCCGGCAGAGATGTTATGTCAAACATACTTTTTAGCCCGCCATCATTTCCAAGCTCATGGAGTTGGTCTCCTTCCTGTGCTGACATGGATGACGTGCGGGTAAAGACCTCGCGTGCGTTCAAGCTGAACAGTGGGCGTGACAGGGAATGAGGAAAGGTGCAGCTGATTGATATCGCCAAATCATATCGTTTCCTCGCGGCCCAGTAGCGCATGCCTTGCCATTCCTTGGTGGTTAGGGACCGCTGATTTAGAAAGATGGGGGGTGGGGATCTCATTGAAACCTTTCAAATGATGAAGGGTCTCAACAGATTAGATGTGGAAAGGATGTTTCTCATGGTGGGGGAGTCCAGGATAAGGGGGCAAAGCCTCAGGATAGAGGGGTGTCCATTTAAAACAGATGTGGAGAAATTTTTTTAGCTGGGTGGTGAATTTGTAGAATTTATTCCCATGCGATGCTGGGGAGGCCAGGTCGTTGGTGTGTTTAAGGCAGAGCTTGATAGGTTTTTAATGGACATGGCATCAAAGGTTATGGGGAGAAGGCTGTTGAGTAGGGCTGTGGAGGGAAGGAAAAAAGGATTCAGCCATGATTGAATGGTGATGCAGACTCGATGGGCCAAATGGCCTAATTCTACTCCTGTGTCTTATGGTCACATTCCTCTAACCCTTTCACATCTATGCATTTGTTCAAATGTTTATTAAATATTATAGTTTACCTGCTTCTACCACCTCCTGAAGCAGCTTGTTCAATATGCCTATTACCTTCTGTTTTTAAAACTCACCCCATATGTCCGTTTAAATTTATATCCTCTCCCCTAAATCTATGCCATTTGGCCCATCGAGTCTTCTCCACCATTTCATCATGGCTGATCCAATTTTCCTCTCAGACCCAATCTCCTGCCTTCTCCCCATTTCATGCCCCAACCAATCAGAAATATATCAACCTCTGCCTTTGTTCATTCAACTGACCCAGATGTAAGGTTGGATTGCTCTGGGCACCGACCTGATTTGAAAAGCAGTTTTTGACTGGATGGCGAAATCTGGGCCCCAGAGCGAGTCACTGGGTGACGTCAACTAAGCCCGGAGCCTTTTGCAGCAGCATTGCCCAGGTCCTAGTGTGAGGTACAATATGCTGTTTGGACAACTTAAATGCTGACTTTGCTCACTCTCTGTAATTTTGACCCCTCTCTCCAGAGTGTGGAGCCTTTTGCTCTTCCATTGTTGCATCAATTTAAAATGCAGCCCAGATAGACCAAAAATACAGGGTGTTGGGATGAAAGCTTGATAGTCATCTCCATGATGCCAAGGCTACGAAGACTGCCCTGCCTACTGTTCTCGGTGCCTGCTAATATGAACTGGAAAGTAAGGCTTTGGGCCTACGGGTTTAGATCTGGCAATCTGAGATTTTTGGTTCTTTTCGTTGTCATTCAGTTCAATTATTTGCATTATTTTTATTTTTAATTTTTTTTGCTGTCTCTTGTGTGTTGGTCTTTTATTTTTATTTTTTTCTTCAACTTGGTTCTCTCAGGTTTCTTGCTTTGTGGCTACCTGTGAGCAAGCAAATCTCAAGGTTGTATAATTTATGCATTCTTTGATATTAAATTAATTTTGAATCTTAATTATACATAAAACAGCCTCCACAGCTGCTTGTAGCAAAAAATTCCACAGATTCACCATTCTCTGGCTAAAGAAATTCCTCCTCATCTCCATTCTAAAAGGATACCCCTCTATTCTGAGGTTGTGTCCTCTGGTCTTAGACTCACCCACCATAGGAAACATCCTCTTTACATCCACTCTATCAAAGCCTTTCACCATTCAATGAAGTCAGCCCTTATTCTGGTGAATACAGGTACAGAGCCATCAAACACTCTACATATGACAAGCATAGAAACATAGAAAATAGGTGCAGGAGTAGGCCATTCGGCTCTTCGAGCCTGCACCGCCATTCAGTATGATCATGGCTGATCATCCAACTCAGAACCCTCTATACCCCCTGATCCCTTTAGCCACAAGGGCCATATCTAACCCCCTCTTAAATATAGCCAATGAACTGGCCTCAACTGTTTCCTGTGGCAGAGCATTCCACAGATTCACCACTCTCTGTGTGAAGAAGTTTTTCCTAATCTTAGTCCTAAAAGGCTTCCCCTTTATCCTCAAACTGTGATCCCTCGTTCTGGACTTCCCCAACATCGGGAACAATCTTCTTGCATCTAGCCTGTCCAATCCCTTTAGGATTTTATACGTTTCAATAAGATCCCCCCTCAATCTTCTAAATTCCAACGAGTATAAGCCTAGTTCATCCAGTCTTTCATCATATGAAAGTCCTGCCATCCCAGGAATCAATCTGGTAAACCTTTGTACTTCCTCTATGGCAAGGATGTCTTTCCTCAGATTAGGGGACCAAAACTGCACACAATACTCCAGTTGTGGTCTCACCAAGGCCTTGTGCAACTGCAGTAGTACCTTCCTGCTCCTGTACTCGAATCCTCTTGCTGTGAATGCCAGCATACCATTCACCTTTTTCACCGCCTGCTGTACCTGCATGCCCACTTTCAATGACTGGTGTATAATGACACGCAGGTCTCGTTGCACCTCCCGTTTTCCTAATCGGTCACCATTCAAATAATAATCTGTTTTCCTGTTCTTGCCACCAAAGTGGATAACCTCACATTTATCCACATTAAATTGCATCTGCCATGAATTTGCCCACTCACCTAACCTATCCAAGTCACCCTGCATCCTCTTAGCATCCTCCTCACAGCTAACACTGCCACCCAGCTTCGTGTCATCCGCAAACTTGGAGATGCTGCATTTAATTTCTTCATCCAAGTCATTAATATATATTGCAAACAACTGGGGCCCCAGCACTGAGCCTTGCTGTACCCCACTAGTCACTGTCTGCCATTCTGAAAAGGTCCCGTTTATTCCCACTCTTTGCTTCCTGTCTGCCAACCAATTCTCTATCCACATCAATACCATACCCCCAATACTGTGTGCTTTAAGTTTGCACACTAATCTCCTGTGTGGGACCTTGTCAAAAGCCTTTTGAAAATCCAAATATACCACATCCACTGGTTCTCCCCTATCCACTCTACTAGTTACATCCTCAAAAAAAATTTCTGAGATTCGTCAGACATGATTTTCCTTTCACAAATCCATGCTGACTTTGTCCGATGATTTCACCGCTTTCCAAATGTGCTGTTATCACAACTTTGATAACTGACTCCAGCATTTCCCCGACCACCGATGTTAGGCTAACTGGTCTATAATTCCCCGGTTTCTCTCTCCCTCCTTTTTTGAAAAGCGGGGTTACATTAGTCAACCTCCAATCCTCAGGAACTAGTCCAGAATCTAAAGAGTGTTGAAAAGTTATCACTAATGCATTCATTATTTCTTGGGCTACTTCATTCAGCACTCTGGGATGCAGACTATCTGGCCCTGGGGATTTATCTGCCTTTAATTCCTTCAGTTTACCTAACACCACTTCCCTACTAACATGTATTTCCCTCAGTTCCTCCATCTCACTGGACCCTCTGTCCCCTACTATTTCCAGAAGATTATTTATGTCCTCCTTAGTGAAGACAAAACCAAAGTAGTTATTCAATTCGTCTGCCATATCCTTGCTCCCCATAATCAATTCACCTGTTTATGTCTGTAGGGGACCTACATTTGTCTTAACCAATCTTTTTCTTTTCACATATCTATAAAAGCTTTTACAGTCAGTTTTTATGTTCCCTGCCATTTTACTCTCATAATCTTTTTTCCCTTTCCTAATTAAGCCCTTTGTCCTCCTCTGCTGGACTCTGAATTTCTCCCAGTCCTCAGGTGAGCCTCTTTTTCTGGCTAATTTGTATGCTTCTTCTTTGGAATTGATACTATCCCTAATTTCCTTGTCAGCCACGGGTGCACCACCTTCCCTGATTTATTCTTTTGCCAAACTGGGATGAACAAATGTTGTAGTTCATCCATGCGATCTTTAAGTGCTTGCCATTGCATATCCACTGTCAACCATTCAATCCTGGAATCATTTTCGTGAACTTTCTTTGAACCCTCTCCAGTTTCGGCACATCCTTCCTAAGGAGCCCAAAACTACTCACAATACTCCAAGTGAGAGTGCTAGCATCACTTTTGCCTTCCTCATCTCAGACTTAACCTGCAAATTAACATTTAGGGACTCCTCCACGAGCACTTCCAAGTCCCTTTGCACCTCACCATATTGTATTTTCTCTCCATTTAGAAAATAGTCGGCCCTTTCATTTGTTTACAAATAGTGCATGACCATACACTTCCAGACACTATATTCCATCTGCTTCTTCTTTGTCCATTCTCCTAAGCCGTCTAAGTCATTCTGTAGCCTCTCTACTTCCTCAAAACTACCTGCCCCTCCACCTACCTTCATAGCATCTGCACTCTTTGCTACAAAGCCAGAAATTCCATCATCCAAATCATGGACATATAACGTAAAGATAATTGGTCCCACTAGTCAATGGCAGCCAACCAGAAATGGCTCCCTTTATTCCCACTCTTCGCCTCCTGCTAATGAACTACTGCTTTATCAATGCTGGAATCTTTTCTGTAATACCATGAACTCGTAGCTTATTAAACAGCCTTGTGTGTCTGAAAATCCAAGTACACAACATGAAATGATACTCCTTTGTCTATCCCATTTGTTATTTCTTCAAAGAATTTCAACAGATTTGTTAGACGAGATTTTTCCTTCAGGAAACCATGCTGATACCAGCCTATTTTACCATGTGCCTCTAAGTACCCTAAATCCTCATCGTTACTAATTGACTCTAATGTATTCCCAACCACTGGGGTCAGACTAACTGGCCTATAGTTTCCTTTCTACTGCTTTCTTCCTCCTTGAAGAGTGGAGCGACACTTGCAATTTCTAGTATTCCAGAGTCTAGAGATTCTTGAAAGGTCATTACAAATGCCTCCACAATCTCCTCAGCCACCTCCTTCAGAACCCACGGGGATACACCATCTAGTCTAGTCAGTTTCCCCAAAACCTTCTCTCTAGTAATGTTAGTTCCAAAGTTCCTGACTCTTGACACCTGGAACTTCCTCCATACCTGCTAGTGTCTTCCACAGTGAAGACGAATGCAAAATACCTAATCAGTTTGTCTGTCATTTCCTTGTCCATAAGACATAAGTAAACCCCCTTCTTGTAGTATTTATCATGCTCTTGTTGAGTAAGGTATTGAATTTCTTTCACGTGTGATTAAACATAGAGGAAAGCGAATTTAGTTGCTCAGCAATAGATTGACAATCAGTATGTTTTGTTGCCCATGAGATTCCAAAAATGCAGTCAAGACTGACTACTACTCAGGCTGCCCCTCCAGATATTTCTGTTGGTTTTTCTCTCCAGTTGGTGGGACAGATCATGCTCATGATGATGATGGGATTGTTGAGGATATTGGAGGTGAAGAATGATAGTTTTGAGTATAATTGTAGGTTGTTTGACAGTTTGTGACATGAATCCCTCAGTTTTTGTACAAGCTCATAAGTGCGTATGAGGTGAAATTTGCAGTACTTATTGTGACTTTTGTCTTAATCAATTTGAATGCGTTGTAATTTGTCTGGTTTGATTCTGGCATTGTTTGTAATGATTGACTGTAATTGAGCAGCATACTAGATAACTAGGTAGCTGTTAATAGTAAAACACGTTGTTATGGATCTTATGCAATCCACATTGAGTAGCATGCAGACAATTATTTAAGGATATAAACATTATATTTGTTCAAGACCAGACTGTCCTATTGGATTTGTCACAAACTCTTCGAAAAGGTGGTGCTGGTGAACCACGGCAATGTTCTGTGGGCTACAGACAATACTTCTAAATATACCTCTTTGGTCACGAAGCTTTATTTCGAGAGGAATAGAATTTCAAAGCAAGGATGTAATGCTGAGGCTTTATAAGGCAGTGCTGAAGCCTCACTTGGGGTATTGTGCACAGTTCTGTGCTCCTTATCTAAGAAAGGATGTGCTGACATTGGAGAGGGTTTGGTGGAGGTTCATGAGAATCATTCTGGAACGAAAGGGTTGATGTATCAGGAGCACTTGATGGCTCTGGTCCTGTACACTCTGGGATTTAGAAGAAAGAGGGGGCTTTTTATTGAAACCTGTCGAATGTTGAAAGGTCTAGATAGAGTGGATGTGGAGAGGGTGTTTCCTGTAGTGAGGGAGCCTAGGACCAGAGGACACAGCTGCAGAATGGAAGGATGTCCATTTAGAACAGAGATGAGGAGTTATTTCTTTAGCCGGGGGTGGTAAATCTATGGAAATTGTTGCCACAGGCTGCCGTGAATGCCAGGTCATTGGATGTATTTAAGTTTGAGGTTGATAGATCCTTGATTAGACAGGATGTGAAAGGTTATGGGAAGAAGCTACAGCTTATTAGGGAAAGTGAGCAGGAAATAGATAGGGGCTACAAGGAGTTGGTCACCCCAAGACTGCAGGAGTTAGATAAATGGGTGACAGTCAGGGAAGGGAAGAGCTCAGATAGTAGAGAGCATCCCTGTGATCATCCCCTCAGTAATCATTACCTTGTTTTGGATGCTGTTGAGGGGGTGAACTAACATAGGATGACCACAGTGTTCGGGTCTCTGGCACTGAGCTTGGTTCCATGGTGCAGAACGGAGCAAAGAAAATGAGGAATGCGGTAGTCATAGGAGATTCCATAGTGAAGGGAACAGACAGGAGGTTCTGTCAGCCTGATGGAGATAACTGGGAGGTGTGTTACCTCTGAGGTGCCAGTACGGAGTGATAGGGCTGAGGTGGGAAAACAGAAATAAAGATACCGTGCAACAGAGATGATAGAAAGGACAGGCAGGAGATGAGACATAATCACAGCCAGTGGGATGAGTTAAAGGACACTAGAAGTGTGGTGCAGTTAAAACAGAAAGCAACAAATACTGGACTGAAAATGTTATATATGTATGCACTCAGCATAAGAAATAAAATGGACAATCTTGAAATTCATTTACAAATTGGCAAGTATGACCTTGTGGCCATCTCTGAAACTTGGCTAAAGGATGGCTGCCACTGGGAGCTGAACGTCCAAGGATATACGGTGTATCGGAAAGATAGGTTAGTCGACAAAGGGGGTGGTGTGGCCCTGTGTATAAGAAATAATATTAAATCATTAGAAAGGGATGACATAGGATCGGAACGTGTTGAGGTAAGAAACGGCAAGGGTAAAAGGACCCTAATGGCAGTTGTATACAAGCCTCCAAACAGCAGCCGGGATGTGAATTACAAATTACAGCAGGAGGTAGAAAATGCGTGTCAGATGGGCAATGTCATAATAATCGTTGGCGATTTTAATACGAAAGTGAATTGGGGAAGCCCGGCCAGTACGGAGCTCAAGAGAGAGAATTTGTAGAATGTCTAGAAGATGGCTTTTTAAATCAGCTTGTTGTTGAGCCCACTAGGAGATCGGCTGTGCTGAATTGGGTGTTGTGCAATGATCCAGAGGTGATAAGAGAACTTAAGATTAAGGAACCCTTAGGGAACAATGATCACAATATGATCGAGTTCACTGAAATTTGAGAAGGAGAAACTAAATTCCAATGTGTCGGTATTTCAGTGGAATAAAAGAAATTACAATGACATGAGAGGGGGACTGGCCAAGGCTGACTGGAAAGGGACACTAACATGAAGGACAGTGGAGCAGCAACGGCTGAAGTTTCTGTGAAAAATGAGGGAAGTGCAAAGCAAATGTATTCCAAATAAGAAGAAACTTCCGAATGGAAGGACACTATTGTGGCCTACAAGTGAAGTCAGAACCAAAGTAAAAGCAAATGAGAGGGCATACAATGAAGTCAAAGCTAGTGGCAAGATAGAGGATTAGGAAGCTTTTAAAAACTTTCAGAGGGAAACGAAGAAGGCCATTAGGAAGGAAAAGATGGATTTTGAAAGGAAGCTGGTGATTAATATCATAGAAAATACTAAAAGCTTTTTTAAGTATATAAAGGATAAAAGAGAGTTGATGGTAGATGTAGAACCAACAGAGTATGACGCTGGAGATATTGTAATGAGAGATGCAGAGAAAGCAGAGGAACTGAATGCATATTTTGCATCAGTCTTCACAGTTGAAGACATCTGCAGTATACCGGACATTCAAGAGTGTCAGGGAATTGAAGTATGTGCAGTGAAAATTACAACTGAGAAGGTGCTCAGGAAGCTTAATGGTTTGAGGGTGGATAAATCTCCTGGACCTGACGGAATGCACCCTTGGGTTCTAAAGGAGGTGGCTGGAGAGATTATGGAGGCATTAACAATGATCCTTCAAGAATCGATAGATTCTGGCATTGTACCAGATGACTGGAAAATTGCATTTAAGAAGGGTGGGAGGAGGTAGAAAGGAAACTATAGACCTGTTAGCCTGACGTCAGTAGTTGGGTAGTTGATGGAATCAGTTGTTTGGGATGAGATTACAGAGTAGCTGGACAAGAAAGGCCAAAACCAGCATGGTTTCCTGAAAGGAAAATCCTGACTGACTAACCTACTGCAATTTTTTGAGGAAATTTCAAGCAGAGTAGACAAAGGAGATGCAGTAGACATGGTGTACTTGTGTTTTCAGAAGGCCTTTGACAAGGTGCCGCGCATGAGGCTGCTTAGCAAGATAAGAGCCCATGGAATTACAGGGAAGTTACTGGCATGGGTGGAGCATTGGTTGATCGGAGAAAACAGAGAGTGGGAATAAAGGGATCCTATTCTGGCTGGCTGCCGGTTACCAGTGGAGTTCCACAGGGATAAGTGTTGGGACTGCTACTTTTTATGATGTATGTCAATGATTTGGACTATGGGATTAATAGATTTATGGCTAAATTTGGTGTTGATACAAAGATAGGTGGAGGAATGGCTAGTATTGAGGAAACAGAGCCTGCAGAGAGACTTAGATAGTTTAGGGGAATGGACAAAGAAGTGGCAAATGAAGTACAATGTTGGAAAGTGTAGGGTCATGCACTTCAGTGGAAGTAATAATCAGGCAGACTATTATTTAGGTGGGGAGAGAATTCAAAATGCAGAGATGCAAAGGGACTTGAGAGTCCTTGTGCAGGATACCCTAAAGGTTAACTTCCAGGTTGAATCGGTGGTGAAGCAGGTGGATGCAATGTTGTCATTCATTTCTAGAGGTATAGAATATAAGAGGAGACATGTGATGTTGAGGCTGTATCAGGCACTTGTGAGACTGCACTTGGAGTATTGTGTGCAGTTTTGGGCTCCTTATTTTAGAAAGGATATACTGACATTGGAGTGGGTTCAGAGAAATTCACGAGAATGATTCCAGGAATGAAAGGGTTACCGTATGAGGAATGTTTGGCAGCTCTTGAGCTGTATTCTGTGGAGTTCAGGAGAATGAGGCGGGATCTCATAGAAACATTCCAAATGTTAAAAGGCCTAAACAGATTAGATATGGCAAAATTATTTCCCATGGTAGGGGAGTCTAGGACAAGAGGGCATGTGTTCAGGATTGAAGGACGTCCACTTAGAACAGAAATACAGAGAAGTTACTTTAGTCAGAGGGTGGTAAATCTGTGGAATTTATTGCCAGGAGCATCTGTGGAGGCCAAGTCATTGGGTGCATTTAAGGCAGAAATAGATAGGTTCTTGATTAGCCAGGGCATCAAAGGGTATGGGGAGAAGGCAGGGAAGTTGGGATGACTGGATGAATTGGATCAGCCATAATTGAATGGCGAAGTAGACTTGATGGGCTGAATGGCCTATTTCTGCTCCTATATCTTATGGTCTTAAGGCAGAGAGGAAAAATGGATCAGCCTCGATGAAATGGTGGAGCAGACTTGATGGACTGCATTGCCTTGTTCTGCTCCTATCACTTAAAGTCTTATGGTCTTTATATTCCAGATTTATTTGTTTAATTAAGTTCTCAACTGGGTTCTGAGATTTGACCTCTTGTTGATGTATTGTTAAACTTTAATTTACTAATCAGATGAGAAAACCACAGTGCTATCTTGCATAAAAGCATTGATACACCTCCCTGATATCTTTTAATTATGTAGTTATTTTTTCCACTCTGGACTCCTGCATGTGGAGCTGATTCCATGATCATGAGCAAGGACTGTGAATTTAACAATATTTCAATTATTGTGGAACTTCTGCAAAGCAGCAGTTGGAAATCTTTAACTTCACATTGTAAAGTCTTTAATGTTTGTCAGAAATGGTTTGGTACTACATTGTAGAATTTCTCAGAGAAATGGTAGATTATGGGCTATGTAGGAGAGAAGGGTTAGTTAGTTTGTAGAGCAGGTTAAAAGGTAGGTACAACATTGTGGGCCTAAGAGCCCGTATTGTGCTGTACTGTTTTATGCTTTTAACTGACAAGTTATTGGCTTATGCTTGTGTCCAAGCAGAATCACCCCCACAGTCAATTCAGTATACTGTACTTAAATATGTTTACCTTTTTTGTATTGATGGATTAGTTCAAATGCAACTGGTAATTTATCATCAGTTTGTGGCTTGCTAGAAGTAGGTTTCAACATTTATTGTGTGTGGGGAATGTTGGACTGCTTTCTCAATTGCCTTGTGATTCTAAGCTACTAATTGGAGTTATTGTGTTCTTGATTCTTTTTCATGTATTCGGATGCAGGGAATCTTTTCCTTTTCTGCTTTTACATTTTTAGCTGTTGGTGATTATAATCTGCTTTTATTTGAAAAATAATTGAAGAAATAAATGCACGCAAGTGGCTTGCTATTAAAATAGTATCTTGCAAAACACACTTTTTAGTATCTTACAATTTCATTCTGTAGAATCATAAGTGACCAGGCTGACATACTTCAGACCATCACAAAATACATTCATTTGAGTCCCTTGTGAAATTACCTTGCTTTAAACTTAGTGATACAATACATATATGCACTTTTATCCCCAGTTGAAATCTATTCTTTATTTTTATTCAGAAATATATTGTGGAACAGGCCACATTATACTTCTGGTCCAATGAGCAGGAACCCAGCCCCTACCTATTTTTTCCTCGCCTAATTGCCAGACAATTTAGTGACCAATTAACCTATTTAACTGGTACATCTTTGGAATGTGAGAGGAAACAGGAGCACCTGGAGGAAAAACACATATTCACAGGGAGGGCATAGAAACTCCTTACAGACACCATTGGAATTGAACTCCCAATTCTGCCCCCAGCTGTAATAGTGTTACACCAGCACTATGCTACCATCATGCACTTACATATGTCAAGCTTGATGTCGATGTACTGAGCAAATGTAGAATTGCATTTCCACATGTACTGTGTATGAAGTCAAATTGACAACGAGTATGTTCCTCACATTAGATGAGTCTTATGTTTTAGTTTTGCAGTGATAAATTATATTTTGTTGGGGTTTTCATTAATCATGTTTGCACTGCTTCACAGCCTTAAAATCAATTGTGCAGTAGTACATGATGAATTAGTCTGTGTTTACACTTCATTGCTAGATCCTCCAGTTTTCAGTTTGTGTGAATGAACAGTTTAGGTCAGTTTTTGGCAGTTTATAACATTTATTTAATGTTGGGCTGCTTTTTCATTTCTGTTTTTCTTGTTACCCTAAATAAATGATTTCATATGTAACAATTAAAACAATGTAACATCATGACTTAATTGAACCATTATTTCTTGATTCTTATATAACTATTATTACACATTATCTTGGTCAACCTTCATATATTGTTGGATTTTGCTTATCCCTTGCATTGTTTTGTAGCTAGCACTTAGCAATTACAGTATAGCAGTTCTAATCAAGCACGAGGCTTGGCTGCTCTGGGCATCCCAAGAGAGATAGGAGGCTGCTGGCACCAAATGGATCTCATCTGAGTGCAATCTGACGCCATGCCTTAAATACCCTGATGGACTTCTGACAGTATGGTGCCAAAGCCAATTTTAACTTTAATTATTGGAGAATATTTTAATAGGGACATCTAAAAGTGATACTTCTAGCTTAGTCCCACATGATAGGTTGATGCAGGTGGTCAGATTTATTGGAATCCAGGAGGAGATGGCCATTTCAAAGTCAGTTTCATTTATCATGTACATCAACACAATACAGTAAAGATCTTCTCAGCCCAGTTTTGCATCCTATCAATGTCCCGCTGTAACTTCTGACAGCCCTCCACACTATCCACAACACCTCCAGTCTTTGTATCATCAGCAATCTTACTAACCCATCCCTCCACTTCCTCATCCAGGTCAATTATAAAAATCATGAAGAGTAAGGGTCCTAGAACAGATCCCTGAGACACTCCACTGGTGACTGACCTCCATGCAGAATATGACCCGTCTACAACCACACTTTGCCTTCTGTGGGCAAGCCAGACCTGTCTAAGTTGTTCTCATCTGTCTTGAGATTACATTGCGAATTGACATGCTTTCACAGCTTATTCTGGAATTAGTTTATTAAAGAGAAGATGCTCAGAAGCTTAAAATAGTGGAGGAATTTATGATAAATGCACAGTATGTTGCCATTCTGCAGTGTAATTTGTAGTCATTTACTGAGTGCGGGTATACTACAAGAATATTTAACATGGGATAAGTTTCATTTGTAGTTTGTGCATATATAAAAGTAGCTGGATTGAAGGTATTTTTAACTTACACTTTTTCATTTCCAGGAAACCATTAGTAATGCAATCCATTATAAAAATCATCTGAACCAGGTTGAAACATCATCGTCTGTTCAAAATTGTGAGTATGCTTCAGTCAACTTTGGTAATTTTGTTACCAAGATTTTCTGATTTAAAGAAAAGTACCTTTTGGAATATTGTGCCCTTATTCTTTTTTAATGTAAATATTGAAATTTGATACTGAAATGTGTATTACTGTCTCAAAAGATTTTATTGCCTTTGAGTAACAAGCCTTTGAACCCAAGGTAACCTTCCAAACTTGTTTGTGTCTCTCCCCTCGTGTCAATGTACTGAAAGAAGATGTACCCAATGTAGAGCAGGGAAATACTCCTGGAATGTAGAACAGTACAGCACAGGAGCACTCTCTTTGGTCCTTGATAGTTGACGGAACTAATAAAGCTAATGCCATCTAATCATTTCTGTCTGCACTTAGTCCATATTTACCCATTGTCTGGACTAATGTTAACTGCCCATTTGCCTCCAGAGATGCTATTGTATCTGCTCTGCTGAGTTCCTCCAGTGTTTTGTGTGTTACTCCAGTGTTTTGTGTGTTACTCCAGTGTTTTAGTGCGTTACTCCAGTGTTTTAGTGCGTTACTCCAGTGTTTTAGTGCGTTACTCCAGTGTTTTGTGTGTTACTCCAGATTCCAGCATCTGAAGACTTCTCGGTCTCTGAATCTAAACTACCTGGTCAATTGATTTATTAAATTGTCTGGATAAGCCTGCCATGAAGGACCTTATGAGTTGCCTTACTAAAATCCTTCAACTGCCCCACCCTCAACAAATGTCTCCTCAAAAAACGGAATCAAATTTGTAAGTCATTACCTTTCCTGCACAAAACCATGCTGTCATTCATCAGACTGTTGCTAACTATACTGCCTCTCACTTATAATTTTTGAATTGTGCCCATCAAAACATAGAACATCACAGAACAGTATGGGCCCTTGGATCACAATGTTGCATCAACCTGTACATACCCCACGATCAGTTTGGTCCTTCCCACTTATGCAGTCATAAACGTTCAGGTTTCTTACACCCATGTCTCTTTCAAAGTGTCTTTTAAATGTCCCTATTGTATTGGCCTTTTCACCTGTTGTATTCACCCATGGTAGATGTGGACAAGAAGTATTCATTTAAGATGTTCTTTTCATTTCCTGTGGATTATGATTATGAAGCCAATCCTTAAGAACAACTAACATCTCCCTAATTTTTAGTATACTGATGGAATCTTTTTCGGATTCTCCATATCTTATCTATCAGGCTGGCTCATGTCTGCTAATTTCCTCTTCGTTTACTTCCAGCTTCCTTACACTTGTCCTTAGTCCCAGCTGTCTAAACATGACGTAGCGTATGCCTCCTTTTTCAGATCAGATTCACAATATCCCTCATCAATCTAGGTTCCCTCCTTTTGTCAGCATTGCCCTTTGCCTGAACTCTTCTAATCTCACTTTTAAAAGTCTTGCTTGTGTGGGCACGTGGCCAAGTGGTTAAGGCATTGGACTAGTTACCTGAAGGTCGTGATTTCAAGCCCCAGCCGAGGCAACGTGTTGTGTGCTTGAGCAAGGCACTTAATTACACATTGCTCTGCGATGACACCAGTACCAAGCTGTATGGGTGCTAATGCCCTTCCCTTGGACAACACTGGTGTCGGTGCGAGGGGAGACTTGCAGCATGGGCAACTGCTGATCTTCCATAGAACCTTGCTCAGGCCTGCGCCCTGGAGAGTGAAGACTTTCCAGGTGCAGATCCATGGTCTCGCAAGGCTAACGGATGCCTGGTGTCCCTTTACATACAAAAAGCTCCTCCCAGTCAAATCCTGAGAGCTCTCATCTGTTGCCATTGTAATTGGCTTTGCCTCAATTTAGGACTTGTAGACCAGTCCAATGTCCAATCTTTTGTCTGTGACAAATATATGATTACTAGTCCAAAGGTGCTGCCTTGCTGATCAGTGTTTCCTCTAATTTGTAATGATCAATGTGCACAAAAATTTTGTGATGTATGATCTTTTGCCCAGTGACAACAATGTGTGTGCACTGAATTTTTAGTGGAAGTAAACCTGAAGCTATTCTAAGGATAATAAACTACCAAGTCCAGTGTATTGTTCATTGTTTAAAATAAATAAAATAATACATATCAATGAGTCTTATTTCTCAT
This sequence comes from Mobula birostris, assembly GCF_030028105.1. NCBI lineage: Eukaryota > Metazoa > Chordata > Chondrichthyes > Myliobatiformes > Myliobatidae > Mobula > Mobula birostris. Next base: position 46,103,143 of record NC_092383.1, on the reverse strand, counting down.
AAGAGTAAACCTAGCAATTATCAGCCTGTGAGTTTGACGTCAGTGGTGGGTAAATTGATGAAAAGTATTCTTAGAGAAGGTATATTTAATTATCTGGATAGACAGGGTCTGATTAGGAACAGTCAACATGGATTTGTGCGTGGAAGGTCATGTTTGATAAATCTTACTGAATTTTTTGATGAGGTTACTAAGAAAGTTGACGAGGGTAAAGCGGTGGATGTTGTCTATATGTAAAGTAAGGCCTTTGACAGGGTTCCACATGGAAGGTTAGTTAGGAAGGTTCAATCGTTAGGTATTAATATTGAAATAGTGAAATGGATTCAGCAGTGGGAGATGCTGGAAAGTAGTGGTGGATAACTGATTGTCAGATTGGCGACCGGTGACTAGTGGTGTGCCTCAGGGATCTGTTCTTGGTGCAATGCTGATTGTCATATATATTAATGTTCTGGATGATGGGGTGGTAAATTGGATGAGTAAGTATGCAGATGATACTAAGATAGGTGGAGTTGTGGATAATGAAGTAGGTTTTCAAAGCTTGCAGAGAGATTTAGGCCAGTTAAAAGAGTGGGCTGAAAGATGGCAGATGGAGTTTAATGCTGATAAATGTGAGGTGTTACGTTTTGGTAGGACTAATCAAAATAGGACATACATGGTAAATGGTAGGGCATTGAAGAATGCAGTAGAACAGGGAGATCTAGGAATAATGGTGCATAGTTCCCTGAAGGTGGAATCTCATGTGGATAGGGTGGTGAAGAAAGCTTTTGGTATGCTGGCCTTTATAAAGCAGAGCATTGAGTATAGGAGTTGGGATGTAATGTTGAAATTGTACAAGTCATTGGTAAGGCCAAATTTGGAGTATTGTGTACAGTTCTGGTCACCGAATTATAGGAAAGATGTCAATAAAATAGAGAGACTACAGGGGAGTTTTACTAGAATGTTAGCTGGGTTTCATCACCTAAGTTCCAGAGAAAGGTTGAACAAGTTGGGTCTTTATTCTTTGGAGTGTAGAAGGTTGGGGGGGGGACTTGATAGAGGTATTTAAAATTATGAGGGGGAAAGATAGAGTTGACGTGGATAGGCTTTTTCCGTTGAGATTGGGGGAGATTCAAACAAGAGGACATGAGCTGAGAGTTAAAGGGCAAAAGTTTAGGGGTAACATGAGAGGGAAGTTCTTTACTCAGAGAGTGGTAGCTGTGTGGAACGAGCTTCCAGCAGAAGTGGTTGAGGCAGGTTCGATGTTGTTATTTAAAGTTAAATTGGATAGCTATATGGACGGGAAAGGAATAGAGGGTTATGGGCTGAGTGCAGGTCGGTGGGACTAGGTGAGAGTAAGAGTTCAGCACGAACTAGAAGGGCCGAGATGGCCTGTTTCTGTCCGGTAATTGTTATATGGTTATGCCATATGACAGCATGGAATAATATCAATCTTTTCACATGTTGTTGAAGTTTTAAATGGCTATTAAGCTGTCCTGCTTTAAGTGAACTAGTAGTTCTTTAGCACTTCATGCCCTTTGCTTCTTTGGAATTCGACATAGTGAATCAATGATTTCTTCAATAAAAACAGTATAATTAGCCAGTTCTAAAATCTGCAGGCAAATCATTACAGACTCTACGTTGTCAAGAAACCAGAAAAAAATGTGATTGTGTATGATTATGAAGCATACTTATCATGCCACTGAGGTAGAGGATGATAACCTTTTGTGCACAGTTTAAATTCCTTTGTGCACCAGCAGCAAAATATGTGTGCGCATGCACACCTTAGAGGGAACATTGCTGCTGACTCATTGGTCATTTGTCCAGCCTGGTTTCCTAAAAAGCTGGTTAAGATCAAGTGTAGCCTCTTAGTTAGTTGGGCCATCCCCAATCCCTGGTCATAATACTGAACTAATCCTCATAGAGGGATCAGAAGTGGAGAGAGTGAGCAGTTTTAAGCTCCTGGGTGTCAAGATCTGGGGATATAACCTGGTCCCAACATATGGATGCAGTTATAAAGAAGGCAAGACAGTGGCTATACTTCGTTAGCAGTTTGAAGAGATTTGGCATGTCAACAAATACACTCAAAAACTTCTATAGATGTACCTTGGAGAGCGTTCTGACAGGCTGCATCACTGTCTGGTATGGGGGGGCGGTGTTGAGGGGGCAGCTACTGCACAGGACCCATAGAAGCTACATAGGGCTATTAATCTAGTTGGCTCCATCTTGGGTACTAGCCTATAAAGTACCCAGGACATCTTCAGGGAGTGGTGTCTCAGAAAGGCAGCATCCATTACTAAGTACCTCCAGCATGCAGGGCATACTGTTTTCTCACTGCTACCATCAATTAGGAGGTACAGAAGCTTGAAGGTATGCACTCAGTGATTCAGGAACAGCTTCTTCCCCTCTGCCATCCGATTCCTAAATGGACATTGAACCTTTGGACACTACCTCACTTTTTGTTAATATACAGTATTTGTTTTTTTTTTGCACGATTTTTAATCTGTTCAATATATGTATACTGTAATTGATTAATTTATTTATTATCATTATTTTTCTTTAATTATTTTTTCTTCTGTATTAACTATTGCATTGAACTGCTGCTAAGTTAACAAATTTCATGTCACATGCCGGTGATAATAAACCTGATTCTGATTCTTTTTTCTGATCATCTCCTCTATAACACTTTCTTCCCCCCCGGATGCTTCTCAGTGAGTTTAGCTACCACTCCAACTGATCCATGGAATCTGAGAGGAGTTGCACTTCCTGCAAATGTAGTTGTCAGGAACCATGACTATTCCCTGATTCCATATCTCAGAGGAAGATTATGTCACTCCATTTATACTTGTGAAGATCAAACTGCCTGAAAATATGAAAAGGGAGATAACTTCTCTTTTTGCAAAGATAACTATATGGTGTAGGTCTCAGATCAGCTATTTATTTTTCTAATGGCAGAATGGATTCCAGGCACAAAAGGTACTGACCAGTTTCTATGTTTTATGATATTTCTTCAGATCAAAATCTGTAAGTATTCAATGTTTATGTATTTATGGTCATATTTCACATTCATTCTTTTCTAATTCCTCATTATGTGGTCCATAGATAGTACTTGTGAAGATTGTGATTCACAAAGTGATCCTAATAATCCATCAAAGAAACTTGGAAATAGAGAACTGAAGCATCTTTCTGACTTGACTGACATGAACATCAAAACCAAGGAGGCACCAGAGGAAGAATTAAGGTAGAATGTGCATTTATAAGTACAACGGTTTTGTGTAACAAGATATTAAATTGAAAAGTTGACTATTTGTTCTTAACCATGTGTGATTGATTCTCAGATTGTGCAAAACTATCTAGTTCAAAAATGTACTTGAGTTAATCACTGAACCAGAATTTACTTGGTTTTTGCGAACCATCTTCGAGTAATTTCTCTAGGACTAATATTTTAAATATGCCTCTGAATCTGTGGAAGTTCCAATCAAATGGCACATTAGACTGAATTCTAGGCAACTTTTGTGGAGTGATCAGTGTTATTACTTACAAGTTTGCTTTAGCAGTATCTCTGCCTTTTCCCAAATTTCCTCTTTAGCTCCAGACCAATTAACTCATACCCATTCTGGACTGAAATAGCTTTCTTTATGCCCTTCCCTAACTCATTATAATTCTAACACGAGGAAATCTGCAGATGCTGGAATTTCAAGCAACACACTTAAAAGTTGCTGGTGAACACAGCAGGCCAGGCAGCATCTCTAGGAAGAGGTACAGTCGACGTTTCGGGCCGAGACCCTTCGTCAGGACTAACTGAAAGAAGAGCTAGTAAGAGATTTGAAAGTGGGAGGGGGAGATCCAAAATTATAGGAGAAGACAGGAAGGGGAGGGATGGGGTCAAGAGCTGCACAGTTGATTGGCAAAAGGGATATGAGAGGATCGTGGGACAGGAGGCCAAGGGAGAAAGAAAAGGGGGAGGGGGGAAAAGCCCGGAGGATGGGCAAGGGGTATAGTGAAAGGGACAGAGGAAAAAAAAGGAGAGAGAGAGAAAAAGAATGTGTGTATATAAATAAATAATGGATGGGGAGATGGGGCATTAGTGGAAGTTTGAGAAGTCAATGTTCATGCCATCAGGTTGGAAGCTACCCAGATGGAATATAAGGTGTTGTTCCTCCAACCTGAGTGTGACTTCATCTTTATAGCAGAGGAGGCCATGGATAGACATATCAGAATGGGAATGGGACATGGAATTAAAAGGTGTGGCCACTGGGAGATCCTGCTTTCTCTGGCGGACAGAGTGTAGGTGTTGAGTGAAACGATCTCCCAGTCTGCGTTGAGTCTCACCAATATATAGAAGGCCACATCGGGAGCACTGGATGCAGTATGTCATCCCAGCCGACTCACAGGTGAAGTGTCGCCTCACCTGGAAGGACTGTCTGGGGCCCTGAATGGTAGTGAGGGAGGAACTGTAAGGGCATGTGTTGCACTTGTTCCACTTACAAGGATGAGTGCCAAGAGGGAGATTGGTGGGGAGGGATAGGGGGGACGAATGGACAAGGGAGTGCCAGGAGAGAGATCAGAGGGAGGTGGGGAGGGATGGGGGGGGGGAACGAATGGACAAGGGAGTTGCGTAGGGAGCGATCCCTGTGGAAAGCAGGGGTGGGGGAGGGAAAGGTGCTTGGTGGTGGGATCCCGTTGGAGGTGGCGGAAGTTATGGAGAATTATATGTTGGACCTGGAGGCTGGTGGGGTGGTAGGTGAGGTGAGGTCAGTCCCTATATACTTCCATCCCCCATCAGGAAGGTCTCAAAGCTCTCCGCTTCTTTTTGGATTCCAGACCTAACCAGTTCCCCTCTACCACCACTCTGCTCCATCTAGTGGAATTAGTCCTTACTCTTAATAATTTCTCCTTTGGCTCCTCCCACTTCCTCCAAACTAAAGGTGCAGCCATGGGCACCCGTATGGGTTCTAGTTATGCCTGCCTTTTTGTTGACTTTTGTGGAACAATCTATGTTTCAAACCTATCCTGGTATCTGTCCCCCCACTTTTTCTTTGCTACATCGACGACTGCATTGGTGCTGCTTCCTGCACGCATGCTGAGCTCGTTGACTTACATTAACTTCGCCTCCAACTTTCACCATGCCCTCAAGTTTACCTGGTCCATTTCCAACACCTCCCTCCCCTTTCTAGATCTTTCTATCTCTATCTCTGGAGACAGCTTATCTACTGATGTCTACTATAAGCCTACTGACTCTCACAGCTATCTGGACTATTCCTCTTCTCACCCTGTCTCTTGCAAAAATGCCATCCCCTTCTCGCAATTCCTCTGTCTCCGCTGCATCTGCTCTCAGGATGAGGCTTTTCATTCCAGGCCGAAGGAGATGTCCTCCTTCTTTAAAGAAAGGGGCTTCCCTTCCTCCACCATCATCTCTGCTCTCAAACACATCTCCCCCATTTCATGCACATCTGCTGTCACTCCATCCTCCCGCCACCCCACTAAGAATAGGGTTCCCCTTGTCCTCACCTACCACCCCACCAGCCTCCGGGTCCAACATATAATTCTCCATAACTTCCGCCACCTCCAACGAGATCCCACCACTAAGCACATCTTTCCCTCCCCCCCCGACTCCCTTGTCCATTCGTCCCACCTATCCCTCCCCACCAATCTCCCTCTTGGCATTTATCCTTGTAAGTGGAACAAGTGCTACACATGCCCTTATACTTCCTCCCTCACTACCATTCAGGGCCCCAGACAGTCCTTCCAGGTGAGGCGACACTCCACCTGTGAGTCGGCTGGGGTGATATACTGTGCTCCCGATGTGGCCTTCTATATATTGGTGAGACCCGACGCAGACTGGGAGACCGTTTCGCTGAACACCTATGGTCTGTCCACCAGAGAAAGCAGGATCTTCCAGTGGCCACACATTTTAATTCCACGTCCCATTCCCATTCTGATATGTCTATCCACGGCCTCCTCTGCTGTAAATATGAAGCCACACTCAGGTTGGAGGAACAACACCTTATATTCCGTCTGGGTAGCCTCCAACCTGATGGCATGAACATTGACTTCTCAATCTTCTGCTAATGCTCCACCTCCCCTTGTACCCCATCCGTTATTTATTTATTTATATATATATATATATATATATATATACACGCATTCTTTTTCTCTCTCTCCTTTTTCTCCTTCTGTCCCTCTCACTATACCCCTTGCCCATCCTCTGGGCTTTCAACCCTTCCCCCTTTTCTTTCTCCCTAGGTCTCCAGTCCCATGATCCTCTCATCCCTTTTGCCAATCACCTGTCCAGCTCTTGGCTCCATCCCTGCCCCTCCTGTCTTCTCCTATCATTTTGGATTTCCCCCTCCCCCTCCCACTTTCAAATCTCTTATTCGCTCTTCTTTCAGTTAGTCCTGACGAAGGGTCTCGGCCGGAAACGTCGACTGTACCTCTTCCTGGAGATGCTGCCTGGCCTGCTGCGTTCACCAGCAACTTTTAAGGGTGTTACTTATTGTAACTCTGCAGCTTTTGTAAACCTGATGAGATCAACAGTGCAGAAACACATCAAGCGATCCCGATTGAAGTTAAGATTGGAGACTGAGCTTAAATTTAAAATTTGCTTGCAGTTCCTCAGTTATGGATGCCAATATAGAATGAGTGTCAGAACCAGGTTTATTATCACTGGCATGATAATATAGAACATAAATAAATAAAACAATTATAGTAAATATTTAATAGATTAAAAATAGTGCAGAAACAGAAATAATATGTATTTAAAAAAAGTGAGTCAAGGTTCATGGGTTCAATGTCCATTTAGGAATTGTATGGCAGAGGGGAAGAAACTGTTCCTGAATCATTGTGTATGTGTCTTCAAACTTCCTGATAGTGACAATGAGAAGAGAGCATGCCCTGGGTGATGGGGGTCCTTAATAATGGATGTTGCCTTTTAGAGGCACTGCTCCTTCAAGATGTCTTGGATACTACGGAGGCTAGTACCCAAGATGGAGTTGACTAATTTTACAACTTTCTGTAGCTTCTTTTGGTCCTGTGCAGTAGCCTCCCCTCCCCCTATACCAGAGGGTGTTGCAGCCTGTCAGAATAGTTGCTGCCTTGCTTTTTTAATAGCTGTATCGATATGTCGGGACGAGGTTAGATCCTCAGCGATCTTGACACCAAGGAACTTGATATTGCTCACTTTCTCCTGCTCTGATCCCTCTATGAGGATTGGTGTGTGTCCCCTCATCTTAACCCTTTGTGAAGTCCACAATCAGCTCTTAGGTCTTACTGATGTTGAGTGCAAGGTTGTTGCACTCAACTAGCTGGTATATCTCACTCCTGTACGCCCTCTTGTCTCCATCTGAAATTCAGTCAACAGTGGTTGTATCATCGGCAAATTTACAGGTGTCATTTGACCTATGCCTAGCCACACAGTCATGGGTATAGAGAGAGTAGAGCAGTGGGCTAAACGTGCATCCCTGAGGTGTACCAGTACTGATCGTCAGTGAGGAGATGTTACTACCAATCTGCACAGATTGTGGTCTTCTGGTTAGGAAGTAGAGGATCCAGTTTCAGAGGGAGGTACTGTGGTAAACCATATATATATGTTGTAACTGGGTTACCTGTCTGGACATGCTCCTCTGCTGACTGCCCCTGTGGCTCTTCCCACAGACCCCTGAATAAATGCGTTTGGGCCTCCTCTCAGTCCAGGGGCAGACACTCAGCATGCTGGAGGTCACATTTTACTGCGAATAAAAGCCTTTCAGTAGTTACTCTACTTCCAGTCTTTTGGAGTTATTGATGGTGCATCAGGTACAGAGACCCAGTTTCTGTAGCTTTTTGATCAGGACTGCAGGAATAATGATGTTAAGCACTGAGCTATAGTCAATGAAAAGCATGCTGACTTAGGTGTTTGTTTGTCTGGGTGATCGAAGGTCGCATGAAGAGCCATTGAGATTTCTTCTGCTTTAGATCTATTGTGGCGATTGACAAATTGCAGTGGGTCCAGGTCCTTGCTGAGGCAGGGTTTGATTCTAGCCATGACCAACCTCTCAAAGTATTTCATCACTGTAGTCGTTAAGGTAGCTCCCACTACTCTTCTTGGGCATTGGTATAAATTGTTGCCCTTTTGAAGCAGGTGGGGACTTCTGACCATAGCAGTAAGAGGTGGAAAATGTCTTTGAATATACCCACCAGTTGGTTGGCACAAATTTTACGGGACTTACAGGTACTCAGTTGGGGTCTGCCACCTTCCAAGGGTTCACCCTCCTGACGTTGACCTCTGAGACAGAGATCACAGGGCCACCGGGTGCAGCAGGGATCAGTACAGCTGTAGTTATATTCTGTAGTAAGTGTGCATACAGGGCATTGAGCTTGTCTGGTAGTGAAGCATTACTGCCATTCATGATGTTGGGTTTGATTTGTAGGACGTAATATCCTGTAAACCCTGCCAGAGTTGATGTGCATTCGATGTTTCCTCCAACCTCTCTCAGAATTGTTTCCTTAGTCTTGAAATAGCTCTCTGCAAGTCATATTTGGTTTTCTTGTACAGACTTGGGTTGCCAGACTTAAATCCAACAGATCTGGCCCTCGGCAGGTGACGAGCCTCCTGGTTCATCTACAGCTTTTCATTTAGAAAGGTACAGGAAGTTTCCGTAGGCGCACACACCCATCCACGTAGGTTATAATGAAGTCGCTAACAACTGCAGCATGCTCATCCAGATTCGAAGATGAATCCCTGAATACATACAAATGAACTCCCATGATATTATTAAATTGAAATGTTTGACATATGTGCCTATGATCTTTGTTATAGATAGTAGAACTAGTTTCTTCTCTCTGTACCTTTAGTAGTTGTTCTTTCTTCTGCTGCTGTAGCCCATCCACTTCAGGGTTTGATGCGTTGTGCATTCAGATGCTCTTCTGCGCACCACTGTTGAAACTTGTGGTTATTGGAGTTACTATTGCCTTCCTGTCAGTTTGAATCAGTCTGCCCATTTGTCTCTGACTTTTCTCATTAACAAGGCATTTTTGCCCACAAAATTGCTTCTTATTAGATTTAGTTTTTCGTGTCATCCTCTATAAACTCCAGAAGCTGTTGTGTGTGAAATTCTAAAGAGGTCAGCGGTTTCTGAGATACCTAAACCACCCTGCCTCGCACCAACAATCATTCCGTGGTCAAAGTCACTTAGATCACTTTTCTTCTGCATTCTGGTGTTTAGTTTGAACAACAACTGGACCATATCTGCACACTTTTGTGCATTAAATTACTGCCACAGATCTGTGCTGATTCGACATTAACCAGCAGTTGTGTAGATGTACCTAATAAACTGGCCACTGAATGTATAGAAGTTTTATTAGGCAGCACTTGGAGTGCATTGTGTGCAATTATAGTCACTCCATTATTGGAAGGATGTGGAGACTTTGGGGAGGAGGTTTGCCAGAATGCTGCCTAGATTAGATGGTATAAGATATAGGGAAAGTTTGGACAAACCTAGATTATCTTTGAAGCTTTGGAGATTGAGGGGAAGACCTGAAAGAAGTTTATAAAATTATGGGATGGATAGATGGGGTAGCTGGCCAAAGATTTTCCCCCCAGGGTAGAAATATCAATAACACAAAATACTCTGCAGATGCTGGGGTCAAAGCTGAGGAACGGTCTCGGCCCGAAACGTTGACTGTTCATTTCCACGGATGCTGCCCGACCTGCTGAGTTCCTCCAGCATGTTGTGCGTGTTGCTAGAAATATCAATATTAGAAGACATGCATTTAATGTGCGAAAGGGATAATTTAAAGGGTTTGTATAGGGAAGGTTTTTACACAGAGTGGTGGGTGCTTTGAATGGGCTGTCAGAAGTGGAAGCATATCTAAAAATGAAGTTCAATAAACTTTTAGGTAGACACATGTATATGTACAGAGTGCAGAGATATGGTCTCAGTGTAGGCAGGAGAGATTTGCTTTAATTTGGCATCGTGTTTGGCACAGACATCGTGGGCTGAAGGGCTTGTTCCTGTGCTGTAGTAGTGTTCTACATTGTAAGTTATTAACCATGGCATTTTCTTCTCTGGTCTTCATCCTGACTGTTACACCATGCAAGTGTTTCTACAATTGGGGTTCAAAGTCTAGCCTGTCCTCTGCTGCTCTTGTCAAACAGCTAGGTTGAGTTTTATGCTTTAGGAATAATAAAAATATTTCCAACTAATAGATATAAATTTATTTTGACTGAGATATCACACTTTAACTATCAACTCACTTGCAAAAAATGATAACATAACTAAATCAAGACATCATAACAGAAACTGAAGTTATAATTGGAAGTAAACAGAATTCTTGCTTGTTCTTTGGGTGCCAAAGAGAATGGCGGTGGATGAGGGTAACCTTACTGAAGTTTGTAAAATTAACAGGGGCATGGATAAAGTAGATAGTCATGGTTCTTTTCTGAGGGTAGGGGAGGGTAAATCAGGAGGGTATAGGTATCAAGTGGGGAAAGATTTAAAGGTGATCCCTCACACAGAAAGATCTGTTTTATGGAACAAGATGCCAGAGGAAACTCTAGAGAATGGTACAATTGTAATGATTAGAAGACAGTTAGACAGGTACATGGATAGTAAAGATATAGACTTCTCATAGGAAGATGGGTGTAGGTCATATAGGTATGTGGTTTGCATGGAAGTGTTTTATTGAAGGGCCAGTTTCTCTGCTGTATATCTCTATTCTCTATGTGATTCAACTGTTCAGAGATTTGAAATGAGTTAAATATAAATCTTCAACATTCTAAATTTTAATCAATAATTTAATGTAGGGACTTAGTTGTTAGAATCAAGAGTTAAGAGGAGACCTGAGGGGTATGCTTTCCCACAGAGTAGTTGATATCTGGACTGAACTGTCAGAGAAGGTGGTTGATGCAGGAACAACAGCAACATTTAAGAGGCATTTGGAGAGATGCTTGAATGAGTAGAGCATAAAGGGTTACAGAATTAATGCAGAGAGGTGGTTGACATAGACGTGGTGGGCTGAAGAGCCTGCTCCTGTGTTGTATGACTGACTTCATGAGCAAGATAATTGGAATACCATGCCATAGTTGCGATGAGACACCTTTCAAATGTTGGTTTGTGAACATTAACAACCGGGGAAAATTCTTGGAAGAATAATACCAACAACAGAAAATGAAAATACTGGAGTTTATTGTCATCTTTAGGCATCAATTTTATTTCAACTTTCCCAGAGCTGATGCTTTGTGATTTGCACCTTGAAAGAATTGGCAAAATGAGTATGAGATTCCAGTATGAGATTGCATGCTCTGTTCTGACCTGAAGGGATTGAGTGCATTCTGAGTAGCCAGGGGTATACTGTAGCAATATTCCTTGGGATTGTGGTGAAAAGAATAGCTTTCAGTATTTGTAGCCTTAACTTCTCTTTGTCAAATGTTTTAATAAAATAGCATCTGACAATCTTTTTCACCAGTTCAGAAGTACCAGCCAAGATCTTAATCTGAGGTGATGGTGGGTGATGCTGAGCCCTACAGGTGATTTTTGAGTGCTTGTTTATTTCTGGTGTGCAGATTAACATTGTCTCATAGATAAAATCTACATGGCGAAACAAATTGAGAGGTCGCACTAAGTTCTGTATGATAGACGTGCCAGTAACATTCTACAAAACTATCTGTTAAACCTGGTAATTTTCTGAGGACCTAAACTGGTAGAATATTAAGTGAAAATAGAAGACTATATAGCACCCATATGATCCAATCAGCTTCAAGCTTCATACACACACCAAACCTTCACCATCATCTACAACCACGTTGCCTCAAATTGCTGCATGATTCTTGACTTCTGTTCATTCTGAAATTCCTTTCTAAGTTGTGAAATGTAATACCTCAGCTTGGCATAGAGTTGTTGCCTGTTGGTTTGAATTCGTATCCTTTTGTTCTTCACTCCTGAACTATCCAAATTTTACCAAATGTAGAATTCTGGAGTGTAAAGCTTGTGTTGTTCCAGTTTTCTTCATTACTTGGGACTCTTATTCTACATGCTTTCCAGCATTTAAACTGCTCTCCATTCATTAAGAATTGGGCATGAGATGTAGGTATCATCTAATCAGAGAACTGCACCATTTCTTCATGAGTATCTCTAAAGTGATGTTATGCTGTGACTGCTGTATTTCTGACTGAATTAATACTGAATGAAGATCTCATTTCTTCCCTCAAGTAGATGTAAAAGATGTTGGGATAGAATTTGAAGAAGACTAGGAAGTAAGAATTTCATCTATCAGTGTTTTACCATCTTTACAGACAAGTGCATAAGTGGTTGGGAAATTAATGGAGATAATTAGAGATTCTAAGGGGCAAGATTTATGTACATTTGGAAGAGCAAGGATTAATAGGGATACTCAGCAGGGCTTTGTGCAGAGGATATAATGCCTAACTAATGTGAATGAGTGTTTGGAAGAGCTAAGAAGATGTAGTTGACATTGTCAAGGTGGACTTTAGTGAGTCAAATTGGCTTGTTGATAAGAGGCAGAGTATATGGCAGAAGGATACTTTCCTGATTGGACATCTGTGACCAGTGGTGGACCATGGGACTGATATTGAGACCCTTTTTTGAGTAATATGAATGTAGGAACTATGGTTAGTAAGTCTGCAAATGACATTAAAATTAGTGTTGTTGTGTGCAAGGAATGTTGTTCAAGACTACAGTGAGGGTAAGAATAGGATACTCTGGAGGATGAACAAGTGGCTGAGGAACTGGTGTAGGGGACAGAGTTTCAGATTTCAGGATCATTAGGACCTCTTCTGGGGCAGGTGGGACCTGTACAAGAGAGACTGGTTACACTTGAACTACAAAGGGACCAATATCCTTTCAGGGAGGTTTGTTGGTGCTATTGGGGAGGCTTTAAACTAGATTTGCAGGGGGATGGGAACCAGAGTGCCAGAGCTGACAGTGTGGCTGGGGTGAAAATAAATGATGTTATAAGTTCAAGCAAAGCCGTAAATAGAAAAGTTGTGAGTGGTGGTAAAAATCTCCTGAGGTGTATATATTTCAATGCTAGGAGTATTGCGGGAAAGGCGGACGAGTTGAGGACGTGGATTGACACGTGGAATTATGACGTTATAGCAATTAGTGAAACTTGGCTACAGGAAGGGCAAGACTGACAGCTCAATATTCCAGGGTTCCGATGTTTCAGATGTGATCGAGGCAGAGGAATGAAAAGTGGGAGAGCGGGGTGGTAGCATTGCTTGCCAGGGAAAATGTTACAGCAGTGGTCAGGCAGGACAGTTTAGAGAAGGGGTCCCCAACCTTTTTCGCACTGCGGACTGGTTTCATATTGACAATATTCTTACGGACCAGCCGACCGGGGGTGGTGATGGTAGGGTTGCCAACGGACAAGAGTATCAGTCAGATACGCTGGATTTACCCCAAAAAGACTGCAATGACTGTCAGGCCTTGCGCGGGCACCAGCGCGCATGCGTGTACGATTTTTTTTCTACAAATTCTTTTTGGCGATTCTCTTCGGCGGGGAGGGGGCGTTAATCATGAACAGAATATCGGTGATAAGTGGCTAATACACTCAATTTCCTTTCTAAATGGGTTTATCTAACAAATTTAATATTAAACACACAGTGCATATTTTCCTCGCATGAATATAGTGATAAGTCAATTATCAGGGGGGCTTGAAGTAAGTGTTGAACGAACTTCCAGTAGAAGTGGTAGAGGCAGGTTTGATATTATCATTTAAAGAAAAATTGGATAGCTACATGGACAGGAAAGGAATGGAGGGTTTTGGGCTGAGTGCATGTTGGTGGGACTAGGTGAGAGTAGCGTTCGGCACGGACTAGAAGGGGAGAGATGGCCTGTTTCCGTGCTGTAATTGTTATATGGTTATATAAGTCAACAGCATCATAACATTTTAAGTAATGTTTGGATATAAAACACACAGTGCATATTTTCCCCGTATGAGCATATAAAATCATTGCAACACGCCAATATCGCTGAATCAGCGGGAGCCGTGGGCTTGTTTCCCTGCAACAACACGGTCCTATTGAGGGGTGATGGGAGACAGTGATACTGGAAGAGGGTTCCTTGTGTCTAGTCTATTCCGCAATTTAGTTTTTGTTGCATTCATTGCAGAGATATGTTGGAAATGGAAGCAACGTTTTCAGTGCTTTCGTGGCTATCTCAGCATTTTTAGCCTTGACTTTGATCCAGAATGCCAGCAGAGATGTTATGTCAAATATACTTTCCAGCCCGCCGTCATTTGCAAGCTCAAGGAGTTGATCTCCTTCCCGCGCTGAAATGGATGATGCGCGGGTAATGACCTCGCATGTGTAATGGCTCAATAGTGGATGTGACAGGGAATGAGGAAAGGTGCAGCTGACTCCTATCGCCAAATCATATCGCTTCCTCGCGGCCCGGTAGCGCATGCTTGGCGGCCCGATACCAGTCCGCGGCCCGGTGGTTGGGGACCGCTGGATTAGAGGGCTTGTCTACTGAGTCCTTATGGGTGGAGCTGAGAAACAGGAAAGGTATGGCCACATTGGTGGGGTTGTATAATAGACCATCCAATAGTCAACGAGAATTGAGTTAGGACAAGTGACGGAAGTGTGTGTAGGGGAGCACTTTGGTTCCAGTGATCGTAACACCATTAATTTCAACTTGATCATGGACAAGGATAGATCTGGTCCTAGGGTTGAGGTTCTGAACTGGAAGAAGGCCAAATTTGAAGAAATGAGAAAAGATCTAAAAAGTGTGGATTGGGACGGGTTGTTCTCTGGCAAGGATGTGATTCGTAAGTGGGAAGCCTTCAAAGGAGAAATTTGGAGAGTGCAGAGCTTGTATGTTCCTGTCAGGATTCAAGGCAAAGTAAATAGGAATCAGGAACCTTGGTTCTCAAGGGATATTGCAACTCTGATAAAGAAGAAGAGAGAGTTATATGACATGTATAGGAAACAGGGAGTAAATAAGGTGCTTGAGGAGTATAAAAAGTGCAAGAAAATACTTAAGAAAGAAATCAGGAGGGCTAAAAGAAGACATGAGATTGCCTTGGCAGTCAAAGTGAAGGATAATCCAAAGAGCTTTTACAGGTATATTGAGAGTAAAAGGATTGTAAGGGATAAAATTGGTCCTCTTGAAGATCAGAGTGGTCGGCTATGTGCAGAACCAAAGGAAATGGGGGAGATCTTAAATAGGTTTTTTGCATCTGTATTTACTAAGGAAACTGGCATGAAGTCTATGGAATTAGGGGAAACAAGTAGTGAGATCATGGAAACTGTACAAATCGAAAAGGAGGAGGTCCTTGCTGTCTTGAGGCAAATTAAAGTGGATAAATCCCCAGGACCTGACAGGGTATTCCCTCGGACCTTGAAAGAGACTAGTGTTGAAATTGCAGGGGCCCTGGCAGATACATTTAAAATGTCAGTGTCTACGGGTGAGGTGCCGGAGGATTGGAGAGTGGCTCATGTTGTTCCATTGTTTAAAAAAGGATCGAAAATTAATCTGGGAAATTATAGGCCGGTAAATTTGACGTCGGTAGTGGGTAAGTTATTGGAGGGAGTACTAAGAGACAGAATCTACAAGCATTTGGATATACAGGGACTTATTAGGGAGAGTCAAGATGGCTTTGTGTGTGGTAGGTCATGTTTGACCAATCTATTGGAGTTTTTCGAGGAGGTTACCAGGAAAGTGGATGAAGGGAAGGCAGTGGATATTGTCTACATGGACTTCAGTAAGGCCTTTGACAAGGTCCCGCATGGGAGGTTAGTTAGGAAAATTCAGTCGCTAGGTATACATGGAGAGGTGGTAAATTGGATTAGACATTGGCTCAGTGGAAGAAGCCAAAGAGTGGTAGTAGAGAATTGCTTCTCTGAGTGGAGGCCTGTGACTAGTGGTGTGCCACAGGGATCAGTGCTGGGTCCATTGTTATTTGTCATCTATATCAATGATCTGGATGATAATGTGGTAAATTGGATCAGCAAATTTGCTGATGATACAAAGATTGGAGCTGTAGTGGACAGTGAGGAAGGTTTTCAGAGCCTGCAGAGGGACTTGGACCAGCTGGAAAAATGGGCTGAAAAATGGCAGATGGAGATTAATACAGACAAGTGTGAGGTATTGCACTTTGGAAGGACAAACCAAGGTAGAACATACAGGGTAAATGGTAAGGCACTGAGGAGTGCAGTAGAACAGAGGGATTTGGGAATACAGATACAAAATTCCCTAAAAGTGTCGTCACAGGTAGATAGGGTCGTAAAGAGAGCTTTTGGTACATTGGCCTTTATTAATCTTAGTATTGAGTATAAGAGCTGGAATGTTATGATGAGGTTGTATAAGGCACTGGTGAGATGGAATCTGGAGTATTGTGTTCAGTTTTAGTCACCAAATTACAGGAAGGATATTAATTAGGTTGAAAGAGTGCAGAGAAGGTTTACAAGGATGTTTCTGGGACTTGAGAAACTCAGTTACAGAGAAAGGTTGAACAGGTTAGGACTTTCTTCCCTGGAGCATAGAAGAATGAGGGGAGATTGATAGAGGTATATAAAATCATGATGGGTATTGATAGAGTGAATGCAAGCAGGCTTTTTCCACTGAGGCAAGGGGAGAAAAAAAACCAGAGGACATGGGTTAATGGTGAGAGGGGAAAAGTTTAAAGGGAACATTGGGGAGGGCTTCTTCACACAGAGAGTGGGGGGAGTATGGAATGAGCTGCCAGACGAGGTGGTAAATGTGGGTTCTTTTTTAACATTTAAGAATAAATTGGACAGATACGTGGATGGGAGGTGTATGGAGGGATATTGTTCGTGTGCAGGTCAGTGGGACTAGGCAGAAAATAGTTCAGCACAGCCAAGAAGGGCCAAAAGGCCTGTTTCTGTGCTGTAGTTTTTCTATGGTTTCTATAGTTTCTAAAAGGAGAGAGTTCAGATAGAAAGTTGGGGAGAATATTGGCAAATGGAATTTAATCCTGGGAAGTGAGAGGTGATGCGTTTTGAAAAGTCATATAGGGTAGGACATGTACAGGAAGTGGTTGGGCATTAAGAAATGTCGGTGAACAGGGACCTGGAGTTCAAGTCCATAGGTCCTTGAAACTAGTGACATATGTGGATAAGGGTGGTGAAGAAGGCATTTGTCATGCTTGCCTTTATTGATCGAGGCATTACAGTTGGGACGTTATATCACAACTGTTCAACACTAGTATGACTGCACTGGTGTTTGTGTGCAGTTCTGGTTGGCTCGTTATTGGAAGGATGGTAAGAGAAACAAGGTCTTGGATTGGAGGATTTTTGATTATGGGGAAAGGCATGATCAGCTGGGTTTTCCTCACCCTCGCCCTCCCCCTACCCTCTTCCTTCTCTTCCCATTATCAACCCCAAAAGGTTGTACTGATGCCTGCATTTCATTTCTTTCAGCCCTTATATGCTTCACACTGTAATAGTATATGTATGTTTAACTGTTTCGTAATGATGACAAAACCTACACAACCTAGAATGATGTTTTCCAACAGGATATAAGAAATAATTAAGCATAGTATGCCAAATTTTAAGTGGTGTCAAAATAATTCCTTTCCTTTTTACCCCCTTCTCTCATAAACCCAACAGTTTTATGTATTCTTAAAAAGATGTCTCCCTTTATGCCCATGATCCCACAAGTCTTGCCATAACCCCCTAGTTTTTAACCAACCCCTTAGCTTCTGATTTGCTAAGTGGAAGGCCTATATCCACTGTTGAATTTTTAACAGCTTTCTTTGCTAAACAATCAACCCACTCATTGCTCTCAACGTTTCTATGTGCAGGGACCCATCAGAAGAAAACATATAAACCACTACTGTGTATACAAAATAATATTTGATGAGCTTTCAACAGTAAATCTGACTGACTGCTAGAATGATCTGTTTTAAGACTCATCAAAACTGAAAAGAGATCTGAACAAGTTACAATTTTACATGGGCAGATTTCCGCCACCCAATGTAAGCCAAAAATAATGGCAGCCAATTCTGCTGTATATACTGATATATGCTTAGTAAGTAGTTTCTTTATGGTTGCCTGAAATTTTTGGCACAAAAACAGCTGCACCAACATTCCCAGCTAAATTATCCTTTGATCTACCTGTAGTGAAGAGGGCTGAAGGGTGACCTGATATACTCCCTAAATTTAAGAGACATTCAGATAGAATTATATAGGCAAGGCATAGAAAGTAATGGTCCTTATATGGCCGAATTAATTTAGTGCGGATGGACAAAAAGGTTGAGATGGAGACAACTCTGTATCTATGATTTTTTTTACTGCTGGACTTTTTACAAGCATATGTTAGACCAAAACACATAGAATTAGGCCATTCAGCCCATTGAGTTTGCTCCTCCATAACATGGCTAATTTATTATACCCCTCAACCTCATTCTTTGTCTTCTTCTTGTAATCTATGACACCCTTATTAATAAAGAATCTATTGAGCTCTGCTTAAATATACCCAATGACATGGCCTCCACTGACATCTGTGGCAGTAAATTCTGCAGATTCACTACCTTCTGGCTAATGAAATTTCTCCCCATCACTGTTCTAAATGGCCATGTCTTGATTCTGAGACTGTGCCATCTGGTCCTAGGCTCCCCCACTATAGGAAACATTCTTTCCACATCTACTCTAAGCTTTTCAATAATTGTAAGGTTTTGATGAGACCCACCCTTATTCTTCTAAACTCCAGAGAGTGCAGTCCTAGACCCATCAGATGCTTAACCCTTTCATTCTTGGAATAATTCTTGTGACCCTCCTCTGGACCCTCTACAATGCCAGCACATCTTTTTTTTTCAGATAAGGGGCACAAAACTGTTCACAATACACCAGCATAATCTGACTGATGCTTCATAGAGCCACATCCTGGCTTTTATATTCTAGACTTCTCGAAATGAATGCTAACATTGCATTTGCCGCCTTGCACCAACTTAACTTGCAAGTTAACCTTTAGGAAATCCTGCACGAGTGCCAACTACCTTTACTCTGATTTTTTAATTTCCTTCCTGTTTAGAAAATAGTTATGCCTTTATTCCTTCCACCAAAATGCATGACCATACACTTCCTGACTCTGTATTCCATCTGCCACTTATTTACCCATTCTTCCAATCTGTCCAAATCCTCCTGTAGACTCCCTACTTCCTCAACACTACCTGCCCCTGCACCTATCTTCATATCTGCAAACTAGGCCACAAAACTATCAATTTTGTCATCCAAATCTTTGACATATAATGTGAACAGAAGTGTTCCCAGCACCGATCCCTAGGGAACATCACTAATCAATGGCAGCCAACCAGAATAGGCTCCCTTTATTCCAACTCTTCGCCTTCTGCCAGGCAGCCAATCTTCTATCAATGCTAGTATATTCCTGTAATAGCATGGACCCTTGTTAAGCAGTCTCATAGCGGCACCTTGTCGTAGGCCTTCTGAAAATCCAAGAGAACAACATCCACTGACTCGCCTTTGTCTATTATGTTCGTATTTTCCTCAGAGAATTCCAACAGATGCGTCAGGTAAGATTGTCGCTTAAGGAAACCATGCTGACTTTGATCTATTACCATGTGCTTCTGAGCAATTTGCAACAACCGGTGTGTGTAAAAAATCTTGTGCTGTGCAATTTTTGCCCAGTGGCAACAACATGTGTGCACTGAATTTTTAAGTGAATGTAAACCTGAACCTATTCTTAGGATAATAAACTACCAAGTGCAGTTTGTTACTCATTGTTTAAAAGAAATAAAATAATAGACATCAGTGAGTCTTATTTCTCATATATGACATCATGTAATAATATCAATCTTTTCACATGTTATTAAAGTTGGTTGAAATGGTCATTAAGCCATCTTGCTTTAAGTGAGCTAACAGATCTTCTGTGCTTCATGCCCTTTGCTTCTTTGGAATTCAACATAGTGGATCAATGATTTCTTCAATAAAAACAGTATAATAAGCCAGTTCTAAAATCTGCACAAAATCATTGCCAGCTCCATGTTGTCAACACCATCCTCATCAGAAACCAGAAAAGGAAATGTGATTATGTATGATCATGAAGTATACTTAACATGCCAAAATAGGTAGAGGGTGACAACCTTTTGTGTGCAGTTCAAATTCCTTTGTGCACTCCTAGCAAAAGATCTGTGTGTCTTTGAGGGAACATTGCTTCTAAGTACCCCGAAATCGTCTCCAACATCTTTCCAACCACTGAGGTCAGGTTAACTGGCCTATAACTTTCTTTCCTAGAGTCATAGAAAAGTGCAGCGCAGAAACAGGCCCTTTGGCCCATCTAATCTGTGCTGAACCTTTAAAACTGCCTATTCCCATCAACCTGCACTGGGGCTATAGCCTTCCATACCCCTACCATCCATCAAAACTTCTCGTAAATGCTGAGATCAAGCTTGCATGCAGCAGTTGCTCTGGCAGCCCGTTCCACATTCTCATGACCCTCTGAGTGAAGGAATTTCCTGTTGTGATCCCCTGAAACTTTGTGCCTTTCACTCTTAACTGCTGACCTATATTTGTTGTCCCAAGCAACCTCAGTGGAAAAAGCCTACTTGCATTTACCCTTTCTATACCCCTCATAACTTTGTATATCTCTCTCAAATCTCCTTTCAATCTTCAAAATTTCAAGGAATAAATGCCTAACCCATTCAGTCTTCCCTTTTAACTCAGGTTCTCCAGATGTGGCAACATCCTTGTAAATTTTCTCTGCTCTCTTTCAACCTTACTTACATTATTCCTGTAAGTAGGTGACCAAAACTGCACACATTACTCCAAATTAGGCCTCACCAATGTCTTATACAACTTCAACATATCATCACATATCCTATATTCAGTCCTTTGATTTATGAAGGCCAGTGTGTCAAAAGCTTGCTGTTTGACCCTATCTTCCTGTGACACAATTTTCAATGAATAATGGACCTGTATTCCCAGATCCCTTTGTTCTACCACACTTGTCAGTGCCCTGCTCTGGTGGGTCCTACTGAAGTGCAACACCTTGCATTTGTCTTCATTAAGTTCCAGCTGTCATTTTTCAGCTGGTCCAGATCTCCCGCAAGCCATGGTAGTCTTCCTGACTGTCCACTATGCTTCCAATCTTGGTGTCATCTGCAAATTTGCTGATCTAGTAAACCACATTATCATCCAGATTGCTGATATAGATGGCAAACAATAATGGACCCAGCACAGTTCCTTGTTTCATTTCACTTGATACAGGCCTCCAATCAGAAAGGCAACCATCTACTACCAGTCTGTGGCTTTTCCCACAAAGCCAATGTCTAATCCAATTTATTACCTCATCTTGAACACCGGGCAACTGAATCTTCTCGACCAACCCCACATGTGGGACCTTGCCAAATGCCTTGCTAAGGTCCATGTAGATGACATCCACTGCCTTGCCTTCATCAACCTTCCTGGTAACTTCCTTGAAAAACTATAAGGTTGGTTAAACATGACCTACTATGGACAAAGACATGCTGATAATCAGTCCATTTCTATCCAAATACTCATATATCTGGTCCCTCAGAATACCTTCCATTAACTATGTACTACTGATATCAGGCTCATTAGCCTATAATTTCCCTGCTTATTTTTAGGTCCTTAAGTAGCAGAGCAACATTGGCTATCCTCCAACTCTCTGGTAGCTCACCTGTCATTGAGGGTGATTTAAATATCTGTGTTCGGGCTCTGGCAATTTCTGCACATCTCCCGCAGGGTCTGGGGGGAATACCTTGTTAAACCCTGGGGATTTATCAACCTTAATTTGCCTCAAATTAGCAAACACCTCCTCCTCTGTAATCTGTATAGGGTCCATGAATTTGATGCTGCTTTGAACAGAGGCTACTCCCATTTGGATAAACAGGGCAGCACTGTGATGATGATTTCTCAAGTGCTGTCAATACCATACAGCCCTCATTGCTGGGGGGAAAGATCCATTTAATGCAGATTAGCACTTCCATTGTATCCTGGATAAAGGATTACCTGACAGGCAGACTTCAGTTTGTGCAGGTTCAGAGCTGTGTGTCAGACATGTCTATAAGCAGCACTGGGCCCCATAGGGTATTGGCTCCCTCCCTTCCTGTTTATCTTCTATACCTCGGGCCTTAGATACAACACATCATGTCGTCTGCAGAAATTCTCTGATGACTCAGCAATGGGTGCATAAAGGGAAGAGGGGAGGATGAATACAGGGCCCTGGTGGAGGACTTTGTCAAATGGTGCAAGTTGAATCATCTGCAGCTCAACAGGGGGATGGGAAGGGGAAAGCAGAAATAAATCAAAGATAGCGTACAACAGAGATGATAGAAAGGACAGGCAGGAGATGAAGCATAATCACAGCCAGTGAGGTGAGTTACAGGGCAATAGAGGCATGGTGCAGTTAAAACAGAAAGCAACAAATACTGGACTGAAAATGTTATATATGAATGCACACCACATAAGAAGTCAAATGGACGATAAATTGGCAAATATGACGTTGTGGCCAACTCTGAAACTTGGCTAAAGGATGGCTGCCATTGGGAGCTGGATGTCAAAGGATATACAGTGTATCAGAAATACAGGTTGGTCGACAGAGGGATGACATAGGATCAGAAGGTGCAGAGTCTCAATGGATTGAGTTAATAGAATGGCAAGGGTAAAAGGACCCTAATGGCATTTGTATACAGGGCTCCAAACAGCAGCTGGGATGTGGATTACAAATTACAGCAGGAGATAGAAAAGACGTGTCAGAAAGGCAATGTTATAATCATCTTTGGACATTTGATCATGAAAATGGATTGGGAAAACCAGGACAGTACTGGAGCTCAAGAGAGAGAATTTGTAGAATGTCTTAAGGGATGGCTTTTTAGAACAACTTGTTGTTGAGGCCACTAGGAGATCGTCAGTGCTGGATTGGGTGTTGTGCAATGATCCGGAGGTGAAAAGAGGGCTTAAGGTTGAAGAACCCTTAGGGGACAGTGATCACAGTATGATCGAGTTCACTTTGAAATTTGAGAAGGAGAAACTAAACTCCAATGTGTTAGTATTTCAGTGGAATAAAGGAAATTACAATGACATGAGAGGAGAACTGGCCAAAGTTGACTGGAAAGGGACACTAGCAGGAAGGACAGCAGAGCAGAAATGACACTGGCGATATTGTAATGAGACACGCAGATGTGGTAGAGGAATTGACAGCGTATCTTGCATTAGTCTTCACAGTGGAAGACATCTGCAGTACACTGGACATTCAAGAGTGTCAGGGAAGTGAAGTTTGTGCAGTGAAAATTATGACTGAGAAGATGCTTAGGAAGCTTAATGGTTTGAGGGTGGATAAATCTCCTGGACCTGATGGAATGCACCCTCGGGTTCTGAAGGAAGTAGCTAGACAGATTGCAGAGGCATTAACAATGATCTTTTAAGAATCAGTAGATTCTGGCATTGTACCGGATGACTCGAAAATTGCAAATGTTACTCTGCTATTTAAGAAGGGTGGGAGGCAGCAGAAAGGAAATTATAGACATTAATGGTTGGGAAGTTGTTGGAATTGATTGTTAGGAATGAGATTACAGAGTACCTGGAGGCACATGACAAGATAGGCCAAAGCCAGCATGGCTTCATGAAAGGAAAATCCTGACTGACGAACCTACTGCAATTTTTTGAGGAAATTTCAAGCAGGGTAGGCAAGGGAGATACAGTGGATGTGGTGTACTTGGATTTTCAGAAGGCATTTGACAAAGTGCCGCACGTGAGGCTGCTTAGTAAGTTAAGAACCTGTGGAATTACAAAGAAGTTATTAGCATGGGTGGAGCATTGCCTGATCGGCAGAAAGCAGTGTGTGTGTGTGTGTGTGTGTGTGTGTGTGTGTGTGTGTGTGTGTGTGTGCGTGCGTGCGTGCGTGCGTGAATAAAGGAATCCTATTCTGGATGGCTGCCGGTTATGAGCTGAGTTCCGCAGGGGTTGGTGTTGGGACCACTGTTTTTGACAATATGTCAAATATTTGGACTATGGGATTAATGGATTGGTGGCTAAATTTGCCAATGATACAAAGGTAGGTGGAGAAGCGGGTAGTGTTGAGGAAACAGAGAGCCTGCAGAGAGACTTAGATAGTTTAGGGGAATGGGCAAAGAAGTGGCAAATGAAATACAATGTTGGGAAGTGTATGGTCATTAACTTTGGTGGAAGAATTAACGGGCAGATTATTATTGAGATGGGTAGAGAATTCAAAAGGCAGAGATGCAAAGGGATTTGAGGGTCCTTGTGCCGGATGCCTTAAAGATTGAACTCCATGTTGAGTCGGTGGTGAAGAAGGTGAATGCAATGTTGGCATTCATTTCTAGAGCTACAGAATATAAGAACAGGGATGTGATGTTGAGGCACTATAAGGCACTCGTGAGACCATACTTATACTTTATACTTTATTGTCGCCAAACAATTGATACTAAAACGTACAATCATCACAGCGATATTTGATTCTGCGCTTCCCGATCCCTGAATTACAAATCAATAGTAAATATAAAAAATTTAAATTATAAATCATGAATAGAAAATAGAAAAATGGAAAGTAAGGTAGTGCAAAAAAAAACGATAGGCAGGTCTGGATATTTGTAGGGTACGGCCCAGATCCGGGGTCAGGATCCGTTCAGCAGTCTTATCACAGATGGAAAGAAGCTGTTCCCAAATCTGACTATACGAGTCTTCAAGCTCTTGAGCCTTCTCCCGGAGGGAAGAAGGATGAAAAGTGCGTTGGCTGGCTGGGTCGTGTCCTTGATTATCCTGGCACCACTGCTCCGACAGTGTGCGGTGTAAAGTGAGTCCAAGGACGGAAGATTGGTTTGTGTGATGTGCTACTCCATGTTCACGATCTTCTGAAGCTTCTTCCGGTCTTGGACAGGACAACTTCCATACCAGGTTGTGATGCACCCTAGAAGAAAGCTTTCTACGGTGCATCTATAAAAATTAGCAAAGGTTTCAGGGGACAGGCCAAATTTCTTTAGTTTTCTCAGGAAGTAAAGGTGCTGGTGGGCCTTCTTGGCAGTGGACTCTGCTTGGTTGGACCAAGTCAGGTCATTTGTGACATTGACCCTGAGGAACTTAAAGCTTTTGACCTGTTCCACTTGCGCACCACCGATGTAAATTGGGTTGTGTGGTCTGCCACTCCTTCTGAAGTCTACAACCAATTCCTTCGTCTTGCTGACGTTGAGGGATAGGTTATTGTCTTCGCACCATGCCACCAGGTTCTTAATTTCTTCTCTGTACTCAAATTCATCATTACCGGAGATACGGCCTACAATTGTTGTATCATCAGCAAACTTATATATTGAGTTTGATGGAAACTTGGCTACATAATCATGGGTGTACGGTGAGTATAGCAGGGGGCTGAGTACGCAGCCTTGTGGGGCACCGGTGCTCAGAGTGATTGTAGAGGAGAGCTTGTCCCCTATTTTTACAGCCTGGGTCCTGTCTGTGAGGAAGTTGAAGATCCAGCTGCTGATCTGAGTGCTAAGGCCCAGGTTCTGGAGCTTAGGAATCAGTTTATTTGGAATGATGGTATTAAAGGCAGAGCTGTAGTCAATGAAAAGGAGCCTTACGTATACGTCTTTATTCTCCAGGTGTTCTAAGGAGGAATGTAGGGCCAGAGAGATGGCATCTACCGTTGATCCAGTAGGCGAATTGCAAAGTGTCGAGGTTGACCGGTAGGTTGTGGGTGATGTGTGTCATAACCAATCGCTCGAAGCACTTCATAGCAATTGATGTTAGAGCCACAGGTCGATAGACATTCAGGCATACCACCTTGCTCTTCTTCGGCATTGGGATTATCGTTGCCTTCTTAAAACACGAGGGGATCTTAGACTGAAGGAAGGAGCAGCTGAAGATGTCAGCAAACACTCCAACTAGCTCGCTTGCACAGGCCCAGAGAACCCGTCCCGGGATGCCATCTTGGTCCGTCGCCTTCCTTGGATTTATCTTCAGGAAGGCCCTTCTAACGTCCTCCTCGGTGACGATGAATCTCGATGCCACCAGTTCGGGTTCATCTAGAGGGGGCGGGATGCTCCTCTTCTGTTCAAATCTTGCGTAGATTATGTTAAGTTCATCAGGAAGAGAAGCGCCACAGATATTGATATTCCCAGCCATTTCTTTGCGCCCAGTGATCTTATTTAGATCCTGCCATAGTCTACTGACATCCCTCTGGTTAGCCTGGGCTTCCAACTTGGCTCGATATTGCCTCTTGGCACACTTTGTGGCTTTCCGGAGTTCATGCCTGGATTCTGTGTAGCGACTGGTATCCCCAGACCTAAAGGCCACAGCTCTAGCCTTTAAAAGGGACTTGACCTCATAATTTATCCAAGGTTTCCGGTTAGGGAATACCCGGATCATCTTGCGAGACACACAGTCTTCTGTGCAGTTCCAAATAAAGTCCGTGACAGCTGAGGCATACTCATCGAGGTTAGCTGCTGAGTCCTTGAATACTAACCAGTCCACCCATTCAAAGCAGTCACGGAGGACCTCATCCGTTTCTTCCATCCAACGTGACACTACTTTTGACACTGTGACCTTCCACTTCAGTTTCTGTTTGTAAGCCGGGAGGAGGGGTATGGCCTGATGGTTCGATTTTCCGAAGTGAGGTCGTAGGACAGAGCGGTAGGCATCTTTGACTGCTGTGTAGCAGTGGTCAAGTATATTCGGGCCTCTAGTGGGGCAGGTGACATATTGGTATAACTTTGGCAGCGCCTTTCTGAGGTTGGCCTGGTTAAAGTCCCTGGCTGTAATGAGCGAAGCGTCCAGATACCTGGTCCCAAGTTCACTGATGTTGGCATACAGTATGTTCAGAGCACACTCCACGTTCGCCTGGGGGGGGAGTTTTGATGGTATCAGAAATGATCTGGCAAGTGTGGACTGGGACAGGCTATTTTCTGGCAAAGATGTACTTGGTAGGTGGGAGGCCTTCAAAAGTGAAATTTTCAGAATATAAAGCTTGTATGTGCCTTTCAGAATGAAAAATAAAGAGAACAGGTGTAGGGAACTTTGGTTTTCAAGAGGCTCTGGTTCAGAAAAAAAGCAGTAGTTGCATAGCAGGCAGGAAAAAATGAGGTGTCAATGAAGGTTAAGAACACAAAGAAATCAGGAGGGTAAAAAGGTTGCCCAAGCAGACAAGCTGAAAGAGAATCCTAAAGGATTCTACAGATATGTTAAGAGCAAAAGGATCGCAAGGGAGAAAACTGATCGTCTGGAAAGTCTTAACTGAATTCTTTTCCATCTGTATTTACTCAGGAGGTGGAAACAGAGTGTGTAGAAGTGAGTCAAATCGGCATCACCTTCATGGTTTGCATACAGATTACAGAGGAGGAAGTGCTTGCTATCTGAGGCAAATTAGGGTGGTTGTCTCCATGGATTTTAGTAAGGCAATTGACAAAGTCCCCCATGGGAGGTTGGTCAAGAAGGTGCAGTTGCTCAGTATTCAAGATGAAGTAGTAAATTGGATTAGATATTGGGTTTGTGAGAGAAGCCAGAGTGATAATAGATAGTTGCCTGTAACTAGTGGTGTGCCACAGGGATCGGTGCTGGATCCTTTGATGCTTGTCATCTAGATCACTGATCTGGATGATAATATGGTTAACTGGATCAGCATATTTGCAGATGACACCAAGGTTGGCGATGTAGTGGACAGTGAGGTAGACTATCATGGCTTGCAACAGGATCTGGACCAGCTTTAACAGTTGGACTTTAATTTGGGCAAATTTAAGTGGTGCATTTTGGGAAGCTAAATAGGGTGGGATTTATACAGTAAATTGCATGGCACTAAGGTTTGTTGATGAAACAAGAGGCCTTGGGATTCAAAAACTGAAATAGACAGCACAGATCAGAATCAGGTTTATTATCACCGGCATATATCACAAAATTTGTTAACTTAGCAGCAGCAGTTCAATGTGATACATAATATAGAAGAAAAAAAATAAAAATAATAAATTAAGTAAATCAATTATAATATACGTATATTGAATAGATCAAAAATCGTGCAAAAAACCAGAAATAATATATGTTAAAAAACTGAGGTAGTGTTCAAGGATTCAATGTCCATTTAGGAATCTAATGCCAGAGGGAAAGAAACTGTACCTGAATCACTGAGTTTGTGCCTTAATCATGGAAGCTGCCTTTCTGAGACACCGCTCATTGAAGATGTCCTGGATACTTTGTAGGCTTGTACCCAAGATGGAGCCAACTGAATTTACAACCCTCTGCAGTTTCTTTTGGTCCTGTGTAGTAGTCCCCCACCCCCTCCATACCAGACAGTGATGCAACCAGTCAGAATACTTTCCACGGTACATCTATAGTAGTTTTTGAGTGTATTTGTTGACATACCAAATCTCTTTAAACGCCTAATGAAGTATATTCGCTGTATTGCCTTCTTTATAACTGCATCGATATGTTGGGAGCAGGTTAGATCCTCAGAGATCTTGACACCCAGGAACTTGAAACTGCTTACTCTCTTCACTTCTGATCCCTCCATGAAGATTGGTCTGTGTCCCTTCATCTTGCCCTTCCTGATGTTCACAATTGGCTCTTCAGTCTTACTGATGTTGAACGCCAAGTTGCTGCTGTGGCACCACTCCACTAATTGGCATATCTCACTCCTGTGCACCCTCTTGTCACAATCTGAGATTCTACCAAATATGGTTGTATCATCAGCAAATTTATAGACGGTATTTGAGCTATGCCTAGCCACACAGTCATGGGTATAGAGAGAGTAGAACAGTGGGCTAAGCACACACCTCCGAGGTGCACCAGTGTTGATCATCAGTGAGGAGGAGATGTTATCACCAATCTGCATAGATTGTGGTCTTCCAGTTAGGAAGTCGAAGATCCAATTGCAGAGGAAGGAACAGAGGCCTAGGTTCTGTAATCCACTGTGAGAATGATGGTATTAAATGCTGAGCTATAGTCGATGAAGAGCATCCTGACATAGGTGTTTGTGTTGTCCAAGTGGTTTAAAGCCGTGTGAAGAGCCATTGAGATTGAATCTGCCCTTGACCTTATGTGGCGATAGGCAAATTGCAATGGGTCCAGGTCCTTGCTGAGGCAGGAGTTCAGTCTAGTCATGACCAACCTCTCAAAACATTTCATCACTGTCAATGTGAGTGCTACCGGGCGATAGTCATTAAGGCAGCTCACATTATTCTTCTTAGGCACTGGTATAATTGTTGCCTTTTTGAAGAAAGTGGGAACTTCCGCCCTTAGCAGTGAGAGGTTGAAAATGTCCTTGAATACTTCTGCCAGTTGGTTGGCACAGGTTTTCAGAGCCATACCAGGTACTCATTCGGGACCTTCCACCTTGCAAGGGTACACTCTCTTTAAAGACAGCCTAACATCAGCCTCTGAGGTAGAGATCACAGGGTCATCAGGTGCAGCAGGGATCTTCACAGCTGTGGTTGTGTTCTTTCTTTCAAAGCAGGCATAGTTCATCTGATAGTGAAGCATCGCTGCTATTCATACTATTGGGTTTCGCTTTGTAAAAAGTAATGTCTTGCAAACTCTGCCAGAGTTGTCGTACATCCGATGCCGCCTCCAAACTTGTTTGAAATTGTCTCTTGGCCCTTGAAATAGCCCTCTGCAAATCACACTTGGTTTTCTGGTACAGGCCTGGGCCGAACATGTACTTGCTTTAGAAGTTACCTAGGGTTACCCATAACCCTCTATTTTTCTAAGCTCTGTGTACATATCCAGGAGTCTCTTAAAAGACCCTATTGTATCCACTTCCACCACCGTCACCGGCAGTCCATTCCACGCACTCACCACTCTCTGCGTAAAAAACTTACCCTTGACATTTCCTCTGTACCTCCTTCCCAGCATGTTAAAACCGTGCCCTCTCGTGTTAGCCATTTCATTCTCTCATTCCTCTGAGTGAAGATGTTTCTCCTCATGTTTCCCTTCAAATTGATTAGGAATGGTCAGCATGGCTTTGTCAAAGGCAGGTTGTGCCTTACGAGCTTGATTGAATTGTTTGAGGATGTGACTAAGCACATTGATGAAGGTAAAGCCGTAGATGTGGTGTACATAGATTTTTGCAAGGCATTTGATAAGGTACCTCATGCAAGGCTTATTGAGAAAGTAAAGAGGCATGGGATTCAAGGGGACATTGCTTTGTGGATCCAGAACTGGCTTGCCCACAGAAGGCAAAGAGTGGTTGTAGACGGGTCATATTCTGCATGGAGGCCGATGACCA
The DNA here is from genome assembly GCF_030028105.1 of Mobula birostris. Classification (NCBI taxonomy): domain Eukaryota; kingdom Metazoa; phylum Chordata; class Chondrichthyes; order Myliobatiformes; family Myliobatidae; genus Mobula; species Mobula birostris. Next base: position 46,073,006 of record NC_092383.1, on the reverse strand, counting down.
GTGGTGTGCCTCAGGGATCTGCTCTGGGACCCCTACTCTTTGTGATTTTTATAAGTGACCTGGATGAGGAAGTGGAAGGATGAGTTAGTAAATTTGCTGATGACACAAAGGTTGGGAGTGTTGTGGATAGTGTGGAGGGCTGTCAGAGGTTACATCGGGACATCGATAGGATGCAAAACTTGGCTGAGAAGTGGCAGATGAAGTTCAAACCAGATAAGTGTGAAGTGGTTCATTTTGGTAGGTCAAATATGATGGCAGAAATAGTATTAATGGTAAGGCTCTTGGCAGTGTGGAGAATCAGAGGGATCTTGGGGTCCGAGTCCAAAGGACACTCAAAGCTGCTACGCAGGTTGACTCTGTGGTTAAGAAGGCATAGTGTGCATTGGCCTTCATCAGTCGTGGGATTGAGTTTAAGAGCCAAGAGGTAATGTTGCAGCTATATAGGACCCTGGTCACACCCAACTTGGAGTACTGTGCTCAATTCCGGTCACCTCACTATAGGAAGGACGTGGAAACCATAGAAAGGGTGCAGAGGAGATTTACAAGGATGTGGCCTGGATTGGGGAGTATGCCTTATGAGAATAGGTCGAGTGAACTCGGCCTTTTCTCCTTGGAGCAACGGAGGATGAGAGGTGACTTGATAGAGGTGTACAAGATAATGAGAGGCATTGATCATGTGGATAGTCAGAGGCTTTTCCCCAGAGCTGAAATGGCTCACACAAGAGGAAGTACGTACAGAGGAGATGTCTGGAGTAAATTTTTTACGTAGAGAGTGGTGAGTGCGTGGAATGGGCTGCTGACTGTGGTTGTGTGGTGGAAATGATAGGGTCTTTTAAGAGGCTCCTGGATGGCTACATTGAGCTTAGAAAAATAGAGGGTTATGGGTAAAGCCTAGGTAGTTCTAAGGTCGGGACATGTTTGGCACAGCTTTGTGGGCTGAAGGGCCTGTATTGTGCTGTATGATTTCAATGTTCCTATGTTTTTTTTTTAACTTTTCACTTTACACCGTTAACCCATGACCTCTGGTTGTAGTCCCACCCACCTCTATCAAATCTCTCTCAATCTTCTATGTTCTGTGGAATAAAGTCCTAACCTATTCAGTCTTATAACTCAGGTCCCTCAGTCCTGATAACATCCTTGTAACTCTTCTCTGTACTCTCTCAACCTTATTTGCATCTTTCCTGTAAATAGGTGACCAAAACTGCACTCAGTACTCTAAATCAGGCCTCACCAATGTCTTACACAAGTTCAACATAACATCCCATTTCCTTTTCTCAGTACTTTGATTTTGGAAGGCCAATTTGCCAAGAGCTTTCCTTATGACTCTTATCTACCTGTGTCACCACTTCCAAAGAATTATAGACCTATATTCCCAGATCCTTTTGTTCTACCGCACTCCTCAGTCCCCTACCGTGTAAAACCTACCCTGATTGATCTCACTGAAGTGTAATACCTTCTACTTGACTGCATAATATTCCACCTACCATTTTTCAGCCCATTTTTCCAGCTGGTACAGATCCCAGTACAAAGTGCGATAGTCTTCCTCGCTCTCCAGTACATCCCCAATCTTGGTGTCAGCCACAAATTTGCTGATTCAGTTAACCACATTATTATCCAAATCATTGAAATAGGAGACAAACAATGATGGACCCAGCACTGATCCCTGCAGCACTCCACTAGTTGCAGACTTTCAGTCAGAGAGGCAACTGTCTACAACCACAATCCAGCTTCTCCCACAAAGTCAATGTTTAATCCAATTTACCACCTCATCTAGAATGCCAAGTGATTGAACCTTCTTGACCAACCTCCCATGTGGAACCTTGTCAAATGCCTTGATAAAGTCCATGTAGACAGCATCCACTGCTTTTCCTTCATCAACTTTCATGGTACCTCCCTCAAAAGAGTCTTGTAAGATTGGTTAGACACAACCTACCACACACAAAGCCATGCTGACTATCACTAATTATTTCCTGACTATCCAGATAGTCATACATCTGGTTCCCTAGAATACCTTCCAATAGTTTTCCCACTATAGGCTCACTGCTATAACTTCCTGGTTTGTTTTTAGTGCCTTTCTTAAACAACGGAACAACATTAGCTATCCTCCAATGTGCCAATACCTCACCTGTCACTAAAGGATAATTTAATTATCTCTTCTAGGGCTTGGCAATTTCTGCACTTGCCTCCCACAAGCTCTGACAGAACACCTTGCCAGGCCCTGTGGATTTATCCACCCTACTTTGCCACAGGACAGCAAATACCTCTTTCTCTGTAATCTGTGTCAGGTCCATAATGTCGCCGCTGCTTTGCCTCACTTCTCTAGACTCTGTCCATCTCCAAAGTAAATACAGATGCAAAAGGTCCATTCAAGGTTTCCCTCATCTCTTTTGGCTCCACACATACATTACCATTCTGATCTTCGAGTGGACCAATTTTGTTCTTTGCAATCCTTTTGCTCCTAAAATATCTGTAGAAGCCCATAGGATTCTCCTTCGCCTTGTCGATTAGAGCAACATGATGCCTTCTTATAGCCCTTATTATTTCTTTTTTAAGTGTTCTCTTGCATTTTTTTATACTCTATAAATACCTTATTTGTTCCTTCCTGCCTATACCTGCTATTTACCTCCTTTTTTCCTTAACCAGGTCCTCAATATCACTTGAAAACCAAAATTTCCTAAGCCTGTTAACTTTAACTTTTATTCTGACAGGCACATGCAAGCTTTGTCCTCTCAAAATTTCACTTTTGAAGGCCTCCCACTTAACAATTACCCCTTTGCCAGAAAACAGCCTGTCCCATTCCACACTTGCCAGATCCTTTCTGATACCATCAAAATGAGCTGTTCTCCAATTTAGAAACCCAACCTGCAGACCAGACCTATTCCTTTCCATATTTACTTTGAAACTAAAGGCATTCCAATCACTAGATGCAACGTATTCCTCTACACAACTTCTGTCAGCTGCCCTATGCACTCCCTAATAGCGGATCTAGTATTACATTGTATTGGAACAAAGGAGCTCTGGAATCATGAAGTGCAGAGGAAACCTTGGGATGTAAATCTATAGTTCCCTGAAAATGGCAACACAACGGATAGTGTATTGGCATTGGCTATGCTTGCCTTCATAGTTTAAGGAGTGAGTATAACAGTTGGGATATCACAGAAACATAGAAAACCTACACCACAATACAGGCCCTCCATCACACAAAGCTGTGCCGAACATGTCCCGACCTTGGAACTACCCAGGCTTGACCCATAGCCCTCTTTTTCTAAACTCCATGTATCCATCCAGGAGTCTCTTAAAAGACCTATCGTTTTCACCTCTACCACCGCCGCCGGCTGCCCATTCCATGCACTCACCACTCTCTGCATAAAAAAAACTTACCCCTGACATCTCCTCTGTACCTACTTCCAAGCACTTTAAAGCTATGCCCTCTCGTGCTAGCCATTTCAGCCCTGCGAAAAAGCCTCTGACTATCCACACAATCAATGCCTCTCATTATCTTGTACACCTCTATCAAGTCACCTCTCATCCTCCGTCGCTCCAAGGAGAAAAGGCCGAGTTCGCTCAACCTATTCTCATAAGGCATGCTCCCCAATCCAGACAACATGCTTGTAAATCTCCTCTGCACCCTTTCTATGATTTCCACGTCCTTCCTCTAGTGAGGCGACCAGAACTGAGCACAGCACTCCAAGTGGGGTGTGACCAGAGTCCTATATAGCTGCAACATTACCTATCGGCTCTTAAATTCAATCCCACGGTTGATGAGGGCCAGTGCACCGTATGCTGTTGCAGCTTGGAATGTTACGTACAGTTCTGGTCACCAGTCTATAGTGTGAATGTGGTTACAACGGAGTGCAGAAAAGATCCTCTGGAATGTTATCTAGAATGGAGGGCTTGAGTTTCAAGAGAGATTGGAGAGGCTGGGTTTAATTTCAGTAGAACATATGAGGCTGAGGGGTGACCTTAAAGAAGTTTATAAAATTGGGGGGGGACATAGATTCAATAACTAGACAAGGTGTTTTTATCTAGGATGGGTGACTCTAAAACCAGAGGGTACAGGTTTGACGGGAGAAATTGAATGTTACATTTTAAACAGAGAAGGTTATTAAATGGAATGAGCTGCTGGAAGAAATGATGGAGGCAGATGCAATTACAACATTGAAATGCCATTTGGAAAACTACTTTGATGGTAAAGTAGAGGAATATGGGCTAAATGCAAGTAACTGGGATCTGCAGAGATAGACCTCATAGTTAACAAAGACTATTTTGTCAGGAGGGCCCTTTTCTGCATTGTACAATTCTGTACCTATGAAAACACACATTTTGCAATGCTGGGAATGACTAGTTAAAATCAGAAATGTTTAGTTGATGGGTGTATGAAATTCTACCAGAAGTGAAGAGCTACTTGTGCACTTTTTAATTTTAATGCATGTCACTTCTGTGTACGTGGAGCAATTTGCCAACTGGGTTAGGTAAATACCTTTGTGAGATAACAGAGTTGTGTGTAATCCATGGATCAGGAGAACGTCGTGGTGCTGCCCTCTGCCCTACTGCTGTAGATATAAGATTATGTGGTGTTGCCCTCTGGCCTATAGCTGTATACCACGAGGCTATGTGAGTTAGGTGTTTTTTTCCCTCTAGCTTGCTTAGAACAATACCAAATATGGAAATAATGAACACTCCTTATCCATTAGAATTAACCATAAAGAGGGTGCATGAACTGATTGTAAGCAGAGTCATTGCTCTTAGGAGGGAATGCTCTCCATGTCACATAAATAAAGAGTCTCCTAATGAATACCTGGGTCTGAGTCTTGTATGGAAAAGGAAATTTCCTTACAGTGTCTCAAGTGAGCTTATTCCATGTGTAAGACTCTTGAACCACAAGGCACCATGTGATTAGAATTATACTTGATACTTGCTCGATTTCTTAGTGTAAAGAAAGAAGTAATTGAATTTAGTTCAATTTGTGTTATTACTTGCACACTGTCACCTTACTGTCTAAATCTAAAAATGTATCTTCAAACTGCTTCACTGAATTAGCAGTAGTTGTTTTCAGATAACTGTACTCCAAATATTGGACTTTTGCAAGTTCTTTGAAAATAAATAGGAAAAAAGGACTGTGTTTATAATCCGTATTTAATTTGCACTCTCTGGTATTAGATTGTCAAAGATACAATTGTAAATAAAAAAAATCAAAATCTGGAAATCCAAAATAAAACAGAAAATGCTGTTAGCATTATTTGCATTTTTTATTAAATATATGATCGTTATTGGATATTCATGCCATTTCCCTGGCTGCACACTCTCCTAAGGTAGATACCATCTCTTTGGCCCAACATTAATCTCTTGAGCATCTAGACAGTAGAAACAACTATATCAGACAATTGTTCATTGACTGTAGCTTTACCTTCAATACTATAATTCCAAGTAAACACAGATTCAAATTTCCTAGATCTGGAACTCAGTACCTTCCTTTGCAACTGGATTGTTGACTTCTTGAGCAACAGACTACAATCTGTAAGAACAGGAAGTAACACCACCACCCTGATTATTCTCAACATTAGTGCCCCACATGGCTGCATCTTCTGCCTTCTACTTTCACTACACTCATGATTGCATGCCGAGATTGTGCTGTAACTTCATCTAGAAGATTGTGGATGGTATCACCACTGTGGGTCATATCTGAAATAGCAATGAGTTGGAGTATGAGAAGGAGGTAGAGAGCCTAGTGACATAGTGTCATAGTGTCCCTTGATACCAGAGAACAAAAGAGCTGGTAATTGATTTCAGAAAGAGGGGTGGTGGATAACCACTTGTTGACATCAATGATGCTGAGGTGAAAACAGATGAAAACTTCAAGTTCCTAGGTGTGAATATCACCAATTGCCTGTACTGGTCTAACCATTTGGGTAACATGGCCAAGAAAATAGACCAGTGCCAGAGAAATTTGGCATGCCCCCTTTGAACCTCACCAATTTTTATCAATGCACCATGGAAAGAATCTTACCCAGATACATCATGGCTTGGTAGGCAATTGCTCTTTTCGTGTCTGCAAGAAATCTCAGAGTTGTGTATACAGCCCAGTACATCATGGAAGCCAGCCAGTCCGTCATGGACTTTGTCTGTACCTCTCCTTGCTTTGATAAAACAGTCTACACAATCAAAGACTCTGTCCACCCCACATATTGTCTGCTTTCCCCTCTCTCACTGGCTGAAACCTAAAAACATATACCATCAGGCTCAATGACAGCTCTACCCTGCTGTTCAATGATCAAAGTAATTTTATTATCAATGTAGATAGATGTCACCATATACAACACTGATATTCATTTTCTTATGGGCTTACTCAGTAAATCCAACAACCATATTAGAATCAATGAAAGACCATGCCCGATAGGACAGTCAAGCAGCCACTGTGCAAAAGACAACAAACTGTGCAAATACAAAAGAAAAATTATATTAAATAAGCAATAAATATCAAGAACATGGCATGAAGAGTGTGTTTCTCCCATCTGTTCAAGACCTGATGGTTGCGGGGTAATAACTCTCCAGAACGTGATGGTGTGGATCTTGAGGCTGCTGTACCTTCTGCCTGATGGCAACAGTGAAAAGAGAGCATGGCCAGGGTGGTGGGGATCCCTAATGATGGATGCTGCGACTGTGCTCCATGTAGATGTGCTCAGTGGTGAGGAGGACTTCACCATGACGGACTGGGCTATATCCACCACTTTTTGTAGGATTTTCTGTTCAAGGGCATTGGTGTTTCCATACCAGGCTGTGATGCAACCAGTCAATATACTCTCCACCACTTACCTATGGATGTTTGCAAAAGTTTTAGATGTCATTGCCAAATCGTTCTTCTTATATAGTCACCCCTTCTCCAGAAAGATTCCAATGATCCAAGAACTGGAAACCCTGTCCTCTACACCATCTCCTCAGCCACTCATTCATCTGTGTTAGCACCCCATTCCTACCAGCACTAGACCCTAACACAGGAATTAACCTGGTGATTACTACCTTGGAGGACCTTGTCTTCCGCCTCCTCCTTAATTCTATATACTCTCTGCCTCTGTCATTCGTGTTAATATGCACCATGATCTCTGACTGTTCATTCTCCCATTTGAGAATATTGTGCAGTTGCTGCAATACATCCTGGACCATAGCACTCAAGAGGCAACACACCATACCGGTGTCTCTTTTGCGGCCACAGAATCTCCTTTCTATCCCCATAACTATTGAGTCCTTATAACTACCTTACTCCCTGACCTTTTCCTTCCCTGTTGAGCCTCGGAGCTTGTTGCTGAGTGGAAATGGCCATTGGGGAGCTCTGCACTGACTTCCTAATCCCCTACCTCTCTGGATGGTCACTCATCTACTGTACAAAGCCTGTACTTGGGTGTGATCACCTCTTTAAAAGCCCCATCTATAATATCTTCAGCTTCCCAAATGATCCTGAGTATATTCAACTCCAACTCCAGCTCCAACTCCTGGACCCGGCCAGGTACTGAAGTTGGGTGCACTTCCTGTAGATGTATTCATCAGGGAAAACGTCAGGTATCCTGAATTCCCATATCTGAAAAATGGCACATTCCATCCTGACTACTCTGTACTAAAAAAAAGCTTACTTCTTCACTGTGCCTCTGCCTGTTCATGCCAAAGCCTGTTAAGCCAAAGCCTTCCCACTCTATCATTGGCACATTCTAACAATAGCTGCTCCACTTGACCCTACTTTCCTTTTATTTGCAGCTGAGTTTAGCCCTCTGATACTGACACTTATCATCCCTACACAGCTTAAAAAGACTGGCCTTACCCGAGTCTGCTCCTTTTATATTGTCTGTCTGTCTGTCTGTCTCTCAACTTTTCTAGGGCTCTGACACCGACACTCACAATCCCCACTGAGATGCAGGAAAAAGGGATATAGTATATGGCGACATATAAATACTCGATAATAAATATACTTTGAGAATGCATTACATATTTGTACCATTGTATTGCATGTAGTGTGAAGGTTTTTTCCAGTGTTGGTTAAAGAGCCTAATTTAACCCAAATGTTGACAGGGAGTTTACCAGTGAAGCCAATTGTAAAATCTTCACAGAGATTTCTGATATCTTCGACCCAGGTTCAATTCCCACTGCTGTATATAAGGGGTATGTATGTTCGACCCATGATTCCGTGGGTTTCCTCCGGGTGTTCAGTTTTCTCCCACATTCCAAGGACGTATGAATTAGTAGGTCAATTGGTACATGAGTGTAATTGGGCAGTGCAGACTCATTGGGCCAGATGGGCTTATTACAGTGCTGTATCACTAAGTAAATAAATCTTCTGTGATGCTTATTTTCATTTAAGATTAAGAAGTGTGGCAGCCAATCAATTCTGGTCCTATTATGCACAGGAACTGGTGGTACTCACTCCCATTTTGCAAACTCCACTCAAAGGAAAAGGGCATTTCAGGAGATTTTGTTTTGAAATTTGTGCTTTCTGTGTGACTGTAAGTAATATGTGGTGCAGAAGGTATAAAATGCATTACATCATAACCAAAAAGAAGTCAGTCTGTGACCCCTATGGAACTGGATGCTCCTGTTTTAGCATCATCAGGCAAGTTAGTCTTGAATTTATATAGCTTGACTAATAGCAGAAAAAATGTATTGTAAGTCATGGCTGAAAGAACATTATAGTTGGGAGCTTAGTATCGAAGGATACGCAGTGTATTGAAAGGACAGGCAGGTAGGCAAAGGGTGTGGGGTAAAAAATGAAATCAGATCAGTAGAAAGAGGTATCACAGTATCAGAAGGTGTAGAGTTGTTGTGGGCAGAACTAAGAAACTACAAAGGTAAAAAGACCCTGGTGAGAGTTATCTACAAACCCCCCAAACAGTAGTAAAGATATGATCTACAAATTTCAATAGGAGGTAGAAAATGCATGTCAAAAGGGAAATGTTACGATAGTCATGGGGGATTTCAATATGCAGGTCGATTGGGAAAATCAGGTTGGTGTTGGATCCCAAAAGGAGGAACTTCTAGAATGCCTATGAGATGGCTTTTTAGAGCAGCTTTAGTTGAGCCCACTAGGGGATAAGATATTATCTACTGGGTGCTGTGCAATGAACTGGATTTGATTAGAGAGCTTAAGGTAAAGGAACCCTTAGGAGATCATGATCATATGATAGAATTCACCTTGCAATTTGAGAAGGAGAAGCTAAATTCAGATGTATCAGTATTACAGTGGAGTAAAAGGAATTTCAGAGGCATGAGAGGGGAGCTGACCAAAGTTGATTAGAAGAGAACACTAGCAGGGATAACGGCAGAACATTAATAGCTGGAATTTCAGGGAGCAACTTGGAAGGCTCAGGATAGATAAATCCCAAAGAAGAAGTAGTATTCTGAAGGCAGGATGACACATCCATGGCTGACAAGAGAACTGAAAGCCAATATAAAATCTAAAGATAGAGCATGTAATAGAGCAAAAATTAGTAGGAAGTTGGAGGATTTGGAAGCTTTTAAAATCAACAGAAGACAACTAAAAATTGATAAAGAAGGAAAAGATGGAAAACAAAAGTAAGCTAGCCAATAATACTAACGAGGGCTAGAAAATTGCAAATGCCATTTGCAATGGAAGAAGAAAGGAAATTGTAGTCCAGTTAGTCTGACCTCAGTGGTTGAAAAGATGTTTGTTAAGGATGAGGTTTCAACGTACTTGGAGGCACATGATGAAACAGAACATCGCTTCTTTCAGGAAAAATCTTGCCTGATAAATCTGTTGGAATTCTTCGAAGAAATAACAAGTAGAATAGACAAAGGAGAATTGGTGGATGATTTGTACTTGGATTTTCAGAAGGCCTTTGACAAGATGCCACACTTGGGGCTGCTTAACAAGTTAAGAACCCATGGTATTATAGGATAGCTACTAGCATGATAGGAGGCAGATTGGTAGGAGGCAAGGATTGGGGATAAAAGTAGCCTTTTCTAGTTAGTTGCTGGTGACTAATGGTGTTCCATAGGGATCTGTGCTTGGACTGCTTTTTACATTATTTGGTGATGATTAGGATGACAGGATTGATGGCTTTGTAGCCAAGTTTGCAGATGGTAAATTGGCCACAAAGTGAGATAGGTGGAGGGGCAGGTAGTTTTGAGGAAGCAGAGAGGCTACAGAAATGACTTTTGGGCAAATAAGTAGCAGATGGAATACAGTGGTAGAAGTGTGTGGGCATGAACTTTGGTAGGAGACTGCTAAATGGAGAGAAAATTCAAAAAACTGTCAAAAACTGATATCAAATATGTTGTGACTAGGGAGAGAAAATATACAGAGTTGTTTAGAAGTAAATGTAATATTCAATTTGCTTTTATCAGGAATACTTGTGCAAAAGGCACTTTTCTTTTCCATGTGAGTTGATCAATCAGGTATTAACTGAAAAGTCTACTTCTGTGTGAAAAGCTGTTGTGCATTCCAATTATTTATGTTGTGGATGAATACAATTACAATAACTGCTGTAGATGCAAACTTAGTAATAGTAATGGACTGAGCCCTGTGAGAGCTTTCAATAAAATATTTCAACAAATATTGTTTATCCATGTCTTGCAAATTGCAAATTTTGCCTTTAATATGGCTTTCAACATTGTTGTTGAGGCCTTGTATGCCTCTGCCTGTTCTTGGTGGGAGACCTATTTCTAACATGCAGATGAAAGCAGTGTGTCAATGCATCTCTATAGTTTCTAGGAGAGGAGACTGCAGTCTATTCTATTTTGTGAATATGTTGAGAGAAGTTTTACAAGTTTTGGATGAATATTGGGATGAATAGTTATTTGTGCATGTTTATAAGAAATATATTGCTTGAAAATAAATCCTGTGACAATATATTTTTATTAGTACACAAACCCAAAATATCTTTTTCATTTGGTTATGCATCTCTTTAGTCAGTGTCAGGGTTTTGCTCCCAGAACAATGGTGTTCTTTTTCTGTGGTGAATAGATTTCACGTTAATAAAGACTTGATGTGTCCAATGAGTTTGAAACCAGTGGGATACTAAGTGAATGCAGATATTTTGCAACATTTTATTGATTTACCACTGCTTGAATAATCCGAAGACACATTCAATAATTTTGTCATTTCATGTATATGGCAGTAATTATGCTTGTGTTCATTTTAAGAGGTGAATATTGGGGCCATGAATTCATTTTAATGAGTACACTTCATCTCCCAACTACTATCTTACTGTCATTCCTTCTCTTTTAGAATAATGTCAGGACTCATTGATTATTAATAGTGACAGAATCATATTTATATTCAAAGAACTGAACATGAGTCAGCGTAACTTGACTAGAATTAATATTAAGCAATCAATATACTTGCAGATGTGTGCTACATGCAGTTCTGTTAGATCTAGCAGGTGCAGCTAGTTTCTCTATCTTCACATAGCATTTTTGGCATTGAAAATTCTTGTGAAAAATGAACGTGTAGAACCTTGGGTTTGATAAATTCATTCTTTTGAAGATTGAACATGTAGAAAATTGGGATTGCATTCTGCCTCATTCTGTAATGAGAAAATCTTGTGAGAATCTTAAAAAGTTCACCACATTCTTTTCTATCACCTCACTTTCTCCTTAGAAAAACAGTTCAAAAGTAATTTTAGCAGTAAAGTAATTTTAATAGGAGAAAAACAGTAAAGTAAATTTTAGCTCATGTTACAGCAGGAGTGAATTTTACAGAAGCTCCTTCAGTCCTGACCAGCTTGATCAGCAAAATCTGTGACGGTTGTTATATTTGATGCCTTCTTCCTCACCAAAATAACAATCTTTGGCTCAGATTAGATATGGAAAAGAATAATGAGGTATTCATGGACCGTTCAAAATGTGATGACAGACCTTGTCAAAAGCCTCACCAAATTCCATGTTTCCTGAGTAGTTTCCTGAGCAGTTTCCTGAGCTGCCCTCTTGCTTCTAATATACATAAGACATTTTGTTGTTTATCCAACCTGCCAAGGTTATTTTATGGCCCTTTTTTGCTAACTTAATTTCTTTCTTAAACTTTATCACACAAGTTCTATAAATCTCGAAGTCTTTACAGAAATATGTTGATTGTTAACTATTAGTACCTTGCTTTTAAATCCTTCTCACTTACCAGATGTTGTTTTCCTGTTCAGCAGCTGCTCCTCATTTACTTTCATCAAGTATTGTTTTACAGTCCACCTTCCTCCGGATTAGGCCCATATCTCGACAACCAAATTTAACTTTTCCATGACTATTTTGAAACTCACCAAGTGATAACCACTGTTCCCAAATGGTTCTTCCACAAAAACTTCAGTAACTTATCCCTCCTCTGTCCCTGTACCCCTGTCCTACAAGGAATCTCCATATACTTCTTTAAAAAAAAAACACCTCCTGGCTTAATTTTATGAAATTTACCCCATCTAAGCCTTTGTGCTTCAGTTCCCAATCACTATTGGGAAAGTTAAATCCCCACTACTAGAGTTCTATTGTACTTACATTTTTCTGCAATCTGCCTACATCTCTATTCTAATTATTGTTGACTGTTGGAAGGACTATGAGTAGTCTCTTTTTATTCCCTTATTCTATTCCCATAGCTGATCCCTCCACAATATCCTTCGTAAGTACTACAGGTTTCCCCCGTTATCCGAAGGTAGAGCGTTCCTATGAAGTGGTTCGTAAGCTGGAATGCGTAAAGTGAATAAGCATTAAGTGAATTACCATTTATTAATATGGGAAAATTTTGTGAGCGTTCCCAGACCCAAAAAATAACCTACAAAATCATGCCAAGTAACACATAAAACCTAAGATAACAGTGACATATAGTAAAAGCAGGAATGATATGATAAATAAACAGCCTATATAAAGTAGAAATACTTTTCTGCAGCACTGTCTAGCGCAGCAAAAATCTCGTGGAAGTGCTCTTGGCAGAAACACTCTCTCCAGTAACCTTTAAGCTATGAAGCTGCCAAATCATACCAAATAACACATAAAAATACACAGCCTCTATAAAGTAGAAATAATGTATGTACAGTGTAGTTTCACTTACCAGAATCGGGAAAACTCCAATAAATTGCAGTTTTGTCACAGTTAAACACTTGCTTATATGAATAACCACCTGACGCAATTGGCAATCGCCTCTGATCTGGGCCGACATTTACGTGCCGGGCGGCACCTAATTAATTAGCTTGTTTATTTCGACTTTTTTCTTAAAGATGTGCTGAGTGTGTTCCAACTACCGCTGCAGTACTGCATGCTTTGTGGCTCGGAGGTTGGGGACCACTGCTTAAGCTATGAAGCTGCCCTCACCTCAGAAACCAATCAAACCACCCATGACTACTTTTAAATTCCACTTTTGCAACACTTTCATCACCATTGTCCAGTGCTTTCTGTTTCAGCTTATTAAAAAGACTGATTTCTCCTTAAGTATAAGAAAACTTAACGGAACACCGTGTTTTGTACATCCATTAATCCACTCAAGCAATAGACTTTCCATTTTATCCATTATTGGATGCCGACTAAGAGAGACCACTTTGCTACGAGCAGAACCAACAGTAACATCGGCAGCTTTCAAAATCTCTCTCTCTGAGTATAAATAGTGCGAATTGTGGACGCGGGCAAGTTCAACGCGTGGACAATGTCCTTACTTTGTTCAGCACGATCGATACGTTTAATTATGTCTAGTTTTATGCTAAATGTAACACCCTTACGAGCTCTTTTAGGCTTTTCCAATACCTTAAAACTCATCTTGCTAACGGATGCACAAGATAAGTCGAGATAAAGCACATGTTTAAGCAATGCTGGCTAGAATGCAGTTCCGGGGGAGGAGCTTGGCTGTTCGGGCGCGTGCTGCCTTTTAGCTCAAATACCCTCTGTTTTCTAGGTGCAAGCCAGTTCTGAATCCAAACAGCCAATTCACCATAGACCCCATGCATCTTCTGGATTAGCTTCCCATGAGGGACATTGTCAAACACCTTACTAAAATCCATGTAGACAACATCCACTGCCTTATCTTCTCTAGTATCTACTATCACCTTGTCAAAAAACCCAATAAGGTTAGTAAGGCATGGCCTGCCATACACAAAGCCATGCTAGCATTCCCTAATGAGGCCATTGGTTTCCAAATGCTCATATATCTTATCCCTAAGAATTTTCTCCAACAATTTCCCTACGTCTGATGTGAAACTCACTGGTCTATAGTTCCCAGCATTTTCCCTTGTTCTCCTCTTTAGTAGAGATGCAACATTACCCACTCGCCAGTCCTCCAGGACCTGGCCTGTGGTTTTAGAGGTCACGAAGATACTATTCAAGGGCCCAGCAAACTCGTGTCTTGCCCCCTTCAATAACCTGGGGCAAATCCCATCAGGCCCTGGGGACTTATTCACCTTAATACTCATTAGGAGGCCCAACACCTCCCCTTCCTTGACCTCTAAATGCCCTAGCATATTTATACACTCAGCACTTATCTCCTGATCCTCCATATTCTTTTCTTTAGTATATACTGAAACAACGTACTCACTAAGTACTTCACCTACATTATCCACATCCAAGCAAATGTTCTCCCTTTTTTTCTTAAATGGTCCCACCCTCCCTAATTATTTGTCTGCTCTGTTCGCTAGATTGGCCTCTTCCATTTTCTAAATAGGAGTTGGCCTCTCTAGCCACTGCAATATAATTTTAGTTTCCAATCCTCCACCTTATTTGTTTATACCCTTCCAAGCAGCCCTAGCAAACCTCCTTGCAAGAATATTGGTTCCATTCCAGTCCATATGTAATCCACCCTTGTACAGGTCACCCTGCCCAGAAAAGATTCCACTGAGCAAATAAATAGAAGCCCTCCGCTATGCACCAGCTCTTTATCTATACTCTCATCTGTTCTATCTTCCAATTTCTACACTCACTGGCATGTTGCAAAGGGAGTAATCCCAAGATTACAACCCTAGAAGTACTGCTTTATAACTTGTAACAAAATCATTAAATTTCCTTTGCAGGACATCCTCTATCATCTTACCATTGTTCTAGGTGTTCCGGCTGTTCACCATCCCCTTTCCGAAGGTTCTGTATGGGCTTCAAGACATCCTTGACCGTGGCACCATGAAGGCAACATATCATCCTGGAGTCTCGCTCATGCCCACGGAAATGTCTGACTGTTACCCTGACTAAAGAGTCATCTATCACTATTGTATGAACATTGTCTTTTCTTGCAGTACCGCCAAGCCAGTTATGGTGCTACTGCTTTGGTTACTGTAGCTTTTCCTGAAAGGCCAATCCCAATATTAGTATCAAGAGTAGTTGGTCTCCTTGAAAAGGAATTAGCTACAGGGGGCTCCTATACTGTCTGCCCACTTCCTTGGCAGTCATCATTTATGCTCTGCGTCAGGTTTAAAAAACAACTAGGGCCTGACTGGACTTTTTGGCAGAGCGCTAGATGGCAGAGTGAGTTGAAGATAGTTTCTTGTGGTCTTTATGTGCCAGATTTAAAAAGCAACTGGAGTCTGTCAGACTTGGCTGTGGAGTGGGATATAGCTTATGTAATTAGTAACTTAGTAAAGGCCAATAAAAGGAAGCAAGGTGCAAATGGAGTGGCCATTGTGGAACTGGCCATTGTTGGAGTGGGCCAGTGTTAAAGTGGTCAAGCTTTGGCTCAATGCACTTCGGCGAGAATAGGCACAGGTTAGAAATTAAGCTTGCTATGCAGGCCTCTGAACAGTGGCAGGGATGTGGGATATAAATGACAAAGGGAGAAAGAAAGGACATGTAATGAGGACAATGTTACAATACTCAACGGGGCATTTCAGTATGCAGGTAGATTGGGAAAACTGGGTTGGTGCTGGATTCCAAGAGAGGGAATTTGTAGAATGTGTATGAGGTGGCTTTTTAGAACAGCTTATGGTTGAGCCCACAAGGGAAAAGGGAATTCTGGAGTGGGTGTTATGGAATGAACCAGATCTGATTATGGAGCTTAAGGTAATGAATCCCTTTGGAGTCAGTGATCATAATATAGAGTCACAGAAAAGTACAGCACAGAAATAGGCCCTTTGGCCCATCCAGTCTTTGCCAAACCATTAAACTGCCTATTCCCATTGACCTTCAGCAGGATCATAGCCCTCCATACCCATACCATCCATGTACCTATTCAAACTTTTCTTATATGTTGAAATTGAGCTTGCATACACCATTTGTGCTGGCAGCTCATTCCATACTCTCATGATCCTCAGGGTAAAGAAATTACCCTTCATGTCCCCCATAAACTTTTCAACTTTCACCCTTAACCCATGGCCTCTGGTTGTAGTCCCATCCAACCTCAGTAGAAAAAGCCTGCTCGTATTTACCCTATGTATACTCTCATAATTTTGTATACCTCTGTCAAATCTCCTCTCAACCTTCTATATCCTAAGGATTAAAGTCCTAGCCTATGCAATCTTTCCTTATAACTCAGGTCCTCCAGACCTGGCAACGTCCTTGTAAATTTTCTTTGTGCTCCTTCAACCTTATTTATATCTTTCCTGTTGGTAGTTGACAAAAACTGCACACAATACTCCAACTTAAACCTCACCAATGGCTTATACAACTTCAACAATATCCCATTTCCTGTACTCAATACTTTGATTTACAAAGGCCAATGTGCCAGAAGCCTTTTTTAAGGCCCTATCTACCTGTGACTCCACTTACAATGAATTATGAACCTGTATGCCCAGATCCCTTTGTTCTACCACACTCCTCAGTACCCTACCATTCACTGTGTAAGACCTATTCTGGTTGGCATTAAATTCAATCTGCTATTTTTCAACCCATTATTCTAAGTGGTTCAGATCCTGCTGCAAGCCATGATAGCCCTTCTAGCTGTTCACTACACTCCCAATACTGATGTCATCCCCAAATTAGCTAATCCAGTTTACTACATCATCATCCAGATCGTTGAAATACAGTTGATAACAAACAACAAGGGCAAAAACCAAAAAGGGCCACTTTTCAACATAATTGTATAAGGGCTAAGAGTGTTGTAAAAGCAAGCCTGAAGGCTTTGTGTTTCAATGCAAGGAGCATTCGTAACAAGGTGGATGAATTGAATGTGCAGATAGTTATTAATGAATATGATATAGTTGGGATCACAGAGACATGGCTTCAGGGTGACCAAGGATGGGAGCTCAATATTCAGGGATATTCAATATTCAGGAGGGATAGAGATGAAAGAAAAGGAGGTGGGATGGCATTGCTGGTTAGAGAGGAGATTAACACAATAGAAAGGAAGGACATTAGCTGGGAGGATGTGGAATCGATATGGGTAGAGCTGCATAACACTAAGGGGCAGAAAGCGCTGGTGGGAGTTGTGTACAGGCCACCTAACAGTAGTAGTGAGGTTGGGGATGGCATTAAACAGGAAATTAGAAATGCGTGCAATAACGGAACAGCAGTTATAATGGGTGAATTCAATCTACATAGAGATTGGGTGAACCAAATTGGTAAGGGTGCTGAGGAAGAGGATTTCTTGGAATGTATGCGGGGTAGTTTTCTGAACCAATATGTCAAGGAACCAACTAGAGAGCAGGCCATTCTAGACTGGGTATTGAGCAATGAGGAAGTGTTAGTTAGCAATCTTGTGGTGAGAGGCCCCTTGGGTAAGAGTGACCATAATATAGTGGAATTCTTCATTCAGATGGAGAGTGATATAGTTAATTCAGAAGCAAAGGTTCTGAACTTAAAGAAGGGTAACTTTGAAGGTATAAGATGTGAATTAGCTAAGATAGACTGGCAAATGATACCTAAAGGGTTGACAGTGGATATGCAATGGCAAGCATTTAAAGATCGCATGGATGAACTACAACAATTGTTCATCCCAGTTTGGTAAAAGAATAAACCAGGGAAGGTAGTGCACCCGTGGCTACAAGCGAAATTAGGGATAGTATCAATTCCAATGAGGAAACATACAAATTAGCCAGAAAAAGCAGCACACCTGAGGACTGGGAGAAATTCAGAGTCCAGCAGAGGAGGACAAAGGGCTTAATTAGGAAAGGGAAAAAAGATTATGAGAGAAAGCTGGCAGGGAACATAAAAACTGACTGTAAAAGTTTTTATAGATATGTGAAAAGAAAAAGATTGGTTAAGACAAATGTAGGTCCCTTACAGTCAGACACAGGTGAATTTTGATTATGGGGAACAAGGACATGGCAGACCAATTGAATAACTACTTTGGTTCTGTCTTCACTAAGGAGGACATAAATAATCTTCTGGCAATAGTAGGGGACCGAGGGTCTAGTGAGATGGAGGAACTGAGGGAAATACATGTTAGTAGGGAAGTGGTGTTAGGCAAATTGAAGGGATTAAAGGCAGATAAATCCCCAAGGCCAGATGGTCTGCATCCCAGAGTGCTTAAGGAAGTAGCCCAAGAATTAGTGGATGCATTAGTGATAATTTTTCAAAACTCTTTAGATTCTGGACTAGTTCCTGAGGATTGGAGAGTGGCTAACGTAACCCCACTTTTTAAAAAAGGAGGGAGAGTGAAACTGGGGAATTATAGACCAGTAAACCTGACATCGGTGGTGGAGAAAATGCTAGAGTGAGTTATCAAAGATGTGATAACAGCACATTTGGAAAGCGGTGAAATCATCAGACAAACTCAGTATGGATTTGTGAAAGGAAAATCATGTCTGACGAATCTCATAGAATTTTTTGAGGATGTAACCAGTAGAGTGGATAGGGGAGAACCAGTGGATGTGATATATTTGGATTTTCAAAAGGCTCTTGACAAGGTCCCACACAGGAGATTAGTGTGCAAACTTAAAGCACATGGTATTGGGGGTATGGTATTGATGTGGATAGAGAATTGGTTGGCAGACAGGGAGCAAAGAGTGGGAATAAACGGTACCTTTTCAGAATGGCAGGCAGTGACTAGTGGGGTACCGCAAAGCTCAGTGCTGGGACCCCAGTTGTTGACAATATATATTAATGACTTGGACGAGGGAATTAAATGCAGCATCTTCAAGTTTGCGGATGACACGAAGCTGGGCGGCAATGTTAGCCGTGAGGGGGATGCTAAGAGGATGCAGGGTGCCTTGGATAGGTTAGGTGAGTGGACAAATTCATAGCAGATGCAATTTAATGTGGATAAACATGAGGTTATCCACTTTGGTGGCAAAAACAGGAAAACAAATTATTATCTGAATGGTGGCCGATTAGGAAAAGGGGAGGTGCAACGAGACCTGCGTGTCATTGTACACCAGTCATTGAAAGTGGGCATGCAGGTACAGCAGGCGGTGAAAAAGGCGAATGGTATGCTGGCATTCATAGCAAGAGGATTCGAGTACAGGAGCAGGGAGGTACTACTGCAGTTGTACAAGGCCTTGGTGAGACCACACCTGGAGTATTGTGTGCAGTTTTAGTCCCCTAATCTGAGGAAAGACATTCTTGCCATAGAGGAAGTACAAAGGTTTACCAGATTGATTCCTGGGATGACAGGACTTTCTGATGATAAAAGACTGGATTGACTAGGCTTATACTCGCTGGAATTTAGAAGATTGAGGGGGAATCTTATTGAAACGTATAAAATTCTAAAGGGATTGGACAGGCTAGATGCAGGAAGATTGTTCCCGATGTTGGGAAAGTCCAGAACGAGAAATCACATTTTAAGGATAAAGGGGAAGCCTTTTAGGACTGAGATGAGGAAAAACTTCTTCACACAGAGAGTGGTAAATCTGTGGAATTCTCTGCCACAGGAAACAGTTGAGGCCAGTTCATTGGCTATAGTTAAGAGGGAGTTAGATATGGCCCTTGTGGCTAAAGGGATCAGGGGGTATGGAGAGAAGGCAGGTACAGGGTTCTGAGTTGGATGATCAGCCATGATCATACTGAATGGTGGTGCAGGCTCGAAGGGCCAAATGGCCTACTCCTGTACCTATCTTCTATGTTTCTATGTTTCTGTGACCCAGTGTGATCCCTGTGGCACTCCACTAGTCACAGGCCTCCAGTCGGAGAGGTGACTACCTACAACTAGTCTCCAGCTTCTCCTGCGAGCTAATATCTAGTCTAATTTACCACCTTATCTTGAATGCCAAGTGACTGAATCTTCCTCACCAATCTCCCATGTGGGGCCTTGTTGTGTTGCCTCAGTGCTCAGTTATTTTTATTTTTCATTTAGCACCTTTTGCTGGTAGTTTTGTATAGCAGTCATTTAGGTCATGTGATCTGTGTCTAGTTGATGACATTATCAGTAGGCGTCGAGACTGTCCTCCATGTAGAGTTGTGGGAGAGCTTTTGCCTTTTCATCTGACACCATCCTGGCATTCAGTACAGTAAAATGACACTTTCTAGAATATGAAGGCAATGCTTTTTTCAAAATATCGGACAAAAAATCATCAGGATCTCAGTCATTATGGACATGGTCTCAAGCCTCAGGTTCATCTTCATCCAAATGATCATATGGCTCCTCCATCAGTGCAGCTGCAGCCTTAGCTCGTGCTGAAGCCCAAGCCGCTAAAGCGGAGGCAGCACTTACAGAAAAGAAAAGCCAAATCAAAATGGAAAAAGCGCGCTTAGAGGTATCACTTGATACTATTCAATGGGAAAAAAGAGCTGCAACTGCGGTAGCTAAAGCTAGAGCTTTACAGGCAGCCATAGAAGAGCAAAATGAGGACCTCACCTCCAAAATTGATCTTCAAACTCATGATCCAGCGGAGCGCACGAAAGACTATGTGGTAGAGCAGGCAAAGCGTGCTACCTATCAGTCAACACCTACATTAGATGGAGTCTCTACTAACATTGTTAGTCAACCTGCCACTGTTGTACGGCATGCACCCAAAGCTACTGTGCAGTGTCACAATCATGATGATAAGCCCAGTCATGACCGTCATCCTCAGGAGTGTATTTCGTTGGTTGGAAGTCAGTTAAGGCACACTGACGCTCACAGGTCACACCCTTCGGGTAGAAAGCCCCAGATAGTGCGGAGTTCAAGGGGAGCCCTGGATCGCATGAGTAACACCCTGGATCGCAAGAGTAACACAGAGGTATCTAATGACAGATCACCCTCAAGCACACCAGTATGCAGGGGCCCAATAGGCTAATCAACCTGTCAGAGCATGTCGGACTCTGTCAGGTTTTTTGCAAGACGTGAACTTGTGTCTTCAGGGCTTCTGCCGTTTAGTGAGCATCCTGAGAGTTACAGGGCTTGGAAAGCATCATTCCTGAATGCCATACGAGGTCTAAACCTTACAGACAGTGAAGAGATGGACCTCTTGGTGAAGTGGCTAGGTACGGAGTCAGCTGAACATGTGAGAAGGATAAGAGCTGTGCATGTCCACCACCCACAGAGAGTGCTCAAAATGGTTTGGAACAGACTTGGTGAGTGTTATGGGTTGCCAGAGGTCATTGAGAATGCGCTGTTCAAGAGAGTGGAGAGCTTCCCTAAGATCTCTAAAAAGAGAACTAGCTGACTTGTTAAAGGAGCTTGAAGCCACTAAATCTGATGGAAACCTGCTGGGACTCACCTACTTAGACACAGCCCACAGTATCAACCCCATTATGCAGAAACTGCCATATAATTTGCAGGATAGATGGCTCTCAAAGGTTTTAAGTTCAAGGAAGAACATAATGTTCCCTTTCCACTGTTTCCACCTAACAGTGGTAGTGAGGTTGGGGATGGTATTAAACAGGAAATTAGAAATGTGTGCAATAAAGGAACAGCAGTTATAATGGATGACTTCAATCTACATATAGATTGGGTGAACCAAATTGGTGAGGGTGCTGAGGAAGAGGATTTCTTGGAATGTATGCGGGATGGTTTTTTGAACCAATATGTCAAGGAACCAACTAGAGAGCAGGCTATTCTAGACTGAGTATTGAGCAATGAGGAAGGGTTAATTAGCAATCTTGTCGTGAGAGGCCCCTTGGGTAAGAGTGACCATAATATGGTGGAATTCTTTATTAAGATGGAGAGTGACATAGTTAATTCAGAAACAAAGGTTCTGAACTTAAAGAAGGGTAACTTTGAAGGTTTGAGATGTGAATTAGCTAAGATAGACTGGCAAATGACACTTAAAGAGTTGACGGTGGATATGCAATGGCAAGCATTTAAAGATCGCATGGATGAACTACAACAATTGTTCATCCCAGTGTGGCAAAAAAATAAATCAAGGAAGGTAGTGCACCTGTGGCTGACAAGGGAAATTAGGGATAGTATCAATTCCAAAGAAGAAGCATACAAATTAGCTAGAAAAAGTGGCTCACCTGAGGACTGGGAGAAATTCAGAGTCCAGCAGAGGAGGACAAAGGGCTTAATTAGGAAAGGGAAAAGAGATTATGAGAGAAAACTGGCAGGGAACATAAAAACTGACTGTAAAAGCTTTATAGATATGTGAAAAGAAAAAGATTGGTTAAGACAAATGTAGGTCCCCTACAGGCAGAAACAGGTGAATTGATTACGGGGAGCAAGGACATGGCAGACCAATTGAATAACTACTTTGGTCCTGACGAAGGGTTTCGGCCTGAAACGTCGACTGCACCTCTTCCTACAGATGCTGCCTGGCCTGCTGCGTTCACCAGCAACTTTGATGTGTGTTGCTTGTTTCTGTCTTTACTAAGGGGGACATAAATAATCTTCTGGAAATAGTAGGGGACAGAGGGTCCAGTGAGATGGAGGAACTGAGGGACATACATGTTAGTAGGGAAGTGGTGTTAGGTAAATTGAAGGGATTAAAGGCAGATAAATCCCCAGGGCCAGATGGTCTGCATCCCAGAGTGCCTAAGGAAGTAGCCCAAGTGGATGCATTAGTGATAATTTTTCAAAACTCTTTAGATTCTGGACTAGTTCCTGAGGATTGGAGGGTGGCTCATGTAACCCCACTTTTTAAAAAAGGAGAGAGAGAGAAACCGGGGAATTATAGACCGGTTAGCCTGACAATCGGTGGTGGGGAAAATGCTAGAGTCAGTTATCAAAGATGTGATAACAGCACATTTTGAAAGCAGTGAAATGATCGGACAAAGTCAGCATGGATTTGTGAAAGGAAAATCATGTCTGACGAATCTCATAAAATTTTTTGAGGACGTAACTATTAGAGTGGATAGGGGAGAACCAGTGGATGTGATATATTTGGATTTTCAAAAGGCTTTTGACAAGGTCCCACACAGGAGATTAGTGTGCAAACTTAAAGCACACGGTATTGGGGGTAAGGTATTGATGCGGATAGAGAATTGGTTGGCAGACAGGATGCAAAGAGTGTGAATAAACGGTACCTTTTCAGAATGGCAGGCAGTGACTGGTGGGGTACCGCACGTTCTCAGTGCTGGGACCCCAGTTGTTTACAATATATATTAATGACTTAGATGAGGGAATTAAATGCAGCATCTCCAAGTTTGCGGATGACACGAAGCTGGGCGGCAATGTTAGCCGTGAGGAGGATGCTAAGAGGATGCAGGGTGACTTGGATAGGTTAGGTGAGTGGGAAAATTCATGGCAGCTACAATCTAATGTGGATAAATGTGAGGTTATCCACTTTGGTGGCGAAAACAGGAAAACAGATTATTATCTGAATGGTGGCCGATTAGGAAAAGGGGAGGTGCAACGCGACCTGGGTGTCATTGTACACCAGTCATTGAAAGTGGACATGCAAGTACAGCAGGCAGTGAAAAAGGCGAATGGTATGCTGACATTCATAGCGAGAGGATTCGAGTACAGGAGCAGGGAGGTACTACTGCAGTTGTACAAGGCCTTGGTGCGACCACACCTGGAGTATTGTATGCAGTTTTGGTCCCCTAATCTGAGGAAAGACATCTTTGTTCTAGAGGGAGTACAAAGAAGGTTCACCAGATTGATTCCTGGGATGGCAGGACTTTCAGATGATGAAAGACTGGATCGACTAGGCTTATACTCGTTGGAATTTAGAAGATTGAGGGGGGATCTTATTGAAACAGATAAAATCCTAAAGGGATTGGACAGGCTAGATGCAGGAAGATTGTTCCCGATGTTGGAGACGTCCAGAACGAGGGATCACGGTTTGAGGATAAAGGGGAAGCCTTTTAGGACCGAGATTAGGAAAAACTTCTTCACACAGAGAGTGGTGAATCTGTGGAATTCTCTGCCACAGGAAACAGTTGAGGCCAGTTCACTGGCTATATTTAAGAGGGAATTAGATATGGCCCTTGTTGCTAAAGGGATCGGGGAAGGCTGGTACAGGGTTCTGAGTTGAATGATCAGCCATGATCATACTGAATGGTGGTGCAGGCTCGAAGGGCCGAATTGCCTACTCCTGCATCTATTTTCTATGTTTGTATGTTTGCCTATTTTGTGGAGTTCGTTTTTCAGCAAGCCAAGATGTCAAATGATCCAAGCTTCTCTCTTATTCCAGACAGTATTGACCCTCCAGTGATGGGAAAGTCAGCTTCTCAGTACAGCAGTCAGAGGCCTCCAATCTCAGTCCACAAGACTGAAGTGTCTCCTTATACCTCCTCTTCAGCTGACACAACACGCAAGATCTTGCTAAGCAATGCCCCTTACACAACAAACCGCACCCCCTCCAAAAATGCCCTGGAGTTAGGGAAAAGTCCATCGAGTATAGGAAAGCCTTTTTAAAGCAGCATGGCATCTGCTACAAATCATGTGCATCATCAGCACATCTAGCCAAAAATTGTGACAGCAGCATAAAGTGTGCTGAATGTGGAAGTGAGAGTCACACCTCAGCCCTGCACCCTGGACCTGCAACTTGGTCCTCAGAGGCCCAAACCCTGGCATGTGAGCATGGCGGGGAGGAAGAGAACAATATTGAAGAAGCTACTGTTTCCTCAAGCTGTACACAGGTCTGTTGGGGAGACCTCACTGAAAAATCACACTCAAAGATTTGTCTCATGAAAGTTTACTCAACTGGCCAGCAGGAAAAGGCAAACCAGTTATATGTGATACTGGATGATCAGATTAATCCCAATCGCTCATTACTAAGGTCTGAGTTCTTTGACCTTTTTAACATCCAAGGCCACAATTCTCCTTACTCCCTCAAGATGTGTGCTGGTGTGTTTGAGACAGCAGGCAGAAGCGTGCATGGCTTTCAGGTGGAATCCATGGACGAGCAAGTTATTCTGTCTGTACCAACACTGATTGAGTGTAACGTGATCCGAATAATCGCTTTGAACTCCGCACAGTGGAAGCAGCATTGCATCATGCTCATCTGAAACTCTGGCGCAAAAGATCCCAGAGCTCGACCCTCAGGCTCCCATCATGATCCTGCTCAGAAGAGACATCATAAGGATCCACAAAGTATGGAAGCAGATAAATGAGCCACATGACTCCCCCTATGCTCAAGAACTGGACTTGGGATGGGTAATTGTTGGCAACGTCGTGTCTAGGAAATGTCCGCAAGCTGGTGACTATGAGCACCTGCTATACTAACACTCTGGAAAATGGCCGCCACTCTGTCTTTGAACCATGTCCTAGTCGCTGTGTTGTAAAGTAAAAGTGGTACATCAGCAAAGCCCCAGGTCTCCCCCCCACCTGTCCATGTGGAGGGTCCCACATGTGAGGACTACGGAGAGCACCTGGGATGTAGCGTCTTTCATCAGACAAAAAATGATAACAAGATGGGCCCTTCAGTTGAGGATGTACTCTTTCTGAAGACTATGGAACAGGGAGCCTATAAAGATGAGGACAATAGCCGAGTAGCTCTCCTGCCATTCAGAGAGCCCCCGACCTCGCCTTCCCAACAACAGGTCACAAGCAGCAGACTGTCTTTCTTCACTGCGCCGCTCCTTTAACAAGAAGCCTGAGTTGAAGGATCATTCATCTCATTCATGGAAAAGATATTCCAGAATGGCCACACAGAGGTAGCTCCTCCCCTTGGAAGAGATGAAGAATGTTGGTACTTCCCTTGCTTTGGGGTTTACCATCCAAAGAAACCAGGTCAGATTTGGGTGGTCTGTGATTCAAGTGCTCAACACAAAGGAGTCTCACTGAATCAGGTCCTCCTGACTGGCCCAGATCTCAACAACAGTCTTCCTGGGGTACTTATCTGCTTCTGTAAGGACTCCATTGCCATCACAGATGTTCCACTGTTTTGTCGTCAGGCCGGAAGACAGAAATTTCCTGAGATTTCTTTGGTATCGAGACAACAACCTGGAAAATGACATCACGGAGTATTGTGTGAAAGTGCATGTCTTCGGGAATAGTCCATCACCAGCAGTCGCCATTGACTGTCTCAGACGAGCCGCTGAAGAAGGGGAGAGGGAGTTTGGCAAGGATGCAAGGCAGTTCGTTGAAAGAGACTTTTATGTTGATGATGGACTTAAGTCTCTGTCCACATCAGATGCTGTTATCGACCTGCTCAAAAGAACGCAGACCATACTGGCTTGCTCCAACCTCAGGCTACATAAAATAGCCATAAACAGCAGAGAAGTCATGGAGGGCATTCCCCACTGAGGATCACGCCAATGACCTTAAAGATCTGGACCTTGGTGTCGACTCCCTACCTATACAGCGCAGCCTTGGACTCTGCTGGGACTTGAAGACAGACACTTTCCTATTCTAGGAGGCAGAAGAAAGGAAGCCATTCCCTCGCTGGAGGGTATTATCAACAGTGAACAGATTATCTGATCCATTGGGATTCGTAGCACCAGTCACTATATGAGGCAAGGCCTTACTTTGAGAACTCTCAATGGAGACGAGTGATTGGGATGCTCCGTTACCTCCAGACAAAGAAGAACTGTGGGAAAAGTGGAGAGAATCCTTCAAAGAGCTTCAGCATCTGAAGATCCCAAGGCCATACACAAGTGTGTCTCCAACAGAGGCCCAGCACGAGGAATTCTGTGTCTTTTTGGATGCTTCAGATAAGGCAATAGCTGCAGTTGCCTATCTAAATATCTCAGATGCAGAAGGGAACTTCCACATAGGCTTTATATTAGGCAAGGCAAGATTAGCTCCACGTCCAGAACAAACCATACCTCGGTTAGAGTTGTGTGCTGCGTGATGGATGTGGACATGGCGGAGCTCATTACCTTTGAGATTGGACTCCGCCTTCCGCCTGTGGATATGTAAGACACAGTGTCTTTCTGTGTGCCTTTAATTTCTCCCTTTCTTGACTAAAAGTTTGAAATTTTAACTTTATTCTGTTGAATCTGTTAAAGTGATAATTATAACCATGGCTACCTTGAGAAAAATTCCCGATACAAGTTAGTAAATCTAAAAAAACTGACGAAGCTTCTGAAGAGCCAGCCTGGGTTAATAGATTGGAGACTCAGATGAGCTCTATCGTCGCTGAATTAACTCAATTAAAAGAAAGCCTTCTTCCTTTGGAGGAAAAAATTGATTCTTTGAGCTTGGATATCTAAGGATATTCCATTTAGAATTGTGAATTCTTTTAAATATTTAGGTATTATCATACAAAAAATATAAGGATCCTTATAAAGCTAATGTAGTTCCTTTATTGGACTCTTAAAGGCATCCGTTAGTCTTTCGAGACCATGGATCTGCGCCTGGAAAGTCTTCACTCTCCAGGGCGCAGGCCTGGGCAAGGTTGTATCGAAGACCAGCAGTTGCCCATGCTGCAAGTCTCCACGACACCAATGTTGCCCAAGGGAAGGGCATTAGGACCCATACAGCTTGGCACCGGTGTCGTTGCAGAGCAATGTGTGATTAAGTGCCTTGCTCAAGGACACAACGCGTTTCCTTGGCTGGGGCTGGAACTCATGACCTTCAGGTCACTAGTCCAATGCCTTAACCACTTGGCCACGTGCCCACATTGGACTCTATGAAACAATTATTTTCTAGATGGAATCCTCTTACACTTTCTTTAATAGGTCGTATTCATGCTGTGAAAATGATGATTTTACCTAGATTTTTATATATTTTTCAAAATATACCTATCTTTCTAACCAAAAAATTTTTGATTAAATTGATTCTACTATTTTGTCCTTCATTTGGAATAATAAAAAACCAAGCGTTAATAAGTTTCATTTACAAAATTCTAAAAAAGATGGTGGACTCACGTAACCAAATTTAAGATTGTATTATTGGGCTGTTAATATTCGACAATTATGTTTTTGGTTATATTGGCTTGATAAGAACCAAAACCCAGCTTGGATTGATTTGGAATTTAAAGCTATTAATCAACTTTATTTAACTTCATTATTAGGAGCTCCATTACCTTTGCAAGTTGCTAAAATTTCCAATTTAAATTTCTACCCTGTTATTAAACAGTCCTTACGGATTTGGTTTCCGTTTTGCAACTCTTTTAATTTTAAACAATTTAAATTGTCTAGACCTGTATTTCGAAATTTGCTAGTTAAACCTTCAATTTCTGATCCCATCTTTCTTTTATGGAGAAATAAGGGGATTTGTTCTTTTGCAGATTTATTTAGTGATGGTTGATTGATGTCTTTTGAAGAGTTAATTAGTAAATATTCTCTCTCTTACACACATTTCTTGCAATATTTACAGATTAGACATTTTTTACAAAAATATGTTTCTACGTTTCCATATATGCAAGAATCTGATTTGTTGGATACCATTTTGAATATGAATCCCTTAGTGAGAGGCTCCTTTGGTAGAATTTATAATTTATTTTTACCACAAAAAGATAACCTCTCACTAAAGATTAAACAGGATTGGGAGAGAGAACTTAATTTGACTTTTGTTGATGAAGATTGGTTGCGAGTTCTGAAAATGGTTAATTCTTCTTCGATATGTGCCAATCATTGTTTAATTCAGTTTAAAATTGTTCACTTATTATTTAACAAAGGAGAGGCTATCCAAAATATTTCCTAATATAGATAATTATTGTGATAGGTGCAAAAATGAAGTAGCTACTTTGTCACATATGTTCTGGTCATGTCCCTCTTTGAAGTCTTTTTGGAAATCTTTATTTTCTACATATTCTAAAGCTTTGAAAATTAATTTACAACCTAATACATCGACTGTTCTATTTGGAATAGTTCCGCATCTCATTGAGGGTATTTCATTTTCAAGCTAACATGTAATTGCATTCGTTACATTGTTGGCAAGAAGAGCTATTTTATTAAAGTGGAAAGATACCTCCGCTCCTACACTAACTCAATGGTTTTCTCAAGTAATGTTATGTCTTAGTCTGGAAAAAAATAGAAGTTGAACTTTTGATCCCCGATTTGAATTTGAAAGAAGGTGGAGCTCTTTTGCTAAATATTATCATTTAATTTGAATCAATTTACATGGTTTCCTTCCAATTTTATATTATATAAATACGATTTGGCGGTTGTTGCTTTCTTTTTCTTCTTTTATATATATAAATGATTGTAAGACGTATTGCTCCGGGAGTTTAGTTCCTAATGTTTTTTTTTCTTTTTTTTTGTTTTATAGTTAGTGGGTTTTTTTTTAAAGTTAGCTGGGATTCTCTTTTTTTCCTTCTTTTCCTTTAATAAATTTTTTTTCATTAGCATATACAAGTATTTTTCTTCAGCTTTATTAATTACATATGGCCTACTCCTGCACCTATTTTCTATGTATGTTTCTATGTATACATACTAATTGTTGAATTTCTGTATTTTATAGATGTAGAAGATTATATATAAATAAAAAGATTTAAAAATGAAATGAAATTACCTTTGAGATTGACATCGAGTGTGATGCAGTCATTTTCTATACAGACAGCAAGATAGTTCTGGTTACATTTATAATGAAAAGCGGAGGTTCTATGTTTATGTCAGCAACTGGATCCAGAGAATCAGGAGGGGCACACAGCCACAACAATGGCATTATGTGTCCACTGATCACAACCCTGCAGACCATGCCACAAGGTCCATCCCTGCAGCCCGTCTGAAAGACACCACCTGGTTTACCAGGCCTACATTCTTATCTCAGCCAGAGAAAACTTCTCTCAAGACAGCCATGTTTGAACTAGTGGACCCAGAACAAGATAAAGAAATTCGCACGCAAGTGACAGTGCTCACCTCCACCACCCAAGACAGCCAACTTGGATCTCAGCGCCTTGAGCGCTTTTCTACCTGGAGGGCCCTTACTCATGCTATATCTTGTCTCAGACATATTGCATGCCTCTTCAAGAATACCTCAGAAGATTCTACAGGGATTTGCAAGGGATGGCATCATTGCGAGACACCATACACAGTGGAGGAACTCAGTCAGAGCAAAAATGTCATCAATTGATCTGTGCAGCAGGAAACTTATGCTGAAGAAATGGAATACATCAGGACCCAAAGAGATATCGCTAAGGACTGTCCTCTGAGGATGCTAGATCCATTTATTGGTGAGGATGGCCTAGTAAGAGTCGGAGGATGTATACAGGAATCACAGTTGGGACATGAAGAGAAGAGGCCCCTAATCATTCCCAGATGGCATCATGTTACATCCCTCCTTGTGCAACATTACCATGTGGAGCCACAACATCAAGGACACCACTTTACTGAGGGCGCTGTCCACTCAGCTGGCTACTGGATTGTGGGTGCCAAAAGGTGTGTTCAACTACATCACCTGCCGTAAGCTTTGAGGGACATGTGAAGTCCAGAAAATGGCTGACTTACTTCCTGATAGACTCAGCATGGAACCGCCTTTCACGCATGTTGGTGTTGATGTATTTGGACCCTGGACCATCTCTGCGCACCGTATGAGGAGTGGCCATGCCGAAAGTAAAAGATGGGCGGTTTTATTTACCTGTTCAAGCATCAGAGCCATCCACCTCGAGGTCATAGAGTCCAATGCCAGCTCAAGTTTTATAAATGCCCTGAGAAAGTTCCTGGCAATCTGTGGGCCAATCAAGGTACGTTCTGACCGGGGAACGAATTTCATTGGAGTGTGCAAAGATCTAGGAATCTCCTCCAGTGTTGATGAAGATGTGGTGAAGCGGTATCTCTCAGAAAAGGGCTGTACCTGGATAATTCAATCCGTCTCATTCCTCTCATATGGGAGGGGCATGGGAGAGAATGATTAGCATCACCTGCAAAATCCCGGCCTCCATGCTTCTCCAGTCAGGGCCTTCTAGACTCACTCATGAGGTACCCGCCACCTTTATGGCCGAGGTGATGGCCATTGTGAACAATAGACCTCTAGTGCCCGTGTCTACAGATGCAGAAGATCCATTCATTCTCACTCCTGCCACGCTGCTTACACAGAAAAATGGCCCTTATCCCATTCCTCCAGGTGAGTTCGACAGCAAGGACCTGTACAAGAGACAGTGGCGGCAGGTGCAGAGCCTTGCCAGTACTTTCTGGGACAGATGGCGCAAGCAATACTTGTCTACCTTGCAATTATGAAGGAAATGGACGTCCAGTAGGCCAACTATCATAGCAGGATCTGTGGTGCTCATGAGGGATTGTCAATCCAAGAAAAGTGACTGGCCTTTAGGAGTCATAACTCAGGTACTTTCTAGCAAGGACAGAAGAGTCCGTAAGGTTGAGGTGAAGATCAACAGAGGTGATGGAACAAAGCTGTTACTCAGGCCTGTGGCTGAAGTGGTTTTGCTGCTCTCCCCTGAGGACTCAGAACGAGGGACTTCCTAATTTAGTGGTGAACTGTGAAAGTGTTAAATTGTGGTATCTAGGGATACCAGGCGGGAGTGTGCTGCCTTAGTAGTTAGTTATTTCTATTTGTCATTTAGCACCCTTTGCTGGTAGTTTTGTACAGCAGTCATGTGATCTGTGTCTCTAGTTGATGACATCATCAGTAGGCGTCGAGACAGTTCTACAGGTAGAGTTGAGGGAGAGCTTGTGCCATTTCATCCAACATCATCCTGACGTTCCGGACACTTGTCATATGCCTTGTTGAAGTCCATGTAGGCAACATCTATTGCCTTGCCTTCATCAACTTTCCTGGTAACTTCATCAAAAAACTCCATGACATGTCCTACCACACATAAAGCCATACTGACTATCCCAAATCAGGTCCTGTCTATCAATATACTTTTATATCCAGTCCCTCAGAATACCTTCCAATAACTTTCCCACAACTGACAACAGATTCACTGGCCTATAATGTCCTGGTTTATATTTAGAGCCTTTCTGGAACAGCTGAACAACATCAGCTATCCTCCAGGCCTCTGGTACCTCACCTGTTGCTAAGGATAATATAGATATCTCTACTAGGGTATTGGCAATGTCTGCACTTGCCTCCCATAATGTCTGAGGGAGCACCTTGTCGGGCCCTTGGGGTTTATCCACCCTAATTTGCCTCTCTGTAGTCTGTTTAGGATCTATGAAGTTGATGCCGCTTTGCCTCACTTCTATAGACTCTGTGTCCATCTCTTGAGTAAATACAGATACAAAACATTTATTTAAGATCTCCCCCATCTCTTTTGGCTCCACACATGGACTACCATTCTGATCTTCCAGAGGACCAATTTTGTCCCTTGCAATCCTTTTTGCTCTTAACATATCTGTGGAATCCCTTAGGTTTCTCCTTCAATTTGTCTGCTACGGCAACCTTATGCCACCTCTTAGCCCTCCTGATTTGATTTTTTTAAGTGTTCTACCTGCCTATACCTGCTCTTTTTTTTTTCCTCAACCAGGGCCTCAATATCTCCTGAAGACCAAAGTTTTTTTATTTATATACACATATTCTTTTTCTCTCTCTCCTTTTTCTCCCTCTGTCCCTCTCACTATACCCCTTGCCCATCCTCTGGGTTTTCCCCCCCTCCCCCTTTTCTTTCTCCCTAGGCCTCCTGTCCCATAATCCTCTCATATCCCTTTTGCCAATCAACTGTCCAGCTCTTGGCTCTATCCCTCCCCCTCCTGTCTTCTCCTATCATTTTGGATCTCCCCCTCCCTTTCCCATTTTCAAATCTCTTACTAGCTCTTCCTTCAGTTAGTCCCGACGAAGGGTCTCGGCCCGAAACAGCGACTGTACTTCTTCCTATAGATGCTGTCTGGCCTGCTGCATTCACCAGCAATTTTTATGCATGTTGCTTGAATTTCCAGCATCTGCAGATTTCCTCATGTTTGCGTTCCCTACACCTGTTACTTTTAGCTTTTATTCTGACAGGCACAGCCACCCCTTGCACTCTCAGAATTTCATGTTTGAAGGCCTCTCACCTACCAAGTACATTTTTGCCAGAAAACAGCCTGTCCTAATCCAGACTTGCCAGATACTTTCTGATAGCATAAAAACTAGCCCTTCTCTAATTTAGAATCTCAACCCACAGACCAGAGCTATCTTTTTGTGTATTTACCTTGTATAGCCCCCCTGGCCACCCTCAGGTTCGCTTGGCTCGCTGTCGTCTAGGGAAACAGCCTTGGCCCCGCCAAACTGGGTAATTCGTTTGTGTGGATGCTGTGTGAGGTATCCCACCCCGCCCAAATAACAGACAATACACCAGATGCAATTAAATGATTTACAGTTTATAGATATTACTGGAACTATATAATTAAGAATAAAATATAAAAGGAAAATAAAAGGCGCCACACTTATCAAAGTTCAATCTCTTCGTGCACAAAAACCGTTGGAGCTCAATGACCTTTTTCTTCACCCTACGACCCCTCAGACCACCTCGACTGGCCGCCTGGGACCAACAACGGTGGTCGACCAGACGCTCCACATGAGTCCGTCTCCGTCTCCTCGCCGAACGTCCCGCTTGGGGTCCGACCCCGTTAGCGGACTCACAGCACCTCGTCCATCCTCTGTCTCACTCTCCCGCCTTCTGCCCCAAAACCCCGCGCATACAGTATCTTCAAATACACCAAAACCATAACAACTATCCCAATTGGTTAATAGCACCCTCTTATCACCCTCTAAACCACAATAAGCTGCTAGCGCAAACTTTCTCAGCGTTTAACACAACAAAGCCGCATTCCCCAGATTAACATAACAAAAACGCCATTTTAATTAGCCTCCGCAGTAACATAAAAATCGAAACCCCCTTACACTCTCCCCCCACCAAATAAAGTCATGTCCTCATGACTTCTAAATAACTCGCCACCCAGTCCTACAGACACACAACACACACATACACAGATACACACAGTGACAATGCTCCCCAAACAGTGGACCTTACTTCCGTCCCACGGGCACTACACTTGAAACTAATTGCATTGTAATCACTAGATACAAAGTGTTCCCCTACACCAACTTCTCTCACCTGCCTTTTCTCATTCTCTAATAGCAGTCCTTTGACAGTATGGGAGTCCCAGTCAATATGTTAAAATCACGTACTATAACACATTATGTTTCTTGCAACAGACTGCTATCTCTCTACAAATTTGTTCCTCTAAATCTCTCAGATGTTTGGCTGGTGTAATAAAGCCCCATTAATGTGCTCATAACTTTCTTATTTCTCAGTTCCACCCATTACGCCTCACAACACGAGTTCTCCAGTCTATCCTGACTGAGTACTGTCATGACATTTTTCCTTGGCTAGTAACGCCACCCTTCCTCTTTTAATCCTTCTTGCTGTGTCGCGTCTGAAACAACAGAACCCCAGAGTATTGAGCTGCCAGCCCTACTTCTCCAGCAAAGAAGTCTCACTAATGGCTACAAATTATAATTTCGGATGTTGATCCATGTTCTGAGATCATCTGCCTTTCCTACTATACTTCTTGCATTGAAATATACACAGCTGAGGACATTAATCACCCCTTGCTCAACCTTTTGATCCTTGACTTTGCCTGAGGTCTTAACAGCATTCGTCTCCACAACTCCTCCACTGTTCTGCCTATCCCCCTGCAACTCTAGTTTAAACCCCACTGTACAGCACTGGCAAACCTTCCCTCTAGGATAGTTGTCCCCTTCCAGTTCATGTGCAAGCAGAGTCCTCTGTACAGGCCCCACATTCCCTGGAAGAAAGCCCAATTATCCAAAAATCTTATGCCCTCCTTTCTACACCAACTCCTTAGCCACATGGTAAACTGCATAATCTTCCTATTTCTGGCCTCACGAGCACATTGCATGGGTAGCAATTCTGAGATCACAATCATGGAGATCCTACCCCTTAACTTAGCAGCTATTTCCCTGAGCCCACTTCATAGAACTGCATCACTCTTCCTTCTTATGTCTTTTGTATGTACATGGACAATGACCTCTGGCTGTTCACCCTCTCTGTTAAGAATGCTGAGGACTCACCCTGAAATGTCCTGGATGTGGCATTCAGGAGACAACATACCATCTGGGAATTTTGTTCTCATCCACAGAACCTCCTTTCTGTTCTCCTAACTAGCAAATCCCCTTTCACTACAGCTCACCTCTTCTCCCCCATTTTCTTCTGAGTTACAGTCACACTCGGGGCCAGAGTCCTGACTGCCGTGTCTTTCCCCTGCTAGGTCTCTCGACACCCCGAACAGTGACCAAAGTGTTGTTGAAGGTGATGGCTGCAAGGGTGCACTGCACTGGCTGTTTTAACCCCTTTCCCCATCCTGACTGTCACCACATGTCCTGCACCTTAGATGTAACTACTACTCTATGTGTCTGAACTATCACCCCCTTAGCCTCCAGAATGGTCCGGAGTTCATCCAGTTCAAGCTCCAACTCCTTAACGCGGAGTGTTAGAAGTGCAGCTGGATGCACTTGCAGGTGTAGCCATAAAACTCCAGTTCTAAAGCTATTTGCTTACTTTTATTGCATCATTCTGTGCATTGGGTGTTTGATGGTCTTTTTTAATGGGTTCTTTTGGAATTCCTTTGCTTTGTGGCTGCCTGTAAGGAGATGAATCTCAGGATTGTATAATGTATACATACTTCTATAACACATGTACTTTCAACTTGAACTTTAAATATATACTCTGTGATACTTTATAACATAAATAGTTTTTAAAATTATTTCATATGTAACATAAATACCACCATTTTTCCCCTAAATTTTCAGATATAGTGATTATAAACGTGTGATTTATAATCAAAGGGGGGATTGTTGGATCCAACTGTTTAATTTTAATTGTCATTTTCTTTACAGTTTCAACTATCAATTATCTGCTTGTATTTTAAGTAGCCTTTATACACATAGCACTTCAATATGTATAATATGCACAAAGTATAATTCTGGAAGCTTTGTGCTGCAGTATAGAATAAGTAGTGGTTGTCACTTATTTATGCAATTTCTTTTGCGTATAAAATACACTTCTCACGCTCTTAAACTTTCCGATGATTTTAAGTTCCCTGGCCCCCACCGCTTTACTTTCACCGTGGATGTCCAGTCCTTATATACTTCCATCCCCCAACAGGAAGGTCTCAAAGCTCTCTGCTTCTTTTTGGATTCTAGACCTAACCAGTTCCCCTCTACCACCACTCTCCTCCATCTACTGGAATTAGTCCTTACTCTTAATAATTTCTCCTTTGGCTCCTCCCACTTCCTCCAAACTAAAGGTGTAGCTATGGGCACCCGTATGGGTCCTAACTATGCCTGCCTTTTTGTTGGCTTTGTGGAACAATCTATGTTCCGTACCTATTCTGGTATCTGTCCCCCACTTCTCCTTCGCTACATCGACAACTGCATTGGCGCTGCCTCCTGCACGCATGCTGAGCTCGTTGACTTTATCAACTTTGCCTCCAACTTTCACCCTGCCCTCAAGTTTACCTTGTCCATTTCCGACACCTCCCTCCCCTTTCTAGATCTTTCTGTTTCTGTCTCTGGAGACAGCTTATCCACTGATGTTTACTCTAAGCTTACTGACTCTCACAGCTATCTGGACTATTCCTCTTCTCACCCTGTCTCTTGCAAAAATGCCATCCCCTTCTTGCAATTCC
Source organism: Mobula birostris (assembly GCF_030028105.1). Classification (NCBI taxonomy): domain Eukaryota; kingdom Metazoa; phylum Chordata; class Chondrichthyes; order Myliobatiformes; family Myliobatidae; genus Mobula; species Mobula birostris. Next base: position 46,036,403 of record NC_092383.1, on the reverse strand, counting down.
TCCGAATTCGCCGCATCTGCTCTCAGGATGAGGCTTTTCATTCCAGGACGAGGGAGATGTCCTCCTTTTTTAAAGAAAGGGGCTTCCCTTCCTCCACCATCAACTCTGCTCTCAAACGCATCTCCCCCATTTCACGCACATCTGCTCTCACTCCATCCTCCCGCCACCCCACTAGGAATAGGGTTCCCCTGGTCCTCACCTACCACCCCACCAGCCTCCGGGTCCAACATATTATTCTCCGTAACTTCCGCCACCTCCAGCGGGATCCGACCACGAAGCACATCTTTCCCTCCTCCCCCCCGTGCTTTCTGCAGGGATCACTCCCTACGCGACTCTCTTGTCCATTCGTCCCCCCCATCCCTCCCCACTGATCTCCCTCCTGGCACTTATCCTTGTAAGCGGAACAAGTGCTACACATGCCCTTACACTTCACCCTTACCACCATTCAGGGCCCCAGACAGTCCTTCCAGGTGAGGCGACACTTCACCTGAGAGTCGGCTGGGGTGATATACTGCGTCCAGTGCTCCCGATGCGGCTTTCTGTATATCGGTGAGACCCGACGCAGACTGGGAGATCGTTTTGCTGAACATCTAGGGAGATCGTTTTGCAGAACACCTACGCTCTGTCCGCCAGAGAAAGCAGTATCTCCCAGTGGCCACACATTTTAATTCCACATCCCCTTCCCATTCTGACATGTCTATCCATGGCCTCCTCCACTGTAAAGATGAAGCCACACTCAGGCTGGAGGAACAACACCTTATATTCCATCTGGGTAGCCTCCAACCTGATGGCATGAACATTGACTTCTCTAACTTCTGCTAATGTCCCACCTTCCCTTCATACCCCATCCGTTATTTATTTTTATACACACATTCTTTTTCTCTCTCTCCTTTTTCTCCCTCTGTCCCTCTGACTATACCCCTTGCCCATCCTCTGGGTTCCCCCCGCCCCCCTGTCTTTCTCCCTGGGCCTCCTGTTTCATGATCCTCTCATATCCCCTTTGCCAATCACCTGTCCAGCTCTTGGCTCCATCCCTCCCCCTCCTGTCTTCTCCTATCATTTTGGATCTCCCCCTCCCCCTCCCACTTTCAAATCTCTTACTAGCTCTTCTTTCAGTTAGTCCCGACGAAGGGTCTCGGCCCGAAACAGCGACTGTACTTCTTCCTGTAGATGCTGTCTGGCCTGCTGCGTTCACCAGCAACTTTGATGTGTGTAAGCTGTTTTATGTTTGGCACCATTGTTAGATCCTTTCTTCAAGTGTAAGACCCCCTGTCACAGTTCTGTTCCTGCTCTTTCTGGTTCTATCAACTCTTAAAACAACTTGTAAGGATACAAGTTGTGTGCCTTGCTCCTGAGTTCTTAAAGAACCTTGGATTTAAACACCAGAATCCAACAGTACAGCCAGTACCTTGCTGAGAAAGGGATGATATAACATTTGTTCTCAAATAATAATCATGTCTTTAGGTTATGCATATTCTTGTCTTGATCTTAACAATACTGTATATGCTTTAAACAGAACTGCATTTCATTACCCAGATTTAAACCGTGAATACAAATTCATCGAATTTAGAGCATAAGACCATAAAACATAGGAGCAGAAACAGGCCATTTGGTCCATTGAGTCTGCTCCGCTATTCAATCATGGCTGATCTTTTTTTTCCCCCTCCTTAGCCCCACTCCCTGGCCTTCCCCCCATAACCTTTGATGCCATGTCCAATCAATCTCTGCCTTAAATACACCCAGTGACCTGGCCTCCACAACTGCCTGCGGTAAATAATTTCACAAATTCACCATTCTCTGGCAAAAGAAATGTGTCTGCATCTCTTTTTCAATTGGACACTCCTCTATCCTGAGGTTGTGCCCTCTTCTCGTAGACTCCCTCACCATGGGAAACACCTTTTCCACATCTACTCTTGTCTAGGCCTTTCAACATTTTTCTTCTAAATTCCTGCGAGTGCAGAACCAGAGCAATCGAATGTTCCTCATATAATAACCCTTTCGTTTCTAGAATCATCCTTGTGAACCATCTCTGGACCCTCTTCAATGCCAGCACATCTTTTATTAGATAAGGAACCTAATCTGTTCACAATACTCAAGGTGAGGACTCACAAGTGCCTTATAAAGTCTCAACATTACATCTCTGCTCTTGTATTCTAGACCTCTTGAAATGAATGCTAACATTGCATTTGCCTTCCTCACCACTGACTTAACCTGCAAGTTAACTTTTAGAATGTTCTGAACAAGGACTCTCAAGTCCCTTTGCATCTCAGATATTTAGATTTTCTCCCTGTCTAGAAAATAGTCTGCACGTTTATTTCTACCACCAAAGTCCATGACCATGCATCTTCCAACATTGTATGTCATTTGCCACTTTCTTGCCCATTTTTCTAATCTGTCTAAGTCCTTCTGCAGCTTACCTATTTCCTCAATACTACCTGCCCCTCCACTAATCTTCATATCATTTGCAAATTTGGCAACAAAGCCATCTATTCCATCATCTAAATCATTGATATACAGCATAAAAGAAGCGTCTCAACACTGACTCATGCAGAACACCACTAGTCACTGTCAGCCAACCAGAAAAGCATCCTTTTATTCCCACTCGTTGTCTCCTAACAATCAATCAATACTCTTACTGTGCCAGTAACTTCTCTGTAAAACCATGGGCTCTTAACTTGGTAAGCAGCCTCATGTGTGGCTGCTTGTCAAAGGCCTTCTGAAAGTCCAAATATACAACATCCACTGCATCCCCTTTATCTATCCTACTTGCAATCTCCGCAAAGAATTCCAATAGGTTTGTCAGGCAAGATTTTCCCTTAAGGGAATCCATACTGACTTTGTCCTATCTTGTCCTGTGCCGTCAAGTACTCCATAAAGTCATCCTTAAGAATTGACTCCAACATCTTCCCAATCACTGAGGTCAGGCTAATTGGTCTATAATTTCCTTTCTGCTGCCTTCCTCCTTTCTTAAAGAGTGGAGTGGCATTTGCTGTTTTCAAGTCCTCTGGCACCATTGCCAGAATCCAATAATTTTTGAAACATAATTCCTAATGCCTCCACAAACTCTACCGGTATCTCTTTCAGAACCCTAGGGTGCGGTTCATCTAGTCTGGGTGACTTATGTACCCTTATGTCTTTTAGCTTTTTGAGCACCTTCTCCCCTGTAATTGTAACTGCATTCACTACTCTTCTCTCACACCCTTCTACACCTGGTATTTCTTTTGCAGTCACTTCTGCCAAATATTTACAAATCTTTTTGAAATTATTTCCCTTGCTCTAAAGCTTCTTTATTGTTATGGAACGGGTGACTACCAAACAAAGCTTGCTCTTACCTGACTTTAATCTTAGACATATCAGTCATGCCCTTTTATGCTCAAATAGGTAGAATAAAAGTTGAATGATCAGCCATGATCATAATAAATGACGGTGTAGGCTCGAAGGGCCGAATGGCCTACTCCTGCACCTATTTTCTATGTTTCTAAAAATATTTTTGCTAAAATCTTGGGATTTGATCATCTGATTTCCTTTATTCAAGAAAGGGAGTAGAGATAGCCCAGGAAATTATAGACCAGTGAGTCTTGCTTCAGTGGTTGGTAAGTTGATGGAGAAGAACCTGAGAGGCAGGATTTATGAACATTTGGAGAGGTATAATATGATTAGGAATAGTCAGCATGGCTTTGTCAAGGGCAGGTCATGCCTTACAAGCCTGATTGAATTTTTTGAGGATGTGACAAAACACATTGAGGAAGGAAGAGCGGTAGATGTAGTGTATAAGGATTTCAGCAAGGCATTTGATAAGGTACCCCATACAAGGCTTATTGAGAAAGTAAGGAGGCATGGGATCCAAGGGGACATTGGTTTGTGGATCCAGAACTGGCTTCCCACAGAAGGCAAAGAGTGGTTGTAGACGGGTCATATTCTGCATGGAGGTCGGTCACTAGTGGAGTGCCTCAGAGATCTGTTCTGGGACCCTTACTCTTCGTGATTTTTATAAATGACCTGGATCAGGACGTGGAGGGAAATGTTAGTAAGTTTGCTGATGACACAAAGGTTGGGGTGTTGTGGATGCTCTGGAGGGCTGTCAGAGGTTACAAAGTGACATTGATAGGATGCAAAACTGGGCTGAGAAGTGGCAGATGGAGTTCAACTCATAAGTGTGAAGTGGTTCATTTTGGTAGGTCAAATATGATGGCAGAATATAGTATTAATGGTAAGACTCTTGGCAGTGTGGAGGATCAGAGGGATCTTGGGGTCCAAGTCCACAGGACACTTAAAGCAGCTGTGCAGGTTGACTCTGTGGTTCAGAAGGCGTATGGTATATTGGCCTTTATCAATCATGGAATTGAATTTAGGAGCTGAGAGGTAATGTTGCAGCTTTATAGGACCCTGGTCAGACTCCACTTTGAGTACTGTGCTCAGTTCTGGTCGCCTCACTACAAGAAGGATGTGGAAGCCATAGAAAAGGTGCAGAGGAGATATACAAAGATGTTGCCTGGATTGGGGAGCATGCCGTATGAGAATAGGTTGAGTGAACTCAGCCTTTTCTCCTTGGAACGACAGAGGACGAGAGGTGACCTGATAGAGGTGTATAAGATGGTGAGAGACATTGATCGTGTGGGTAGTCAGGGGCTTTTTCCCAGGGCTGAAATGGTTCCCACAAGAGGACACAGGTTTAAGGTGCTGGGGAGTAGGTACAGAGGAGATGTCAGGGGTAAGTTTTTTACTCAGAGAGTGGTGAGTGCGTGGAACGACTGCCGGCAACGGTGGTGGAGGCGGATATGATAGGGTCTTTTAAGAGACTTTTGGATTGGTGTATGGAGCTTAGAAAAATAGAGGGCTATAGGTAACCCTAGTAATTTCTAAGGTAGGGACATGTTCGGCACAACTTTGTGGGCTGAAGGGCCACTATTGTGCTGTAGGTTTTCTATGTTTCCATGAGTAGTATTCTCTTATCACATAGAAAGAGGCCTTTCAGCTTATTGAGCCAATACCAAATGTTTTAGCAATCCAATAAATTCCATACACTCACTTACCCTACACAGCCCTATTACTGCACCTTGATTTTCCTCTACCTACCTCTTCCTGGAATAACTTTCAATACTCATTAAGCCTGCAAAACTAGTATACATGATAAACCAGTATACACCTTGAGGGAATGTACATTGTCATGGGTGAGCCTGCAACCTCCACACTGACAGCACCAAAGGTTAGGATCATATTCAATCAGCTGATCTGTGATGCAGAAGCATTATCTCCTTAATTGTAGTGATGAATTAGTTTACTAACCAATTATTATCAAGTACACATTATCAGTGTGTTGAATCTCAATATTATGAACATGTTCCTAAAACTACTGAGATTAATTCTCATGACAGAAAAAATTTGATTTTCTTTCAGAAATGAAGAGGTAGTTTGTACCAGAAGTATTTCAAGGTCAAGATGGAGAAAAGTTGTTGAAAAAGTAAGACTCAATCTTTTGAAATCTTTTACATTCAGAATATTTGATTATTTTGGAACTTAGGCAGAGTTCACAATCTGTAAACAGTCAGAATGGCAAATTGAAAGTAAGCAATACTTATTCCTTGATTAGGAATGGAATTTCCATGTTGCATTCAGAAAAAAAATATAGTTAAGTTTTTGATTAAATATTAAAAAGTATGTGAATATTTAATGAAAAAATGAAGTAATATTGTGAAGTTTATTTAAATGTGCAGGATTAGGCTCGGGTGGATTTCTCATCCACAGCTATAATTTTCAATGAGTTTCAGCAGAATGAAGTTGTGGATTTTTCGGGGTGTGTGGATTTCAGCTTACTGAAGGTTCATTAAGCTGTTGATTTTGGTGATTTTGAGAAAGTAACTTATAATAGAGTTTCACGGTATTTCATATCCATTCAAAAGGACATTGGGTGGTTTCAAAAACTGATGCCTGACACTCAACAGTGATTTTGTGTTTTGTTAAGTTCAAAATGTAATCCTTAATAATCTTGCAATATGAAACCAGCTGTAAAATATTAATAACAACATTTTTTTCAAATGTTAAGCATTTCAACTGTAAAAAGTAACTGGTGAGAATTTTAGTTTGTGAACATTGATCAATGGCATCATGATTAACAAGATCAAAATTCAAGTAGTTCCTAGATACACTGGTGCTAAGTTTGTGAACCCCGTAGAATTTTCTCTATTTCTGCATAAATATGACCTAAAATGTCATCAAATCTTCACATCTTAAAACTAGATAAAGAAAACCCAATTAAATAAATAACACAAAAAAATATTATGTCTGTTCATTTATTTATTGAGAAAATTGATCCAATAGTACACGTATTTTCTGGAAAAAGTATGTGAACCTTTGCTTCCAGTAACTAGTGTGACCCCCTTGTACAGCAATATCTTCAACTAAACGTTTTCAGTAACTGCACATTGGCTTGGAGGAATTTTTGGCCATTCCTCCTTACAAAACTCTGGGATATTGGTGGGTTTCCTTGTGTGAACTGCTTGCTTTAGGTCCTTGCACAACATTTCTATAGGATTAATGTCAGGACTTTGACTCTTATCTTTCAGATCATTGTCTTGTTGCGTTTTCCAATTTATATTAAGCTTCAAGTGACACACTGCTACCCTGACATTCTCCTGTAAAATGTCTTGATATGATTTTGAATTCATTGTTCCCTCAACGATTGCAAGCTGACCAGGCCCTGAGGCAGCAAAGCAGCCCCAAACCATGATGCTCCTTCCACCATGCTTCACAGTTAGGATGAGATTTTGGTGTTGGTGTGCTGTGCCATTTTTCTTCCAACCATAGTAATGTATATTTCTGCCAAAAAGTTCAACTTTTGTCTCATCTGTCCGTAGAACATTGTCCCAGAAGCATTGTAGAACAGCCAAGTGGTCTTTTGCAAACTTGAGACGTGCAGCAATGTTCTTTTTTGGAGAGCAGTGGTTTCCTCTGTGGGGTCCTTCCATGAACCCCATTCTTGTTCGGTGTTTTTCTTATAGTGGATACATGAACAGAGAGGTTAGCAAGTTCTGGAGATCTATGAATGTATTTTGCTGTTGCCCTTGGGCTCTTTTTCACCTCCTTCAGCATAACACATTGTGGTCTTGGTGTGATCTTTGTCCACTCTAGGGAGAGTAGGAACAGTACTGAATTTCCTCCATTTGTAGACAGTTTCTCTTACTGTGGGCTGACAAACGCTCAGGTCTTTAGAAATGCTTTTCTAGCCTTTTCCAGCTTCATGCATCTTTACAGTTCTTCTTCTATGGTCCTCTGAAAATTCTTTTGATCAAGACATAGTGCACATAAACAGATCTTTCTTGAGAAGAGCAGGCTCTGTTAATAACCTGACTTTGTGTGTCTTTTTATAGGGCAGGGCACCTGTACAACCCACACCCCCAATCTCAACTCATTGATTGGAACACCTGATTCCAAATAGCTTTTGTAGAAGAAATTACCCCAGAGGTTCACATTCCTTTTCTAACAAATACGTAATATTGGAAAGTTTTTCTCAATTAATTAGACTTAGATTAGATTAGATTCAACTTTATTGTCATTGTGCCGAGTACAGATACAAAGCCAATGAAATGCAGTTAGCATCTGACCAGAAATGCAAAGAATAGTGTTATTTACAAAATAACTGCGAATAAAAAGTAAGTGCTACAACACACAAATATTAAAGTACTGAGACAGTACCATATGGGTGCAATACTGCTTAGCGCTGTGATGTGAGGTTCAGCAGGGTCCTGAACAAGGTAAATGAACAAGTATAATATTTTTGTAAACGCAAAAACGAAAAAGTCTGCAGATGCTGGAAATTCAAGCAACACACACAGAATGCTGGTGGAACACAGCAGGCCAGGCGGCATCTATAGGAAGAAGTACAGTCGACGTTGCGGGTCGAGACCCTTTGTCAGGACTAATGGAAAAAAGAGAGAGTAAGAGATTTGAAGGTGGGAGGGGGAGACCTGAAATGAGAGGAGAAGACAGGAGGGGGAGGGATGAAGCTAAGAGCTGGGAAGTTAATTGGCAAAAGGGATACAAAGCTGGAGAAGAGTGAGTATCATGGGACTGAAGGCCTTGGAAAGGGGGAGGGGAACACCAGAGGAAAATGGAGAACAGCTAAGGGGTTATTGTGAGAGGGAAGAGAGAAAAAAAGGAAAAAAAAAATTAGGGATGGAGTAAGAAGGAGAGGAGGGGCATTAACGGAATTTAGGGAAATCTGTGTTCATGCTATCAGGTTGGAGGCTACCCAGATGGAATATAAGGTGTTGTTCCTCCAACCTGAGTGTGGCTTTGTCTCAACAGTAGAGGAGGCCATGGATTGACATATCGGAATGGGAATGGGACGTGGAATTAAAATGTGTGTCCACTGGGAGATCTTGCTTCCTCTGGCGAACAGAGCATAGGCATTCAGTGAAGCAGTCTCCTAGTCTGCGTCGGGTCTCACAAATATATAGAAGGCCACACCGGGAGCTCCGAACGCGGTATATCACACCAGCAGACTCACAGGTGAAGTGTCGCCTCACCTGGAAGAACTGTCTGGGGCCCTGAATGGTGGTGAGGGAGGAAGTGTAAGGGCAGGTATACTGTGTCCAGAAAAATATATTCAGCATTTGTATAGAGCATTTTTACTTAAATGTACAGCACAGTGGCTAAGCAGTTTAGCGTCATGCCAATATAGCACGAGTGACCTAGGTTTAATTCCGCTGCTGTCTGTAAGGAATTTGTACTCTGTCCCCGTAACTGAATGGTTTCCTCTGAGTGTTCTGGTTCTGTCCACGTTCCAACGACATACAGGATAGCAGTTTAATCGGTCACATGATGCAATTGCGTGGCACTGGCTCATTTGGCAGGAAAGGCATGTTACCATGCTGTATCTCTAAATAAAAGAGTAAACAGATGAAAAAATTAAAATAAGTGCAGAGAGTGAGGTGATATTCAAAGTTATTAGGAATATTGCAATTGGTTTATTATTAGGGTTTTCAGAGTTTTAGTTCAGAAAATTGAAAAGTTTATTTGTTTTCTGATGATGAACTGCCATTCTAATTTATACTACTGAAGGAATTAATTTCAACAATCAGTATTAACAATACGTAAGTTTTCAGGTTACTACAAAATGCAATATTATTTTTGCACAAAAGCTCTATTTAATATACAACTGTTTATGTTGTGTACGAATGCAATAAAGCAGGCAAGAATATTGAGAAGAGATGTTGCTTACCTTTTGCTTAAAAGAAATAAATTGGATTAGGCCTCAAGATAAATAAAATTTAAAAAGTGATCATGCAAAATAAGCTTTCTCTGAAATTTGTATTTAGGTTACATGTTTACAAACTCCTTTTCCAAATGCATATTAATTAAAAATGTTCAATTAAGAGTTATAGCATACAATATTTATGTTATAAAATTATCATTAAATTTTGATAATTTATTTAGCAGTAGTTGACACTAAGATCTTCTTTCTTATTCTTGTTTCATAATGGAAGCAGCCTGTTCTTACGAATGCTTTTTTTTTTGAGTGGCATTGAATAAATTGTCTTCTTGGGTAGGATGTCATAAATTAATTTTCAAAACCTCCTACAAATTAAAGTGCGATATTTTAAAGATTAAATGCCTGAACTTAAAGGTAAAATTAAATAGTTTAATAAAAGGCAGTTTTTAGCCAAACATTTTTATGCTATAACCTGCTATCATTGAACATGGAGGTTTTTTCTACTTGAATCTTTCAATGCAACATCGCTAAATAATACAAAGTTGTAAATATAATATGTTCTCTATCATCTTCTTGTAAAAATCTAAAGAGCATTTTTCCAAAGAAAAACCTAAAATTTAATATGATAATCTAATCCTGGTTGCCATTTACTCCTTATGTTTGCCTTGCCTTTCTTTATATATGATAGGCTTTCGTTGTGCTGCTTTACCTATTTTGATCTTCTCTTTCTTCAAACCAATCTCAAATAGAAGTTGAAAGTTTCTTTATTTTGCAGACTTTGTACTCATATGCTGCTCAGTTAAATATAGGGGTTTGCTCAGATACAAATTTTGAATTCTGCATTAAATCATATCATGCTTATTAAATTTAGATCTCGTTGGTTGGCCTTAATAGTGTGTTGCTCACGACAGGGCAAAATGCTTAAATCACCTACTGGGCCAGATTTGTTAGAAACAGCATAAATAATTAAATAGATTTAGATTAGATTAGATTATGAGGACACACAGTCCTCTCTTATTGTCATTTAGTAATGCATGCTTTAAGAAATGATACAATGTTCCTCCGGTGATATCACAGAAACACAAGACAGACCAAGACTGAAAAACTGACAAAAACCACATAATTATAACATATAGTTACAACAGTGCAAGCAATACCATAACTTGATGAAGAACAGACCATGGGCACAGCAAAAAAAAGTCTCTCGAAAGTCCCAAACTCGCACGCAGACGGGAAATATCCACAAAAAATAGCTTTTGTACCATATTTACATGAATTTATTGCAGTTTGCTTAAATATTATATTAAAAGTATTGTACATTATTAATACTCATATAAATATGTTGACATTTAAGTGATAATGGGCTAAAAACACGAGTTCAATGTTTACAGTAAATTCATTATCCCGTAAATAAATACCACCATATACTATCCTGATTAGATTATTTTTCTTGCGGGCATTCACAGCAAATACATGGAAGCACAACAGAATTAATGAAAAATCTCACACAACAACCAATGTGATAGAGACATAGCAACATAGAAAACCTACAGCACAATACAGGCCCTTCAGCCCACAAAGCTGAGCGGAACATGTCCCTACCTTAGAACTACCAAGGCTTTACCCATAGCCCTCTAATTTTCTAAGCTCCATGTAGCCATTCAGGAGTCTCTTAAAAGACCCCATCGTTTCTGCCTGTACCGCCGGCAGCCCGTTCCATGCACTCACCACTCTCTGCGTAAAAAAAAAAACAACTTACCCCTGACATCTCCTCTGTACCTACTTCCAAGCACCTTAAAACTATGCCCTCTTGTGGTAGCCATTTCAGACCTGGGAAAAAGCCTCTGACTATCCACATGATCAATGCCTCTCATTATCCTGAATACCTCTATCAGGTCACCTCTCATCCTCCGTCGCTCCAAGGAGAAAAGGCCAAGTTCACTCAACCTATTCTCATAAGGCATGCTCCCCAATCCAGGCAACATCCTTGTAAATCTCCTCTACACCATTTCTATGGTTTCCACGTTCTTCCTGTAGTGAGGGGACCAGAACTGAACACAGTACTCCAAGTGGGTCTGACCAGGGTCCTATATAACTGCAACATTACCTCTCAACTCTTAAACTCAGTCCCACGATTGATAAAAGCCAACGCACCGTATGCCTTCTTAATCACAAAGTCAACCTGCGTAGCAGCTTTGAGTGTCCTATGGACTCGGACCCCAAGATCTCTCTGATCCTCCACACTGCCAAGAGTCTTACCATTAATACTATATTCTGCCATTATATTTGACCTACCAAAATGAACCACTTCACACTTATTTGGGTTAAACTCCATCTGCCACTTCTCAGCCCAGTTTTGCATCCTATCAGTGTCCCGTTGTATCCTCTGACAGCCCTCCACACTATCCACAACTTTGTGTCATCAGCAAATTTACTAACCCATCCCTCCACTTCCTCATCCAGGTCATTTATGAAAATTACAAAGAGTAGGGGTCCCAGAATAGACCCCTGAAGCACACCACTGGTCATCGGCCTCCATGCAGAATATGACACACACAGAAGACTCTTCGCCTTCTGTGGGCAAGCTAGTTCTGGATCCACAAAGCTATGTCCCCTTGGATCCCATGCCTCCTTACTTTCTCAATTAGCCTTGCATGGGGTACCTTAGCAAATGCTTTGCGAAAATCCATATACACTATATCTATGGCTCTACCTTCATCAATGTGTTTAGCCACATCCTCAAAAAATTCAATCAGGCTCATAAGGCACGACCTGCTTTTGACAAAGCCATGCTGACTATTCCTAGTCATATTATGCCTCTCCAAATGTTCATAAATCCTGCCTTTCAGGATCTTCTCCATCAACTTACCAACCACTGAAGTCAGGACTATAATTTCCTGGGCTATCCCTACTCCCTTTCCGAATAAGGGAACAACATCCGCAACCCTCCAATCCTCAACCTCTCCCGTCCTCATTGATGATGCAAAGGTCATTGCCAGAGGCTCAGCAATCTCCTTCCTTGCTTCCCACATTAGCCTGGGGTACATCCCGTCTGGTCCCGGTGACTTAACCAACTTGATGCTTTCCAAAAGCTCCAGCACATCCTCTTCCTTAATATTTACATTCTCAGACTTTTCAGTCCACTGCAAGTCATCCCTACAATCGCCAAGACCCTTTTCCGTAGTGAATACTGTTGCAAAGTATCTTTTAAATACCTCTGCTGTTTCCTCCGGTTCCATACACACTTTTCCACTGTCACACTTGATTGGTCCTATTCTCTCACGTTTTATCCTCTTGCTCTTCAGATACTTGTAGAATGCCTTGGGGTTTTCCTTAATCCTGTCCACCAAGGCCTTCTCATGGCCCCTTCTGGCTGTCCTAATTCCATTCTTAATCTCCTTCCTGCTAGCCTTATAATCTTCTAGGTTCCTATCATTACCTAGTTTTTTGAAACTTCTGTAAGCTCTTCTTTTCTTCTTGACTAGAATTGCAACAGCTTTTTTACACCATGGATCTTGTACCCTACCATTCTTTCCATGTCTTATTGGAACGTACCTGCTCAGAACCCCACGCAAATATCCCCTGAATATTCGCCACATTTTTTCTGTGTTTCCCTGAGAACATCTGTTTCCAATTTATGCTTCCAAGTTCCTGCCTGATAGCCTCATATTTCCCCTTACTCCAATTAAATGCTTTCGTAACTTGTCTGTTCCTATCCCTCTCCATTGCTATGGTAAAGGAGATAGAGTTGTGATCACTATCTCCAAAATGCTCTCCCACTGTGAGACCTGACACCTGACCAGGTTCATTTCCCAATACCTGACAGGAAACTGCAAATACAAAACAGAGAAAATAATAATAACTGAACAATAAATATAAAGATTATGAGTTGCAGAGTGCTTAGAAGTGGATCCACAGGTTGTAGATTCAGTTCATTGTTGGGTAAGTGAAGTTATCCCCTCTATTTCCAGAGTCTGATGGCTTTGTGGAACTTGAGGCTCCTGCATCCTCTTCCTGATGGCAGCAGCAAGAAGAGGGCATGGCCTGGATAGTAGGGATCATTGATGATGGATGCTGCTTTCCTGCGACAACATTCCTTGTAAATGTCCTCAGTGGTGGGGAGGGCTTTATCTATGACGGACTGGGCTAGGTTGTATCCACTACTTTTGGTAGGCTTTTCCATTGAAGGGCATTGGTGTTCCCATACCAAGCTGTGATGCAACGAGTCAGTATAATCTCCACTGTGCATCTGTAGATGGTTATCAAAGTTTTAGATGACATACCAAATCTGCACAAACTTCTAAGAAAGTAGAGACACTGCTGTGCCTTCTTTGTAATGGTAGTTACGTGCTGGATCCAGGACAGATCTTCTGAAATAACAACAGGGAGGAGTTTAAAGTCACTGACCCTCTGATGAGGACAGGCTCAGGGACCTCCAGTTTCCTCCTCCTGTAGACAATAATCAGCTCTTTGGTTTTGCTGATGTTGAATGAGAGGTGGTTGTTGTGACACTATTCAGCCAGATTTTCAATCTCCCTCCTACTGAATATGCTGATGATTACCACCTTTGATTTGAACTAAAGCAGTGGGGTCATCAGCAAACTTAAATGTGGCATTGAAGCTACAGTATACTTAGCCTCATGGTCTTAAATATAAAGAGCAAGGGGCTAAACCCACTGTCTTCTGATAGACCTGTGCTGATGGTGGTTGTGGAGAAGATGTTATTGGCAATCTGAACTAACTGGGGTCTGCAAGTGAGGAAGTCGAGGATCCAGCTGCACAAAGAGGTATTGTTGTCTAGGTCTTGAAGCTTATTGATTATTTTTGATGGGATGATAGTGTTGAATGCAGAGCTGTAGTCAATGAAGAGCATTCTGATGTATGCATCTTCACTGTCCAGATGTTCCAGATTTGAGTGAAGAGTCTATGAAATGGCATCTGCTGTTGACTTGTTGAGATGATAGGCAAATTGGAATGCAGGTGGCCTCCACTTTTTGAATGTTCGCTTTACGCCGGCTTGCTGTTACGAAAGACCTACATTAGTTACCCGTTTTTGCTAACAGAAGGTGTTCTCACTGTTACGAAAAAAGGCAGCGCGCACCCGGAGCAGCCAAATTCCTCCCCCGAACTGCATTCTAGCTGGCATTGCCTAAACACGTGCCTGTGAGCATTTGTGCCTTATGTCAATTTATTTTGACGATCTGTTAGCAAGATGAATTCCAAGGTACTGGAAAAGCCTAAAAGAGCTCGTAAAGGTGTTACACTTAGCGTAAAACTGGACATAATTAAGCGTTTCGATCATGGTGAACAAAGTGAGTTTGGCTTGTGGAAGTTGACAAAGAAGATGTTGAAGAGGTTTTGACATCCCATGACCAAGAACTGATAAATGAAGAGCTGATGCAATTGGAAGAGGAAAGGATAACAATCGAAACCAAATGTAGTAGCGAACGAACCGAAAGTGAAGTTGTCCAGGAACTGAACGTGAAGCAACTGCATGAGATTTTCGCTGCAATTGACAACAATGATTGCAGAAAAGTATGACTTTAATTTTGAAAGGGTACGTACGTTTAGGGCATATTTGCAGGATGGTTTGAGTGCTTACAAAGAACTGTAGGATAGAAAAATGCGCGAGGCTAAGCAGTCAGGCATACTGTTGTTTTTCAAGCCTTCCTCATCAGCCACAGCAGACATCAAGGCAGGCAGACATAGAAGAAGATGACCTGCCTAGCCTGATGGAAACAGGCGATGATGAGATGACACCCCAGTGTCCCACCACCCCAACCTCCGACGACTCAGTCTAACACACCATCATCAGTGTGCTCGATGTCTTCCTGTTTCCGGTAAGTGATACTACACTGTACATACATTACTTCTACTTTATATAGGCTGTGTATTTTTATGTGTTATTTGATATGATTTGACAGCTTCATAGCTTTTAAAGGTTACTGCAGAGAGTGTTTCTTCTGAGAGCGCTTGCGTGAGATTTTCGCTGCGCTAGACAGTGCTTCAATGATTGTTGAAAAGTATTTCTACTTTATATAAGCTGTGTATTATATCATTCCTGCTTTTACTATGTGTTACTGTTATTTTAGGTTTTATGTGTTATTTGGCATGATTTTGTAGGTTATTTTTTGGGTCTGGGAACGCTCAAAATTTTTTCCCATATTAATAAATGGTAATTGCTTATTCACTTTACGATATTCCAGCTTATGAACCATTTCATAGGAACGCTTTACCTTCGAATAGCGGGGGAAACCTGTGTATCCAAATCGCTCTTCAGGCAGCACTTGATGTGCTCCATCACCGTATCAAAAATATCACCACAAATGTTGCAAATGTTGCAGTTTTGCCTACTGCTAGATGTAATAATAAACAGGAGATTCTGTTGATTCTGGAAATCCAGAGCAACAAACTCAAAGTGCTGGAGGAACTCAATATGGAGATGAATAAACAGTCGACGTTTCAAACTGAAACCCTTCATCAGGATGAGGAAGGAAGAGAGAAGAAACCAGAACAAGAAGGTGGGTGGGGGGGAAGGAGTACAAACTGGCAAAGGAAACCAAGTGAGGGAGAAGGAAAAGACTGAAGATGAAGGAATCTGATAGGAGAGGAGAGTCAATCTTGAGAGAAAATAAAGGACGAGGTACACCAGAGGGAAATGATGGGCAGGTGAGTAGAAGGGATAAGAGGGGTACCAGAATGGTGAATGGAAAAAGAGCGAAGTGGGAGGGGAGAGAAATTATCAAAAGTTAGAGAAATCAAAGTTCACACCATCAGGTTGGAGGCTATCGAGACAGAATATGAACTGTTTCTCCTCCAGCATGAGTGTGGCCTCATCGTGACAGTAAAGGAGGCCATGGACTGATATGTTGGAATAGGATCGGGAAGTGCAATTAAATTGGATAGCTACCAGGAAAGTTCAAAGTATATTTCTTACCTAAGTGTGTATATATTATACAATCTTGAGATTTATCTCCTAACAGGCAACCATGAAACAAAGAAACCCAAAAATGCCTTAAAAATGAAGACTGTCAAACAACTAATGTGCAGAGAGAAAAAAAACACAAATCATGCAAACAATAAATGCAAGCAAATATCGTTCTGAACTGAAGTCCACAGAGAGTTCGTACCCAAAGCCTGAAGTTTGTATTGGACTGAGCAAAGGCATTTGCCAAAGCAGTCCCCCAGTCTATGTCTGGTCTCAGTGATGTAGTGGGGGCTGCATTTAGTGGATACAGTAAATGACCCTGACAAACTCGCAGGTAAAGTGCTGCTTCAGCTGGAATGAATGTTTGAAACCCTGAGTGGTGGTGAGGGGGTTGTTTGGGGCATCTGTAGCACTTGTCCCTCTTTCAGGGGTAAGTGCCAGGAGTGAGATCAGTGGGGGAGGACAAGTGACAAGGGGATGTGTAGAGAATGATCCCTGAGGAAAGCTGAGTATGGAAAGGTGTATTTAGTGGTAGGATCTCATTGGAGATGGTGGAAATTACTGAGAATGTGGTGGGTGCAGAGGGTGGGTATGTAAGGATGAGAGGAACTCTATTCTTGTTATGGGAACAGGAAGATGGGATGAGGCAAATATCCCTGAAATGGAAGGGATATGGATGAGGGAAGCATGATTAATAGTGAAAGGGAAACTCCAGTACCTTAAAGAGGAGGACATCTCAGATGTTCTGGAATAAAAAGCCTCACCCTGAGAACAGATGCAGAGGAGCCAGATGAACTGAAAGAAGGGAATAGCATTTTTTTTTTACAAGTGACAGAGTGGAAAGAGGTACAGTCAAGATGGCTATAAATGTCAGTAGGTTTATAAATGATAGCAATAGACAGTCTGTGGAGATCATGAAAGGGTGAGAGATGTCTGATGTGGACCAAGTAAAGTTCAGTGCAGGGTAGAAGATGCTTATAAAGTTGATAAAATTTATAACACTGCATGGGTCCCATAAGTAGCACCAATGCAGTCATTGATGTCGTGCAGAAAGAGTTGGGGAGTGTTCCCAGTGGCAGCTTGGAACATGGGCAGTTCCATGTAGCTAAACAAAAAGACAGGCCTAGCTGATGCCCATGGGGTAACCATGGCTACACCTTAGGTGTGGAGAAAGTGGGAGGAGCTGAATGAAAATTTGTTGGGGGTGAGGACCAGTTCTGTCAGACAGAGAAGGGCAGTGCTTGAAGGGAACTGGTGTGCTCTGTTGTTTAGAACAAAGCAGAGAGCTTTAAGGCTTTCCTGATGGAGGATAGAGGTGTATAGAGAAATGTCACAGATGTAGGTGGGAAGAGACTGAACTAAGGAAGGCAAAATTGAGTTGAGGTATGTGGACACGAGTTCAATGGGACAAGAGCAGGCAGAAACAATTGGTCTGCCCAGTCAGTTAGGTTTATGGATCTAAGGTAGGAGGTAGGAATAGGCTGTGTTATGTAAGGGAACTATAAAGTTGGTGACAGTGGATGAGAGATCTCCAAAGTCACTGACTTTGGAGGAGACAATGGCCTGCTGCTCCTGAGTGGAGTCTTTTTCATGGAGATGTCTGAGAGCTTCCGCCTGGCCTTAGCAAAGTAGGGGTCAGGTCACCAGACTGCAACCTCCTTATCTGTGGGTTTACTGGTATGGTAAGGAAGTTATCGAAACTATGATGATTAAAGAAGAGCAAGTACTGGTGCTTTTAAGGACCATAAAAGTGGATAAGTCTCTGAGTCCTGACAGGATATTCCCTAGGACCTTGAGGGAAGTTAGTGTAGAAATAACAGGGGCTCTGACAAAAATATTTCAAATATCATTAGAAACGGGGATGGTGCCAGAGGATTGGCGTATTGCTCATGTTGTTCCATTGTTTAAAAAAGGTTCTAAGAGTAAACCTTGCAATTATCGGCCTGTAAGTTTAACATCAGTGGTGGGTAAATTAATGGAAAGTATTCTTAGAGATGGTATATATAATTATCTGGATAGACAGGGGCTGATTAGGAACAGTCAACATGGATTTGTGCGTGGGAGGTCATATTTGACAAATCTTACTGAATTTTTTGAAGAGGTTACTAGGAAAGTTGACGAGGATAAAGCAGGGGATGTTATCTATATGGACTTCAGTAAGGCCTTTGACATGGTTCCACACGGAAGATTAGTTAGGAAGGTTCAGTTGTTAGGTATTAATATTGAAGTAGTAAAATGGATTCAACAGTGGCTGGATGGGAGATGCCAGAGAGTAGTGTTGGATAACTGTTTGTCAGGTTGGAGGCCGGTGACTAGTGGTGTGCTTCAGGGATCTGTACTGGGTCCAATGTTGTTTGTCATATATATTAATGATCTGGATGATGGGGTGGTAAATTGGATTAGTAAGTATGCAGATGATACTAAGATAGGTGGAGTTGTGGATAATGAAGCAGGTTTTCAAAGCTTGCGGAGAGATTTAGGCCAGTTAGAAGAGTGGGCTGAAAGATGGCAGATGGAGTTTAATGCTGATAAATGTGAGGTGCTACATTTTGGTAGGGCTAATCAAAATAGGACATACTTGGTAAATGGTCGGGCATTGAAGAATGCTGTAGAACAGGGAGATCTAGGAATAATGGTGCATAGTTCCGTGAAGGTGGAATCTCATGTGGATAGGGTGGTGAAGAAAGCATTTGGTATGCTGACCTTTATAAATCAAAGCATTGAGTATAGGAGTTGGGATGTCATGTTAAAATTGTACAAGGCATTGGTGAGGCCAAATTTGGAGTATTGTGTACAGTTCTGGTCACCGAATTATAGGAAGGATGTCAACAAAATAGAGAGAACACAGAGAAGATTTACTAGAATGTTACCTGGGTTTCAGCACCTGAGTTACAGAGAAAGGTTGAACAAGTTGCGTCTTTATTCTTTGGAGCATAGAAGGTTGAGGGGGGACTTGATAGAGGTGTTTAAAATTATGAGGGGGATAGATAGAGTTGACGTGGATAGGCTTTTTCCATTGAGAGTAGGGGAGATTCAAACATAAGTTGAGAGTTGGGCAAAAGTTTAGGGGTAACACGAGGGGGAACGTCTTTACTCAGAGAGTGGTGGCTGTGTGGAATGAGCTTCCAGTAGAAGTGGTTGAGGCAGGTTTGATATTGTCATTTGAAGAAAAATTGGATAGGTATATGGACAGGAAGGGAATAGAGGGTTATGGGCTGAGTGCAGGGTGGTGGGACTAGGTGAGAGTAAGCGTTTGGCACGGACTAGAAGGGCCAAGATGGCCTGTTTCCGTGCTGTAATTGTTATATGGTTATGGTTATATGTAATTTTATCAAATCATGCCAGAATACGAGCTAACAATTTTTTATTTGATGCAAGAAAAATTACACAAAATGATAACCGAGAAGCAGCATCCTTTGTAAACACAGTAATTAATAAATTCACATTTAATTTTTGTTCAATTAATAATGCCTTTTAAGCTTTTACAGTCCATTTTTGCTATTATTATTGCGTGACCTCTGTTAATCCAGCACGGCTCAGGACTGAGGGTGCCGGAAAATCGGTGGTCAACCTGTATTTCTTGGTTCAGTATTAATATTTAAGGAGAACATGGATAAATTCAAGGTGTAGGTCTAGTAATGAACTGGCATGGGCACATTGGGCAGAGTGGCTATTCCGGCTTGAATTCATGATGTTATTGGGCTGCATAGATTCTTTGGTTGAAGAGTATATTTAACAGGAAACGACTGAATTCTTCTTCACTCTTGGAAGTTTGCCTGTCCATTTACACATCACATTTTGATATGACCTTCTCTGGGCATCTCTAAGCATTAGGATTGCAAGATTAATGAGGAGAGTCTGTAACAATTACCACTATCAAAATTAATTATCTGCATACTTACGGAATGAGCACCTAGATCAACAATTGTCTAAATCTCCTCACATCACTGGAAACATCTGGATAAGCTTATTTTGTTGAAATTCTTTTATTGCTCCTAATTAG
The DNA here is from genome assembly GCF_030028105.1 of Mobula birostris. NCBI lineage: Eukaryota > Metazoa > Chordata > Chondrichthyes > Myliobatiformes > Myliobatidae > Mobula > Mobula birostris. Next base: position 46,016,261 of record NC_092383.1, on the reverse strand, counting down.
GTATGACACACTGCATATCTAAGATTATGTTTTCTTTTGAGTATATTTCTCAAATTGTATGTTTTTCTTTCCACATAGCACTTAACTAAATGTTGTATTTCTATGAAGAAAGTAAAATCTGTCAGATATGTTTTAAGATGATATTTGCATACTGATAACAGGCACAGGCACATAATTATTCAGCTGCTGGGGTGCACGCAGAGTGTGGTTGTGGGTGGAACTGCCATTTCATATTCAAGCCTTGAAGGATATAAATGATTCACACTTTTCACCACTGAAATCGGCCAGGTTGAGGTTGGCTACTGCTGATATCTTTGGCATGAGACCAGATCTGGAAGTGGAATAAAAAGATGGAAGATGTTAAAAGGTTGAGAAGAAAGGGGTAGATTAGAGGACACAAGTGAATAGGAGCAGGATTAGGCCACTGAGTCCCTGAGATTCAATATGATTCTGCCATTCAGTATGATCATGGCTGCTACTCCAGGGCTCAGCTACTCCTCAGTGCCAAATCACCACAATCATTAAAAAATAAGACAGGTCTTGGTAAAGGTAGGCTGGGGGCATCTATTTGTAGTTAAATCCACACCTACATAATGGGAAGCACTCAAAGGAGAAATATCAAGAGTTTGGGGCCAACGTAAGGGTGAAAGCCAAAGGTAACAACTACAAGGAACACTGGATTTCAAGGGATATGAAGGTTGTGTGAAGAGAAAATGGGAAGCAGATGGCAAGTACAGAGAACTAAAGTCAAGGGAAGTTGATCAAGAGTATAAAGTTTGTATGAGACACTGAAAAAGAAGCTAGGAGGGGAAAGAGGAGTCTCAACATATCTTTGGTGGACAGGATTAAGGTAAGTCTGAAAGCATTTTATAAATATATTAAAAGCAAAAGAAGAACTAGAGAGGAAAAGGACAATCTGTATGTGGAACAGAAAGTATAGATGAGGCCCTAGAAATATACTTTTAATTCGTATTCACCAAGGATTTTGTCGATCTGAGCAGAAAATGAAATTCTAGAGCAAGTCTCAATAAATAAAGAGGAGCTACTTGTTACCCTAGCAGATTTTTAAGGGCGGTAGATCCTCAGGGGCATATAAAACGTATCCCAGGCTACTCTGGTAGGAAAGGGGTTCAAGCTGAAATTTTAAAATCTTCACAGGCCACAAGTGAAATACCAGAAACACTAGATGGTGGCAAATATGGCCCTCCTTTTCAAGTCAGGCAGCAGTGAAAGCCAGGCAACTATTGACCTATGAGTCCAAGATATTGGATAGAATTCTGAGGAAGAAGATTAATGATCACTGAGAATGGCAAGGACTGGTCAATACCTGCTGGCTTGGCTTTGTTAAAGGCACATCCTATCTGAGCCGTGTGATTGAATCTTTTGAAGTTGACATGTATTGTTAAGGGTAATACAGTAGATTTAGTTAATTTGGTTCAGAAAGGCCTTTCAGAATGTCCTGCATGGGAGTCAGGTCCAAAACGTCAGGGCCCATGGGATCCAGGGCATGCTAGCAAGTTTCATCCAAATTGACAGATGGTGATAGTTGAGGTTGTTTTTTTTTGTGATTAGATATCTATGATTCATGGTGTTCCACAGAGGTCAATGCTAGGACCTTTGTTGTTTGTAATGTACATTAATCATTTGGATGTAGATGTAAGATCTACTGTACAGATACTACTCAATGAGCTTTAAAACCTGAGCCTCTGTACCTGCCTCTGCAACTTACTGGAAGACCACAGTCAATCCAGATCGGAACTAAAATCGTTTCCTTGCTGACATCAACACAGATCCACTTCAAAGATGTGTGCTGTCTACTCTGTCTATACCCATGACTACAATGCCATATCTGCTGTTGGTAGAATCTCAGATAGTGTTGAGGAGGTGTACAAGAGTGAAATAGAATGGCTGGGTGAGTGGTATCACAACAACAATCTTTCACTCAATGTCAGGAAGACCAAGGAATTGATTGTGGGCTTAAGTAAGGGGGCGGTGGTTATTGAAAAGTACAGGTCAGGAGGTAGAGAGTAGAAAATTTCCAAGTCACTGGGAGTATAGTTAAGTCCATTTCCATCAAGAAATGGAAAGAATATGGCATAGCGGTAAATCTGCCTAGAGCAGGCTGTGCAAGAAGGCAACTACTGAGGAAGGCCACCAAGAGACCTATGACAACTCTGGAGGAGTTACAAGCTTCATTGGCTGAGATGGGAGAGAGTGCACCTACAACAGTTTGCCTGAGTGCTTCACCAGTCACAAATATGGGAGAGTGGCAAAGAAAAATCTACTGTTGAAAAAATCTCACATGAAATCTCAGCTGGAGTGTCCCAGAAGGCACGTGGGAGACTCTGAAGTCAGCTGGAAGCAGTCTCTATGGTCTGATGAAACCAAAATTGAGCTTTTTTGGTCAAGAGACTAAACATTAAGTTTGGCGTAAGCCAAACACCGCACATCATCAAAAACACTCTATCTCAACCGTGAAGCATGGTGGTGGCTGCATCATTCTGTAGGGATGCTTCATTGCAGCAGGCCGTGGAAGGCTTGTGAAGGTAGAGGGTAAAATGAATGCAGCAAAATCCTAGAGGGTAATCTGATGCAGTCTGCAAGAGAACTGCGACTTGGGAGAAGATTTGTTTTCCAACAAGCCAGTGACCCCAAGCATAAAGCTAAAGCTACAAAGGAATGTCTTAACAACAACAAAGTGGAGTGACCAAGTCAGAGTTCAGACCTCAATCCAATTGACAATTTTTGGCAGGAGTTGAAAAGGGCTTTTCATTCACGATCCCCATGTAATCTGACAGAGCTTGAGCAGTTTTGTAAAGGAGAATGGGGAAACATTGCAGTGTCCAGATGTGCAAAGCTGATAGAGACCTAGTCACACAGAATCAAGGTTGTAGTTACTGCCAAAGGTGCATCTACAAAATACTGACGAAGTGGGTGAATAATTATGCAATCAATTATTAATAATTGTAATCAGTTTGACCAATTTGTAGAAATTCATTTTCACTGACATGAAAGAGTCTTTTCAGGGTCAAAAGAGGCAAATTAAATCCACTGTGATTCAATGTTGTAAAACAATAAAACGTGAAGACTTCCAAGAGAGAATGAATACTTTTTATAGGCACTGTATTTCATTTGATGTTTGAGGAGATTTGGTATGTCACCAAAGGCTCTAGCACATTACTACAGAAATACCATGAGAGTATTCTAACTGATTGCATCATCTTCTGGTATGGAGGACCATTGCAATGGGTCAGAAAAAAAGCTGCAGAAGGTTTCAAACTCAGCTAGTTCCATCATGGGCACTAGTGAGGACAGCTTCAGAATGGCAAAGTCTCAAAATGCCAGCATCCATCATTAAGGATCCTGTCTGTGCCCTCTCTCATTACTATCATCAGTGAGGAGATACAGAAACCCTAAGACAGACACTCGATGTTTTATGAACAGCTGTTTCCCCTCTGCCATCAGATTTCAGAATGGTTACTGAACCCATTAAGGCTATCTCACTATTTTTGCACTAGCTATTTAATTTTTTTATATATTTCTTATTGTAATTTATAGTAAATTTTATGTATTTGCACTGTACTGAGCCTCAATAAGCATAAACTTCACAACGTACTGTACTGTGCAAAGGTTTTAGGCACATATACAGTATATATGTAGGATGCTGTAGTACTGTAGTAATTTTATGTATTGCATAAAAAACATACATTAATGATCATAAACTTAATTCTGCTATGGATCTCAATTATAAGGACATAAGAAATAGGAGCAGGAGTAGGCCATTTGACTCATCGAGTCTGCTCTGCTATTCAATAAGGTCATGGTTGATCTGGCCATGGAATCATCTCCACCTACCTGTTGTCTTCCTATAATCCTTAATTCCCTTACTATGCAAAAATATATCCAACCTTGTCTTAAATATATTTACTGAGGTAGCCTCCACTGCTTCATTGGGCAGAGAATTCCACAGATTCACCACCCTCTGGGAAAATCCGTTCCTCTTCATCTCCATCCTAAATCTACTGCCCGGAATCTTGAGGCTATGTTCCCTAGTTCTAGTCTCACCTACCAGTGGAAACAACTTCCCTGCCTGTATTATATCTATCCCTTTCATAATTTTATGTTTCTGTAAGATCTCCTCTCATTCTTCTGAATTCTGGCAAGTACAGTACCAGGCAACTCAATCTCTCCTCATGGTCTAACCCCTTCATCTCTGCAGTCAATCTGGTGAACCTCCCATGCACTGCCTCCAAAGCCAGGATATCCTTCCCTGAGTGAAGAGACCAGAGTGGCACACAGTACTCAATCATTAATCATGCTAGTACATCACCCCCAACTCTATGCATTCTTATCTTATGGATAAGTCTTTTATGCAGCACCTTATTGAACATCTCCTGGAAATTCAAGTAAGTAACACTATCTGTTCCCCTCTATCCACTGTGCTCATTATATCCTCAAAGAACTGCAGTAAGTTTGTCAAACAGAACCTGCGTTCACTGAATCTATGCTGTGTCTGCCTGATGGATTCACTTCTTTCTAGATGTCTCACTATTTCTTCTTTAGTGATAGCTTCAAGCATTTTCCCAACTACGGATGTCCAACTAACTGGCCTATAGTTACCTGCCTTTTGCCTACATCCGTTTTTGAACAGTGCTGTGACATTCGCCATCTTCCAATCCACTGGGACCTGCCCAGAGTCCAGAGGATTTTGGTAAGTTATCACCAAAGCCTCTATTATAACTTCTGCCCTTTCTTTCAGTGCGCTGGGATGCATTCCATCGGGACCAGGGGACTTGTCTATCTTCAGGCCCACAAGTTTGCTCAACGCTACCTCTTTAGTGATAGCTGTTGTATCAAGGCCCTCACCTCCTATTGCATCCATAACATCTCTCTTTGGTGTGTTAGACATGTCCTCCACTGAGAAGACTGCCACAAACTAGTTATTCAAAGCCTCTGCCATTTCCTCATTACCCCCTTCTCGTCCTCCAAGGGACCTACATTCACTTTAGCCACTCTTTTCTGCTTTATGTAATTATAAAAACTTACTGTCTGTTTTTATATTTTGTGCTAGTTTATTTTTGTAATCTATCTTCACTCTCTTTATTGCTTTTCCAAGTCTTCCCAGTCTTCCAGTTTCCCATTCTCTTGGCAACTTTATATGCATGAGCTTTTAGTTTAATGCCTTCTTTTATTTCTTTAGTTATCCAAGGATAGCTCTCCCCACCTTTACTGTCCTTGCTTCTATCTGGAATATACTTTTGTTGAGCACCATGAAAAGTCTCTTTGAAAGTTTTCCGCTGTTCCTTAACTGCCCCACCATCTAGCCTGTGTTCCCAGTCTACACTAACCAAATCCTCCCTCATCGCATTTTTTAGGCATAATACACTGGTTTTCGATCAAACTAATGCACCCTCTGTTTGTATGAGAAATTCAATTATACTGTGATCACTCTTTCCAAGAGGATCCCTAACTATAAGATCACTACTTTTGCCTGTCTCATTGCACAGGACTAGATCGAAGATAGCACATTTCCTTGTAGGTTCAGTAACATGCTGTTCAAGAAAGCTATCATGGATGCATTCTATGTAGTTTCCCTCAAGGCTGCCTCAACCAACTTGATTCACTCAATCTATGTGCAAGTTAAAGTCCCTCACGATCACTGCTGTTCCATTCTTACATGCCTCAGATGTTTCTTTGTTTGTTGCTTGTGCCACTGTAATGTTATTATTCGGTGGCCGATAGACAACTTCCACCAGTCACAGTTTCCCTTTACTCATCCTGATCTCGACCCAGATGGATTTAACATTCTGCTCCTTAGATCTTATATTGTCTCTCACTGTCGCCCTGATCTCATCCTTAATTAAGAACGCTATTCCACCTGCCTATCCTTTTGTATTATCTGATATACTTGGATATTTAATTCCCAATTGTGTCCACCCTGCAGCTGAGTTCCTGTAATACCCATTTGTATTGAATTGTGCCACAAGTTCACTGACCTTATTTCGAATACTACAGGCATTCAGATAAAGTGCCCTTACACTCATTGTGTTTTTAAAATCTTGTAATCTTTTTCTCTTTTGTACTTGACTTTTCTTTACTCCACTCTTACTTTTCTCTTCTTTATCTTTTGCTTTTTCTTTATCCACACTTTTCTTTTTTACGTTATCCATACTTCGATCTGTTGAACCCACCCTCCCCCCCCCCCCACTATTAAGCTTAAAGCCCTGTCCACAGCCCTAGTTATGTGATTTGCTGGTATGTGTCGTGGTTTCTCGTTTCTCACAAACGACAAGCTCGTTTCTCACAAACGACAAGGAGACACAGAAAACTCGTCAAGACGTTTTAAACTTTGATTTGCAAATCAAAGCTGAGACAATCAGGAAGCTAGTAGCTGACTGCCCGTCGAGGCTTGTATACAGCATTTTTGATAGCAATTTTCCTATCTTAGCTACATTATCATATCCAGACGGCCTGTGATTACATATCATCAATATATCCGCTCTCGACTTTCCACTATTGTTTTACTCCCCAACTTAATTATGTCCTAGTTTACATTTTAGACCATATGTCCTCTCATCCCTAACCACAGTTATTTCTTAATTAGTCTTGCATTGACATACTGCCACATATTTCATCACCTTATTCGCCACCGTTATCTTTCTACTTGGTTTCATTCTAGTTCTCTTCATGAATTAATAGTGAACAGGTCAAAAGTCATGGCTACATAGTGAATACCTTCTAGTGAGCTAGCAGTGGTTACATAGTAAATATAGAAAATACAATGTGTGCATTTGAGTAAATACTGTAATACATAGAAAATACAATGCATGCGTTTGCATTTTCCAATATATGCAGGTCCCATCATGGCTCAGGTGGACTGAGAGTGGGCAGAGGGGAATCATGGTTGGGAAAAAGGGAAGGGAGAGGGGTGGGAGTGGGAAGCACCAGAGAGAGACATTCAGAAATAATTAATAAACCAATTGTTTGGAATCAAATGACCTTGCCTGGTGTCTCAGGGCTGGGTGTGTCTGCACCAGTACCACTCCCATCACTGATAACTCTTCTCTGCCACCTGTCCCACATCCCTTTCTCATTCCCAACATCCTTTCCTCCTGCCAAATTAATAAACTTGCTTTCCATTCCATGTTAACAAATACAGTACTATGTAAATTTCTTAGGGACCCCAGCTGTATTTACTATACTGTGCAGAAGTCTCAGGCACATATACTGTATATAGCTAGGATGCCCAAGACTTTGGCACCGTACTGTATTTCAGTGATAATAAACCTGATTCTGATATTTTATGAAGTGGGCAGAAAAATGTCAGTTTTAGAACATAGGCCACTATTGCACAGTTAAAGCCACTTTGGCCCACAATGTTCTGCTGACTTTTAACCTACTCGAACCCTTCTCTGTTACATAACCTTCCAGTTTTCTATCATGCATGTGCCTATCAGTAAATTCAGAAATCCAAGGTGCAAAGGGAAGTGGGAGTCCTTATGCAGATTGAGTTAGTGGTAAGGAAGATAAATGTAATGTTAGCATTCATTTTGTAAGGACTAGAATATAAAAGCAAGGATGTAATGCTGAGGCTTTATGAGACATTGGTTGGACTGCATGGAGTATTGGGAGTAGTTTTGAACTCCTTATCTAAGAAAGGACGTGTTGGCATTGGAGAGTATTTAGAGTAGGTTTACGAGAATGATCCTGAGGATCATTTAATAACTCTGGGCCTATATTTACTGGATTAAGATGAATGAGGGAGGATCACATTGTAACCTATGAAATATTGAAAGGCCTAGGCAGAGTGGATTTGTGGTGAGTGTTTTCTATTGTGGAGGAGTATGGAGGTCATAGCATCAGAATAGAAAATGTTTCTTTGGAGCAGAGATGAGGAGAAATTTCTTTAGCCAGGGTGTAGGGAGCCTGTAGAATTCATTACCTCAGATGGCTGTGGAGGCAAGTCATTGGGTGTATTTAAAGCGGTGGTTGATAAGTTCTTAATTATGAAGGGCATCGAAAGTTACTGGGGGAAGGCAGAAGGAGATTGGAAGGGATAATACATCAGCCATGATGGAATGGAAGGAGAAGACTCGAAGGCTGAATGGTCTAATTCTGTTCCTGTCTTATGGTCTTGTAGTCTAATGAAGGCCAGTATCAGATATATCTTCTTAACTATATTTTCTATGTATTCTGCCACCTCAGGAATCTTCAGACTTGCACTCTAAGGTCCATTTGTTGCTTAGTTCTCAGTAGGATCCAACTGTTGATGGTATATATCCAAGCCTCATTATTACTCCCAAAGCCTATTGCAGTGTATTTATCCGATTTCTTGATCTGCCGTGTTCAGATGAGTAGAGATTGGCTTACTGCTGAATTGTGTACTTCCTGCTTCACACACTAGAGCAGTACAGTAAAAAGACGAGACACAGCTGACCAAACAGCATATGAATAGTCGACACCAGTGAATATTAAGCATGATGGATGAGAAGAATCCAAAACACAGAACACCAGAGGGAAAAGAAAGCTCACGGGACAAAGTGTCTGGCAACAGTTCTCATCGCAGTACATTGTGATCATGCAGATCATCAACTGGTGCTGCAGCAGCACCAGCCAGAATGAAGGCGGGGGCTGCATGAGTACGCGCTGCATTTGCAGAGGGGGAGATTGCCATTAAAAGAGACAAAGTGTTGTTAGTGGCTAACTTGAAGCCCTGCATCTTGAAAAAGAGGCTGTAGTCGCTATTGCCCAGGCATAGACATTGGAGGCAGCAGCAGAGCAAGAGAGTGAGGAGCTTTACAGTAGATAAATCCACCGAGCAACAATACAGGGTACATATGAGTGTGTGAGTATTTATGTCAGGGACCAAGCCAAACGTCTTAGATGGCAGTCTGAGTCTGCCTTCCAACAACAACGAGATCAGCAGTCACAACACTTCATTCAATTTTGCTCACTCATGTCACATAACGTTTTGGAAGAAGGCAGCAATTTGCGCACTGTACCCAGTAGTCACCCCCAAGTAAGTTGCTTACAGCAAAGCTCAGAAATACTTAATTCTTTCTCATATGTTACACAATTCCCTTACTTATCTGCTCATCACCAAACCCCTATGGTTAAAGCAGAGGAGACAATGCCGAGGTGCCGAGATTTGACAATAACAATCCACATCAAAAGCCAAGGTTTAACATGCCTCATTGCAACAATGGTTTAACAGAAGGCCGTATAGAGTCCTCAGTCATGATGAATATGGCAAAGTGTCTGGCACACAAAGACTCTTGAGCTCCGGCTTATCAATTTTTGATGACTGTCTAGAAAGTTATGGAACATGGAAGTCATGTTTTAATAATACAATCAAAGACTGGGATCTTACTGCTGGTGAGGAATTAGACCTGCCTTCGAAGTGTCTTGGTAAGGAATCCTCAGACTATGTTAGGTGCTTTAGAGCAGTTCATGCAAGTGACTCAGCTGCACCTTTAAGAATGACCAAGGAGAGGCTCGACAAATGCTAGAGATAATAGAAAGTGCACTTTTCAAGAAAATGAAGGCTTTCCAAGCATTTCAAATAAGGATAACTTAAAGTTAAAAGAACTTGGGGATCTGTTAATGGAGCTGTGTTCAGCAAAAGACGATGGTTCTCTGTCTGGCTTACTTATTTAAACACTACCCATGGCGTTCCTACCTATGTTCGTGACACTTCTCACGCTCTTAAACTTTTTGATGATTTTAAGTTCTCTGGCCCCCACCGCTTTATTTTCACCATGGATGTCCAGTCCCTATATACTTCCATCCCCCATCAGGAAGGTCTCAAAGCTCTCCACTTCTTTTTGGATTCCAGACCTAACCAGTTCCCCTCTACCACCACTCTGCTCCATCTAGTGGAATTAGTCCTTACTCTTAATAATTTCTCTTTTGGCTCCTCCCACTTCCTCCAAACTAAAGGTGTAGCTGTGGGCACCTGTATGGGTCCTAGCTATGCCTGCCATTTTGTTGGCTTTGTGGAACAATCTATGTTCCAAACTTATTCTGTTATCTGTCCCCCACTTTTCCTTCATTACATCGACGACTGCATTGGCGCTGCTTCCTGCAGGCATGCTGAGCTCGTTGACTTCATTAACCTTGCCTCCAACTTTCACCCTCTCCTCAAATTTACTTGATCCATTTCCGACACCTCTCTCCCGTTTCTAGATCTTTCTGTCTCTGTCTCTGGAGACAGCTTATCTACTGGTGTCTACCATAAGCCTACTGATTCTCACAGCTATCTGGACTATTCCTCTTCTCACCCTGTCTCTTGCAAAAATGCCATCCCCTTTTTGCAATTCCTCCGTCTCCACTGCATCTGCTCTCAGGGTGAGGCTTTTCATTCCAGGACGAGGGAGATGTCTTCCTTTTTTAAAGAAAGGGGCTTCCCTTCCTCCACCATCAACTCTGATCTCAAACGTATCTCCCCCATTTCACGCACATCTGCTCTCAATCCATCCTCCCGCCTCCCCACTAGGAGTAGGGTTCCCCTTGTCCTCACCTACCACACCACCAGCCTCCGGGTCCAACATATTATTCTCAGTAACTTCCGCCACCTCCAATGGGATCCTACCACTAAGCACATCTTTCCCTCCCCCCCCCCCCCGCTTTCCGCAGGGATCGCTCCCTACGCGACTCCCTTGTCCATTCGTCCCCCCCATCCCTCCCCACTGATCTCCCTCCTGGCACTTATCCTTGTAAGCGGAACAAGTGCTACACATGCCCTTACACTTCCTCCCTTACCACCATTCAGGGCCCCAGACAGTCCTTCCAGGTGAGGCGACACTTCACCTGTGAGTCGGCTGGGGTGATATACGGCATCCAGTGCTCTCGATGTGGCCTTCTATATATTGGCGAGACCTGACGCAGACTGGGAGATCATTTCGCTGAACATCTACGCTTTGTCCGCCAGAGAAAGCAGGATCGCTCAGTGGCCATACATTTTAATCCCACGTCCCATTCCCTTTCTGATATGTCTATCCACGGCCTCCTCTACTCTAAAGATGAAGCCACACTCAGGTTGGAGGAACAACACCTTATATTCCGTCTGGGTAGCTTCCAACTTGATGGCATGAACATTGACTTCTCAAACTTCCGCTAATGCCCCACCTCCCCCGCCCCCGGTAAGCCATCCGTTATTTATTTATATACACATATTCTTTCTCTCTCTCTCTCTCTCTCCTTTTTCTACCTCTGTCCCTCTGACTATACCCCTTCCCCATCCTCTGGGTTTTTCCCCCCTCCCCCTTTTCTTTCTCCTGTCCCATGATCCTCTCATATCCCTTTTGCCAATCAACTGTCCAGCTCTTGGCTCTATCCCTCCCCCTCCTGTCTTCTCCTATCATTTTGGATCCCCTTCCCCCTCCCACTTTCAAATCTCTTAGTAACTCTTCTTTCAGTTAGTCCTGACGAAGGGTCTCGGCCTGAAACGTCGACTGTACCTCTTCCTAGAGATGCTGCCTGGCCTGCTGCGTTCACCAGCAACTTTGATGTGTGTTCCGTGGCATTAGTCCTAGTTTTGAAAAGCTGCAACATTCTTTTCAAGCAAAATTGATTTTTCAACGTTCATAGTATAACGGCGAGAATGGAGTCACATATTCTCCCCTTTTCTTTCTTCACTGATTCTGTCTGTCATCAAGCTAAAATAAGAAATTGCCTTAGCTTTGCTCTTCGCTCTTCCCAGCCATGGCTCATCTTGGAGCGAGAAGCCTCCGCTGAAGCATACTTGGAGTTAGGACTCCAATGTGAGTACGTAAGACCAAAGCCTCCCAATCTTCAGCTCAGAAGGAATCTGTACTTAAAGATGACCCAGCAGAACATTGCCCAACTCATAATAAGCATCACTTGTTGTGAAAATGCTATGGTTATAGGTTAAAAACCATTGAGGAATAAAGGGCTTATCTGAAAGAACAAGGACTTCTTCGACATACGTACAGAAGGCAGAGATGTTAGCTTTCTCTGGCTGCTTGAAACACACAAGTATAATTTAGCATCACGTACAAACTGTTAAATGGGGAAGATGAGACCTCCATGTCTTGTTCTTGGATCTAGCCAATACCCTTGGGTCTGTCTCACATAACCTCCTGTGGTCTTCACTTGAATTCTTCTGTGTACCAGAATGTGTTACAATCCTGGTCAAAGACTACTTTCGAGAGCTCCAGTTCTCATTGATAACCGCGGAGTACAACACAGCCTGGCAGACTGCAGAGTTAGGCATAATGGCAGGTTGCACCATCTCTCTGCTGGCCTTTACCATGGCAATGGAAGTAATGATTAGAACTTCTAAATGGGTAGTAGGAGGGACTGAAGTCAGGTCGCCTATCACCAATCCAGTTATTTATGGATGATTTAACCATTCTGACAGCTGCAATTCCGTGTACCAAACGGTTGCTTGAGAAGCTCCATTCAAACATCAAATGGGCCTGAATGACGATTAAAACAAAGAAGTCTTGGAGCATTTCTGTAGTTAAGGGGAGGCTGGTTGACTGTAAGTTCCACGTGGATGGGAAAGTAATTTCTACTGTGTCAGAAATGCCTGTTGAAAGCTTAGGGCTTTGGTACAATGTACATCTCAATGATACAAATCAAGTGAAACTGCTGAGAGAAGAAACCATCAAAGGGCTTAAAGCTGTTGATAAGATCTTGCTTCCAGGAAACTTCAAGCTCTGGTGCTTTCAGTTTGGAGTGCTCCCTCGGATGTTGTGGCCACTCACTCTGTATGAAGTCGCAATCACTCATGTTGAAAAGATGGAGAGAACATTTAGTTCCTTCATTAATAAGTGAATAGGCCTGCCAAGATTGATAAGTAAGTTCTGCCTGTGTGACAAAGGAGCTCTGGAGCTGCCTGTCATGCAGCTAACTGTAGAGTTCAAGTGTGCCAAGGTGAGGTTTGAGATGACTCTCTCAGAATCTTGTGAGAGTGTTGTCCAGGATATTGCACCCAGGGAGAAAGTGGTGTCCAGCAGAGTCAGTAAAACAGACAAAACAGCAGTCAGGTTTGCAGACATGGTGGGCTAAGTGCAAACTGGAAGAGGGGGCCTTGACATAGGCTCAAATAGGCCCATTTGGCAAATGGCAACAACGTAAAAGCAAAGGCGAGCTGTGGTGGTGGAGGAAGTACGATGACAGGAGGAGCAGATGAGGAATTCAAGAGCAGTGTCTCAGGCAAAACAGGGACTGTAGACAAGGTGGGAAAACATTGAGAAAAGAAAATTCAGCTAGAAAGACCTATGGGAAAAGGAAGGAAGATTAACTTCCTTATAAGAGCTGTTAGTGAACCAGTGGCTTGGTGAAGACCCAGCTTTTCCATGCCGTGGAAGAACAGCAAACCTCAAGCACATCCTCTCATCTTTCAAAGTAAGCCTCACTCATGGGAGATGAACAGGGAGGCACAACCAGGTCCTCAGCTGTTTGGGATCCATTGTGGAGAAGTAAAGGCTGAGTAACACTCTAAGCCCCATATGAGTGGAAGGACCACTGTCTCCTTTGTCCAGCAAGGACAAACAGTGTCACCCTCAATGACACGGTTGGTATCGGGTATACTGGAGCCTGATTGTGACTACAACATGGCTGTCGACCTTGACAAAAGGCTAATATTTCCCCTGGAGATAGCCACTAGCACTTTCAGACCGGATTTGGTCTTGTGGTCCAGCAGACTGAAGGCTGTAGTAATCTCAGAGTTCACAGTACCCTGGGAAGATGCAGTCTGCGAGGCATATGAACGGAAACATGTAAGATACGCTGAGCTGGCCACAGATGCTAAGCAGCGTGGATGGAGGATGCAGATTTTCCCAGTAGAGGTTGGCTACAGAGGATTTGTGGCTACTTCTATGGTCAGATTGCTGAAGGGATTCGGAGTCTGAGGCCAAGGTCAGTGGCAAGTTATAAAAGAACTCTCGGAGGTAGCTGAGTGAAACAGCCACTGGTTATGGTTGAAGAGGAGTGATGGCAGTTGGGCCTAAAATAACCCATAGGTGGCCAAATGTGAAGGGTGGTGCACCTGGGATACTGGCTCACCCAGTTGACCCTCTAGAGATGCAGTGGGCTTAAACAGATGAAACATTTAAGAACAGGGGTACCCACCTGATGACCCTTGGGAGGCATCTGCTACCCACCTGAAGATCTCTATGCTCTGACCTGAGTTAGGATCTGCTTATCAAAAGGATTGAAACATCTCGTCCAATGAAAATGCTTCAGGTAATGTTCTTCATCATCACATCTCGCTTGTAACTGCAAGGCCACATTAAAGTGTGATTACTGCAATGATAACGGTCATGTAACCACTCTACAACCTGGTCCTCCTTTGTGGGTATCCAAGGTTTCAGACTGCATTCCAGAGCATGACGGGGAGGGAGAGGAAGAAACTTTGCTGTCTGTGAATTCTTTATGCACAGAGATTTGTAACAGCAGTCTGCCCACTAAATCTTGTTCCAAGAAATGCTTAGTTAAAGTATATCATAAAGAACAATGAGAGAATGCCTTCAAGATGTATGCTATGCTCAATGACCAGAGCAACAGAGCTTTAGAATTCTTTGATCAGTTTGGCATCCATGGCAATTCATCTTCTTGCGTCTTGAAGACCAATGCTGGTGTAATGAAAACACGAGGAAATGAATCTTCTTTTCTAATTATTTAACTTGTCCATATCATATCTCAGAATCTGAGTGCCCAACATTGCTTCCTTTCTTATTAGTTCATCATGAGAAGATGTGTAAGTGTTGCAGATCTCCTAATCAAATTCATTAATATGAATTATAAACAACTGAAGGCGAAGTTGTTGTAGCACAGCATGCCTTTTTGCCTGTTACCCAAATCTTTATCTATATTGATATATTATTCCAAGTACTGGATTCATTAATTCCAAACGTTGTGACAAAATATTATGTGTTGGACCTTGATAAAAGCCTTCTGAAAACCAGTTTATTATTGTCACATGTACCAAGATGCAGTGAAAATTTTGTTCTGCGTAAACACAAGAAATTCTGTAGATGCTGGAAATCCAAAATAACATGATGGAGGAACTCAGCAGGTGATGCAGCATCTATGGAAATGAGTAAACAGTTAATGTTTTGGACTGAGACCCTTTTTCAGGACTTCATTTTGCATGCCGTCCATACAGTTCCTTTCACCGCATTGGTACATTGAAGTAGTACAAGGCAAATGAATAACAGAATGCAGAATATACTATACAGTTACAGAGAAAGAGTGATGCAGACAGAGAGTAAGGTCAAGGCCTTCATGTTGTATATTGTAAGTTTAAGAGTCTATCATCATGCAACAAGAGGACTGCTCAAAAGTCTTATAATCATGGGGTAGATGCTGTCCTTGGACCTGGTGATGCATGTGTAACCTTCTCACTGAGCAAACTTGGCTTGTTAGCTAGCTCTGCTAACAGCCTTGTGACTCAGCGGTGAGAAGGCCACCTTTCATAAGTAATAAAACACTGTCATTATTTTGACCCCTATTAGGCAGGGGTACTCATCAGTGTAGTCTGGGGTGATGTACATTTTATATTTTCTTTTTTTGGAACACTCTACCACTCTGACTTTTTTTTGGAACTCTCTCGCTCTTGCTCTCTCTCGCACACGTGCCTTCTCGCTCGTGGTCGCTCTTACTCACGCTCGCTCTCTCGCGCTTGCTTTCTCACTCTTGCTCTCGCTGTCTCTTGTGGTCATTCTCACTCACGCTCGCTGTCTCGCGCTTACTTTCTTGCTCTTGCGCTTGCTCTCTTGCTCTTTCTCGCGCATTCTCTTATGCTCGCTCTCAAAAAAATCAATTTCCGGGACATTGTATATAATTTGCGGGTATCAGGAAGCCACTATTAATATGCGGCAGACTCCCGGAACTTCCGGGAGAGATGGGATGTCTGCATTTAATGGAACTGAGTTTCAAAGGTAGTATACAATCCCTGCCACTGCTTGGCCAGTGATAGTATCATCAGTATTTTATTTTACAATTGTCAACCCACCAATGCTTCCTATCTAAAAGCCTTGGAGCTTAAATTAAATGGGGAGAAAAAGGGAAACGCAGGGAAAAAAAAATCAAATCAACACACTTAGGGAAACCATAGTTAAAGTACATCGATTGAAAAATCCGTAATGTATTTAAATCTTGACCAAGAGCATTAATAATACATATAACCTATATTTTTATTTGAAGATTTCAACATACATCAATAGAACAACATCAGAACTTCATACGTTCTGCTCATAGTACATCCTGAAGCTACGAGGGGTGATTGATAAGTTTGTGGCTCAAGGTAGAAGGAGTCAATTTTAGAAAACCTAGCACATTTATTTTTCAACATAGTCCCCTCCTACACTTACACACTTAGTCCAGCAGTCATGGAGCATATAGATCCATGTAGAAGTTGGCGTCTTGGACCTCCAGAAAGTGGTCCACAGCAGGGGTGATTGATAAGTTTGTGGCCTAAGGTAGAAGATGAATTATACACCTCTCGTTACATGCACATGCAGTTCAACTCTGAGTGATTATGCAGAAAGTTTGAAGTAAATAACTCATTTCCTTCTACCTTCAGAACGAGGGGTCACAGTTTGAGGATAAAGGGGAAGCCTTTTAGGACCGAGGTTAGGAAAAGCTTCACACAGAGAGTGGTGAATCTGTGGAATTCTCTGCCACAGGAAACAGTTGAGGCCAGTTCATTGGCTATATTTAAGAGGGAGTTAGATATGGCCCTTGTGGCTACGGGGATCAGGGGGTATGGAGGGAAGGCTGGGGCGGGGTTCTGAGTTGGATGATCAGCCATGATCGTAATAAATGGCGGTGCAGGCTCGAAGGGCCGAATGGCCTACTCCTGCACCTATTTTCTATGTTTCTATGTTTCTATGTTTCTAATATATGTCTAGGGTTGGTTTGATTAACCAAACAGGAAATTTGGGATGTTCCGATTGGAGCTCGTATCTTCCAGAAGCTGGGTATAACCATTCCTCATGGTGCTGAATTCTCATCACCAATTACCATTAGAGCTTCTGATCTTGGACTCTTTCATCTCACGAAGCACTCCTTGCCATTGCGTCTTCCTGTTGGATCGGATCTTACGGCCGTTTCTTCCAATCTCCTCTTCTCTGCATCTCCCCCCAAGAGACCATGAACATCACCAGTATCTGTCATAAATCTCTTCCTACTCAGCTTGCTGTAGAATCTTCTCCCAATTCCACCATCCTGATTGGGCTACACAACATTCCTAAGTTGAACGTTATAGCCTCTTTAGCTGAAACCAAAACATCCTACCAGCAGGACACACTGCTTTTACAGAAAGCTGCAAAATAAAATACTCAACAGCATTAGCAGTAGAAATCTTAACCAGGGCATTATACATGCTTTCAGGCTTGTATCTTCAATCAGATGGGGGGGGGGGGAGAGAAGATGTCTAAGCTGGGTCAGATCTTTGCTTCTGTTGGCTACTTTTCTGAGGCAGTGAGAAATTAGATAGAGACCATGGAAGAGAGGTTGATTTTCATGATGTGCTGAACTGTGTCCACAACTCGTTGCAGTTTCTTGCGATCTTGGGCAGAGTAGTTGCCACATGGATGCTTTCTATGGTGCACCTTATAAAAGTTGGTGAGGGTCGAAGGGGACATTCCACATTTCCTTTGTTTCCTTAGGAAGCGTCTCCTTGTTTCCAAGGAGCCCTTGGTGCACTATTTTGGCCATGGAGTCTACTTGGTTGTACCAGGACTAGAAACTTGGAATTCCCAGTCATATCCACCTCAGTGCTGTTGATGTAAGCATTGTTCATTGCAGTCGATGACTAGCTCTGTTGTTTTGCTGCCACTGAGGGAAAGGCAATTGTCATAAAACACCATGCTGCTTGGCTTTCAAACACTTTCCTGTACTCCAACTCATCATTATTTCAGATTTGGTCCACTATGATTGTATCATTTCCGAACTTGTAGATAGAGTTAAAGCATAATCTGCCCACACGATTATGAGCGTATGGGGAGTAGTGTAGGGAGCTGAGGCTGTAGTCTTGTTCAGCACCAATGTTGAGCCTAATAGAGGTGGTGGTGTTGCTGCCTGTCCTTACTGAGTGCGTCTGTTTGGTCAGGAAGTCAAGGATCTCCACAGGCTTGCTGATAAAATGTTTGATAGTGGCAACATACAAAAATTGACTGCTGAGTCTTTGAATATGGATCAATATACCAACCCAAAGCTGTTATGCAGCAGCTTCTTTCCCTCCAGAATCTCTATTGTTAGTGCATAGAAGCTCATCTTTTTCCTCAGGCAAGCACTGTATGACTTTCCGTACTGGATCCTCACACTTCAGTTTCTGTTTTTATGTAGGGAGCACAATCTGGTGGTCTGATTTCCCAGTGATTGGGCAGGGGATGGATTCATACACATCTTTAATGGTTATGTAGCAAATGAAAAAGGTTGGTTGAGCCCTGAGTGGGACAGCAGACATGTTGGTAGTATTTTGGTAAAACACTCTTGAAACTCGCCTGCTTTAAGTCACTGGTTGTTGTGAGCAGAATTCAATGTATTCTTTTTCAAAGAGGTTTATTATGAAGTGCTGTCTTCAGGTCCACTTGGGGTGGATGTAGACTTCAGGATAGATGAAGTGAACTCCCATGGCAGGTAATATGGATTGCACTTGACTGTCAGACATTTCAGATCACAGGACCTCACCAAGTTTGTCAAATCCGAGGGTGCATAAGGAATTGTATAGTAAGTAGACCCCTCCACCTCTTACTTTCCCCATTACTCATTCCTCCTCATTTTGTTAGTTGCACTTTCATCAATTAAAATTGATCTCCTAAGCAAGATTTTCCTTGTGTCTTTCTAATCACATTATGGTTGCCTAAGTGCCAGGTCATTGCTAACATTTCCCTTACTTCTCATATCAGGCAATTGCCCTTTCTATTTTCTCATATCCTTTTTCAAGCCATTTTTTCGTTTACTACCTTTCCATCTGCTGGAACAGTTCTTGAGTCAAGGGAATTCTTTCTTAAAATTCCAGTGCTTAACTTATCAACTCATTTGGCTGCTTTTAATCTCATTAATATCTCCTGGATATTTTCTCTACTAATCTTATTGCTGTAATTATTCTAATTGCGTCCACCTTCAAAACTGATATACAGTGTATTACTACTTTATTTCCTCATTTTTTCTGCTTCCACCAGTATGCTTTGGAGGTTTTCAGTTTATACCCCCTCAATTAAAACACACTATTAAAGAATTATTCCCACAGATCAGGCTGTATTGTCCAAAAGGAAACAGGTGGCGCCAAAAGGAGAAGTCAGGTCCTGGCAGAGGAGATTCGGTGCTTGTACAACCGGCCCAGGTGCAAAATTGGATCGCTCTGGGCACCAAGCAGAATTAGAGAGCTTAAGAATGGCTTCGGGCTGGGAGGTGAAATCTGGACCAGGAGCAGGTCACTTGGCAGCGTGGTCTAAGCCCAGAGCCTTTCACAACAGTGGTACCCAGGTCCTAGTGCGAGGTATGATTTGCTCTTTGGAAATTTTAAATGCCGACCTAGATCGTAGGTGAGGGTCAGTTTTGCTTGCACCCCATGATGTTCTTTCCTCTCTCTATTGCACCGGAACCTTTCACTGTTCAGTTAATTGGTCAGTTTAAATGCCGGCCCAGTTAGACTGAGAAGACAGGGTGTTGGGATCCAGGGCGAGAGCTCATTTCGCTTGTTCTCTGTGACGGTCACTACTCACTCTCTATGGTGCTAGGGCTATGAAGACTGCCTGACTATTGTGCTTCATGCCCTCCAATATGATGATTTGATAAGTGAGGCTTTGAGCCTACTCTGGGCTTCTCCTGGGTTTGGATCTGTAGACTCAGTTTTTAGTTTGGATTGTTATTCATTTCAATTGTTTGCATGATTTATGTTTTTTTTTCCTTCATCCTGCATATCAGGTGTTGGTCTTTTATTTTTACTTTCATTCTTTGATCGGATTTTTTGCTGTGCAGCTAACTGAGCAAACCTCAAGGTTGCACAATTTATGCATCCTTTGATAGAAAATATACTTTGAACTGTGAACATTTCCTCTGTGTTAAGACTTTTATCAAGGGGAATTTTATTTGTTGTAGTTATTAATTACTGCCCTTAGCTAACTTAGGTACCAAGTAAAACCTTCACTACTTGCAAACAAAACCATATTTTGCATTTGTTTGTGTGTGATTTAACTTCAGTGAGCTTCGCAGGCTGAAAAGAAATATTTTGCAAAATTAATGATGCAATTATATTAATTTTTATTTTATTGACAATTTTAAAATAAAGCTTAGTTTTCATATGTAATGTGCACAATTTTGTTCTCCACCATGATTAGCATGTTAATTATTAATATTGATTTCGTGGTCCACGTCAGTACCATTGACCTGTGCAAGAGGTGTGGCCAGGTCCTGTAAAGTGAGTTCAGGAAGTTAGGTCCTAATTTAAAAGATGACACATCCAAGATTGTCATCATAGGATTGCTACCCGTGCCATGTGCTAGTGAGGCCAGAAATAGGAAGAACACCCAGTTTAACACATAGCTAAAGAAATGGTGCAGGAGGAAGGGCTTCAGATTTTTGGATCATTGGGTTCTCTTCCAGGGAAGATGGGACCTGTACAGAAGGGATGGTTTGGACCTGAATTGGAGGGCAACTAATATCCTAGCAGGAATGTTTACCAGCGTTGCATGGAATGTGTTTAAACTAGAGTTCTAGGGGGTGAGAACTAGAATGCCAGAACAAATAGTGGAGTGGTTGTGAAGACAAATTTTGTTAAGTCTAGGTACAGAGTTAGGAATCAAAAAGTTGAGCATGGTGGGACTAATGTTCTGAACTGCATATATTTCAGTGCAGTGTAGGAAAGGTAGATGAGCTTAGGGCATGGACCTACACGTGGATTTGTGACATTGTAGCCACCAGTGAGATTTGATTGCGGGAGGGCCAGAGCTGGCAGATCAGTGTCTGGGGTTCCATTGTTTTAGACATGATAGAGCAGGAGGGATTAAAGGGCGAGGGGTAGAATCCCAACGCATTCTTCTAAATTCCAGTGAGTACAGGCCAAGAACTCTCAATATTCCTCATGTTAACCTCTTCATACCTGGAATCATCCTCATGAACCTCCTCTGGACTCTCTCCAATGATAGCACAACCTTTCTGAGATATGGGGCCCAAAAGTGTGACAATTCTCCAATGTAAATTCTCTTATAGTGTTTTATCAGCATTATCTCTTAGTTTTTTATAACCTATGCTCCTTTAAATAAATTCCAACATTGTATTTGCCTTCTTTCCCACAGACTGAACCTGTGAATTAACCTTCTGGGAGGCTTGCACGAGGATAAGTCCCTTTGCAACTCTGATGTTTTAATTTTCTCCCCATTTAGGGGACAAGCTCTCCTCTACAATCACTCTGAGCACCGGTGCCCCACAAGGCTGTGTACTCAGCCCCCTGCTGTACTCACTGTACACCCATGATTGTGTAGCCAAGTTTCCATCGAACTCAATATATAAGTTTGCTGATGATACAACAATTGTAGGCTGTATCTCGGGTAATGATGAGTTTAAGTACAGAGAGGAAATTAAGAACCTGGTGGCATGGTGCGAAGACAATAACCTATCCCTCAACATCAGCAAGACGAAGGAATTGGTTGTTGACTTCAGAAGGAGTGGCGGACCGCACGACCCAATTTACATTGGTGGTGCGCAAGTGGAACAGGTCAAAAGCTTTAAGTTCCTCGGGGTCAATATCACAAATGACCTGACTTGGTCCAACCCAGCAGAGTCCATTGCCAAAAAGGCCCACCAGTACCTTTACTTCCTGAGAAAACTAAAGAAATCTGGCCTGTCCCTTAAGACCCTCACTAATTTTTATTAATGCACCGTAGAAAGCATTCTTCTAGGGCGCATCACAACCTGGTATGGAAGTTGTCCTGTCCAAGACCGGAAGGAGCTGCAGAAGATCATGAACACGACGCAGCACATCACACAAACCGATCTTCCATCCTTGGACTCACTTTACATCGCACGCTGTCGGAGCAGTGGTGCCAAGATAATCAAGGACATGACCCACCCAGCCAGCGAACACACTTTTCGTCCCTCTTCCCTCCAGGAAAAGGCTCAGGAGCTTGAAGACTCGTATGGCCAGATTTGGGAAAAGCTTCTAACCAACTGTGATAAGGCTGCTGAACGGATTCTGACCCGGATCTGGGGCGTACCCACCAAATATCCGGACCTGCCTGTCGGTTTTTTTGCACTATCTTACGTTGCATTTTTCTATTTTCTATTTATGATTTATAATTTAAATTTTTACTATTTACTAGCAATTTGTTATCCAGGGAGCGGGAAGCGCAGAATCAAATATCACTGTGATGATTGTACATTCTAGTATCAATTGTTTGGCTACAATAAAGTATAAAGTCTAAAGTATTTAGATAATAGTCTGCTCATATTGACTGAGACTCTCAGACTATAAAAGGGCTGGATGTTCGTCAACTTCAGGAAAGATTCCTTAATCAGTACATAAAAATTCCGATGAGAGAGAATGTGGTGCTTCGTCTCCTATCAGGGAATGAAATGGGGCAGGTGAATTAAGTTTATGTAGGGAACAATTTGCACCTAGTGATCATAATGCCATTAGTTTCAAGTTAATTATGGAAAAAGATATGTCTGGTCCCCAGGTTGAGATTGTAAACTGGAGAAAGGTCAATTCAATTTGGAGTATGCAGGCCTCTCCTTCACATGTTCTACCAGTCTGTGGTTGCCAATACTACCTCCTGTGTGGTGATGTGATGAGGCAATGGCATCAACATGGGTGATGCCGACAGGCTCAATAAACTGATTAGAATGATTGGCTCTCTTATAGGAATCAAACTGGACACACTGGAGGCTGTGGTAGAACAAAGGTCCTTTTGGAAAATCCTGGCGATTCTGGGTAATTTTTTTCAGCCGCTGCATGTCACCTTGGCTGAACAGAGGAGCACTTATAGTAATAGACAAAGACAACTGTGCTGCTTCAAAGAGCGCAATATGAGATCATTCTTACCCTTGGCCATTAGGCTCTATAATGAGTCAACCTGTAGCTGGGAAAGTGATGACCCCCTCCTATTAGACTGTTTGAGGTAACTTATTTTTTATTCTTTCTTACTTACCTTCTAATATTTGTATATCTGTGCGCTTGTAATGCTAACGTGACAACGTAATTTCCTTTGAAATCAATAAATTATCTACCTGTCTATCAATTATTTTGTTCTGCTTTACACTTGCATACATGAAGTGACAGGAAACAATCTTGAATCTTGGTGACTTGCTGTCTAGCATATGTTTTGGTGTGTATGTGATATAAATAAATCCGAATCTGATGTACTTTTCCCAGATGGTCCATAAATCCCACATAAAGGAAAGAAACATTTGTCAGATTAAAGTTTTTCTGAGCCCATAAACCATAATTTGGTCGCTTTGTATTTGGAATACTGCAAACTCGTGTCTTTGTAGTCATCTCTTTCCAATTGATTTCCAGTGTAACGTGTTGTGCTTTTCTTTTCTTGAA
The DNA here is from genome assembly GCF_030028105.1 of Mobula birostris. Lineage (NCBI taxonomy): Eukaryota > Metazoa > Chordata > Chondrichthyes > Myliobatiformes > Myliobatidae > Mobula > Mobula birostris. The sequence goes on along the minus strand of NC_092383.1, from coordinate 45,992,737 downwards.
GAATTCTAATACCAGTATTTTAGGGCATGTATAGCACTCTGGATTATCACTGAAGGTTTTTTTTTTAATTGATGTGAGTTGGTTTGGAAGCAATTTGTAAAAATAGCTGTAAATCTAAACTGTTAGAATTGCATCTATTTTCCAGGGATTGAATAGAGCAATCTCATTTAAAGTGGGACACCTATGGATTTTACAGTTGATTGAGTAATACAATTAACCAGCAGAGACAAGTTCAGTAGAAGCTGCGGGATGACATGTACAAGATGTTGCTTGGAGCTATTCATTTTGTAAGACTACTGTTTAATTTTAGTACATAATTCTGTCGTGCTCTATTTTTGATCTTTATTTCAACCATCGATGACTGGTGAGATGGCTGGGAGGTGAGTTACATCACCCATCAGTATAGGAATTTAGAGAAGGCCTGCATCCCCATGAAAGCATAATATCGTTGTAATAATATCTTATTTTCTGACTGCTTTTACTAATTTAGTTTCCTTAAACTAGTTCAGATGCTCCAATGAGGCTATGAGATACTTAAATCTATTTTAATCAATATAAATGTGTGCAGTAAAGGATGATACCAAATCTTTAAAAACTTTACAAAACATGGAAATTGTTTCACATTCCAAAGTGCTCATTTTGTTACAGGTATTGATCATACTTTACAAAAATATTATTTCACGTGAATAATCAAATGCTGAATTCCTTAATAACTGCAAGAAAGTTTTAAAGATGTAACAATTTATCGAACAACAACGCCGCAAAAGCAGATTTCTATAAGTAACCACATAGATTTGATAAAGCTTCACATTTATTAGACTAATGAACGCTAGTCTTTGCTTTCTTGTGCCAAGTTCTACCTATTTCCTGAAGAGCCGTCTCTATTTCCTGAGGAGACTGAGGTCCTTTAACATCTGCCGGACGATGCTGAGGATGTTCTACGAGTCTGTGGTGGCCAGTGCTATCATGTTTGCTGTTGTGTGCTGGGGTAGCAGGCTGAGGGTAGCAGACATCAACAGAATCAACAAACTCATTCGTAAGGCCAGTGATATTGTGGGGATGGAACTGGACTCTCTCACGATTGTGTCCGAAAAGAGGATGCTGTCTAAGTTGCATGCCATCTTGGTCAATGTCTCCCATCCACTACATAATGTACTGGGTGGGCACAGGAGTACATTCAGCCAGAGACTCATTCCACTGAGATGCAACACTGAGCGTCATAGGAAGTCATTCCTGCCTGTGGCCATCAAACTTTACAACTCCTCCCTTGGAGGGTCAGACACCCTGAGCCAATAGGCTGGTCCTGGACTTATTTCATAATTTACTGGCATAATTTACATATTACTATTTAACTATTTATGGTTCTATTACTATTTATTATTTATGGTGCAACTGTAACAAAAAACAATTTCCCCCGGGATCAATAAAGTATGACTATGACTATAACTATGACTCTGCTGCTCTCTCTTGACTCCCCCTCCAGTACCTTTGAGCAGTCTCAGCCATTTGTCCAACCTCCATTTTTAGATGGAGTTTTACGTGTTGAAGCTAAACATTAAAAATGCTGAGCCGTTTATTTTGGTCTTCCCTGCATATTATCAACATTAGCTACTGACACGATAAGTAGGACCATCTATGTTTTGTTACTTGTATTCACTTATTTTCTGAAGTGAGCTTCTAACATCAAGTGCTCTGTAAAACTGTCACAACAATTGGAACATCACCTGCCATTTGCCTTACACCTTTAGTTGTTTGTGAGGCAAGGTTGGACAAACTTGTATTGCTTTCTCTGGAACGGCGGAGGTTGATGGGAGGCTGATAGAGATCTGTAAGTCTATACGATGCATAGGGTAGGCAATCAGTATCTATTTCCCAGTGTCAAAATATCTAATACTAGAGGGCGTGCAATTAAGTTGAGAGAGAAATAGTTCAAAGGTGATATATGGGCAAGTTTTTTTTTTACATGGAAAGTGCTGGGTGCTGGAATGTGCACCTAGGGTGATAGTGGAAGAAAATATGTAAAGGTGTTTAAGAGGCTCTTATATAGGCAGATGAATGTGCAGAGATTGGAAGGATATGGACAATGTGTAGGGAAAAGGAAATTGTTTAGTTAGGCATTTTGAATTAGGTTTGCTATTATGGACATGTTACGAAACTTATTATTTTGCAGCAACAGCACAGAAATATACATAAAATGCACAATAGATCAAAATTACTATAAACTACAATGAGAATATATTAAAGAAAAATAAATAGTGGAAAAAGAGAACAAGATAGTAAGACAATATTCATGGGTTCATGGACCATTCATAAATCTGATGGTGGAGGGAACGAAGTAGTTTTTAATATATTCAGTAGGCATCTTAAGGATCCTGGACCTCCTCATTGATTGCAGTAATGAGAAGAGGGTGTGTCCTAGATGGTGAAGGCCCGATATGAACGCTGTCCTCTTAAGCATCGCCTTTCATAATGTCCTTGAATGTGAATGTAGGGAGGCTCTTGTGCCCATGATGGAGCTGGCTGAAATTACAAACTCCTGCTGCTTTTTCCAACTCTCTGCATTGGCACATGTATACCAGATGGTGATGCAACCATTTTGAATGCTTTCTATGATACATCTGTAAATATTTGCTAGTGTAGTCCCTGGTAAGCCTCAGGTTCACTCAGCTCACTTTCGTCTAGGGGGAGCAACCTTTGGCCCTGCCAAACTGGGTAATCAAGTTTGTGTGGATGCTGTGTGATGTACCCACCCCACCAAATAACAGACAATACACCATATGCGATTAAATGATTACACTTTATAGATCTTACTGGAACTAGACAACATCCACAGCTTTACCCTCATCAACTTTCCTAGTAACCTCTTCAAAAAATTCAATGAGATTTGTCAAACATGACCTTCCACGCACAAATCCATGTTGACTGTTCCTCATCAGACCCTGTCTATCCAGATGACTATATATGCCATCTCTAAGAATACTTGCTATCAATTTACCCAGCACTGACATCAAACTCACAGGCCGATAATTGCTAGGTTTACTCTTAGAACCCTTTTTAAACAATGGAACAACATGAGCAATACACCAATCCTCCGGCACCATCCCCATTTCTAATGACATTTGAAATATTTCTGTCAGAGCCCCTGCTATTTCTACACTAATTTCCCTCAAGGTCCTAGGGAATATCCTGTCAGGACCCGGAGACTTATCCCCTTATATATTCCTTAAAAGCACCAGTACTTTGACTTCTTTGATCATCATAGTTTCCATAACTTCCCTACCTGTTTCCCTTACCTTACATAATTCAATATCCTTCTCCTTAGTGAATACCGAAGAGAAGAAATTGTTCAAAATCTCCCCCATCTCTTTTGGTTCCACACATAGCTGTCCACTTTGATTCTCTAAGGGACTAATTTTATCCCTCACTAGCCTTTTGCTATTAATGTAACTGTAGAAACGCTTTGGATTTATTTTCACCTTCCTTGCCAAAGCAACCTCGTTCGTATCTTCTTTTAGTTTTTCTAATTTCTTTCTTAAGATTCATGGACATGGGACCACGATAACCTCACGGATTCTACCTCTGAGGTCTACAATGGATGCAAACTCACTGGCTCAGCCTTGGATCATTTGGATAATGGCAATACCTACGTCAGGGTGCTGCTTTTTGATTACAGCTTAGCGTTCAACACCATTGTAACCTCGGTACTAATCAACAAACTCCAAATCTTGGGGCCTCTGTCCCTCTGCAACTGGATCGTTGGCTTCCTCATCAGGAGACCAACACCTTTGTGGATCAGAAATAATATCTTGCTGACAACAATGGTACACCTTAAGGATGTGTGCTTATCCCACTGCTCTACTTTCTTTATACCCATGACTTTGTGGCTGGACGCAGCTCAAACGTCATGTATAAATTTGTTGATGACAGAAGTATTGTTGGCAGAATTTCAGATGGTGACAACAAGGCATCCAGGAATGAGATAGATCTGCTGACTAAGTCGTGTCACAACAACCTTGCACTCCTTTTCAGCAAGACAAAGGAATTGATTGTGGACTTCAGTAAAGGGAATTCAGTTATATACGTATCAGTCCTCATTGAGAGGTCAGCTGTGGAAAGGGAAGGCAGCTTGAAGTTCCAGGTCATCAAAATCTCAGAAATTCTATTCTACGTTCAACACATTGATGCAGTAATGAAGAAGGCATCCCAATGGCTCTACATCAGTTGGAGTTTGAGAAGATTTGGTATGTTACCAAAGACTCTTGCAAGTTTCTACAGATGAATAATGGAGAGTATTTTGACCATGGATGTCCAGTCCCTATATACTTCCATTGCCCATCAGGAAGGTCTCAAAGCTCTCTGCTTCTTTTTGGATTCCAGACCTAATCAGTTCCCCTCTACCACCACTCTGCTCCGTCTAGCGGAATTAGTCCTTACTCTTAATAATTTCTCCTTTGGCTCCTCCCACTTCCTCCAAACTAAAGGTGTAGCTATGGGCACCTGTATGGGTCCTAGCCACGCCTGCCTTTTTGTTGGCTTTGTGGAACAATCTATGTTCCGTGCCTATTCTGGTATCTGTCCCCACTTCTCCTTCGCTACATCGACGACTGCATTGGCGCTGCTTTCTGCATGCATGCTGAACTCGTTGACTTTATTAACTTTGCCTCCAACTTTCACCTTGCCCTCAAGTTTACCTGGTCCATTTCCGACACCTCCATCCCCTTTCTAGATCTTTCTGTCTCTATCTCTGGAGACAGCTTATCCACTGATGTCTACTATAAACCTACTGACTCTCACAGCTATCTGGACTATTCCTCTTCTCACCCTGTTTCTTGCAAAAATGCCATCCCCTTCTCACAATTTCTCTGTCTGCTCTCAGGATGAGGCTTTTCATTCCAGGACTAGGGAGATGTCTTCCTTTTTTAAAGAAAGGGGCTTCCCTTCCTCCACCATCAACTCTGCTCTCAAACGCATTCCCCCCATTTCACGCACATCTGCTCTCACTTCATCCTCCCGCCACCCCACTAGGAATAGGGTTCCCCTGGTCCTCACCTACCACCCCACCAGCCTCCGGGTCCAACATATTATCCTCCTTAACTTCCGCCACCTCCAATGGGATCCCACCACTAAGCACGTCTCCCCCCCCCCCACTTTCCGCAGGGATCGCTCCCTACGCAACTCCCTTGTCCATTCGTCCCCCCCATCCCTCCCCACTGATCTCCCTCCTGGCACTTATCCTTGTAAGTGGAACAAGTGCTACACATGCCCTTACACTTCCTCCCTTACCACCATTCAGGGCCCCAGACAGTCCTTCCAGGTGTGTCTGCACTTCACCTGTGAGTCGGCTGGGGTGATATACTGCGTCCAGTGCTCCCGATGTGACCTTCTATATATTGGCAAGACCCGTCGCAGACTGGGAGACCGCTTTGCTGGACACCTATGCTCTGTCCGCCAGAGAAAGCAGGATCTCCCAGTGGCCACACATTTTAGTATGAGAGGGCATGACTTATGGATTGAAGAGCACCCATTCAGAACAGAAATGTGAAGAAATTTTTTTAGTCAGAGGGTGGTGAATCCATGGAATTTGTTGCCATGGGCAGCAGTGGAGGCCAAGTCATTGGGTGTATTTAAGGCAGAGATTGATAGGTATCTGAGTAGCCAGGGCATCAAAGGTTATGGTGAGAAGGCGGGGAAGTGGGACTAAACAGGAGAATGGATCAGCTCATGGCGGAGCAGACTCGATGGGCCGAATGGCCTACTTCTGCTCCTTTGTCTTATGGTCTTATGTAATTAACAGAGATAAAATATAAATGGAAAAGTAAAAGGTGCCAAACTTATCAAAGTTCAACCACTTCGTGCACAACAGCTTAAGTAACGGTGTCTTCTTTCCACCATTCGATCCCCTCCGACCCCCTTGACCCGCCGCCTGGGACCAACCACGGTGGTCGACCAGACGCTCCATATTCGTCTCCTCTCCTCTCCGAAGACCCTGGGCCTCGGACTCACACTCGGGGTCCGTTCCATCACCCAGCTTACAGCATCGCGTCACCTCACTCTGTCCCCATCGCGCCTTCTGCCTCAAAGCCCGAGAAAACAATAGCTTACAGACACACAAGAAGGAATAACATCTATCCCAATTGGTTAGCAAATGAATACAATCCTCTTATCAGTAATTATAACCCAAACAAGCTGCGAGAGAGAAGCAGTTTCTCAGCAGTTAACATAACAAAGAAGCCATTTTTATTTTTAATATAACAAAGAAGCCATTTTATTAGCCTTAGCAGTAACATAAAAGAAGAAACCCCTTACACTCGTCTTTGGATATGTATGAAATGTTCTATAGGCGCTGTTGCGCCTTCTTCTTAACTACATCAATATATTGAGCCCAGGATAGATCTTAAGAGATGTTGACACCCAAGAACATGAAGCCGCTCACTCTTTCCACTTCTGATCCCTTAATGAGAACTGCTGTGTCTTTTTCTTATTTCCCCTTCCTGGTCCACAATCAGTTTCTTAGTCCTGTTGACGTTGAGTGCAAAGTTGCTGTTGCACATCACTCAATCAGCATGAGGAAAAGGGATAGCTCGAGCGAAGCGGCCATTGCGTGAGTGGGCCAGTGAAGGAGTGGAGCTTTGAAGCTTTGACTCGAGAGGCTTCGACGAGAAGAGACGGAGGACAAGCGAGCTCGCAGTTAGTTTTTACAATGTCTCCTGAGACGATGATGTGCCTCTCATGTGAGATGTGGCAGTCTTGGTGGAACTCCCCTCTCCCGCAGAGTCACATCTGCCAGAAGTGCATACGGCTGGGCGATCTGGAAGACCATGTAAGGAATCTGGAGCAGCTGCTGGATGACCTTTGACTCATAAGGGAGAATGAGGCAGTCGTAGATGAGAGCTACAGGGAGGTAGTCACACCTAGGCTGTTGTAAGCAGGTCGTTGGGTGACAGTCAATAGACAAGAGACAATAGGTGCAGAAGTAGACCATTCGGTCCTTCGAGCCTGCACCGCCATTCTGAGATCATGGCTGATCATCTACTATCAATACCCGGTTCCTGCCTTGTCCCCATAACCCTTGATTCCCCTATCCATAAGATACCTATCTAGTTCCTTCTTGAAAGCATCCAGAGAATTGGCCTCCACTGCCTTCTGAGGCAGTGCGTTCCACATCTCCACAACTCTCTGGGAGAAGAAGTTCCTCCTGAACTCTGTCCTAAATGACCTACCCCTTATTCTTAAACCATGCCCTCTGGTACTGGACTTTCCCAGCATCTGGAACATATTTCCTGCCTCTACCTTGTCCAATCCCTTAATAATCTTATATGTCTCAATCAGATCCCCCGTCAATCTCCTTAATTCCAGCGTGTGCAAGCCCAGTCTCTCTAACCTCTCTGCATAAGACAGTCCGGACATCCCAGGAATTAACCAAGTGAACCTACGCTGCACCTCCTCCACAGTCAGGATGTCCTTCCTTAACCCTGGAGACCAAAACTGCACACAATACTCCAGGTGTGGTCTCACCAGGGCCCTGGACAAATGCAAAAGGATTTCCTTGCTCTTGTACTCAATTCCCTTTGTAATAAAGGCCAACATTCCATTAGCCTTCTTCACTGCCTGCTGCACTTGCTCATTCACCTTCAGAGACTGATGAACAAGTACTCCTAGGTCTCTCTGTATTTCTCCCTTCCCTAACTCCACACCGTTCAGATAATAATCTGCCTTCCTGTTCTTGCTCCCAAAGTGAATAACCTCACACTTATTCACATAAAATGCCATCTGCCAAGTTTCTGCCCACTCACCCAGCCTATCCAAGTCACCTTGAATTCTCCTAACATCCTCATCATGTGTCACACTGCCACCCAGCTTAGTATCATCAGCAAACTTGCTGATGTTATTCACAATGCCTTCCTCTAAATTATTGACGTAAATCATAAACAGCTGTGGTCCCAATACCGAGCCCTGTGGCACCCCACTAGTCACCAACTGCCATTCCGAGAAACACCCATTCACTGCTACCCTTTGCTTTCTATCTGCCAACCAGTTTTCTATCCATGTCAATATCCTCCCCCCAATGCCATGAGCTCTGATTTTACCCACCAATCTCCTATGTGGTACCTTATCAAATGCCTTCTGAAAGTCAAGGTGCACCACATCCACTGGATCTCCCGCGTCTATCTTCCTGGTTACATCCTCGAAAAACTCTAATAGATTAGTCAAGAATGATTTGCCCTTGGTAAATCCATGCTGGCTCGGCACAATCTTATCACTGCTATCAAAATATGCCGCTATTTCATCTTTAATAATGGACTGTAGCATCTTCCCCATTACTGATGTTAGGCTAACAGGGTGATAGTTCTCTGTTTTCTCCCTCCCTCCTTTCTTAAAAAGTGGGATAACATTAGCCATTCGCCAATCCTCAGGAACTGATCCTGAATCTAAGGAACATTGGAAAATGATCACCAATGCATCTGCAGTTTCCAGAGCCACCTCCTTTAGTACCCTAGGATGCAGACCATCTGGACCTGGGGATTTGTTAGCCTTCAGTCCCATCTACTCATCACCGTTTCCTTCCTAATGTCAATCTGTTTCAGTTCCTCTGTTAACCTATGTCCTTGGCCCATCCATACATCTGGGAGATTGCTTGTGTCTTCCCTAGTGAAGACAGATCCAAAGTACTTATTAAATTCGTCTGCCATTTCTCTGTTTGCCATAACAATTTCTCCCAATTCATTCTTCAAGGGCCCAACATTGTTCTTAACTATCTTCCTTCTCTTCACATACCTAAAAAAAAACTTTTGCTATCCTCCTTTATATTCCTAGCTAGCTTGCATCCATACCTCATTTTTTCTCCCCATATTGCCTTTTTAGTTAAGTTCTGTTGCTCCTTAAAAATTTCCCAATCATCCGTCTTCCCACTCACCTTAGCTCTGTTATACTTTTTTAATGCTATGCTGTCTCTGACTTCCTTTGTCAACCACTGTGGCCACTTTCCCCTCTTTGTATCCTTCCTTCTCCGGGGGATGAACTGATTTTGCACCTTGTGCATTATTCCCAAGAATACCTGCCATTGCTGTTCCACTGTCTTTCTAGGATATCCGACCAGTCAACTTTGGCCAGCTCCTCCCTCATGGCTCCATAGTCTCCTTTGTTCAACTGCAATACTGCCACTTCTGATCTGCCCTTATCCCTCTCAACTTGCAGATAAAAACTTATCATATTATGGTCACTACCTCCTAATGGCTCCTTTACTTCAAGATCACTTATCAAATCCTGTTCATTGCACAACACTAAATCTAGAATAGCCTTATCCCTGGTCAGCTCTCGTACAAGCTGCTCCAAAAATGCATCCCGTAAGCACTCTACAAACTCCCTATCCTGGAGTCCAGTACCAACCTGATTTTCCCAGTTCACCTGCATGTTGAAATCCCCCATAACTACTACAACATTTCCTTTGCCACATGCCATTGTTAACTCTCTATTCAACTTGCACCCAATATCAATGCTACTGTTTGGGGGCCTGTAGATAACACCTATTAGGGTCTTTTTGCCCTTACTGTTCCTCAGTTCTGTCCACACTGACTCTACTTCTCCTGATTCTATGTCCCCCCCCTTGCAAGGGACTGAATCTCATTCCTTACCAACAGGGCCACCCCACCCCCTCTGCCCATCTTTCTGTCCCTTCGATAGCACATATACCCTTGTACATTCAATTCCCAGGTCTGATACCCCTGCAGCCATGTCTCTGTTATCCCAACAACATCATAGTTACCCATTCGCACCTGAGCTTTAAGCTCATCTACCTTATTTCTGACACTTCGTGCATTCAGATATAGAATTTTTAACCCATTTCTCCTCTCTCTCTTTAAATCGCTGCCTATTGTGCATAACCGAGCTCCCCGAACTATCACCGGGCTATATGCCCCTTGAATTTTGTTGTCCTTCTTAAATTTACTTACTTTTTCTGCACATTTAACTCCATGCTCCGTCAGACCATCCCTCTGCACATGTATCCTCCTTATCACTCGTTCCGCCTCATCTTTCTCTACTTCACACTTAATATTCTGGAACTGTGTAGTCCCCACCTGTCCTTTATACTTCATCTCGCTATCCTCTCTCACATTCTGGATCCCTGCCCCCTGCAAATTTAGTTTAAACCCCCCCAAGCAGCACTAGCAAACTTTCCTGCAAGAATGTTAGTACCCCTCCAGTTCAGGTGTAAACCGTCCCGTCGGAACAGATCCCACCTTCCCTGGAACAAAGCCCAATTATCTAAAAACCTGAAGCCCTCCCTCCTGCACTATCCTCTCAGCCACGTATTGATCTGTATAATCCTTCTGTTCCTCACCTCACTCGCACGTAGCACAGGTAGCAATCCTGAGACTGTTACCCTGGAGGTCCTGCCCTTCAGCTTCGCACCTAACTCCCTGAACTCACTACGCAGGACCCCCCTCACTCTTCCTACCCACGTCGTTGGTCCCTAAATGGACCACAACATCTGGATTCTTGCCCTCCCTCTCGAGAATAACCTGCACCCGATCTGAGATGTCCCGGACCCCGGCACCAGGGAGGCAACATTCCATCCGAGACTCCCGATCTCCGCCACAAAATCTCCTATCTGCTCCTCTGACTATAGAATCCCCTATCACTAAAGCGAAGGTGAGCAGACAGGTAGTGCAGAGCACCCCTGTAGCCATTCCCCTGAATAATAAGTTTACTGTCCTGGATACTGTTGGCGGAGAGGACCGACTAGGTGTGAGCCACGGTGGCAGGGCCTCTGGCACTGAGTCTGACCCTGTGGTGCAGAGGGTGGGACAGAGAAGTGGAGAGCTGATGTCATTGGAGACTCTATAGTCAGGGAAGCAGACAGGAGATTTTGTGGACATGAGAAGGACACCCGCATGGTTTGTTGCCTCCTGGATGCCAGGGTCCGGGATGACTCTGACCGGGTGCACGACATCCTGGTACGAGAGGGAAAGCAACCAGAAGTCGTGATACATGTTGGGACCAACGACATAGGCAGGAAGAGGGATGAGGTCCTGAAGTGTGAGTTTCGGGAACTAGGCAGAAGGCTGAAGAACAGGACCTCAAGGGTGGCGTTCTCAGGATTGCTGCCAGTGCTACGTGACAGTGATGGTAAGAATTGGAGGAGATGGTAGTTGAATGCGTGGCTGAGGAGTTGGTGCAGGGAGCAGGGTTTTAGATTTCTGGATCATTGGGATCTCTTCTGGGGATGGTGGGACCTGTACAGGTTGGATGGGTTGCACCTGAACTCGAGGGGGAGCAATATCCTAGCATGGTTCAGGAGGGTTTAAACTAATTTGCGAGGGGGATGGGACCCAGAGCGATAGAGCAGTGAAAGAAGTGCATGGAGTAAAGCCAAATCTAGCATACAGAGAGGCTTTGAGGAAAGAGAAGCAGAATAAACGGTGTAACGACAGTAAGGTAGAAAGGCTGAAATGTGTGTACCACAATGCAAGAAGCATCAGGAACAAAGGTGATGAACTGAGAGCTTGGATACATACATAGAATTATGATGTAGTGGCCATTACAGAGACTTAGCTGGCACCAGGGCAGGAATGGATTCTCAATATTCCTGGATTTCAGTGCTTTAAAAGGGATAGAGAGGGCAGAAAAAGGGGAGGAGGGGTGGCATTACTGGTCAGGGATACTATTACAGCTACAGAAAGGGTGGGTAATGTAGCAGGATCCTTTTTTGAGTCAGTATGGGTGGAAGTCAGGAACAGGAAGGGGAGCAGTTACTCTATTGGGGGTATTCTATAGGCCCCCTGGTAGCAGCAGAGATACAGAAGAGCAGATTGAGAGGGAGATTTTGGAAAGGTGCAAAAATAACAGGATTGTTATCATGGGTGACTTTAACTTCCCTAATATTGATTGGCACCTGATTCGTTCCAAGGGTTTAGATGGGGCAGAGTTTGTTAAGTGTGTCCAGGACGGATTCCTGTCACAGTATGTGGACAGGCCGACCAGGGGGAATGCCATACTAGGTCTAGTACTAGGTAATGAACCGGGTCAGGTCACAGATCTCTCAGTGGGTGAGCATCTGGGGGACAGTGACCACTGCTCCCTGGCCTTTAGCATTATCATGGAAAAGGATAGAATCAGAGAGGACAGGAAAATTTTTAATTGGGGAAAGGTAAATTATGAGGCTATAAGGCTAGAACTTGCGGGTGTGAATTGGGATGATGTTTTTGCAGGGAAGTGTGCTATGGACAGGTGGTCGATGTTTAGTGATCTCTTGCGGGATGTGAGGGATAAATTTGTCCCGGTGAGGAAGATAAAGAATGGTAGGGTGAAGGAACCAAGGGTGACAAGTGAGTTGGAAAATCTAGTCAGGTGGAAGAAGGCAGCATACATGAGGTTTAGGAAGCAAGGATCAGATGGGTCTATTGAGGAATATAGGGAAGCAAGAAAGGAGCTTAAGAAGGAGCTGAGAAGAGCAAGAAGGGGGCATGAGGAGGCCTTGGCGAGTAGGGTAAAGGAAAACCCCAAGGCAATTATGTGAAGAAAAAAAGGAAGACAGAAGTGAAAATAGGACAGATTAGAGATAAAGGTGGGAAGATGTGCCTGGAGGCTGTGGAACTGAGCGAGGTCCTCAATGAATACTTCTCTTCAGTATTCACCAATGAGAGGGAAATTGATGATGGTGAGGACAATATGAGTGAGGTTGATGTTCTGGAGCATGTTGATATTAAGGGAGAGGAGGTGTTGGAGTTGTTAAAATACATTAGGACAGATGAGTCCCCGGGGCCTGACGGAATATTCCCCAGGCTGCTGTACGAGGTGAGAGAAGAGATTGCTGAGCCTCTGGCTAGGATCTTTATGTCCTCGTTGTCCACGGGAATGGTACCGGAGGATTGGACGGAGGTGAATGTTGCCCCCTTGTTCAATAAAGGTAGTAGGGATAGTCTGGGTAATTATAGACCAGTGAGCCTTACGTCTGTGGTGGGAAAGCTGTTGGAAAAGATTCTTAGAGATAGGATCTATAGGCATTTAGAGAATCATGGTCTGATCAGGGACAGTCAGCATGGCTTTGTGAAGGGCAGATCGTGTCTAACAATCCTGATAGAGTTCTTTGAGGAGGTGACCAGGCATATACATGAGGGTAGTGCAGTGGATTTGATCTATATGGATTTTAGTAAGGCATTTGACAAGGTTCCACATGGTAGGCTTATTCAGAAAGTTAGAAGGCATGGGATCCAAGGAGGTTTGGCCAGGTGGATCAGAATTGGCTTGCCTGCAGAAGGCAGAGGGTGGTGGTGGAGGAGGGAGTACATTCAGATTGGAGGATTGTGACTGGTGGTGTTCCACTGTTCTGGGACCTCTACTTTTTGTGATTTTTTATTAACAACCTGGATGTCGGGATAGAAGGGTGGGTTGGCAAGTTTGCAGATGGCACAAAGGTTGGTGGTGTTGTAGATAGTGTAGAGGATTGTCAAAGATTGCAGAGAGACATTGATAGGATGCAGAAGTGGGCTGAGAAGTGGCAGATGGAGTTCAACCCAGAGAAGTGTGAGGTGGTACACTTTGGAAGGACAAACCCCAAAGTAGAGTACAAAGTAAATGGCAGGATACTTGGAAGTGTGAAAGGAGCAGAGGGGTCTCGGGGTATATGTCCACAGTTCCCTGAAAGTTGCCTCACAGGTGGATAGGGTAGTTAAGAAAGCTTATGGAGTGTTAGCTTTCATAAGTCGAGGGATAGAGTTTAAGAGTCGCGATGTAATGATGCAGCTCTATAAAACTCTGGTTAGGCCACACTTGGAGTACTGTGTCCAGTTCTGGTCACCTCACTATAGGAAGGATGTGGAAGCATTGGAAAGGGTACAGAGGAGATTTACCAGGATGCTGCCTGGCTTAGAAAGTATGCATTATGATCAGAGATTAAGGGAGCTAGGGCGTTTCTCTTTGGAGAGAAGGAGGATGAGAGGAGACATGATAGAGGTGTACAAGATAATAAGAGGAATAGATAGAGTGGATAGCCAGCACCTCTTCCCCAGGGCACCACTGCTCAATACGAGAGGACATGGCTTTAAGGTAAGGGGTGGGAAGTTCAAGGGGGATATTAGAGGAAGGTGTTTTACTCAGAGAGTGGTTGGTGCGTGGAATGCACTGCCTGAGTCATTGGTGGAGGCAGATACACTAGTGAAGTTTAAGAGACTACTAGACAGGTATATGGAGGAATTTAAGGTGGGGGCTTATATGGGAGGCAGGGTTTCAGGGTCGGCACAACATTGTGGGCCGAAGGGGCTGTTCTGTGCTGTACTATTCTATGTTCTATGTTAATCGGCTAATCTATCTCACTCCTGGATGCCTCCTCATCTGAGTTTCTGCCAACTGCAGTTGTGTCATCAGTGAACAATTTGAGAAAGAAAAGCTAAAGTTAGATGTATCAGTATTGCAGTGGAGTAAGTGGAATTACAGAGGCATGAGAGTGGAGCTGGCCAAAGTTGTTTGGAAGGGGAATGAGCAGGGATGACTGGAGAACAGCAGTGGCTGGAGTTTCTGGGAGCAGTAAGAAAGTGCAGGGTGATGCAAACCTGGCTGACAAGGTAAGTCAGGACAACATAAAAGCAAAAGATAGGATATATATTAATGCAAAAAATAGTGGGAAGTTAGAGAAGCTTTTAAGAACCAGCAGAAAGGGAAAGATGAAATAGGAAAGCAAGCTAGCCAATAATATCCAAGAAGTTACCAATAGTTTTTTTCAGAGATATAAATACTGACCTACCTAGGTGCAGTACTTCACATTTGGCTGGGTTAAACTTCATCTACCACTTATCTGCAAATGATCTATATTCTGCTGTATTCTTTGACAGTCACCTGTGCTATCCACAATACCACCAATCTTCATATTTTCTGCAAAATTACTAACCCACCCATCTACACTTTCATTTAGGTTATTACATCTCTAACTGCAGAGGTCCCAGTATAGAGCCCTGCAGAACACCACTAATCACAAAACTCCAGCTCGGTTAAGTTCCTCCAACCACTTTCTAATGTCTACTATGAACAAGCCAGTTCTGAATCCAAATGACCAAGTCAGCATTGATCTCGTGCATCTTAATCTTCTAGATGATCTTTGTATGACGACCTTGTCAAATGCCTTCCTAAAATCTATGTAGTTAACATCCAGAGTTTTATCAATCACCCTTGTCACTTTATCAAAAACACTGAATCAAGTTAATAAGGCAACCTGCACAAAACCATAGTGGGTCTCCCTAATTAGTCCATGGCTTTCTAAATGCTCATAAATCCTATCCCTAAGAATTCCCTCTATTAACTTCTCCACCACTGATGTGAGACTCACCAGTCTATAGTTTCCAGCATTAACCCTGCTTCCCTTCTTGAGCAATGGAACATTAGCTATTCTCTGGACCTCTGGAACCTCACCTGTGGCTAGAGAGAACACAAAAATATTTATTAAGGTCCCAGAAATATCCTCACTTGCCCCTCTCAATAAACTGGGTATATCCCATCAGGGCCTGGAAATGTTTCCACCTGACTGTTCTTACAGGGACCCAACACTACCTCTTGTCACTGATCTCCCGATCCTCTACACCTTTCTCCTTGGTAAATACTGATGGGAAGTACTTATTAAGAACTTCACCAACATCTCCACATCCAAGCAAATATTCCCAACTTTGTCCTTGGGTGGTCCTACCCTCTCTGATGTTATACTTTTGCTCCTGATGCATGTATGGAGTGCCTTTGGGATTCTCCGTAATCCTACTTGCCAAGGACTTTTCGTGGACATTTCTAGCTTTCCTAATTCCCTTTCTGAGTTATTTTCCGGCTTCTTTTTATCCTTGGGGACTCTGTTTGATCAACCGTCCTTAGATTTACATTCTTTTCTTTTTTCTTCTTGACTAAATTTATTATCTCCCTTGACATCTCAGATTCTCTTAATCTTTCCATCCTTCTCTTTCCTTCTGACTAGAACATACTATACCTGTCCTGTACACTCTTGTAAATGAAGTAATTTATTAAATTCTGCAGACATGATTTGATTTTCATTCTCTGGGCATTAGTGATGCTGGTATATACTGTATTTTCTGTGCTATAAAGCTGGTAGTGGACCAGTGTCTTGAAAATAGTGATAGTTTCTGTAGTCAACTACCTTCCCGCAATTGTTGTTGTTCTTTTTCACGTCTTGTGGCAAATTTAGTTGCAACCTTGCCATTTCTTTATCATTTTATCTGTTTTTTTAACAAGGCCAAGTCACTAGATTGACACTCAACCTAGCACTAGACTTCGACACTACACAGCTGCCAGTTTAGCTTCCTGCAAAGGATCCAGGGTATTAGAAATAAACTATGTAAACATAAATATAAACAAGATTTATATAAATATTAACTATATATAATCATGGAAGTTGTATCAGATGTGGATGGCAGGCTTCATTGTCTGAAGAATACAGATAGATGAGTTAGATTTTTACAATTTGTCCTGTGTCTAGACTTAAAAAGTTTTGTAGTTACTTTTATAATGCTCACTAACAAGTTCCTGGATATTTTGATGACCCAAGTTGCTGTGCTGGGATGTCAAAAGGCCAATTCAGTACCCTTCAGTTTTTCCCGTTTCTACCTCCTACCCAAGATCCACAAACCTGCCTGTCCTGGCAGACCTATTGTCTCAGCTTGCTCCTGCCCCACTGAACTTGTTTCTGCATACCTTGACACGGTTTTATCCCCCCTTGTTCAATCCCTTCCTACCTATGTTCGTGACACTTCTCACGCTCTTAAACTTTTCGATGATTTTAAGTTCCCTGTCCCCCACCGCTTTATTTTCATCATGGATGTCCAGTCACAAGATCACAAGACAAAGGAGCAAGCTCCCCCATGAGCTAAACTATTCACCCATCTAGTTCCAATTTCCGGCTTTTTCCCCATATCCCTTGATACCCTGACTAATTAGACACCTGTCAATCTCCTCCTTAAACGCCCTCACTGATCGGGCCTCCACAGCCATATGTGGCAACGAATTCCACAAATCCACGACCCTCTGGCTAAAAAAAATTCTCCTCATCTCTGTTTTAACTGGGTACCCTCTAATTCTAAGACTATGGCCTCTTGTCCTGGACTCACCCACCAAGGGAAACAACCTTTCCACATCTACTCTGTCCAACCCTTTCAACATTCGAAACGTTTCTATGAGATCCCCTCTCATTCTTCTATACTGTAATGAATGCAATCCAAGAGCCGACAGACGCTCCTCATATGTTAGCCCCTGCATTCTAGGAATCATCCTCGTAAATCTTCCCTGAACTCTCTCCAACATCAGTATATCCTTTCTAAGATGGGGGGCCCAAAACTGCACACAGTATTCCAAATGAGGTCTCACTAATGCCCCATAGAGCCTCATCAACACCTCCTTACTCATACACTATTCCTCTTGAAATGATTGCCAACATAGCATTCATTTTCCTTACTGCCAATCCAACTTGCTGGTTAACCTTTAGGGTATCCTGCACGAGGACCCCCAAGTCCCTTTGCACTTCTGATTTTTGAATTTTCTCCCTATCTAAATAATAATCTGCCCGATTATTTCTTCTTCTGAAATGTACAACCGTACATTTGTCAACGTTGTATCTCATCTGCCATTTCTTTGCCCACTCTCCTAAACTGACTAAGCCTCTCTGCAACCTTTCCGTTTCTTCAACATTTCCTGCTCCTCCACCTATCTTGGTATCATCCGCAAACTTAGCCACAAAACCATTTAACCCATAATCCAAATCATCGATATACATCGTAAAAAGAAGCGGCCCCAACACCGACCCCTGCGGAACACCACTAGTAACTGGCAACCAATCAGAATAGGATCCCTTTATTCCCACCCTTTGCTTTCTGCCTATCAGCCAATGCTCCACCCATTTCAATATCTTTCCTATAATTCCATGGGTTCTCATCTTATTAAGCAGCCTCATATGCGGCACCTTATCGAAGGCCTTTTGAAAATCCAAATACACAACATCCACAGCCTCTCCCTTGTCAATCTTATTCTAGATTACCTCAAAAAATTCCAATAAGTTGGTAAGGCAGGATCTTCCTTTCATGAAACCATGCTGGCTTCGGCCTATCTTGTCATGCACCTCGAGGTATTTCATAACCTCGTCCTTGAGGATTGACTCCTATATCTTTCCAACCACCGATGTCAGACTAATAGGTCTGTAATTTTCTTTTTGCTGCCTCCTTCCTTTCTTTAATAGCGGAACTACATTTGCGACCTTCCAGTCTTCCGGAACCATGCCAGAGTCTATTGATTCCTGAAAGATCATTTCCAATGCTTCCACAATCTCCAAAACCACCTCCTTCAGAACCCTTGGGTGCACCTCATCCGGGCCGGGAGACTTATCTATTCTTAGTCCACTTAGCTTCCCAAGCACTTTCTCTCTGGTTATCTTGACTGTACCTAATTCTATTCCCTGATACCTCTGGCTATCAGGTATATTGCTCATGTCTTCCACTGTGAAGACTGATACAAAATACTCATTCAGTTCCTCCGCCATCTCTTTGTTATCCATTATAATTACTCTAGCATCATTTTCAATTGGTCCCATATCTACCCTTGTCACTCTTTTACTCTTCATATATTTAAAAAAACTCTTAGTATCCTTTTTTCCTCCTTTCATAATTCATCTTTTCTTTCCTAATGACTTTCTTAGTTTCTTTCTGTAAGTTTTTAAAGGTCTTCCAGTCCTCATTTTCCCACTAATTTTTGCTTCCTTGTACGCCGTTTCTTTTGCTTTTATTTTTGCCTTAACCTCTCTTGTTAGCCACATTTGTGCCATTTTTCCATTCATGATTTTCTTTTTTCTTGGAATATATTTTTCCTGCATTTTACTTATTTCCTGTAGGAATTTCATCCAATTCTGCTCTGCTGTCCCTCCATTTAGTTTACTTTTCCAATTGACTTGGCCCAGTTCCTCTCTCATACCACTGTAATTTCCCCTGTTCCACTGAAATATCGATACACCTGATACCAGCTTCTCCTTTTCAAATTTGAAACTGAACTCAATCATATTATGATCACTACTTCCAAGAGGTTCCTTTACCTCCAGCTCCCTAATCGCCTCAGGTTCGTTACACAGCACCCAATCCAAAACAGCCAGTCCCCTGGTGGGCTTCTGGACAAGTTGCTCCAAAAAGCCACCCTGTAGGCATTCTACAAACTCCCTCTCCTGAGATCCATTACCTTCCTGACTTTCCCAATCCACTTTCATATTAAAATCCCCCATAATTATCTTGACACTGTCCTTCTGCTTTTTCTATTTCCAGCTGCATCTTGTAGTCCACATCCTGACTGCTGTTTGGAGGCCTGTATATAACTGCTATTAGTGTCTTTTTCCTGTATACTTCCATCCCCCATCAGGAAGGTCTCAAAGCTCTCCGCTCTCGGAAGAGTCAGGAGGTCCTGGAAAGTGAGTATAGAGAGCTTGGTAGGAAGTTGAAAACCAGGACTTCGAGGGTGGTAATCTCAGGATTGCTACCTGTGCTACGTACCAGTGAGGGTAGGAATAGGATGCTCTGGAGGATGAACAAGTGGCTGAGGAACTGGTGTAGGGAGCAGGGTTTCAGATTTCAGGATAATTGGGACCTCTTCTGGGGCAGGTGGGACCTGTACAAGAGAGACAGGTTACACTTGAACTACAGGGGGACCAATATCCTTTCAGGGAGGTTTGTTAATGCTATTGGGGGGACTTTAAACTAGATTTGCAGGGGGATGGGAACCAGAGTGCTAGAGCTGACAGTGTGGCTGGGGTGAAAATAAATGATGTTAAAAGTTCAAGCAAATTCACTAATAGAAAGGTTGTGAGTGGTGGTAAAAATTTTCTGAGGTGTATATATTTCAATGCTAGGAGTATTGCAGGGAAGGCGGATGAGTTGAGGGCGTGGATTGACACGTGGAATTATGACGTTGTAGCAATTAGTGAAACTTGGCTACAGGAGGGGCAGGACTGGCAGCTTAATATTCCAGGGTTCTGATGTTTCAGATGTGATCGAGGCAGAGGAATGAAAGGTGGGGGAGTGGCATTGCTTGTTAGGGAAAATATTACAGCAGTGCTCAGGCAGGACAGATTAGAGGGCTTGTCTACTGAGTCCTTGTGGGTGGAGCTGAGAAACAGGAAAGGTGTGGCCACATTAGTGGGAATGTATTCCAGACCACCCAATAGTCAAAGAGAATTGGAAGAGCAAATCTGCAGAGAGATAGCAGGCAACTGCAGGAAACATAAAGTTGTGGTGGTAGGGGATTTTAATTTTCCATATATTGATTGGGTCTCCCATACTGTTAGGGGTCTAGATGGTTTAGAATTTGTAAAATGTGTTCAGGAAAGTTTTCTAAATCAATATATAGAGGGACCAACTAGAGGGAATGCAATATTGGATCTCCTGTTAGGAAACAAGGTAGGACAAGCTACAGAAGTCTGTGTAGGGGAGCACTTTGGTTCCAGTGATCATAACACCATTAGTTTCAACTTGATCATGGACAAGGATAGATCTGCTCCTAGGGTTGAGGTTCTTAACAAGAAGAAGGCCAAATTTGAAGAAATGAGAAAGGATCTAAATAGCGTGGATTGGGACAGGTTGTTCTCTGGCATGGATGTGATCGGTAGGTGGGAAGCCTTCAAAGCAGAAATTTTGAGAGTGCAGAATTTGTATGTTCCTGTCAGGATTAAAGGCAAGGTGAATAGGAATAAGGAACCTTGGTTCTCAAGGGATATTGCAACTCTGATAAAGAAGAAGAGGGAGTTGTATGACGTGTATAGGAAGCAGGGAGTAAATAAGGTGCTTGAGGAGTATAAGAAGTGCAAGAAAATACTTAAGAAAGAAATCAGGAGGGCTAAAAGAAGACATGAGGTTGCCTTGGCAGTCAAAGTGAAGGATAATCCAAAGAGCTTTTACAGGTATATTAAGAGCAAAAGGATTGTAAGGGATAAAATTGGTCCTCTTGAAGATCAGAATGGTTGGCTATGTGCGGAACCAAAGGAAATGGGGGAGATCTTAAATAGGTTTTTTGCGTCTGTGTTTACTAAGGAAACTGGCATGAAGTCTATGGAATTAAGGGAAACAAGTCGTGAGATCATGGAAACTGTACAGATTGAAAAGGAGGAGGTCCTTGCTGTCTTGAGGAAAATTAAAGTGGATAAATCCCCGGGACCTGACAGGGTGTTCCCTCGGACCTTGAAGGAGACTAGTGTTGAAATTGCAGGGGCCCTGGCTGAAATATTTAAAATGTCGCTATCTACAGGTGAGGTGCCGGAGGATTGGAGAGTGGCTCATGTTGTTCCGTTGTTTAAAAAAGGATCGAAAAGTAATCCGGGAAATTATAGGCCAGTAAGTTTAACGTCGGTAGTAGGTAAGTTATTGGAGGGAGTACTAAGAGACAGAATCTACAAGCATTTGGATAGACTGGGACTTATTAGGGAGAGTCAACATGGCTTTGTGTGTGGTAGATCATGTTTGACCAATCTATTGGAGTTTTTCGAGGAGGTTACCAGGAAAGTGGATGAAGGGAAGGCAGTGGATATTGTCTACATGGACTTCAGTAAGGCCTTTGACAATGTCCCGCATGGGAGGTTAGTTAGGAAAATGCAGTCGCTAGGTATACATGGAGAGGTGGTAAATTGGATTAGACATTGGCTCAATGGAAGAAGCCAAAGAGTGGTAGGAGAGAATTGCTTCTCCGAGTGGAGGCCTGTGACTAGTGGTGTGCCACAGGGATCAGTGCTGGGTCCATTGTTATTTGTCATCTATATCAATGATCTGGATGATAATGTGGTAAATTGGATCAGCAAATTTGCTGATGATACAAAGATTGGAGGTGTAGTAGATAGTGAGGAAGGTTTTCAGAGCCTGCAGAGGGACTTGGACCAGCTGGAAAAATGGGCTGAAAAATGGCAGATGGAGTTTAATACTGACAAGTGTGAGGTATTGCATGTTGGAAGGACAAACCAAAGTAGCACATACAGGGTTAATGGTAAGGCACTGAGGAGTGCAGTGGAACAGAGGGATCTGGGAATACAGATACAAAATTCCCTAAAAGTGGCGTCACAGGTAGATAGGGTCGTAAAGAGAGCTTTTGGTACATTGGCCTTTATTAATCAAAGTATTGAGTATAAGAGCTGGAATGTTATGATGAGGTTGTATAAGGCATTGGTGAGGCCGAATCTGGAGTATTGTGTTCAGTTTTGGTCACCAAATTACAGGAAGGATATAAATAAGGTTGAAAGAGTGCAGAGAAGGTTTACAAGGATGTTGCCGGGACTTGAGAAACTCAGTTACAGAGAAAGGTTGAATAGGTTGGGACTTTATTTCCTGGAGCGTAGAAGAATGAGGGGAGATTTGATAGAGGTATATAAAATTATGATGGGTATAGATAGAGCGAATGCAAGCAGGCTTTTTCCACTGAGGCAAGGGGAGAAAAAAACCAGAGGACATGGATTTATGGTGAGGGGGGAGAAGTTTAAAGGGAACATTAGTGGGGGCTTCTTCACACAGAGAGTGGTGGGAGTATGGAATGAGCTGCCAGGCGAGGTGGTAAATGCGGGTTCTTTTTTAACATTTAAGAATAAATTGGACAGATACATGGATGGGAGGTGTATGGAGGGATATGGTCCGTGTGCAGGTCAGTGAGACTAGGCAGAAAATGGTTCGGCACAGCCAAGGTGGGCCAAAAGGCCTGTTTCTGTGCTGTAGTTTCTATGGTTTCTATGGTTTCTTTTTGGATTCCAGACGTAATCAGTTCCCCTCTACCACCACTCTGCTCCGTCTAGCAGAATTAGTCCTTACTCTTAATAATTTCTCCTTTGGCTCCTCCCGCTTCTTCCAAACTAAAGATGTAGCTATGGGCACCCGTATGGGTCCTAGCAATGCCTGCCTTTTTGTTGGCTTTGTGGAACAATGTATGTTCTGTACCTATTCTGGTATCTGTCCCCCACTTTTCCTTCACTATATCGACAGCTGCATTGGTGCTGCCACCTGCATGCGTGCTGAGCTCGTTGACTTTATAACTTTGCCTCCAACTTTCACCCTGCCCTCAAGTTTACCTGGTCCATTTCTGACACCTCCCTCCCCTTTCGAGATCTTTCTTTCTCTATCTCTGGAGACAGCTTATCCACTGATGTCTACTTTTAGCCTACTGACTCTCACAGCTATCCAGACTATTCCTTTTCTCACCCTGTCTCTTGCAAAAATGCCATGCCCTTCTCGCAATTCCTCCGTCTCCGCCGCATCTGCTGTCAGGATGAGAGATGCTCTCATCTGAGTTGGATGATCAGCCATGATCATAATAAGTGGCGGTGCAGGCTCGAAGGGCCGAATGGCCTACTCCTGCACCTATTTTCTATGTTTCTATGTTTCTATGTTTCATTCCAGGACGAGGGAGATGTCCTCCTTTTTTAAAGAAAGGGGCTTCCCTTCCTCCACCATCAACTCTGCTCTCAAACGCATCTCCCCCATTTCATGCACATCTGCTCTCACCTCATCCTCCCGCCACCCCACTAGGAATAGGGTTCCCTTGGTCCTCACCTACCACCCCACCAGCCTCCGGGTCCAACATATTATTCTCCGTAACTTCCGCCACCTTCAATGGGATCCAACCACTAAGCACATCTTTCCCTCCCCCACCCTCTGCTTTCCGCAGGGATCGCTCCCACGTGACTCCCTTGTCCATTCGTCCCCCCCACATCCCTCCTCACTGATCTCCCTCCTGGCACTTATCCTTGTAAGCAGAACAAGTGCTACACATGCCCTTACACTTCCTCTCTTACCACCATTCAGTGCCCCAGACAGTCCTTCCAGGTGAGGCGACACTTCATCTGTGAGTCGGCTGGTGTGATATACTGCGTCCGGTGCTGCCGATGTGGCCTTCCATATATTGGAGAGACCCGACGCAGACTGGGAGACCACTTTGCTGAACACCTACGCTCTGTCTGCCAGAGAAAGCAGGATCTCCCAGTGGCCACACATTTTAATTCCACATCCCATTCCCATTCTGACATGTCTATCCATGGCCTCCTCTACTGTAAAGATGAAGCCACACTCAGGTTGGAGGAACAACACCTTATATTCCGTCTGGGTAGCCTTCAACCTGATGGCATGAACATTGACTTCTCTAACTTCCGCTAATGCCCCACCTCCCCCTCGTACCCCATCCGTAATTTATTTTTATACACACATTCTTTCCCTCACTCTCCTTTTTCTCCCTCTGTCCCTCTGACTATACTCCTTGCCCATCCTCTGGTTTCCCCCCCACCTTGTCTTTCTCCCCGGGCCTCCTGTCCCATGATCTTCTCATATCCCCTTTGCCAATCACCTGTCCAGCTCTTGGCTCCATCCCTCCCCCTCCTGTCTTCTCCTATCATTTTGGATCTCCCCCTCCTCCTCCCCCTCCCACTTTCAAATCTCTTACTAACTCTTCCTTCAGTGAGTCCTGACAAAGGGTCTCGGCCTGAAACGTCAACTGTACCTCTTCCTAGAGATGCTGCCTGGCCTGCTGTGTTCCCCAGCAACTTTGATGTGTGTTGCTTGAATTTCCAGCATCTGCAGAATTCCTTTTGTTTGCCCTTCAGTTTTTGTTAAGCAAAATCAGAAAGTGTAGGAAATCATTAAATACAAAGTAGTGAGAACATATAGATATCCTGATGGTCTAATATTCATTGGAATTAAGGTGGGTGATGAATGAGACCAGGAATTACCTGAATTAGTAACATTGTCTGAACATCTGGAGGTTGCCTGCAAGAACAAGAATGCCATGGTACTAGACAAATAATACAAAAAAAATGTTAAAATGTTAAATTTGTCTATGGTTCACAACTGGAGGCTGTGCAAATCTGTCAACAATTGATACTCGGATCCATCTAGTCACCAGAACACATCTTTTTCTCAAAGTTCTTAATTTACTAAATATATATATTAAACATTGTCTTGCACTCCTACATTGGAAGAGAATGGACATATCAATCAAATCAAATCAAATCAAGTTGAATTATCATTCAAACCATACATGAGTACAGCTAAAGGAGACAGCATTCTTCTGGGGCCAAGGTGCAAAAGCATACACTCACATTCAAAATAAGATCATAAGACATCGGATATCTGGACCATTGAGTCTGCTTCGCCATACAATCATGGCTGATCTATTTTTTTCTCCTGCTCAAACCCTGTTCCCCATAACCTTTGATGCCATGTCCAAGTAGTGAGAAAGGCGTTAAAAAAAAGAACATAGCTATGTAGGAAAACTCCAAGACCCTGAGCAACAAGTCCTTCAAATTAATTGTTCCCGGCAGTCCAGCCTATAATTCTACCATCCAACACTGTAGCGCAGCACCGACAGGAGAGGCTACCCCCCACCAGGCCCAGATTCCACTCTACAACGCAAGCCTGCTTGAAGCCTGGTACTCACTACAACTGAGCTGATACTGCTGCCTCACCATCAAACAAGGAAAGCAGGTCTGCAGCAGTCAATATCCAACGGGGTCTTGCAATCGCAAAAGAAGTGTCCAAGACAGTCACTCATGGTTTCACTGCACGCCACCTTCACACCATCTTGAAGGCACTAACTCCAGTGCTTTTGATTAGCAAGCAGCATCTCTTCTGAACCCAATCTGGCTCTTCCTGCTCCATCTGCCAAAACAGGCAGGATCTCCCAGTGGCCACCCACTTCAACTCTGCTTCCCACTCCTATTCAGATATGTCCATACATGGCCTCCTCTACTGCCATGATGAGGCTAAACTCAGGTTGGAGCTGCAACACCTCATATACCGTCTAGGTAGTCTCCAGCCCCTTGGTATGAACATAGAATTCTCCAACTTCTGGTAATTCCCTCCCCCTCCCTTCCCCTATCTCTGTGTCACTCTGCCCCCTCCCCCAGCTGCCTACCACCTCCCTCTTGGTTCCCCCTTCTTCTACTACCAATTGTGTTTTCCCCTATTCCTTCTTCACCTTTCCTGCCTATCACCTCCCTGCTTCCCCTCCCCCACACCTTTATCTTTCCCCTTACTGGTTTTTCACCCGGAACCTACCAGCCTTCTCCTTCCCACCCTCCCCCCACCTTCTTTATAGGGCCTGTGCCCCTTCGCCCTACAGTCCTGACGAAGGGTTCCGGCACGAAACGTCGACCGATCTTTTCCACGGATGCTGCCCGACCTGCTGAGTTCCTCCAGTGCGTTGTGAGTCTTCCTGCGTCTCAATGGCCCGACTTGAGTTCCCTGGCTTGACTTGAATCCTTTGACCTGACAATCCGACTTGAACCTCATGGCCCAGAGGGCCTACTGCATTTCCTTGGCCCGACTCAACTTCCTTGGCCCAACCCGACTTCCTTGGATGACAGCTCAAACAGCTTCCTTGGCCCGACAGCCCAACTCGACTTCCTCTGCTTGACGAATGGACTCGTCTTTCATGGTCCGACCACCCAACCTGACTGTGCCGACGTGCTGACTCTTCTTCTCTGAACCTGCGGCCGGCTACTCGGAATAATGAGCAGCTCACTGGTGCAGTAGACCTGTTGTACATGTAGTTAGTTCCTGAAATCAAGAATAATCTTACTATGTATAAAAACACATTTAACAAAGGAACTTTCATGTACAGGTATTTAATTTAAATTTATAATTCACTGAAATGACCAAATTTAAAGAAAATCGTGGAAGGTATCCTATTTTTGTCATAAATGTAATTCTAAAATTTTCTTATGAATAATGTTTGCTGTGATTTTTGATAGGCATTTCATTACATTATGTGAAATGAAAGTAAAATCCAAATACACAAAATAGTGCTAACAGTTCTCTCGAAGGAGAGGGGAACAGCTCTATCATTTGCAGAATATTCGTTGCTGAGTATCAGGACAATGAGTTATGGGATTTGAGGTTTAAGTAATTGTGTCTCGAAGGAAATGATATTGCAGAAATTGTTCTTCACTATTAGCAGCACTGCATATAATGACCATTTTAAATTGTCAGTCAAAATCTCTGTGGAAGTAAAATTCAATTCATCTTGTGGAAATTATCTGCAATACAAATATTTGTAAGTTTGCATAAATTGATGCAATGGAAGTTTCAGTTAAGACTACAGCAATGTACTAAATTGAAATATGTTTGGATTACATTAAAATTGCCTTTTGGTGTTCTTCATTGTGAGTACAAAGGAAACTCAAGAACAGAAGCAGGCCTCATTTTGTTTTGGTCAGACCAGTTAGTGTAGTTAATGTAATCTTGTTAGTGTAATCTTGGCTTATTTTAACTTGTAATGCCCAGACTGGGTTCTGTATCATATCATACAAAATTATATGCTGAATCATAAGATTTTGTAACATATAAAAGCATTACATCTTTGGAAAATTTAAAAGTTGCATTACCTATTATTGAGGACAGAATATACTAATCTATTGATTTGGAGCCAGGTTTCAAATTCAGTCTAAGCTACCAAACCTTTTACAAGCTATCTCTAAGGAATTATGTAATGTATTAGGGTCTGAAGAATTACCATAAGCCTGCATCATTTATATTTGTAGACTGAGTGATTGGAATGAAGACATCCTTCCCTGATTTATATTCTCAAGATTTGTGTTTTGTTTGCTATTTGTCTATGATGACAACAATTTTTGGCAAAGGATAAAATAAAAAAAAGAACTTACTGTTAGATTTAGTTCAAATTTTTGTTATTCTTGTAAATTAATAATGATTCTTTATAAATTTTGCAAGGAAGAGGTATCTGCAATTTCAGCCAAAGTTATTAAATTTAGTGTGACCAGTTGCATCCATACATAAAGTTCTTTGATCAGTGTCCTATACTCAGAGATACTCCTTTATTTGCATGATAGGGTACAGTATTTCTCCATATTGCTGCAGAGGGACAACCATGGAGTAAGCATCCTTCGACACTACCAACTGTATGACATGAGTTACTTCAAGCAGAGACTTCTGCCACATTTTGTTTCATATATCTCCGGGGGAGCAACTTGTAACTTATTCTTGGAATGAAGCAAACATGTTTTAACAAGCTTCAAATTGGGAATGACCAAGTTAAGACACCATATTTTGGCAAATTACCTCTGTAATAATCCTGATAGTCTTAGACTTAACAGGAAGATTGAAGGACAACTGGATGATCTCAAGTGATCTGGGAATCTTGTCTGTATGCTGCTTTGACTAACACTTGCTTTGTGCTGTGTTTCTATCTGCTTGTTGGTACTTCGGACAGATGTTTGGCCTGTACTTGTTTCATAATGGGGTTATGTTGGCAGAGCTTAGTATTGACTTTTAGTGGGTAAAATATTATCTCCTGCTGCCTGCTTATAGGAAAGCATGTCTACACTGGTTAAATAGTGGTCCCTTGCTGACTAGTATATGTGTTCCCTGAGTAATTTGATTAGCCATGAGCAGTGCTTCTGTGCTGTCCCTCAGCCCTGCCATTTCCAGCCATTGGTCAGACTCAGCCACCTCTGATATCTGGTGATGGTATATCCCGTGCAGTGGCTTGCCCTGCCGTGGCCTCTGGTCCTCTGGCTCTGCTTCACTCACTTCCACTTCCATATCCCCTGCCTGTTGTCTCAGGTGTTCTAACAGGTTGTACTTAGGGGCCATTTTCCTGAGATATTCATGGATGTTTCACATTTCTTCCAGGACTGTTGGGAAATGTATGATAATGTATTTTGGTAAAAGGAACAATAATGCAGATTATTATCTAAATGTGGAGAAAATTCAAACTCAGAAGTGCAGAAGGACTTAGGAGTCCCGGTGCAACACTCCCAGAAAGTTAATTCACAGGTTGAGTCTGTGGTAGAGAAGGCATTTATTTCAAGGGGAATAGAACGTAAAATAAAAGAGATAATGCTGAAGCTTTAGAAGACACTTGTCAGGCCACACTTAAGAGTATTGTCAACAGTTTTGGGTCCCGTATCTAAAGGATGTATTGTCATTGGATTGAGTCCAGAGGAGGTTCACAGGAATGACGCTGGGAATGAAGGGGTTAACATAGAAGTATCTGGCAGCTTTGAGCCTGTACTCACTGGAACTTAGAAGAATGCATGGAGATTCCATTGAAACCGACCAAATATTGAAAGAACTAGATAAGGTGGATCTGAAGAGGATGTTTCCTATGATAGGGGTATACAGCACTAGAGGGCACAGACTCAAAACTGAGGGTCAATCTTTTAGAACAGAGGTAAGGAGGAATTTTTTTAGGCAGAAAGCAGTGAATCTATGGAATGCTCTACCACAGACCGCAGTGGAGGCCTAGTCTGTTTAAGGCGGAAGTTGATCATTTCCTGATTGGTCAGAGCATCAAAAGATATGATGAGAAGGCAGTGTATGGGGTTGAGTGGGATCCGGGATCGGCTGTGATGGAATGGGGGGGCAGAGCCGAAGGGCCGAATGGCCCAATTCTGCTCCCGTGTCTTATGGTCTCATGGAATCCAAATGAACAGCACAGACCTATACAGTTTGGCAGTAGCAGCATTGGAATAGTTGCCAGTCAGTGTTGAACTCAACATTGGACTGCCTTTGGGGCTCCAGCTCCAGATTTTTTCCTCGGGGTTTATTTCCGAAGCCTTCCCTGTGAGTGGGTATAGCCAAAATTCAGTGGAGGTTTGAGATAAGAGTTTTTCTTCCAATCATGGCTGACGAGCCACATCTGCCTGAAGCAGCTGATTTTAAGGCACAAATAACCTGCCTTTGCCTCTTTTCCTGTCAGTAGAAATTGTTCCGCCGGGTTTAGTAGCTAAACCACACATGTTGAGACTATATGATTTGAGATTCATTCTAAATTGAGTTTATAGCTAAGTAGGGGGGATTGTAGTGTATTTAATATTTCAGTAATATTTTAAATATATTGTTTGATTAAGCATTCTTTGTCTACGTAATTCATTGCAGGTTTATACGTAAGAAGTACGTAAATGGTATATTTTCATTATGCCACCACAACGAATGTGAATATCTCACTCAAGAAATGAAAAATTAGGTAGACATGTTTTTCCAGGCTCCTGTGTTTTTCTTTCAGTTAGTGCCTGGAGTTACAAAACATAACACAATGGTCAGTACTACAAATTCATAGCACCAGAACCCCTCTTTGATTTTGACCTCTCTGTTATCTATGTATGTATGTGATTTGATACGATAATGAATTGCAACACGGCAATATGATTGGCTTCCTTGTGTGTCGTAGTAAGTAAAGAGTGTGTTAACACACTGACATGAGTGTGTATGGATCAATGGCTGTATGTATCATGGTACAAGTTTCAGCATGTCAGGGATTAAGTAAAGTTGAATCACTGGTTATCTATTCAATGGCAGAACAGGACTGTCTGTGGTAGGAGTTAAAATGGCATTCGCTTATAAATATTATTTGCAATAAGTAGTGAAGGAGGCCTCATTCATATCTCTACTTTAATGTTATCTTCTGCCAGGCTTTGTAAAATATTTTGAACAGTTTTGTCAAACTAATATAAAACTATTCAAATTAGATTTGGAAACTTTCATTTACATACATTTAGAAGAATTTTCCCCATTACACATTGCAATGATATATTCTTCCGGTAAAATCTTTTGGCAAATGTAATGCTATGTGGCAGGAAAATGCAGCCAAGAAGCCGATGCAGAATTTCAGGAAAAACAACTAAGTAATGATAGCAAAATAAAGAAATGAACTGCGGAACTCAAGGTTACAGTAGAAGAAGTGCATTCTGTTGTTCCTGCTAAAATTAGGTATTACATTTTAAGTCCAATTCATTTGATTTCAAAATTTAGCCAAGTCATCTTTGAGCTATACAAATTTACTATGAAGAATTGTGAACACAGGGCCATGCATTCTGAATGGAAGTAACTGATTTTAAAGGTAGGGTTACTTTATATTTGTGCTAATTCAGCTCAAACATAAACTCGTCAAAATAATTTTACAAATTTAAAACATAAAAATATACGATTAAGTGTTTCCATCAAAAAACTAATTTCGTAAGACTTGTTCCACCTTAATCTGATGCTTAATACTTATTTTAATTGACTCTTATTATCTTATAGGAATTTAGTTACATTTTAATTTCGGATGAGATTACATTTCAAACAATGCACAGTTTACAATCACTGCTACAGTTTTTTGTACCATCTGTCCCAAGTAAAATAATTGTAGAATTATTTGCAGCTTTTTTAAAATTAAAAATTTCTTACAACTATAAGTAGATTCTGAAGCAAATTTTATTTTTAAAATAATGAATCATAACATCACCCTGCAGTGTGATCATATCACCACTGGAGGGACACAGCTGCTTCTTTTTCCTATGTTTTGGACAGTTGAGCTTTGTAGACAAGTAAGTAAATAATTTTCTTTATTAGCTCAGGAGGAAGTTCACTCTTCCATTGAAGCCTGATTTTATTAGTCACTAGGGTAATCCTTACATTCCTGATATTGGGTGGACAGGTATGAAGTTTGCTGGCAGGAACAGGTAGACCTTACATCTTTGCATATTGTTCTCATATACAGAGCTAATGTGTACCTGGATATTTTTTGTCTTGGCTTGTAAGCACAGCGGTTAATAAGTTGGACCATTTCGATAAAAATCTTTAGTAGGGTTAATTTAGGATTGATGGAATTTCTGTTTTTAACATAAGGTCATTATTTAGTTTGAATTCTACTTTGCTTTGGACAGATTCTAAAAGAACTGAAGAATCTACAATGCATTGCCAAGAGTGGTTAAAAGAATTATCAAGTTCAGAGCAATATGTTACATTTAATGTGAGACAGAGTTAGGAATTGTTTATGTGATGCTTTCCATTTATTCTAGCATTCAGTTTTATTGTGGCTGATCAATCTTTGATCTTGACACGACCTTGACGCTATTCTCTATAACCAACAAGTCCCTTATAACCTGCAGCCTGTTTATAAAGGCCTTGAACAAATTCAGTTAATGCTGTGTGAGGTAGAGGATACTGAAGATTGATGACGCTATGGTAGAAGAATATTTTGTCAGCTCTGTATCAAGTGGATGACCTCTCATTCTGAAACTGTAGCCTCCCGGCTCTAAATTCAAATATAACAAGACAATGTTCTCTCAGCATCTGTTTTGCCAATTCACCTTTGAATCTAAGAATAAGGTCACCTCTGTTTCTGAAATCTACCATCCTTATTAAGTTTAGGTCTCACCTGCTTAGCATTTCTTCATGTGACAGCCTTTCATCAAAACAATCAACCTAGTGAAGCTTCTCTGATGTTTCACCAATGTAATTATATCCGTCCATAAATGTGTGGTCTCATCAACACTTGTTCAATTGTAGCAACTGAGGGGGAAAATATTCCAAACTACTCAGATGGATCACTACATTAGAAAACATCTAGAGATTCTATATAACAGTCAGAAAACTATATTGAAATTATTGAATCCACATGCCTGATGTTAGTTGTTAATTTAAACTACTTTGAACTATGTATAAATTTAGAACTGTAACCAAATGGTGATCTCTAGTTGCCATCCAATGACTCAGTCAATCTCTTACACTAGCTACACTGGATAATGAAAGCAACTTTAGGTGATCAGATGATCCACTCAATATTTGTTCACTATGTCCGGTTAGATCTTTTCATGCCAGGTGAGTTGTCAAAACATTAATGTTCAGGATATTCTATTCTTATAAGGATAGGTTCCCTGTTCAGAATTTCTTGACTATTCTGTACAGTTGATATCCTTGTTGGTAAAATGCATTAACATTCTATGGTGCTTAAACAAGCTGTAATGCTTGACTCGCCTAGTTTTGCTTCCCATTGGAGGTGATATTTAATAAAATGAATAGCATATAGCCAATCGCTTCTTATGTTAGAATTTACCCATGTTGAATTTATCACCAGGATCTTTTTAAATAATTCAAAACCAAGTTAAAGCACTCAGGTCCACAGTGCAGGGCATTGCTAAAACTATAGAGAGTGGAAGAGATTCATTGACAGTTAATGATTAGATGAATCTGCACTCTGACCAGAAAGCTAAAATATGTTTGTAAGATAAAGAAGTAAAGGTAGTTGTGGGCATCATTGTCTTGTTATGTGAAATTAAGAATAAGAAGCATCAATCAACTATAACAATTCTGAGATGAGAAATACTGTGTAAGATGAATTAGCTGAAAAGGGAAATCCACTCAGAGGAATATTAACATACTGGTAGCAATCTAAAGAAAAGTATGGGCAAATCATGATTTTTCAGATCTAGGGATGGTTACCATGAGCACGGTTATAGTTCAGACCAAAAATTTAAGGTGTTTCAGCAAATCTTACTCTTTTATTAATTTTCCTTTTCACTTATGAAATATTGTGGGATGTGCAAAGTACAAAGTTCCTGTTATGATGTTCACAGTGGCAATTGTGTTGAAGTTAAAATGCTTGTGGTCAGCTGCACTTGCATGCAGTTAGATGAATGTGATCTTTTGATCTGGTGGTAGATACAGGGAGTTATGGACGTAGAGCAGATCTCCTATTTATTTTATTTATTTACTTAGTGATATAGTGCAGAGTAGGCTCTTTCAGTCCTTTGAATCACATTACCCCAACAACCCCCGACAATTTAACCCTAACTTAATCACCGG
Source organism: Mobula birostris (assembly GCF_030028105.1). NCBI lineage: Eukaryota > Metazoa > Chordata > Chondrichthyes > Myliobatiformes > Myliobatidae > Mobula > Mobula birostris. Next base: position 45,959,171 of record NC_092383.1, on the reverse strand, counting down.
ACCACTTATAATGACCAAGTAACCTATCCAGTATGTCTTTGGACTGCGGGAGGAAACCGGAGCACCTGGGGAAAAACCCATGCATTCCCTGGGAAAGACGTACAGAGTCTCCTTACAGATGGCACCAGAAATGAAATTCCGAACTCTGACACCCCAAGCTGTAATAGCATCATGCTAACTGCCTACGCCCCCAATTTTTCTTGTGTGATAGTTTGTTTGAAGACCTCTAAATCTAACAAGTATGTATAAAAGAAATGGCTTGCTGCCAGCCTTATCAATATTGCTTCTCTTAAGTTGCTCCTGTCGTAGATATTCCAGTTACATGCATAGTAGGCTGGGTTGATCATACCCAGTTACTTGAGTGTCCAGGAGATGTGGTTGTAAGTGTGCAAGCACGACAAAGTAACTTAACCCTCATTTATTATCATAGACTAGATAGCACAAATAAATCTCACAATTCCTAGTCATGGGGATCTCGGAATTCCAACTAATGAAACCACCTCTCGGTCCCAGGCACTGATCACGATCCTGATCTGAGCAAAATTCAAACAAAGACTTAAAGTAGCTCCATTTATTCACAAGTGCAGAATTATCAAGAGACAGACAAAACCTTTGCTCTCATCCCAGTACCAATCTGTTTTTTTTTAAATTTTTCAATCAACACGTGTCCATTAACACAGTCTCATAAATCAATTAGACATTTTAATGGTCACTCCTTGTTATCTTATTCCTTAACCTCACAATGTCTGTGATACACAATATTCCTTGACCGTTCACAGTATTTTAATGTTTACAGATAAGCGAGAACCCAAAAATTCTGAAAGAATCCAGCTATTACTCCCACTTGATAGATATTCACATTAATAGACCTGCAGACTTTATTCTACAGACCCCACATGCTCAGAGATCAGAAAGAGTTGTCACCTGACCTCACAGATTCAGTCATTGTCTTACAAATTCCATATACTGCACCATGTTAATACCCCTCAACCATCAGACTCTTAAACCAAAGGGGATAGCTTATTTTGCCCCATCGCTGAAATGTTCCCACACCCTATGGACTCCCTTTCAAGGACTCTTCATTTCAAGTTTTTGATATTTATTGCTTATTTATTTATTCTTTCTTTTTGTATTTCCACAGTTTGTTGTCTTTTACACACTAGTCATACACCTTGTTTCTGCAGTCTTTCATTGATTCTGTTATGGTTATTGGATTTATTGTGTATGCCTGCAAGAAAATGAAACACAGAATCGTATATGGTGACATATGTGTACTTTCATAGTAATTTTACTGTGAAGTTTGAACTTTGCTGATCCACTGAAATCATCTGCCAGAAGTAAAGTACTCATAAAAAAATGTGTTTGATGGAAATGTAGGATGACGTTTTGTTTTTAAGATCAAATACAATGAGAGAGATCAATGTGTAGAATTTCTTACAAGCAGCATGGGAAGAAAGGTCAAAAGATTACTTTTAACAAGACTTTACTCAGGGTCCCAACTACCTGGCATGACAAGTAGATTTGGAGAACCTCCTCTGGCTTCAAAAGATAGTTATTTTCATCATGAAGCCATTCAGAGTTACAACCTGTCTATGGTGGGAACTATCCAAAAAGGACAGAATGAACATGCCAAGCCCTCTGCACCAATGCTACCAAAACCTCCTTTTCCAAATGTTCTATGGAAGAAAGCTCCTTTGAGGTCAGTGTTATCCCCAGTTACAGATAAATTGCTATTCTGAATGAATCCAGTTATTGGAATCCCCTGTTCAATAGCATTGTGAGACTACTTTTTCCATAAGGACAGGAAGAATCAGGAAGATTTCTTCCCAGAACTTTTTCAAGGGAACTAGAAATGAGTAATAAAATACGTGCATGGCCTGAAACACCCCAGTCCTGTAATTCACTTAAAACTTAAGAGGGTGAGATAGTAAAGGTTTAGATCTCAACATACTAATAAACTATTGTCATGCCTTTTAAATCGATATTTTTAAGATGTATGATCTCCATTTTTAGCCTTTTAAGATCTTAACTAAATAACCTCATTCAAATGACAAATAATGAGTTATATTTGAAAGAATATAGCTTGCATAATTTAATGGACATGTAATTTCTATCAATGGAGGTCGAAAACATTATTGTGGTCTTTTTCATCTTTAGGCTCTTGGTGGTTTTTCTCATGGAGTAGAGATCAGGCCATGAGAGAGCTAATTCTTAGTCAACTGTATGAAAGATGAAGCCAGCCAAAAGGCAGCCTCTGGCCCACCTACTCACTTGCCATTTGTTTTGGCACATGACCTTGTGTGTATGTATTGTTTAAAGGTCATGTCTCTCCTTCCCAAATCCAGACTTTGCTGCATTTGCTGGTGATATCAAATTCTTCGCTATACTCACATTCATCTATCAAGACAGTAATGGTGCACAAGACAATCTTTGCCCAGTCTGTCTGTTGTTGTTGCCTGTTGGCAGACTGCCAGCATTCCTAAACAAGTGTCTAGCAGTCAGGTGAGACATCTGCATCATTAACCTATAATTTAGCATGATAATAGTATGATTTGCATCTAGAATTTGATTGGGAAACATCTGCGTTACACCTTCTTCCCTATATATATAGTCATTGCTAGTGTTCAGTAGACTCCACTGCAGGTTTATTTTCATACTTGTACACATGCCAACGCAAGCAAGATTTCTGTTCAATTAATTTTTAGGTTACTCATTTAGAGTGAGATCCATAAACTAAGAACCTCCAAGTTCTATCCTGCTCTTTGTTTATTATCACAGGCATCTGTGAAACAAGTTTTTGGATACATTTAAAGCAGGGGTTAGTAGGTTCTTGATTCGTCAGGGTGTCAAAGGTTATGGGAGAAGGCTGGAGAATGGGGATGAGAGGGATAATAAATCAGGCATGATGGAATGGCAGAGCCAACTTGATGGGCCAAATGGATTAATTCTGCTTGTATTGATAGCAAATATTTAATCAAGCAAGTGAGCTTAAAATCTCTTTTTATGTTTATTGCTTAACACACTTACTCTATGTGACCGCTCTGTGCTTCTTAATGCAGCCACACACAGAAAAGTTTACAGTAGATCACAGAATATTTGGTTCCTCAGCAAGTCATGCATCAGTTGACATGTTTTGTGAATGCTCTTACAACTGATACTTTATCAATATGTTATCTTTTAAATCCCTTACATTACATAAAAGGTTATGTATGAAAAGGTAAATCAGCCATGATGGAATGGCAGCACAGGCTCAATAGGCCAATTATGCTCTATATCTTATGGCGTTATGATGTTCTAAAATTATGAGATTCAACATCTATACCCATGAAGTTATTTGTACTTCATCGTGCACTAAAAGCTAATGATCTATTTTAGGTAGCGTGTACTTGTTTAAGTATTGGAAAATTGCAAATGTCTCCTCACTTTTTAAGAAGGGAGAAAGGCAAAAGAGAGGAAATTATAGGCCAGTTAGCCTAACCTTAGTGGTTGGGAAAGCATTGGAATCCATTACTAAGAATAAGGTTTTGGGGTACTGGGAGACTAATGATAAAATAAGTCAAAGACAGCATGGTTTCTGTAAAGGGAACTCTTGCCTGACAGATCTGTTAGAATTCTTTGAGGAAGTAACAAGATGAGGTAGTGGATGTCATTTACTTGATTTTCAGAAGGCGTTTGATAAGGTGCCACACATCAGGCTGCTTAACAAGGTAAAATCCCATGGCATTACAGGAAAGATACTGGCATGGATAGAGGAATGGCTGACATGCAGGAGGCAGTGAGTGGGAATAAAGGGAGCCTTTTCTGGTTGGCTGCCAGTGATTAGAGGTGTTCCTCAGGTGAGTATTGGGGACTGCTACTTTTCACATTGTTTGTCAGTGATTTAGATAATAGAATTGATGGCTTTGTGGCAAAGTTTGCAGAAGATACAAAGATAGGTAGGTGGATAGGGAGTGCTGAGGAAGTAATGTGATTGCAGTAGGACTTAGATAAATTGGAAGAATGAGCAAAAAAGTAGTAGATAGAATAGAGTGTTAGAAAATGTATGATGATCCATTTTGGTAAAAGGAACAAAAGTGCAGACTATTATTTAAATTAGGAGAAAATCAGACATTAGAGGTGCAAAGGGACTTAGGAATCCTCGTGCAAGACTCCCAGAAGGCTAATTTACAGGTTGAGTCTGTGGTAAAGAAGGCAAATGCAATGTTGGAATTTATTTCAAGGGGAATAGAATATAAAAACAAGGAGATAATGCTGAAGCTTTATAAGATACTTTATCATTCTTTATAGGTAGGCTGCTGGTGCAGTGACATCAGCGCCGGACTCCGGAATGTAGGTTCCCGGGTTCGAATCCAGTCCCAATCCGGCTCCTGAGTACGCTTTCCATCCGTGCCAGGTTGAGTGGTGAGCTCGCAACTCGACCTTGTAAAATAAAGAAAAATACTGCGAAATGTCTGTGTGAGGAGTGGTGCCCCACACAGCCTTCCGATCCGTGCCTTGTAAGGCATGAAAATGCCCGACGCCGGCCTCTCAGGCCTGAGTCGACGTCATCATCATCATCATCATCATCACTTATAAGACACTGGTCAGCCTGCACTTTGGAGTATTGTCAATAGTTTTGGATCACACATCTCAGAAAGGATGTGTTATCATTGGAGAGTCCAGAGGAGGTTCATGAGGATGATTCTGAAAATGAAAGAGTTAACATATGAAGAGTGTTTGTCAACTTTAGGCCTGTACTCACTGGAATTTAGGAATGTGGGGGGATCTCACTGAAACCTAACAACTGTTGAAAGAACTAGATAAGGTGGGTATGAAGATTATGTTTCCTGTGGTGTGGGTATTTAGAACTAAAGGCCACAGCCTCAAAATTGAGGGGTGACCCTTGATAACAGAATAAAGAAGACTTTTTTGAGCCAGAGAGTAGTGAATCTGTGGAATGCTCTGCCACAGACAGCTGTGCAGGCCAAGACCATGGGTATATTTAAAGCAAAAATTGGCAAATTCTTGATTGGTCAGGGCATCAAAGTTATGGTGAGAAGGCAGGTGTATGGAGTTGAGTGGGATCCAAGATCAGCCATGACGGAGAGGCGGAGAAGACTCAATGGGCTAAATGGCCTAATTCTGCTTCTATGTCTTATAGTCTTACTTCACCAACTTCAGTAATTTGGACATGTGTGTTATCACTTTACTCCCTTCTACTCCTATTCCCAGTGTATAGGCAGAGACTAAAGATTGTAGCATCAGGATAAGGTCCAAGAGCTATGGTCAAGGGAGGCAGAGGAGTGCTTCGAGTTGGTGGACTGGACAATATTTAGGGATTCATCTTTGAATCTGAATGACTGCCACAATTGTCGGCAACTTCATCAAGACCTATGTAGATGACTGTGTGCCTTCATATCCAAATCAAGAGCCATGCAAGAAACAGGAAATTCATAGTCTGCTGAGTGCTCGATGAATGGAATTCAAGAGTGGTTATCCAGAAATATACAATCCAAGGTACAATCTACAGAAGGCTATTTTAAGAGGGAAAAAAACAAATCTGATCGAAGTTCCTACAAGGCGAAAGCTAATATTTTAAATGGCTGTGAAGATTCACTCTCAGATGAGCTCAGTGTCTTTTATGCATGCTTTAAAAGGTAGAATAAAACTACCTCTTGTGAATCCCTGAAACATCTCATATTCCTGTGATTGGTCTCAGAGCCCAATGTTAGATTATCGTTCAAGAGTATGAAACCTTGCAAGGTGTTTAGCCCTGATCATGTACCTGGTAGGGCACTGAAAACCTGTGTGAACCAACTGGCGGGCATGTTTGAGGACATCTTCAGTCTCTTACTGCTGCAGTCTGAGTTCCCACCTGCTTCAAAAGGTCGACAATCATACCTGTACCTAAGAAGAGCAGGATGAGCTGTCTCAACGACTATTGCCCAGTTGCACTCACAGCTACTTTGATGATGTGCTTTGAGAGATTGGTCATGTCCAAAATTAACTCCTGGCTAAGCAAGTACCTGAACTTGCTGAAATTTGCCCATCACCACAATAGGTTTATAGTGGATGCAAACTCACTAGCTCTCCACTCAAGGGTAAATACCTTTGTCAGACTACAGTTTATTGATTACAGCTCAGCATTTAACACCATCGGTACTAATCAGTAAGTGCCAAAACTTGGGCCTTTGTACCTCCCTCTGCAACTGGATCCTTGACTTATCCATCGGGAGATCAGTCAGTGTGGATTGGAAATAAGAACATAGGATATAGGAGCAGAAGTAAGCCATTTGACCTATCGAGTCTGCTCCACCATTTCATCATGGCTGATCCCAGTTTTCCTCTCAGCCTCAATCTTCTGGCTTCCCCCATATCCCTTCATGCCCTGGCCAATCAAGGATCTATCAACCTCTGCCTTAAATATACATAAAGACTTGGCCCCTGCAGCTACCTGTGGGAACAAATTCCACAGATTCACCACTCCCTACCTGAAGAAATTCCTCCTCATCTCTGTTTTAAAAGGATGCCTCTCTATTCTAAGGTTGCAGCCTCTGGTCTTCGACACTCCAACCATAGGAAACATACTCTCCACATCCACTCTAGTGAATACATGTCCAGAACCATCAGACACTCTTCATAGACAAGCCATTCAATCCTGGAATCATTTTTGTGGACCTGCTTTGAAGTCTCTACAGTTTCAGCTCACCCTTTCTACAATAAGGGGCCCAAAACTGCTCATAATACTCCAAGTGAGGCTTCACCAGTGCTTTATAAAGTCTCAATATTACATCCTTGCTTTTATATTTTAGTCCTCTTGAAATGAATCTTAACATCATATTTGCCTTCCTCACTACAGACTGAACAAGCAAATTAACCTTTAATGAATTCTGCACAAGGACCTAAGGTTCCTTTGCACCTCAGTTTTTTTGTATTTTATCTTCATTTAGAAAATAGTCAAACCAAGTGTGTGACCATACATTTCCTGACACACTATTGGCTGATTGGCAGGAGGCAAAGAGTGCGAATAAAGGGAGCCTTTTTTGGTTGGCTGCCAGTGACTAGTGGTATTTCACAGGGGCTGTGTTGGGACCGATTCTTTTTACGTTATATGTCAATGATTTGGATAATGGAATTGATGGCTTTGGTGCAAAGTTTGCAGATAATTTTTTTTACCCATTCTCCTAATTTGTCCAAGTCTTTTTGTAGCCTGTCAATTTCCTCAAAACTACCTGCCCCGTCTGCCTATCTTCATATCATCTGCAAACTTTGCAACAAAGCCATCAATTCCATTATCCAAATCATTGACAGATGATGTAAAAAGGATCAGTCCCAACACAGACCCCTGTGAATCATCACTAGTCCAGTAGCCAACCAGAAAAGTCGTCCTTTATTCCCACTCTTTGCCTCCTGCCCATCAGCCAGTGCTTTATCCATGTTAGAATCTTCCCTGTCATACCATAGGCTCACAGCTTGTTAAGCAGCTTCATGTGTGGCACCTTACTAAAGACTTTCTAAAAATCCAAGTCCGCAACATCAACCGATTCTCCTTTGTCTATCCTACTTATTATTTCGTCAAAGAATTCCAACAAATCTGTCAGGCAAGATTTTCTTTTGAGGAAACCATGCTGACTATAGCCTATTTTATCATGTGCTTCCAAATACCCCGATGCCTCATCCTTAATAATCAACTCCCGACCACTGGCTTCAGACTAACTGGCCTATAGTTTCTTTTCTTTCTATAATTTCATTTCTACAACAATCCTTGCTGACAGTCAACATTGGTGCACCTCAAGGATGTGTGCTTAGCTCACTGCTCCACTTTCTCTACACCCTAGACTGTGTGGTTAGGCACAGCTCTGATGCCATCCATAAATTTGCTGATGACACAACTATTCTTGGCAGAATATCTAATGGTGTTGAGCAGGGATACAGGAGTGAGATAGACCAGCTGGTTGAGTGGTGTCTCAACAGCAACCTTGTACTCAATCAAAAGATAAGGAATTGATTAGGGACTTCAGGAAGGGGAAGTCGAGGGAACACATACCAGTCCTCATTGAGGGATTGACATGGAGAGGGTGAGCAGTTTCAAGCTCCTGGGTGTCAACATCTCTGAAGATCTATCCTGAGTCCAACATATTGATGCAAATACAAAGAAGGCACGACAAGAAGTATATTTCTTTAGGAGTTTGAGGAGACTTGTATGTCACAGATGTACTATGGAGAGGATTCTATCTGATTGCACCTGGGATTGAGGAGCCACTGCACAGGATCGGGTAAAGCAGCAGTAAGTTGCAAACTCAGGTAGTTCTGTCATGAGCACTAGCCTCTCCTGTATTAAGGACATCTTCAAAAGGTAATGCCTCTTCCATCATTGAGGACCACCATTACCCAGAACATGCTGCCTTCTCTTTGTTACCATCAGGAAGGAGGTACAAGAGCCTGAAGACACACACTTCACGTTTCAGGAACAGTCCTTTCACTTCTGGCATCAAAGTTCTGAATGGACAATGAACCCATGTACATTACTTCACCTTTCCTTCCTCTCTTTTTTCAATGCTTATTTATTTTATTTATATATTTTTCTGATAATTTATTTTTAGTATTATGTATTGCAATGTACTACTGCTGCAAAGCAACAAGTTTCACAACATATGCCCGTGATATTAAACTGTATTCTGATTCTGATATCAAGTTTGTTATTTGTAATAATCAGACATCTCTAATTATTGGCTTAGTGAGGAATCTTGATGGCATGCAAACATTTTTAGTAAGTAAAATTGATGAACAAATTGGGGATTAGGACAGTTGCAAATTTCTGGAAGATGCTGATTCATTATTACCATTCCTCCAATGGCATCTTACGCTTAACTTTTCCGTAACGTTTAGAATCTTGTTATATACTGTATGCACAATAAATTTTACCAGTAACCTCAGCATAGGAAGTCAAATATGGTCATTAAGAAGTTTTACTTTTATTATCTATTTCCCTTAAAGTTGTTTGTTTGCTTGACATAGCACATTAAAAGTACACATGACCAAACTTCCATTGTAATAAAAAATGTTTGCTGATATCTGCAAAACTAATTCATAATAATTCTTTGGCCACATTCCACGTTGAATGTTTTGGAGATATAAATTTCTCAAAGAACTGGTGCATTGGATAATTATTAAAAAGATCTTACTCTCTTGAATATAGTATAGAAATAATTGTGTTCATATGATTATGTGTAAATAGTGTTTCATTACTATGTATTTTAATTACTTCTTTCTTCATGGTTTACACTATTGGTGAAAAAAATGAAATCTGCTGTCATTTTGCAATTTTTTGGTAATGGATGATTAATTCAAAGGATTTCCTGGAATAGAGTGGTTTGTTATTTGAGTTAAAAGTATTCTGATATTAAAGTACAAAAATATTTTAATTTCTTTAATCTATTTGAAACAACCATTCAATCAATAACTGAATAATAATCTAGCATAAACAGTCCTCTATTATGGAAAATGGTTATGTAGTTGTCACAATAGGTCACGTTGAGCTGATAAATGAAAGGTCAGGTGCACACGACCCTGAATGTTTTCCTTTCCGATCCTAAGGAAGAGCTTCACACTGTTATCAGTATTGCAGCTTGCATTGCATCTGCTGTCGGCTGTGGTTCTGTTACAGCATTGCATGTGTAAAATCTGTGAGCAGGGTTTGTTTTTTTTTCTGTGGTGAGCTCATTTCACACCATCTCTAAGCAGGAAGACACGTTACTATAGTGGAGAAAGACTACTGGTCATACTGTTCAGAATGTGGCCAGAAGAGTACAAAGCTCTGGTACAAAGCAGGTTGCTATGTTGCTAAGTTCAAGCTGATGACCGAAATGATAAGAATGTCTGTAGTGGTTTTTGAAAGCTGTACCAATTCAATAGTTGTCAGGGGCACTGACTTAATCCCATGCTAAAGCTACGTCAAAGCAGCGTGAAAGGAAGAGAAAAGGATTTTACTTCAAGTGATGCTTTCGAATAGTGTCAGCAATTTACTCCATGTAGCAAGTTGTAAAGAATGCAGTTAATGCTGCTTAGCGAAACCTCTGGAATTTAGAGAAATATATAACATTGCAGGGCACCAGTCTGCTTGATTGCACTTGAGTTGAAGCACTGTGGATCGGCTGTGCTGTCTGTTGTAGCATTTTCCCTTTTCATTAAGCATGGGAGATCAAATGTGTGCCTTTTGCTTTGTATCTCTGCACTGAAGAAAAATTCTCATGTGTCCCTTTGTTTGGTGGGTAGTTTCATTCATTGCAAATGTGAAAATATCCAGGTATGTTCTTTCCAGTTTCTTATCTCTCTGAAATGTGTGAATTATTTAATTTTGTGTTTATTTTTATAACTCTTTTTAAAATGCTTTAAATAATTTTCCTGGCACTTAAATTAATTTTATTGTAGCTTATGTTGTGTCTTGTTGTTCTGTTTAAATCAAGTGTTATGTAGAAAGCATGGATTAATAATGTAAGTAAATCCCATTTTATACCTCAGAGCATTAAATTTCAGTTTTACTGCCTGGGGTTTAAGAATGTAGTTCAATGCGTAGCTGAAGCACCCATTATTTCTTTGGTGCGACCATGTTGATGTTACATTTTTGCTGTGTGATACAGCAATTTTAAGTCATTTTTTACAAATAGGAATAAGCATGCTTAATTCCTTCTGCTTTGTGCGTCACCTTATACTGATTAATCTTTCAGTATGAACAGACTGCAAAATTGTCACAACATACAACCTGTTTAAAATGTATACATGTTCTGTTTATCAGTAGTGTTACCAGGATGGCCAGCAGTTGTTCTCACAGTTACTACCTGTTCTTTCAAATTGGTTTTGAAGGTTTCTTAATTTTATATCTAAAATGATTTTAATTATCATTATCTCTTTTATTCTTAACAAGTTCTTTAAATTAAGCTTAAATAGTGCAAGAGAAGATGTATCATGGAAATCGCAATGTTAACCATTGTCACACCCTGAAATCTTACTACCAAAAAGTACATGTACTTCATTTTATATACTGCTAAGGAGTTGGGGAACTAAAACCAGAGTCCATATATAAACTGTATAGTGTAAATTACATGTGGAATACCAAGAATCAGAATCAACTTTATTATCACCAGCATCTAAGTTAAATCAAAATGTTCAATCTATTGCATTACATAATTTCACAAGCATCCTCATTTGCTGATCTAAGAGGCTTCCCCCTAAAATAGATAATTTCCATTTTTTAAGGGGCCATTATGAACGCAGTAAGGGAGTTTTTAGGCAGATGTATGCCTAAAAGTTCTGTATTCACTGTTGGAGGAAGTTCCCATGGCATTAAATGTTACATCTGCTGGAGAATGAACTTTGATAATATGTTTAGACAGTTAAATTAATTTACCAATTTTCCCTTTCTTCACCCCACCAAACATAAGCAAGTTGCACAATGGGCGACAAATGAAAACATTATGTCACTATCTCAACATTGTGCTGCATGTTTCCTAATTGCATATGGTTGCAAGTAAGGATTGGAACTTTTTTAGAAAGTCTTTTCAACCATCTCTTGGTTAGATATTAAAAGTATAGAGAATAATTTATATTCTTGATAAAATAAATACTAATGTTAAAGAAAAATGTACAAATACATTCCTCACCACTTTGCCAATGCATTAGCCATTCTTTAGAAAAGCAGGTTGGTTTTAATCCTTTTGAAATCAATGGAATAACAATTAGGCTTATTCCATAAAGTGAAGGCCACTGGCTCTATTAGATGATAGCCGCTGAAATGGCAGGACTTTCAAGTCTAAAAGATTAAACCAGGATCATTTATAGTTAAAGTACTCAACATGTACCTTAAACTTGTTTCATATATTTTCAGACAACAGTAACTTCAAGAACAAACTGGAACACAGCACAGGATAGAAATACTGGAGTTTAAATTCAGTTTTTTGGATTGGCATTGAATCCTCATAAATACAACAATTTCGAATTACCTTTACAGTTAATCTGATAGTTTTGTTTCAAATACCGATTTGTGAAGAAGGAAGACTTAGTCAGATTTCATTATAAGTACACAGTCCTTATCAGGCTCTTTCTTCAATGCATCTTTGGGAGAAGGGGTTTGGGAGAAAGAGATGTTTCAATCCTATTTGCCTATTTCTGTGCCATCATCAAGATCTTTTTTTCTGCATAATCTGTTTCTTCTGAGACAATGGCCAGATATAAAGGAAGGGTTATTTCTGCCAGCCAATATGGCTATTATCCTAGGAGAGCATGTGATACCTCCCAGCTGAACTTCGGAGGCTGAAAACAGCTTGAGCTAGAAAGGCCGGGGTAGATTTGATGAAACATCTTAGCCCAAAATGTCCACTATTTCCCTCTATAGATGCTGCCTGACCTGCTGAGTTCCTCCAATATGTGTTGCATGAGGTAGAAATCAGGCATAGGCAGAATTAAATTTCAATAGTACGTGAACTCCTAGCCATGAGGCTATGAAATAAACCTAAGTACTGCGCTCGCCTAAAACAGAAATAGAAAATGCAGGAAATTCTTAGCAAGACCGGCTTCATCTGTGTGAAGAGAAATCGAATTGACTTTCCTCTGGTGGGTTCAATGACTATTTGCTCTAAAAAAGCCATCTCAGGTATTCTACACATTCCTTCTCTTGGGATTCAGCACCAACCTATTTTTCCCAGTCTACCTGCATATTGAAATCCACCATCACTATCATCACATTGCCCTTTTTACATGCTTTTTCTATCTGGCATTGTAATTTGTATTCCACATTCTAGCTACTGTTTGGAGGCCTGTATATACCTTTTGTCAGAGTCTTTTTACCCTTGCAGCTTTTTAACTCTACCTACAAGGATTCTAAATTTTCCAATTATATGTCACCTATTTCTAAGGATTTGCTTCCATTTGTCACCAAAAGAGCCACCCAACCCCTCTGCCTACCTGCCTGTCTTTTCAACATAAAGTAGTTTAAATTTATTGTGTACAAAATTGACGGAGAAGTCTATGTAAAAAAGTGATGCAGGAATCATAGGTGCAGCTTAGTTAACCTGCAATAGAACTATTTCTTTCAATGCAGCTTTTAAAGTGCATTGAAATAATTCCAAAATGAAATTTACTTAGCACAAAAGCAATTTAATCCTATTGGGACTTCCATGCAAAGCACCACAGGTATTTTAAGAAAGTCTGCAATTATTAAAAGTACACAATATTGACATTTTTGTATATAAATAGTTAGTTTCTAATACAAATGTTTTTTCCATTTACTTTAAGAACAATATGAATGCTGCAATGTTCAGCACTGGATTTCAATGGTTTCAACTTTAATGGGTATCAGTCCTTGTATTTTGCTCCTGCCTTTAGCCTGTGCATGCCATAGCAGTGAGATGTGTTACTATGCAGTAGCAGAAACTGCCAATACTGATTCTGTAGCAGAGATCTAATCTTTTCCCTTAGCTGTTCATATAGCAGCATTAACAACCTTCAAAGAAATCTCCAGTCCATGTGCATATTGGAACGCAGAAGTGATGTGCATTTTCCTTCAGTATTTAGCAATACCTGACCAATTGAATATTAACACAATACCAAATACAATCATACTACATTGCCCACTTCTTCAAAATATCAATGGCATCATGACACAGTTCCCACACGTAAGAATCTGATTTTCATATATTTGTATTCAATTGTCAATTGAGCAGCTTACTGAAATGCAGTGTTTATACAATAAAATCAACCTATTACCCTTCTTTCCTCTGAATACAATTGCAAATTATGTCACATTCAGACTAGTACTTTCAATGAAACAAAATTATATTTTCATGCACTGTTTCTGTTGTTGCTATTGACGATATTATCTGCTACTTCTGCTGCGGTGCCAAAGAACAGGTACTATTAATTGGTTAATAAAGGAATTTAATTCATTGCTTATCTTATGAATTTTGATATTTTGATTGTGGATTTCATTTTGGGGTTGAGCATATACATTATTTTACTAATAAGAGTTTTGACTTTCAATGTTTCAACTTCCCTTTCTTCAAGGTTTTCAGGGAACTCAATTAATTGCAGGCAGTCATTCATTAGATATTTCATTTAAAATTTGGAAATTTTTTCATACAGTGGATGTTGATATTTTACCAAATTCTAAATGTAATAGGATTTCTGTCAACTGATAAACAGGCTGTGCTATACTTCAAAGAAAGCTTTTCTCACAATGTAAAGATTGTATGAATATGTCTTTAGTGTTAGTGTCAGTTAACCCCTTCCATACCAGGTACCATCATTTAGGACTGGGATAATTTCAGTTATCAAAAGTTTACATGGTTACATCTAGAATGTGTACAGTGTTGGTTGAAGAAAACGTGTAACTTGAGTTCCCTATTAGCTTCGAACATTTTCTTTCTGGAATTGCTTTTACAAAACCAAACTGCACACTGAGTGATGGAAGAAAGAGAAATAAACAATTAAAGTGGATTCATCTATTCTTTTTGATGGTGTGCCTAGAAATTAATTGTGGCTTAGTGATGACTTTAATGGACTGAAACTCTGAGGCAGAGTATGAATCTACAATTGAGTTGTTTAGTGCTACTGGCTGGAGTTGAATATCTAGATAAACATGTTAAATTTAATGTTGATATAAATGGAAGTGAATAGTAACAATAACAAAATACACTTTGTTGAATTAATGTAATTGTGTTTGGTTTTGCAATTTAAAATGTTCACTTTTATCAAGTTGGACTTGATCTTTAAACAGCCTTTTTACTGAAACAATAGTTTGTTTCAAATTGAGATCAAACAAAGCAGCAAATCTTACAAATTTTGCCATGTTGAATATTTTGCACTCTGTAAATTAACTAAAAGAAGAAACTTTGATGTATGCTCATCTTCCATTCTACAAACCAAAACATATTTATAATCTCCCCCACAGTGCTGTGATGGTTAGAAACAAAATGCTGAATGACATATCTTCATTAATAAAAGTTATTTTCAAGGGCTGACCATAACTTGCATTTATTCACAGATTCACCCTTTGACATCATATAATCAATAATACTCAATCATTATCAATAGTTAAGAAAGAAGTTTTCTTGCATGGTGAGGCACAGAATATCATTTAAAAAGTAAACAACAAAAAATCCTAAAAGTTGGATTGCATATTTTCATGTCTTCATTAACTGCATGATTCAATTTTAATGAAAAAAAAACCTTAAATGAATCTTGGAGGCTTAATGCAAATTTCATAAAATATACATTATTTCTTCCAATTTACTGATATGCCTGGCACACTAATGCTGGAGGAATCCATGCACACACAGCAAAATCCAATAGTATGAAATGTGCACTGGATGGCAGTTTTGTAATTTTCATTCACACAAATACAGAACTTCAAATGTATGGTTTGCTTAAAACCTGCATGATCCTTGGCTGTCAAACTTAGTGCTAGGAATCCACCTGTCGTAGTTTTCCTTTAATACACGTCTATCCCTTCTAAGGGATTCCAGTCCCCCTGACCTTTCAACTGACCCCATGTCTCGACCCCTGTACATGCCAATCAGACTAGGTTCCTCACCCCCAAACATATTTCGCTGTAAAGTCCTAGATTCAGACATGATGAGATCTTCGGTTGTGGTGGAGTGCATTAAGAGAAGGGTTTGAATTGTCCAAGGCCGTCAGGCACCAAACCACTTTGTGTACAATATTTCCCAGTGCTGTGTCTGTGAACAAAGCTTTGGTTGGTCTGTGGTGATTATCATCTCTGAACAAATGCCAGTCAGTTTACAGGCTATAGAAACTTAAGGCGTTTTATTGATTTTTGCTTTTGAGGAGAATATGGTCATAACATTTTGTTTAGATTTAAAATCTGGAGCAGTCAGCAGAAAAGACACTGATGGGAATTAAAAATGTGAATTGATATAACACAGTTAAAATGTTAAAATTCACTGCAGCACCCTGTGTAAATAATTTTACGTAAAACTTAATTCAACTCTTATACATAGTTTGTCTCACTGCTTCTTCCTGCAGCCTTTTCAAAAAAGTGTTTTGGAATTCTTTGCAATGCTTTGCAGTTGAAATTGTTATCAAAAGTGCATTTGGTATTATAATACTATTTGCAAGTTGTAAGTGATATTGGGTGTAAAGATTTTTGAAGTTTATAAATGCTTTGCTCATTTCAGCAAATGGATTGTTATATTTAATGAGCCGCAGAGTTGCTTTAAAATGAGCAGCCTGTCCACTTGATGTCAAATGTCAAAGGTGGTATGCAGTGGAGATTCACTAATGAAATATTAATGTGCCATAAGATGATTTCCTATTAGAGTTTAGAACAATTTTTGTATAAGCTATATTGTACTCATTTCTTAAAGCCCTAGAGTCTGCTATTGCAAGATAGTGGCAGAAAAATTATTTCATCAATCATAATGTGTTGATATATTTAGCTTTTTAAACTGTACATTGATGGTTTACTGGCATAATATGATAGTCATATTAACAGAAAGTTGAATGTTATATGTAGTTTGATGCTAATGTATTTTTTTTCTGTAACAGGCAGGCATGGGATACTCAGCTGGTTCAGTGGTATTGCTCTTCTTCCAGGACTTATAGCTGTTCCTGTCAGATACAAACACACTATGACTCATTTTTGGCAGTTGTCTGCTTAAATAATTAATAACATAAATGTCATCTATTTGCTAAGATGTAGGACATATGCAATTGATTGTACCTGTGCAGAAAGCTTGTTCGCAGTTTCACACTACTTTACCGAAATTAGTAATACCGGTTGACCCTCCCTGTGGTTTATTCCTTTTTGAAGAATCTACTCCAGGCCTACATTGCAAAGCTTTAGAAAGGAATGTTTACTAGGAAACAAGTGAATACGACAAGAAAAAAAGAAATTAATAGTGACCTAAAGCTACAAAGACACTCACAAGCAAATCAGGCACAAAATCAAAAGTTTTCTGTAAATTTGAAGACCACTGTCAAAAGATTAGCAAAATGCCAGTCTGCTCATAATTTATCTGTGGATGAAGAGGAAAGAAGAGGAGAGTATTCACTTTCTCCAACATTGAGTTACAGGGTAGCCATAGCTAATGGACTGAAAAGGAAACTAAGTTCATCAAATAATGACAACCTTTTTCCAGTGCTATGGTCTGTTGATAGTGCTACTTCTGAATCATTGAATGAAGTCCGCTTTTGTCAGAAGGTAAAGGAGCAAAAATCACACACTATGCCAGTAAGAAGAAATAGGAAAAGTGTCAGTAGTCTTGCTGCATCTGATGGAGGTTCAGATGCTGATCGTACATTATTACGACTAGGTGCATTACGTAAACTTCGCAAATGGAAAAAAAGTCAAGAGTGTATTTCCTCAGAGACAGAAATGAGTACCTGGAAGAAGTCTCTTGGTTTCAGGAGCAAATCATTGGACAGAACTGGCCGCACGCAGCAGAAGAGTGGACTCGAACCCACATTCAGTTCAAGTGGCTGCATTAGTCAGACTCATAATGTCATGGAAATGATTTTTAAAGAGCTTCAAGGAATAAGTCAAATAGAAACTGAGCTTTGTGAGCTGCGTGGACATGTAAATGCCCTGAAACAGTCTATTGATGAAATTTCCACAAGTGTGGAAGTAGTGCAAACTGAAATTGAACAATTACGTTCTGGATTTGTACAGTCCAGAAGAGAAACCAGAGATATTCATGACTATATTAGACAAATTAACTATCAAGGAAACAGTGTAAGCCTAAGATTTATTAATATACCAGAGGAAATGCATGAAAATACTGAAAGTTTAATTTATACGATTATAGAAGAAAAGTTAGGACTAACAGATGCAAGAAAAACTGTTCAGATTGAACTTGCCCATAGACTTGGGCAGCGGCGAGACTGTATCAGTGCTAAGCCCCGCCCTATTCTTGTCTATTTTGACAGTCCACAGAACAGAGATTTAATTCTTAAAAAATGTTATAAGTTGAAAGGTTCTGGTATTGGAATTTCCACAGAGATCTTTTATGACCCAAATGACAGAAAGGAATTTTCACTTCCACCAAAATCACAGACTTATGAAAGTATGAATATGAAACTAACAACAACTGAAGAAGAACCCAGAGGCAGTGAGTTGGCATCATCAAAATCGAGTGACAAAGACCTGGAAGAAGAACTTAGTAGCCATTGTTTTGAAATCAGTTCAAAAGCAGTTTTTGAGAAAGTACTTGTCTCTCCAAAATTGGGTGCAGAATCACACAATGTTGTTAATATTGACAGAACTATTTTTTGTAGCTCATATCCAAATTCCATGCAGTTATGTGCTGATGATAATTTCCATTCCCCTCTATTTGAAGACACCCAAAAGCTGACAGAGCCTTATTACAATGAGCTGACATCCACGTGGCTGCAGAATGATTACACTGTAGCTAAGCTCAGTCGTTCAGAGTCTGACTTTTCGAAGCTTTGCCAGTCAGTCTCTTACTCAGAAGATTTTTCAGACAATCAGTACTTCATCAGAGCAGATGGTGCCTCAGTTGTGTCATCATCAGAGAAGGATCTTTGGTTTCGAGGTAAAGAAGAAGTAGCAACCTCATGGGTTAACACCAGTAATCAGCAGTATGATTATGAGGACCAGCAATACATTCAACATAGAGAAGTAGAAAAGACAGAAACAGCTGATAGTGGCATGAGCAATGGGTTAATCTGTGCATCGGGTGATAGAAGCCATTACAGTAATTCTCAGTTGTCTTTGCAATGTGACCTCTCAATGTGGCAAGAATGGCAGCATCTGGAACCAGGCACAGACTCTGGTCTAGACACTTCACAGCATGTTTTTGCTTCTGAAGTAAATAGTCCATCTGAGCAAAATGTCTTAAGCTATGCTACAGATTTTGATGAAAGGTACCAGGCTGCTAACCAAGACTATAAGGAGGAAATGTATGACACCACACTAGACACATCAGAAAGTATTGGTTTTGATGGGAAGTCACAAAATGAGTGGGAAAATATGTATGACTCCTATCATGACACTTATTCTACTGATCATTATCAGTATGAAAACAGATCACCGCTAAGATGTCATAGCCAGAGTGAGCTACCCAGTGCTAATGACACAGTGGAAGCACCTGCTAAATCTTGGCATAGTCGCCTGAGTATTGATCTCTCAGATACTGGATTCAGCTTCCAAAAATTTGGATCCTCTCTTCAACGTGCTAAGTCTGCCTTGGAGGTTGTTTGGAGTAAAATGGACTCTAGAAGTACCCAGAGTCTGAGCGAAAATGAAGTAAGAGGAAATTTTATGGGTCGTTTCAGGACCTTCTCTCAATCTACAGCAGATGAATCGAGCACCACCCTTGATTCTGATACGTACTGTGAGCCCTACTATTACAGAGCTGAGGAAGATGAGTCCAGTGAACAAGAAGGAGAAAATGGAATGGATTATGTTGAAGTGATGGAGGAAGTTCTTGCAAAACTGGAAAATAAAACCTTTCCTAAAGAAAGTGATGAGCAAACTTTAGCATTGGAGTCTTTGGAAGAGTATGCCATTCCAGTCTTAGCTGTAGAGAGTGAAGGAGTATCTTATGATATCAACAGTGTTAATAAAGTTACAGAGTCTGCAACTGAAATCTTTGAAGAGGTAGATGCAGCTGAAAATTATACTGTTTCAGAAGAATGTTCAGAAGTTCATGAAAATCAGACTGCTCCAC
This sequence comes from Mobula birostris, assembly GCF_030028105.1. Taxonomy (NCBI): domain Eukaryota; kingdom Metazoa; phylum Chordata; class Chondrichthyes; order Myliobatiformes; family Myliobatidae; genus Mobula; species Mobula birostris. Next base: position 45,939,489 of record NC_092383.1, on the reverse strand, counting down.
AGGAAAATCCTGAAGTTGAAATGGAAGTTAGAATAAGACCCACCTTCAAACAAGCTGCTTACAAAGCATATAGACAACAAATAGCAGGTACAAACACCAGATCTGTAGAAGTAATGTTCGGATAATGTTTGCTTAAAAACAGATGAAATTTAACATCAGAAATTAAATACAATGTGTTTGATTTTGGCTGAATAATAAGGTTCAGGTTTGAACTTTTCTCCGCCTGAGTTTTGATTTCAGATGTAATTTTAACTTTTTGGTGCACATTTAACAATTAGGATTAGAATGCACTGAAAATTAATATATAGCGTTGTCTGATATCCTGCACTTGTTTATTGTAGTGTGGTTTTGATTGGATTTTTTTCCCGAATGCCTTCCTTTTTATTCTCATTTAGTGAAAGCTTTCTGTCATGTCATGTTATTATATTTTATGAATTATCTTTGTTAATAATGTAGGCCATAATTGTTACCTTGACTAAAACCAGCTCTTGGGTATGTTCACTTAAATTGGAAATGACAATTTTAAATATTAATTACTCCATAATATTTATTTTTGCTAAAGGTACTTCACTTAAACAAATGAAGAGTCTTATTAGTTTATGCATCTGTAGGGAATCAAAATTAAGTTTCACATAATTAATGATTTGATTGTTATGGTGAATATTGTGAGTTTTACATCCCGTTAGAATTTGTTGCAGTTTTGTGGATTAAGTTACACTCCTAGTTGATCAGAAATACAAACAACATTGTTGGTATGTGTTATTATTAGGAATTATTAGAAATATATAAAATCAAATATGACATACAGTATATCTTTTATTTAGTAGATGAGACTGAGACAGGTTGTATTGTTGTATCGTTGGGAGAAGTAGTGGGGGTAAGTTCCCACTACCTATTGAATGCAACTGAAATAGCCTCTGACAACTAAGTCCAGCTCCTGGTCTTCATGTGTGGCTGAGAAACTAAGCCTGGCAGAGTTGTTTCTTCTGACAGAAAGGGCAAAGGTGGGTTACTGGCTTCGGACAGATGGGCCTTGTCAGCCATGGTTGGCAGCCCATCCAAGAAAAGGGAAGCCCTGATTGCAAATCTCTGCTGCCTTGCAGCTATACCCAGCCATGGGGAAGGCTTCAGGAGTAAACCCCAAGAAAAAATATAGAGCTGGAGTCCCTTTGGGCAGTCCTACATTGAGTTCATTACTGACTGGCAACTCTTGAGGTGCTGCTGGTGCCAAACTGCATCAGTCTCTCCCGTTCCTTCAGATTCATTAGCTGCAGGGAGAGGCAGTACAATACTGAGCTTGCTCTCAATATTGTACTGCCCTGGCTTGCATATTAGATCCCAGAACATAGAAGGGTACAGCACAGATTTTGCTTTCCAATACTTTTCCGGACAGCTGCCTTCTGGTCCGATTCTTCTCTAACTGACCTGGGGCTCCAGTTCCCAGCCCCTTGCAAAACTAGTTTAAACTGTCCCGCGTAGCCTCAGGAAACCTCTCAGCCAGAATATTGGTTTCCCTCTAGTTTGGGTGCAACTTGTCCCTCTTGTACAGGTCACTCCTTCCCCAGAAAAGGTTCTAATGATCCAAGAACTTGAATCCCTGTCCCTTGTCTCCACAGCCACTCATTCATCCATGCTGTCACCCCATTCCTACCCACATTAGCCCATGGCACAGGGAGTAATCTGGAAATTACAGTCTTGGAGGTCCTTCTTTTCAGCCTCTTTCCTAACTCCATATACTCACTGTGTAGGATCTCTTCCCCTTTTCTGCCTATGCCATCAGTGCCAATATACACCACAACCTCTGGCTGTTCCTCCTCCCCCTTGAGAGTATCCTGTACCCACTCCGCTACATCATGGACTCCACTGATATGTGTAGATAGCTAACACAGAACATCCATGGTCAATGCTGATCAACAGAGGGCCTGCATTTAAGAATTAAACAAGAAAAATCATTGCTTGCCTCTGAATCTGAATGTACTCTGAATATGGCAATTGCTGACTCAGAATCAAATCAGTTTTATTATCATTATGAAACTTGTTGTTTTAAGTAACAGTACAATGCAAGACAAAATTTGCTGTTAGGATAGAAAATAAATAAATAATGCAAGAAGAAAGATTATTGAGGTAGTCTTCAGGGATTCATGGACCATTCAGAAATCTGATGATGAAGAAGTAGTTCCTAAATCATTGAGTGTGTGTCTTCAGGCTTCTGTACCTCCTCCCCAATGGTAGGAATGAGAAAAAAGTTTGTCCTTAATGGTGAGTGCCCTTAATGATGCACTGTTCTTGAGGAATGGCCTCTTGAAGATGTCCTCAGTATGTATGTATGTATTTAATTATTTATTTAGAGATGCAGCGTGGCACAGGCCCTTTGAGTCCTCCGAGCCATGACGGCCCCAACCCACTAATTTAACCCCAGCCTAATCATAGGACAATTTACAATGATCTGTTAACCTACTGGCCATTATGTTTTTGGACTGAGGGAGGAAATCAGAGCACCCAAAGGAAAACCGGAGGAGTAGTGGAGAAGATTGTGCCTGTGATGAACCTGGCTGAGTCTATAACCCTCTGTGCCCTCTTATGCTATGGAGGTCCCATACTAGAATGCTTTCCAGTATACATTTGTATAAATTTGCAAGAGTTTTCGCTCTCAAGCTCCTAATGAAGTAGAGCTACATTTTTTGTGATTACATGAGTGTGTTGCGCCCAGGATAGATCTTCTGTAGTGTTGAAATTGAAACTGCTCATTCTTTCCGCCACTGATCCAACAATTAGCACTGGAGATTATTCTCCTATCTTCCCATCTTGAAGTCCACACGCAATTCTTTGGTCTTGCTGATGTTTAGCGTGAGGTTGTTGTTGCAACACCATTCAATCAATTAAGGAGGCACGGGTCCAAGGGGACATTGCTTTGTGGATCCAGAACTGGCTTGCCCACAGAAGGCAAAGAGCGGTTGCAGACGGGTCATATTCTGCATGGAGGTCAGTCACCACTGGTGTGCCTCAGGGATCTGTTCTGGGACCCCTACTCTTCGTGATTTTTATAAATGACCTGGATGAAAAAGTGGAGGGATGGGTTAGTAAATTTGCTGATGACACAAAGGTTGGGGGTGTTGTGGATAGTGTGAAGGGCTGTCAGAGATTACAGCGGGACATTGATAGGATGCAAAACTGGGCTGAGAAGTGGCAGATGGAGTTCAACCCAGATGATTGTGAGGTTGTTCATTTTGTAGGTCAAATATGATGACAGAATATAGTATTAATTGTAAGAGTCTTGGTAGTGCAGAGGATCAGAGAGATGTTGGGGTCCGAGTCCATAGTTCGCTCAAAGCTGGTTGACTCTGTGGTTAAGAAGGCATACAGTGCATTGGCCTTCATCAATTGTGGGATTGAGTTTAAGAGCTGAGAGGTCATGTTGCAGCTATGTAGTACCCTGGTCAGACCCCACTTGGAGTATTGTGCTCAGTTCTGGTTGCCTCACTATAGGAAGGATTTGGATCCATAGAAAGGGTGCAGAGGAGATTTACAAGGATGTTGCCTGGATTGGGGAGCATGCGTTATGAGAATAGGATGAGTGAACTTGGTCTTTTTTCCTTGGATCGGCGGAGGATGAGAGGTGACCTGATAGAGGTGTATAAGATGATGAGAGGCATTGATTGTGTGGATAGTCAGAGGTATTTTCCCAGGGCTGAAATGGCTAGCACGAGAAAGTACAGTTTTAAGCTGCTGGGAAGTAGGTACATAGGAGATGTCAGGGGTAAGTTTTTTACGCAGAGAGAGGTGAGTGCATGGAATGGGCTGCTTGCAACGATGGTGGAGGCGGACACGATAGGGTCTTTTAAGAGACTCCTAGACAGGTACATGGAGCTCACAAAAATAGAAGGCTATGGGTAACCCTAGGTAATTTCTCAGGTAAGGACATGTTCAGCACAGCTTTGTGGGCTGAAAGGCCTGTATTGCGCTGTAGGTTTTCTATGTTTCTAACCTGCTGATCTATCTCTCTTCTGTTTGCCTCCTCATCTGCATTTTCTTCTTTTGCTCTGGACTAATATTACAACTACTCCTGATGAAGGGCCTCAACCCAAAACATCGATGGTTCATTTCCCTCCGTAGGTGTAGCCTGAGCCACTGAGTTCTTCCAGCATTTTGTGTGCTGTTCTATATCCTCTTACTGAGTCTCAGTTCCTTTCGTAATATTAAGAGCAATCACATTTGCCTCTCCACTAGAACTCAGGCCTTAGACCCAAGGTAGTGATGAGAACAATGTTCAAAGGTAAATTTATTATCAAGGTACATGTATGATACCATATACTACATTAAGATTTATTTTCTTGCGGGCATTTGCAAGGGGAAATAAAGGGATACAATTGAATTGTATGAGTAAACACCAAGACTAACAAAAAACAATGAGCAAAAGACAAACTGTTCAAGTACAAATAATACTGAGAACATGACTTGTAAAGAATTTAGAATGAAGTTGCCTGGCTGAAACTCAAATTGAGCATTGAAAGTATTCTTAATTACACCGTCTGCCATTTTCCTGATGATGAAGTACAGACTGATTGATCAGTGATTAGCCAGAGTGGATTTATCCTGCTCTTTGTTGATTGGACATATGTGGGTAATTTTCCATGTTGCTGAATAGATTGTAGCGTTACAACTGTGTGGATTGGCTTGGCTAGGAGCCACCTTTGATTGTAATCTTATTTTTAAGAATGTCAGATGTTTCATTATCCACTGTCTTGATAGAGAGAATTTACAATTTCTGCTGTTTTTTGAATTTTTGATATTGTACTTTGTGACTTGACTTATACAATTAAAAAATGTACATTGCACACAATTATGAAGAAAGTATATTTACAAATATTAGCTTTTCAAACAGTTAGTAAAGGAAAGAAGTAAAAAAAAATAAAAAGGGCCCATTACAGTTGACCCAGTCCAAATGTGCAGTTAAGTTGGAGCTCATCGTAAAGTTGTCTTTAACTCATGCGCTATACCCACGGTCTGCATGAAAGCACACACCACCTCAAAATACCACTCAAATCCACCTCAAACAAACAGGCTTCTCCATGGCGGTATTGGTCCCTCCTCCTTGAAACCATTCATCTGCACAAAGCACCTTGTGTAACGGGGCCAATATCCTCAGCCACCTTCCCTCTTGTCTTCTCCCAGCTCCCGACAAAATGAACTTAACCCTCCCCAGTGTCCGTCACAAAAAGATCTCCGTCCAGCGTTCACTAGAACCTCTTGCAATTCCACCATCCTTATTGGCTGACACAGCACTCCTAAGTTGAGCAACATAGCCTCTTTAGCTCAAACCCAAACATGCTAAAAGCAGAACAGACTGCTCTTACAGGACTGCTAAAATGAAATACCTACAGCATAGCATTAAAAATCTTAACCAGAGTGTTACACCACTGATGTGATAGTCTTTTTGAACTCCAAATAGATATTGAACTGAACTGAATAAAATATTAAATACCAGTGGATGCACGTAATTACACAATAAAATAGATGACTAAAATATATCAAGTATAGAGCATGAAGCAATCTGAAAGCATGTAAATTGTTAATGTGTAAATATGATTGCATATTATGTTACTGGTATTAGGTATACAGTGCATCAACATGGGATGACTTCTGGCAAGGATAATGTCTAAATAATGTTGTACATATGAAGGGTGATTGATAAGTTTGTGGTCTACAGTTTCAGTCGAAGCAAGCAGCTGAATAAGAGAATGGAAGAATTTGGGTAGAAAAAGTCATTTTTTTTTCCTAAAAACTGCTGGGGGAGAAGGGTCTGCACTGCGCAGGCACGTGATGTAGCGCGCCAAGGTTTAAAAGCAGACCATCATATACTGCAGCCATCGTTGTAGTGGCCATTGTCGGAGTGGACTGAGTCAGAGTGGGACGGCTTTGGCTCAAACAGGCTTCGGCGAGAACAGGCAGAGGCCAGGGTAGGTTCCGGTAAGTTTTTTATTCAGATTGTCTAGCGTAGAGAGAATGCCAGGCAGGATGTTGGAATACTCCTCTTGCAGGATGTGGGAAGTCAGGGACCCCTCCGGTGTCCCTGACAATGACACCTGCAAGAAGTGCATCCAGCTGCAGCTCTAACAAACTGCGTTAGGGAACTGGAGCTGGATGACCTGCGGATCATTCGGGAGAATGAGGAGATTATAGATAGTAGCTACAGGGAGGTAGTTACGCCAAAGGAGCAGAGGACAGGAAATTGGGTCACTGTCAGGCGAGGGAAGAGGAAAGAGCAGGCAGAACAGGGTTGCCCTGTGGCCATTCCCCTCAACAACAAGTATACCGCATTGGATACTGTTGGGGGGGATGACTTACCTGGGACAAGCTGCAGTAGCCGGATCTCTGGCACTGAGTCTGGCTCGGCAGTGCAGAAGGGAGGGTGGAAAAAGAGGAGAGCGGTAGTGATAGGGGACTTGATAGTTAGAGGTGCAGATAGGAGGTTCTGTGGTCGTGACAGAGAATCCAGGATGGTTTGTTGCCTCCCGGGTGCCAGGGTCAAGGATGTCTCTGATCGATTGCATGACATTCTGAAGTGAGAGGGTGATCAGCCAGATGTCGTGGTGCACATCGGTACCAATGACATAGCAAGGAAGAGTGAGGAGGTCCTGGAGAGTGAGTATAGGGAGCTTGGTAGGAAGTTGAAAAGCAGGACCTCGAAGGTGGTATTCTCAGGATTGCTACCTGTGCTACATGTCAGTGAGGGTAGGAATAGGATGCTCTGGAGGATGAACAAGTGGCTGAGGAGCTGGTGTAGGGAGCAGGGTTTCAGATTTCAGGATAATTGGGACCTCTTTTGGGGCAGGTGGGACCTGTACAAGAGAGACGGGTTACACTTGAACTACAGGGGGACCAATATCCTTTCAGGGAGGTTTGTTAATGCTATTGGGGGGGCTTTAAACTAGATTTGCAGGGGGATGGGAACCAGAGTGCCAGAGCTGACAGTGTGGCTGGGGTGAAAATAAATGATGTTAAAAGTTCAAGCAAATCCACTAATAGAAAGGTTGTGAGTGGTGGTAAAAATCTTCTGAGGTGTATATATTTCAATGCTAGGAGTATTGCGGGGAAGGCGGATGAGTGGAGGGCGTGGATTGACACGTGGAATTATGACGTTGTAGCAATTAGTGAAACTTGGCTACAGGAGGGGCAGGACTGGCAGCTTAATATTCCAGGGTTCTGATGTTTCAGATGTGATCGAGGCAGAGGAATGAAAGGTGGGGGAGTGGCATTGCTTGTTAGGGAAAATATTATAGCAGTGCTCAGGCAGGACAGATTAGAGGGCTTGTCTACTGAGTCCTTGTGGGTGGAGCTGAGAAACAGGAAAGGTATGGCCACATTAGTGGGATTGTGCTACAGACTAACCAATAGTCAATGAGAATTGGAAGAGCAAATCTGCAGAGAGATAGCAGGCAACTGCAGGAAACATAAAGTTGTGGTGGTAGGGGATTTTAATTTTCCATATGTTGATTGGGTCTCCCATACTGTTAGGGGTCTAGATGGTTTAGGGTTTGTAAAATGTGTTCAGGAAAGTTTTCTAAATCAATATATAGCGGGACCAACTAGAAGGGATGCAATATTGAATCTCCTGTTAGGAAACGAGTTAGGACAAGTGACAGAAGTCTGTGTAGGGGAGCACTTTGGTTCCAGTGATCATAACACCATTAGTTTCAACTTGATCATGGACAAGGATAGATCTGCTCCTAGGGTTGGGGTTCTTAACTGGAAGAAGGCCAAATTTGAAGAAATGAGAAAGGATCTCAAAAGCATGGATTGGGACAGGTTGTTCTCTGGCAAGGATGTGATTGGTAGGTGGGAAGCCTTCAAAGCAGAAATTTTGAGAGTGCAGAATTTATATGTTCCTGTCAGGATTAAAGGCAAAGTGAATAGGAATAAGGAACCTTGGTTCTCAAGGGATATTGCAACTCTGATAAAGAAGAAGAGGGAGTTGTATGATGTGTATAGGAAGCAGGGAGTAAATAAGGTGCTTGAGGAATATAAGAAGTGCAAGAAAATACTTAAGAAAGAAATCAGGAGGGCTAAAAGAACACATGAGGTTGCCCTGGCAGTCAAAGTGAAGGATAATCCAAAGAGCTTTTACAGGTATATTAAGAGCAAAAAGATTGTAAGGGATAAAATTGGTCCTCTTGAAGATCAGAGCGGTCGGCTATGTGCGGAACCAAAGGAACTGGGGGAGATCCTAAACAGGTTTTTTGCGTCTGTATTTACTAAGGAAACTGGCATGAAGTCTGTGGAATTAAGGGAAACAAGTAGTGAGATCATGGAAGCTGTACAGATTGAAAAGGAGGAGATCCTTGCTGTCTTGAGGAAAATTAAAGTGGATAAATCCCCAGGACCTGACAGGGTATTCCCATGGACCTTGAAGGAGACTAGTGTTGAAATTTCAGGGGCCCTGGCAGAAATACTTAAAATGTCGTTGTCTGCAGGGGAGGTGCCGGAGGATTGGAGAGTGGCTCATGTTGTTCCGTTGTTTAAAAAAGAATCAAAAAGTAATCCGGTAAATTATAGGCCAGTAAGTTTAATGTCGGTAGTAGGTAAGTTATTGGACGGAGTACTAAGAGACAGAATCTTCAAGCATTTGGATAGACAGGGACTTATTAGGGAGAGTCAACATGGCTTCGTGCGTGGTAGGTCATGTTTGACCAACCTATTGGAGTTTTTCGAGGAGGTTACCAGGAAAGTGGATGAAGGGAAGGCAGTGGATATTGTCTACATGGACTTCAGTAAGGCCTTTGACAAGGTCCAGCATGGGAAGTTAGTTAGGAAAATTCAGTCGCTAGGTATACATGGAGAGGTGGTAAATTGGATTAGACATTGGCTCAGTGGAAGAAGCCAAAGAGTGGTAGGAGAGAATTGCTTCTCCGAGTGGAGGCCTGTGACTAGTGGTGTGCCACAGGGATCAGTGCTGGGTCCATTGTTATTTGTCATCTATATCAATGATCTGGATGATAATGTGGTAAATTGGATCAGCAAATTTGCTGATGATACAAAGATTGGAGGTGTAGTAGATAGTGAGGAAGGTTTTCAGAGCCTGCAGAGGGACTTGGACTAGCTGGAAAAATGGGCTGAAAAATGGCAGATGGAGTTTAATACAGACAAGTGTGAGGTATTGCATGTTGGAAGGACAAACCAAGGTAGAACATACAGGGTTAATGGTAAGGCACTGAGAAGTGCAGTGGAACAGAGGGATCTGGGAATACAGATACAAAATTCCCTAAAAGTGGCGTCACAGGTAGATAGGGTTGTAAAGAAAGCTTTTGGTACATTGGCCTTTATTAATCAAAGTATTGAGTATAAGAGCTGGAATGTTATGATGAGGTTGTATAAGGCATTGGTGAGGCCGAATCTGGAGTATTGTGTTCAGTTTTGGTCACCAAATTACAGGAAGGATATAAATAAGGTTGAAAGAGTGCAGAGAAAGTTTACAAGGATGTTGCCGGGACTTGAGAAACTCAGTTACAGAGAAAGGTTGAATAGGTTAGGACTTTATTCCCTGGAGCGTAGAAGAATGAGGGGAGATTTGATAGAGGTATATAAAATCATGATCGGTATTGATAGAGTGAATGAAAGCAGGCTTTTTCCACTGAGGCAAGGGGAGAAAAAAACCAGAGGACATGGATTAAGGGTGAGGGGTGAAAAGTTTAAAGGGAACATTAGGGGGGGCTTCTTCACACAGAGAGTGGTGGGAGTATGGAATGAGCTGCCAGACGAGGTGGTAAATGCGGGTTCTTTTTTAACATTTAAGAATAAATTGGACAGATACATGGATGGGAGGTGTATGGAGGGATATGGTCCGTGTGTAGGTCAGTGGGACTAGGCAGAAAATGGTTCGGCACAGCCAAGAAGGGCCAAAAGGCCTGTTTCTGTGCTGTAGGTTCTATGGTTCATTTTTAGAAAACCTAGCACATTTATTTCTCAACATAGTCCCCCTTGTACATTTGCACACTTAGTTCAGTGGTCGTGAAGCATACGAATCCCTTCTTTGTAGAAGTCAGCGTCTTGGACCTCCAGAAAGTGGTCCACAGCAGGAGTGATTGATAAGTTCATGGCTTAAGGTAAAAGGAGATGAATTATTACCTTCAAACTTTCTGCATAATCGCTCAGAGTTGAACTGCATGTGCATGTAACGAGAGCTGTATAACTCATCTCCTTCTACCTTAGGCCACAAGCTTGTCAATCACCCCTGCTGTGGACCATTTTCTGGAGGTCCGAAATGCTGACTTCTACAAAAAAGGGGTCCGTATGCTCCACGACTGCTGGACTAAGTGTGTAAATGTAGAAGGGGATTATGTTGAAAAATAAATGTGCTAGGTTTTCTAAAATTGACTCTTTCTATCTTAGGCCACGAACTTATCAATCACCACTTGTATAGTCTAGTAGAGATGCAGTGATGCACATCTTTTTTGTGGAATGACTTCGATAATAATCTAAGTCATTTCTGAGGAATTTAAGTCCAAATTTCCAGAGAGGCTCATGGCCACTGTCTTTCTGACCAAACTCTGACACTGGACTCCTCATGGAGACAGCAGTGGAACACCAATATCCAGCAGTTCCCCATTGAAGTTGTGTTTATTTGTTTCAAACTGCTGTTATTGTTTTAATTAATTGAATTCTTGAGAATATTAATTATATATTTTATTTACATTAGTACAATTAATGTATAATTTGTGATTTTATATTTATTGCAGTCAAAGCCATTTGATAGCTTTCATGACATGTATCATATGTAGAATAGGATTTAAACTAGAAGTGCCTTCTGAAAATACAGAGCAAGTAATAAAAAAATGTTGGTTGTTAACCTTGTCTCTCATCAGAAATCAAATATTGAAAGTAAAATACTTGCAAGATTGGAAATAAACATTTAGTTTTTCTTCTGTTGATATCTTTAGCAACTTGGGAACATTGAACTCTGGGACAGTTGGGGGATTTTTAAAAACTGTTTAAAGGTCAAATTTAATATACAATTGTTTGTAAACTTCAAGGAGAAGTTTAATTGTCATTCAGCATATGGGAATACCTATGAATACAGACAAATGAAACAGTTTTACTCTAGGGCCAAGGTGAAGAACACAATACCAACACTCATATACAGCACAATGCACATGGGAGAGACAGCATCAACTCCAGCATGGACACCACACCACACCACACCATCTCCAGTATTCCAGTGGAGCACCCAACTCCAATGCCTCTCCCTCAATGGCTGCAAAAAGATGACATCGCGGCTTGAGGCCTAGCCCTTGCTACAATCAAGGTCACACAGCTTCCTGTTGTTTACCAATAAACCAATGAATTGAACTTGCAGCATTCCACACCACCAGTGCTCAAGTGGTCTTGTGGTTACAAGAAAAACAACTAAGGTGATCACTCACTGTTACACTATGCCCCCCCTTCACGCATTGATGCCTCTCTGTTGCAGGCAGCATCATGGTCCACACCAAGTCCAAGTCCTTCAGTTTTTCCGCCAATGAGAAGCTCACTGATGGGGTAGGCCTGCAGTACTTTAGGTTCTTAATGTCCAGCAAAGTCTTGCAATCATAAGAAATACATTTAAAAAAGACAATCATATCCTTGGTTGCCTCTGTAGAAGCTGCTGTGTCTGAGCATCCTGCAATCTTACCGGGAAATCAAAATATCAATCTCGGCAAAGCTGGTGTATAAAATTAGCAACACAGCTGAATTTTGCAGCCAATTTGAGCAAAACAGTACAGAAACTGGCCCTTTGACTCATCTAGTCCATGTTGAACTATTACTCTCTGTAGTCTAATTGACCTCTATCTGGGACCATAACTGTCCATACTCCTTCCGTCCCATGTACTTATCCAAACTGTTGAAATCAAATCTGCATCCATCACTTCTGCTGGCTGCTCTTTCCACATTCTTACCATGTTCTGAGTGATGGTCCCCCCTCATGTTCTGCTTAAACATTTTGCCATTCACCCTTTTAGAGAGGTTGAGGCCTGATGCCAGGCAAATGGCCTCTTCCTTAATGACAAAGGAGAAGGTTATCAACTTTAGGAGAACTCACACCACTCATAGTCCCCTTTACATCAGCAGCAGAGCAGTGGAAACTGCAAGCAGTTTCAAACTCCTGGGAATGCACATCACACACATCCTCTCATGGCCCTGGAACATATCCTACACAGTGAAGAATGCTTACTCATACTCACATAATTGTACAGATGCACAGTGGAGAGCATCCTGACAAGCTGCATCACTGCTTGGTATGGAACCTGCACTGCAGCAAAAAGGAAGGCTAAACCACCTAACGCATTACCGGCACCAGCCTACCCTTCATCAATGACATATATATGGAATTGTGCCAGAAAAGGGTCAGTAACTTAATGAAGCATTCCACCCACCCTGCACAAGGACTGTTTGTCCATTTCCATCAGAGAAGAGGCTATGTAGCATCCACAAAAGGATCACCAGACTCAAAAATTCATGAGAATTTTTCCAGGAGTGAAAGGGTTACCATATGAGGAACATCTGGCAACTCTTGAGATGTATTCCCTGGAGTCCAGGAGAATGAGGGGGGATCTCATCGAAACATTCTGAATGTTAAAAAGCCTGAACAGATTAGATATGGCAAAGTTATTTCCCATGGTAGGGGAGTCTAGGACAAGAGGGCACGACTTCAGGATTTAGAACAGAGATGCAGAAAACTTACTTTAGTCAGAGAGTGGTAAATCTGTAGAATTTGTTGCCACAAGTGACTGTGGAGGCCAAGTCATTGGGTGCATTTAAGGCAGAGATAGATAGGTTCTTGATTAGCCAGGGCATCGCAGGGGAGTGGGGATGACTGAAAGAACCGGATCAGCCCATGATTGAATGACGGAGCAGACTTGATGGGCCGAATGGCCTACTTCTGCTCCTATATTTTATGGTCTTAAAAACAGTTACTTCCCAAGCAAAAAGGGGCTGATCAATTCTCCACCAATTACTTTATTACTTTCTGTCAATCACTGTACAGCCTAGTGTTACCTTTATGGACACACAAAATGAATTTATTGTGTGTGTCCATTATATATATCTATATATCTATCTATATATATATATATATATATAGAGAGAGAGAGAGAGATTTATATATATATATATATATATATATATATACACACATATAAAAGCTATTTAAGTATTTATATTCATTGGGATTTATTTTTAATTATTATTGTGTTATCTTTTTTGTTTTTTTGTGCTGCATGGGATCTAGAAAAACACCCTTTACCATATTTATACTACTAATTTTATATTCCTCTATGAAATGTCCTTTCATTCTCCTATCCTCCAGGGAATAAAGTCCTAATCTATTGAACCTTTCCCTATAACTCAGGTTCTTAATTTCCAGCAACATTCCTGTAAATTTTCTCTGTACTCTTTCAACCTTACTGATATCTTTCCTGTAGGTAGGTGGCCAGATCTGCACAGAATACTCCAAATTGAGGCTCACCCATTCCTTATACATCAATGTAACATCCCAACTCCAGTACTCAGTGCTTTGACTTGTGATGGCCAATGTGCCAAAAGCTCCCTTTACAGCCCTATCTACCCTGTGAAGACACTTTTGGGTAAATATGTATTTGTATTCTCAGATCTCTCTGTTCTACTGCACTCTTCAGTGCCCTACCATTCAGATAAAGTTCAATGCTAAAGTGATGTTTAAATTTCTTAGGATGAGGTGCCAAGGATGTTTCACTGAACAAAAAATACGATAGATGGTGGAGTCCGAATAGAAAATGCTGGAAGTTCTCAGAGATCAGGTAGCACTCGTAGGGAGTGAAACAGGGCAGAGAGCCATTGGAAGTAGAAAAGTGAGAAAATATATATGTTTTAAATTGCAGCAAGGGTGAGAACAGAAGGAATTAAATATCTTAGGAATAGTTTCTGAAAGGCAAAATGGTGTTTGGTGATAGAAAAGGAACTAGAAATAAATGAAAACAGAAAGCCTCAGTTCTGTAATGATGTGAATGATTAAGGAGTATAGTCTTGGGCTACAGGACAGGTGGTGCACAAGAGATTCAACATCAGCTTGAGGAATACCATCTCATCTTCTCTCTAGATATTGAAGCCAAAGTCAAGTTTCTTGTCATTTGCACAATACATAGAATAGTACAGTACAGGCCCTTTAGCCCACAATGTTGTGCCGACCCTTAAACCCTGCCTCCCATATCATTCCCCTCTTCCTTAAATTCCTCCATATACCTGTCTAGTAGTCTCTTAAATTTCACTAGTGTATCTGCCTCCACCACTGACTCAGGCAGTGTTTTCCACGCACCAACCACTCTCTGAGTAAAAAAACCTTTCCTCTAATATCCCCCTTGAACTCCCCACCCCTTACCTTAAAGCCACGTCCTCTTGTATTGAGCAGTGGTGCCCTGGGGAAGAGGGGCTGGCTGTCCACTCTATTCCTCTTAATATCTTGTATACCTCTATCATGTCTCCTCTCATGTTCCTTCTCTCCAAAGAGTAAAGCCCTCGCTCCCTTAACCTCTGATCATAATTCATACTCTCGAAACCAGGCAGCATCCTGGTAAATCTCCTCTGTACCCTTTCCAATGCTTCCACATCCTTCCTATAGTGTGACGAGCAGAACTAGACACAGTACTCCAAGTGTGGCCTAACCAGAGTTTTATAGAGCTGCATGCAACACACATAAAAGTTGCTGGTGATCGCAGCAGGCCAGGCAGCATCTCTTGGAAGAGGTACAGTCGATGTTTCGGGCCGAGACCCTTCATCAGTACCCTGACGAAAGGTCTCGGCCTGAAACGTCAACTGTACCGCTTTCTAGAGATCTGCCTCGCCTGCTGCAATCACCAGCAACTTTTATGTGTGTTTCTTGAAATTCCAGCATCTGCAGATTTCCTCGTATTTGTGTTTTACAGAGCTGCATCATTACCTCGTGACTCTTAAACTCTATCCTTCGACTTATGAAGGCACCCCATAAGCTTTCTTAACTACCCTATCTACCTGTGAGGCAACTTTCAGGGATCTGTGGACTTGTACCCCCAGATCCATCTGCTCCTCCACACTACCAAGTATCCAGCCATTTACTTTGTACTCTGCCTTGGAGTTTGTCCTTCCAAAGTGTACCACCTCACACTTCTCTGGGTTGACCACTCTTCTACCCCCACATCCAGGTCGTTAATAAAAATCACAAAAAGTAGAGGTCCCAGAACCGATCCTTGTGGGACACCACTAGTCACAACCCTCCAATCCGAATGTACTCCCTCCACCATGACCCTCTGCTTTCTGCAGGCAAGCCAATTCTGAATCCACCTGGCCAAACTTCCCTGAATCCCATGCTTTCTGACTTTCTGAATAAGCATACCGTGTGAAACCTTGTCAGATGTCTTACTAAAATCCATACAGATCACATCCACTGCACTACCCTCATCTATATGCCTGGTCACCTCCTCAAAGAACTCATATCAGGCTTGTTGGACACGATCAGCCCTTCACAAAGCCATGCTGACTGTCCCTGATCAGACCATGATTCTCTAAATGCCTATAGATCCTATCTCTAAGAATCTTTTCCAACAGCTTTCCCATCACAGACGTAAGGGTCACTGGTCTATAATTACCCGGACTATCCTTACTACCTTTTTTGAACAAGGGAACAACATTCACCTTCCTCCAATCCTCCGGTACCATTCCCGTGGACAGGGACATAAAGATCCTAGCCAGAGTCTCAGCAATCTCTTCCCTCACCTCGTGCAGCAGCCTGGGGAATATTCCGTTAGGCCCCGGGGACTTATCCGTCCTAACGTATTTTAACAGCTCCAATGCCTCCTCTCCCTTAATATCAACATGCTCCAGAACATCAGCCTCACTCATATTGTCCTCACCGTCATCAAGTTCCCTCTCATTGGTGAATACTGAAGAGAAGTATTCATTGAGGACCTCACTCACTTCCACAGCCTCCAAGCACATCTTCCCACCTTTATCTCTAATCAGTCCTACCTTCACTCCTGTCATCCTTTTGTTCTTCACATAATTGAAGAATGCCTTGGGGTTTTCCTTTACTCTACTTGCCAAAGTCTTCTCATGCCCCCTTCTTGCTCTTCTCAGCCCCTTCTTAAGCTCCTTTCTTGCTACCCTATATTCCTCAATAGACCCATCTGATCCTTGCTTCCTAAACCTCATGTATGCTGCCTTCTTCCACCTGACTAGATTTTCCACCTCACTTGTCACCCATGGTTCCTTCACCCTACCATTCTTTATCTTCCTCACCGGGACAAACTTATCCCTAATATCCTGCAAGAGATCCCTTAACATCAACCACATTTCCCTGCAAAAACATCATCCCAATTCACACCTGCAAGTTCAAGCCTTATAGCCTCATAACTTGTCCTTCCCCAATTAAAAATTTTCCTGTCCTCTCTGATTCTATCCTTTCCCAGAAGTTAAAGGCCAGGGAGCGGTGGTCACTGTCCCCCAGATGCTCACCCACTGAGAGTTCTGTAACCTGACCCGGTTCATTACCTAATACTAGATCTAGTATGGCATTCCCCTTAGTCGGCCTGTCAACATACTGTGATAGGAATCCATCCTGGACACACTTAACAAACTCTGCCCCATCTAAACCATTGGAATGAATCAGGTGCCAATCAATATTCGGGAAGTTAAAGTCACCCATGATAACAACCCTGTTATTTTTGCACCTTTTCAAAATCTGCCACCCAATCTGCTCCTCAGTATCTCTGCTGCTGCCATACATGTATGTAGAGGTGCAATGAAAAGTTTCCTTGCAACAGAATCAAGAGCACACAGTAGCATTCACAATACAACATAAATCAAACAAATTGTACACATTCCTTATAGGGAGGAACACAATTAGGATAAAAATCAAAGTCCATTTAATGTAAAATGGACTAAGTGGTTGTTGTGTTGCTAAACTGTAGTGATTAGGGTTCTGTCAGTTATTTCAGTTACTGAATAGTTGAAGACCAGCGGCTCTTCTTGAAACAAGTGCTATGAGGCTACAGGCTTCAGTACCTTCTGTACCTCCTGCTTGACGATGACTGCGAGAATTTAGCATGGGCTGGATGGTAGGGATCTCTGACCTTCTTGAGGCAGAACCTCCTATAAATATTCCCAATGGTGGGTACGGATGTGCTTGTGATGTTTTGGGCAGAGTCCACTAATCTTTGCAGATGAGTTCCAGTGCATTTGAATTGTCATATCAGATCATGATGCAACCAGTCAGGATACTTTCAACAGTATATATGCATAAGTTTGTGAAAGTAGTATCGGCCATCAGAGTTTCATGTTTAGTTTAACTTTTGCAGGTAACCAATTCTTTTGAACTACTGAGTGCTTCCACTCCAAGTGATAAATGATCAGATCTGGGAATTGCAGATTCTTCCTAAGATTAACAGGAAGTACCTGATGACATGAGTGGCTTGCTCCTTCTGTTGTTTACACAAGGCCTCTGTGTCCTCCTTGTGCATTCTCCTGAGGTTCTCTATGCCATTCTAATACCACACCTATAATACATTTGGAGACTACTCCATTTTAAACAGTCAACAGCCAGAGCTTCCCAGAAGTCAGTTGGGATGTTGCAATTCATCAAATAAGTTTTGAACACATTCATGATGCTTTCCACTGTCAATCTGGTAAGCTGTTTCTTGACTGAGTTCAGAATAACGCGTTGATTTCTGGAGAATGCTAGTGATGTGGTCTGCTCAATACAGTAAACTGGATTTGACCTAGGAAAGGACACTGCTGTTGGTTCATTTATTCTTCCAGTGTATTTGGCAAATTTTGCAATAATGGTATTTTTTCAGTATTGAAGTCATAATCTGATTTAGTAGCAAAATAATGTTCCATTTGTTTTTAACATTTGACATTAATGCATTATAGTATTTTTGTTGGAGCAATGCCAGTTATTCAGTAAAATTCTGCAGATCATACAGAAATTTTCACTTCAGTGTCCGTGCTAGTGATTGCTGGAGGAAGTAATCTCATCCCTGTAGCGCCAATCCTCAATATTCAACAAAGAAAGTGTATTTCTAATTTTTTCCTGATTGAAAAGGTGTAATTCTCATTTTTTTTTTGCAGTACTTTCTGCCTTTAAAGATATCTCTAGGAATTAAATGTAAGTTATGTAGGAATACAACTCTGCGTTGCCTAATTAGAGAATAACTTTGGGAAGCAGTGTAACTGCCCTAGGCTGTAAATGTCTTCAAAGTATTTAATTATCAAATAAGTGGAGTGCATGTGTTATTGCCATAGCTGATCCAGCGTTTTCATTTAACTTGTATCATTACAAACCTCCTCACCACATTCTACAGAGGTTGTTTTGAGAGCATCCTGAGCAGCTGCATCACTGCCTGATTTGGAAATTTTAGCTGAGAAGACCATCTTCCCGCCATTACAGACATTTACACTACACGCTGCATCCGTAAAGCAAGCAGCATTATGAAGGACCCCACTCACCCCTCATACAAACTCTTCTCCCTCCTGCCAACTGGCAAAAGGCACTGAAGTATTCAGGCTCTCACGACCAGATTATGTAACAGTTTCTTCCCTCAAGCCATCAGACTCCTCAATACCCAGAGCCTGGACTGACATCAACCTACTGCCCTCTACTGTGCATATTGTCTTGTTTATTATTTAATGTAATGCCTGCACTGTTTTGTGCACTTTATGCAGTACTGGGTAGGCCTGTAATCTAGTGTAGTTTTTGTATTGTTCATGTAGAACCATGGTCCTGAAAAACGTCTCGTTTTTACTGTGTACTGTACCAGCAGTTATGGTCGAAATGAAAATAAAACGTGACTTGACTTGACTTGACTTTAACATTCTAAGAAATCTGGAGAAAATTTAAGTCTTTTTTTCAGTTGGGATTTTGATGCACATTGGTAGGGCATGAACGTTTCATATACTTTTAGGGAAGTTTCCTGACTGATCTTAAGACTCATTCAACTCTGCTGAGGTATCAGCATTATTTGGAAATTAAAGTAGTTTATGTTACTGTCTTTAGCTTTTAATATGTTTGGCAAATCTTCTGGCCTTCACATGAGCCTTAATGTTCAGCATGTCTGGTGTCAGCTTTATGTCTGCACCTTTGGTAATATCTTGAGGCTACAGAAGAATTGAATCAACTAGCTCTCTTTACTGTTATCAGTGGAAGTGATTCTTGGGTGGTTTAATGCACCATTCACTTCAGGTCTGCCCACAGTTAAACTGAGTGCCCCTGTTGAAATGTGAAATAAGCTCAGATGTTAATTATTTTGTGGTTGATTATGTAAAATTCTGATGGTCATACCTCCTCCAGAAGAGGCCCCAGTGATCCAGGAATCTAAAGACCTGACCCCTACAGCCACGCATTAATATAGACATTATAGGGTAGTAATCTCAGGATTCAGGGTAGAAATCCAGGATTGCTGCCTGTGCTAATGAGCGCAAGAATAGTATGATCAGGCATATTAACAGACATCCCACCTCTCCCGCATATTAGTGGCAGCTCCTTGACGCCCGCAAATTATATACAATATCCCGGAAATCGATTTTTTTGAGAGGGAGAAGAAGAAGAAGAGCGCGAGGGAGCATCCTGATTGGTCTCTCTTTGTGCTAAGTAGACCTATCAATTTTCTTTGTCGGCGGGCTTTACAGTCGACCTCAAAAATAATGACAGTGTTGCTTGCTGCACTGTTTGCAACAGTGACTTTTCTATTGCCCATGGTGGATTAAAATGTAAAAGACAAGTTGAGGTGAGTTTAACAGGTGTCATTCATTCATTAGCATAGCTAACATTATTTAAACTAGCTGGCTAGTTGCTAAGGAGCTACTCTATTGATGTCCTATGTGATGAGGCCAAACTCCCTGTAGACTTGCTTAAAGTTGTAATAGAATAAAAAACACCTCCATGATAATATAATATAATATAAGTACATATTTAGTGTCACATTTTCTGCATATACCCAACTTGGTTTACAGATTGGACAAAACCACTAAACAAACCCTTGGAGGTTGACTGGGGGCGGGGGGGAATATGGGGTTGCGGGGGATGGGGGTGCTACCTCCCTGAAATGAGTTCTTGCTGGGTGGAATGTCTGTATTAATGCGTGGCTGTATGGGGCAGGGCTTTAGATTCCTGGATCACTGGGGCCTCTTCTGGAGGAGGTATGACCAGAACAAAGAGGATGGGTTACACCTGAACCCAAAGGGGCCCAATATTCTAGCAGCCAGGTTTAATAGAGCTGCTAGGGAGGGTTTAAGCTAATTTGGCAGGGGAATGGGAACCGGAGTGATGGGGCTGAGGAAGGGGAAAACAGAAATAAATCAAAGATAGTGTGCAACAGAGATGATAGAAAGGACAAGCAGGAAATGAGACATAGTCACAGCCGGTGGGATGAGTTACAGGACAATAGAGAAACAGAAAGCAACAAATAGAGTCATGGTGCAGTTAAAACACAAAGCAGCAGGAATAGATTGTGATTGGGGTGATTTGGATCCTCAGTGATCCTTCGGGCCCTTTTTACACACCCGTCTTTGTAAATGTCCTGAATCATGGGAAGTTCACAACTACGGATGTGTTGGCTGTCCGTCACACTCTCTGCAGGATCCTGTGATTAAGGGAGGTACAGTTCCCATACCAGGCAGTGAAGCAGCCAGTCAGGATGCTCTCAATTGTGCCCCTGTAGAAAGTTCTTAATATATGGGGCCCATTACTGAAGTGAGTGCGACAGTATGCCAGTTGTTCAAGCGTGTTACCTTTGTCTTTTTTTGGTACAGGGACAACCGTGGATAATTTGAAGCAGGAGGGCACTCTACACCAGGACAGGGAGAGATTAAAAATGTCAGTAAACACACCTGCTAGTTGTGCTGCGCACATCCTGGGATACTGTACGGTTCTGCAGCCCTGCAGTTGTCCACTCGTTGGAAACATCTGTGCACTTCAGCCTCAGATGACCAGGTTGCAGGTTATAGTGGTGGCTTTCCTCAGAGGCTCAGAGTCAGTGACACCGAACCGAGCGTACAAGTGATTGAGCTCATCTGGGAGAGAGGCCGTGATGTTGACAGCACCACTATGTTTGTGTTTGAAGTCTGCGATGTATGCAGAGTATCGCGTGTGCTATTCGTTGTGAATCTTGACTCAACCTTGTTCCTGTCAAGGTTGTTTCACAGCCTTGATAACTTTGTGCAGATCATAGCTGCTTTTCTTGAGCTCTAGATTGCTGGCAATGTAAGTTCTATGTCGCATGGTAAGTGCTGCTTATAAACCACTCTATCTATTCCTCTTAATATCTTGTATATCTCTATCATGTCTGCTCTCACCCTCCTTCTCTCCAAAGAGTAAAGCCCTAGCTCCCTTAATCTCTGATCATAATGCATACTGTCTAAACGAGACAGCATCCTGGTAAATCTCATCTGTACCCTTTCCAATGCTTCCACATCCTTCCTATAGTGAGGTGACCAGAACTGGACACAGTACTCCAAGTGTGGCCTAACTAGAGTTTTATAGAGTTGCATCATTACATCGCGACTCTTAAACTCTATCTCTCGACTTATGAAAGTTAATAGCCCATAAGCTTTCTTAACTACCCTATCTATCTGTGAAGCAACTTTCAGGGATCTGTGGACATGTACCCCCAGATCCCTCTGCTCCTTCACACCACCAAGTATTCTGCCATTTACTTTGTACTCTGCCTTAGGGTTTTCCCTTCCAAAGTGTACCACCTCACACTTCTCTGGGTTGAACTTCATCTGCCACTTCTCAGCCCACTTCTACAACTATCAATGTCTATCTGCAATCTTCAACAATCCTCTACACTATCTACAACACCACCAACCTTTGTGTCATCTGCAAACTTGCCAACCCACCCTTCTACCCCCACATCCAGGTCGTTAATAAAAATCATGAAAAGTAGCGGTCCCAGAACCATTCCTTGTGGGATGCCATCAGTCTCAACCCTCCAATCCGAATGTGCTCCCTCCAACACAACCCTCTGCCTTCTACAGGCAAGCCAATTCTGAATCCACCTGGCCAAACATCCCTGGATCCCATGCCTTCTGACTTTCTGACCTTCTGAATAAGCCTACTGTGTGGAACCTTGTCAATAGATAATATCCATTTTGTTTTATGTGGCTGTGATAGGAATTGAATTGACTTCAATTCAACTGTCGGGGAGAAGCTGACAACGATACATGTGGATGCTTCCCTGGTGTTATGGATTCTTGATTACCTGACTGGCAGACCACAGTACCTGCGCTTGCAACATCGTGTGTCCGACAGAGTGATCAGTAGCACTGGGGCTCCACAGGGGACTGTCTTGTCTCCCTTTCTCTTCACCATTTACACATTGGACTTCAACTACTGCACAGAGTCTTGTCATCTTCAGAAGTTTTCTGATGACTCTGCCATAGTTGGATGCATCAGCAAGGGAGATGAGGCTGAGTACAGGGCTACGGTAGGAAACTTTGTCACATGGTGGGAGCAGAATTATCTGCAGCTTCATGTGAAAAAAACTGAGGAGCTGATGGTAGATCTGAGGAGAGCTAAGGTACCGGTGACCCCTGTTTCCCCATCCAGGGGGCCAGTGTGGACATGGTGGATGATTACAGATACCTGGGGATACGAATTGACAATAAACTGGACTGGTCAAAGAACACTGAGGCTGTCTACAAGAAGGGTCAGAGCCGTCTCTGTTTCCTGAGGAGACTGAGGTCCTTTAACATCTACTGGACGATGCTGAGGATGTTCTACGAGTCTGTGGTGGCCAGTGCTATCATGTTTGCTGTTCTGTTCTGGGGCAGCAGGCTGAGGGTAGCAGACACCGACAGAATCAACAAACTCATTCGTAACGCCAGTGATGTTGTGGGGATGGAACTGGACTCTCTCACAGTGGTGTCTGAAAAGAGGATGCTGTCTAAGTTGCATGCCATCTTGGTCAATGTCTCCCATCCACTACATAATGTACTGGTTGGGCACAGGAGTACATTCAGCCAGAGACTCATTCCACCGAGATGCAGCACAGAGCGTCATAGGAAGTCATTCCTGCCTGTGGCCATCAAACTTTTCAACTCCTCCGTTGGAGGGTCAGACACCCTGAGCCAATAGGCTGGTCCTGGACTTATTTTATAATTTACTGGCATAATTTGCATATTACTATTTAACTGTTTATGGATCTATCACTATTTATTATTTATGGTGCAACTGTAACAAAAAACAATTTCCCCCAGGATCAATAAAGTATGACAATGACTATGTCTTTATTTCTTACATCCTTCACATACATGAGGAGTAAAAATCTTTACGTTACGCCTCTGTCTAAATGTGCAATGTGCAATCATAGTAATTTATGTTAAGTAGAACAGTCAGTGTAGCATAGAATACACTCAAATCAGCATGAGTTAATCAGTCAGTCTAGCCGTGTAATATGGAGAAATAATATTTAAGTTAAATTTCATTTAGAGTTTATTTCTACTGGATATGGTGACAACATGCATCTGTTGTAAAGTGTAAGCTTGATGTTCTCTCTTCAGCACTGGTTACCAGTGTAAGCTGGTTGGGAACAAATGCAGAACAGTTCTTGAATGTCTTCTGTTCCTGGCATTTAACATTGATAGCACATAGAAGAAGCGGAGGCAGAATAATATGTGATATTTTGATTACAATCTTTTTCCTCTTTCCAACAAACTATAATTTTATCCCAAAATCAGCAAAGTGGCACCATTTTTCGAAATGCTGATTAGAAAGCAGCCAGTGCGTAAGTGGGGCAGTGAAGGTGTGGAGCTTTGAGGCTTTGACTCGAGAGTTTTGGCAGTTGGTCTGTGCAATCAAGTCAATCAAGATTTGAATAGATCAGCAGAAAGCCGTTGATTAGACAATCAAGATTTGAATAGCTCAGACTCAGCAGAAAGCAGCTGATTGGGCAGTCGAGGTCAGGTGACCAAACATTTTGAAAAGCTCAAACAGGTAAGTAGAGGGATAGCTCAAGCGAAGCGGCCAGTGGAAAGTGGCCAGTGCGTGAGTGGGCCAGTGAAGGAGTGGAGCTTTGAGACTTTGACTCGAGAGGCTTCGACGAGAAGAGGCGGAGGACAAGCTAGCTCGCAGTTAGTTTTTACAATGTCCCCTGAGACGGTGATGTGCCTCTCATGTGAGATGTGGCAGTCTTGGGGGAACTCCCCTCTCCCGCAGTCACATCTGCCAGAAGTGCATACGGCTGGGCGATCTGGAAGACCGTGTAAGGAATCTGGAGCAGCAGCTGGATGACCTTCGACTCATAAGGGAGAATGAGGCAGTCGTAGATGAGAGCTACAGGGAGGTAGTCACACCTAGGCTGTCGGAAGCAGGTAGTTGGGTGACAGTCGGAGGGGGGAAAGTGAAGGTGAGCAGACAGGTAGTGCAGAGCACCCCTGTAGCCATTCCCCTGAATAATAAGTTTACCGTCCTGGATGCTGTTGGCGGGGACAACCGACCAGGTGTGAGCCACGGTGGCGGGGCCTCTGGCACTGAGTCTGACTCTGTGGTGCAGAAGGGTGGGACGGAGAAGAGGAGGGCTGTCGTCATTGGAGACTCTATAGTCAGGGGAGCAGACAAGAGATTTTGTGGACCTGAGAAGGACACCCGCATGGTTTGTTGCCTCCTGGGTGCCAGGGTCCGGGATGTCTCCGACCGGGTGCACGACCTCCTGGTACGAGAGGGAAAGCAACCAGAAGTCGTGATACATGTTGGGACCAACAACATAGGCAGGAAGAGGGATGAGGTCCTGAAGTGTGATTTTCGGGAACTAGGCAGAAAGCTGAAGAACAGGACCTCAAGGGTGGCGTTCTCAGGATTGCTGCCAGTGCTGTGTGACAGTGATGGTAAGAATTGGAGGAGATGGCAGTTGAATGCGTGGCTGAGGAGTTGGTGCAGGGAGCAGGGTTTTAGATTTTTAGATCATTGGGATCTCTTCTGGGGAAGGTGGGACCTGTACAGATTGGATGGGTTGCACCTGAACTTGAGGGGGAGCAATATCCTTGCAAGTAGGTTTGCTAGCATGGTTCGGGAGGGTTTAAACTAATTTGCGAGGGGGATGGGACCCAGAGCGATAGAGCAGTGAAAGAAGTGCATGGAGTAAAGCCAGATCTAACATACAGAGAGGCTTTGAGGAAAGGGAAGCAGAATAAACGGTGTAAAGACAGTAAGCTAGAAGGGCTGAAATGTGTGTACCTCAATGCAAGAAGCATCAGGGACAAAGGTGGTGAACTGAGAGCTTTGGATACATGCATGGAATTATGATGTAGTGGCCATTACAGAGACTTGGCTGGCACCAGGGCAGGAATGGATTCTCAATATTCCTGGATTTCAGTGCTTCAAAAGGGATAGAGAGGGTGGAAAAAAGGGAGGAGGGATGGCATTACTGGTCAGGGATACTATTACAGCTACAGAAAGGGTGGGTAATGTAGCAGGATCCCCTTTTGAGTCAATATGGATGGAAGTCAGGAACAGGAAGGGAGCAGTTACTCTACTGGGGGTATTCTATAGGCCCCCTGGTAGCAGCAGAGATACAGAGAAGCAGATTGGGAGGCAGATTTTGGAAAGATGCAAAAATAACAGGGTTGTTATCATGGGTGACTTTAACTTCCCTAATATTGATTGGCACCTGATTCGTTCCAAGGGTTTAGATGGGGCAGAGTTTGTTAAGTGTGTCCAGGACGGATTCCTGTCACAGTATGTGGACAGGCCGACCAGGGGGAATGCCATACTAGATCTAGTACTAGGTAATGAACCGGGTCAGGTCACAGATCTCTCAGTGGGTGAGCATCTGGGGGACAGTGACCACTGCTCCCTGGCCTTTAGCATTATCATGGAAAAGGATAGAATCAGAGAGGACAGGAAAATTTTTAATTGGGGAAAGGTAAATTATGAGGCTATAAGGCTAGAACTTGCGGGTGTGAATTGGGATGATGTTTTTGCAGGGAAATGTACTATGGACATGTGGTCGATGTCTAGTGATCTCTTGTGGGATGTTAGGGATAAATTTGTCCCGGTGAGGAAGATAAAGAATGGTAGGGTGAAGGAACCATGGGTGACAAGTGAGGTGGAAAATCTAGTCAGGTGGAAGAAGGCAGCATACATGAGGTTTAGGAAGCAAGGATCAGATGGGTCTATTGAGGAATATAGGGAAGCAAGAAAGGAGCTTAAGAAGGGGCTGAGAAGAGCAAGAAGGGGGCATGAGAAGGCCTTGGCGAGTATGGTAAAGGAAAACCCCAAGGCATTCTTCAATTATGTGAAGAACAAAAGGATGACAGGAGTGAAGGTAGGACTGATTAGAGATAAAGGTGGGAAGATGTGCCTGGAGTCTGTGGAAGTGAGCGAGGTCCTCAGTGAATACTTTTCGGTATTCACCAATGAGAGGGAACTTGATCATGGTGAGGACAGTATGAGTGTGGTTGATGTTCTGGAGCATGTTGATATTAAGGGAGAGGAGGTGTTGGAGTTGTTAAAATACATTAGGACAGATGAGTCCCTGGGGCCTGACGGAATATTCCCCAGGCTGCTCCACGAGGTGAGAGAAGAGATTGCTGAGCCTCTGGCTAGGATCTTTATGTCCTCGTTGTCCACGGGAATGGTACCGGAGGATTGGAGGGAGGTGAATGTTGTCCCCTTGTTCAAAAAAGGTAGTAGGGATAGTCCGGGTAATTATAGACCAGTGAGCCTTACGTCTGTGGTGGGAAAGCTGTTGGAAAAGATTCTTAGAGATAGGATCTATAGGCATTTAGAGAATCATGGTCTGATCAGGGACAGTCAGCATGGCTTTGTGAAGGGCAGATTGTGTCTAACAAGCCTGATAGAGTTCTTTGAGGAGGTGACCAGGCATATACATGAGGGTAGTGCAGTGGATGTGATCTATATGGATTTTAGTACGGCATTTGACAAGGTTCCACATGGTAGGCTTATTCAGAAAGTTAGAAGGCATGGGATCCAGGGAAGTTTGGCCAGGTAGATTCAGAATTGGCTTGCCTGCAGAAGGAAGAGGGTGGTGGTGGAGGGAGTACATTCAGATTGGAGGATTGTGACTAGTGGTGTCCCACAAGGATGTGTTCTGGGACCTCTACTTTTCGTGATTTTTATTAACGACCTGGATGTGGGGGTAGAAGGGTGGGTTGGCAAGTTTGCAGATGACACAAAGGTTGGTGGTGTTGTAGATAGTGTAGAGGATTGTCAAAGATTGCAGAGGGACATTGTTAGGATGCAGAAATGGGCTGAGAAGTGGCAGATGGAGTTCAACCTGGAGAAGTGTGAGGCGGTACGCTTTGGAAGGACAAACTCCAAGGCAGAGTACAAAGTAAATGGCAGGATACTTGGAAGTGTGAAAGGGGCAGAGGGGTCTGGGGGTACATGTCCACAGATCCCTGAAAGTTGCCTCACAGGTGGATAGGGTAGGTAAGAAAGCTTATGGGGTGTTAGCTTTCATAAGTCGAGGGATAGAGTTTAAGAGTCGCGATGTAATGATGCAGCTGTATGAAACTCTGGTTAGGCCACACTTGCTGTGTCCAGTTCTGGTCACCTCACTATAGGAAGGATGTGGAAGCATTGGAAAGGGTACAGAGCAGATTTACCAGAATGCTGCCTGGTTTAGAAAGTATGCATTATGATCAGAGATTAAGGGAGCTAGGGCTTTACTCTTTGGAGAGAAGGAGGATGAGAGGAGACATGATAGAGGTGTACAAGATAATAAGAGGAATAGATAGAGTGGATAGCCAGCGCCTCTTCCCCAGGGCACCACTGCTCAATACAAGAGGACATGGCTTTAAGGTAAGTGGTAGGAAGTTCAAGGGGGATATTAGAAGAAGGTTTTTTACTCTGAGAGTGGTTGGTGCATGGAATGCACTGCCTGAGTCAGTGGTGGAGGCAGATACACTGGTGAAGTTTAAGAGACTCCTCGACAGGTATATGGAGGAATTTAAGGTGGGGGCTTATATGGGTGGCAGGGTTTGAGGGTCGGCACAACATTGTGGGCCAAAAGGCCTGTACTGTGCTGTACTATATTCTATGTTCTAAACATAAGGTTATTTTAGTAGATGATTTTAACTTTCCACATATTGACTGGGGCTCCCATACTGTAAAGGGACTAGATTGGATAGTGTTTGTCAAATGTGTTCAGGTAAATTTCCCTAATCAGTGCGTAGAAGTTCCAATGAGACAATGTGTGATACTGGCACTGCTATTAGCCTCTGAAGTCTGTGCACTCAGCTATTATGTAGTAATATGTATTCCAACTTTCATCACTCCACTACAGACAATCTATACCAATATCAGCAAAAAGAAACAGATCGATTCATCACCTAGTCACCTGCGATTTAGTTGGATTTTATGAGCATAGACTGGAAGCCTTGCTGCCCACATAGTGATAATAACTACCCCATGAATACTGACATAACCACTAAGTATGTTAACACACTTATATAGAGGTCATGAAACCATGTGCCAATAAGAATGTTAGGAATTAAATAGCTACCTATAACCTTCAGCTATCTAGAACCTGAACTCTGGGATTCTCTTCCCTCTCTTCCCTACTTTCCTTGTCTCTAACTTCTTTGTTTCCTTCAACAGAACTTGCATGTCAAAAATGTTTTGTTTCATTAAAATATATTGAGCTTATTCAAGTGTGTGCAGCACTGAAGGCGTCTGGCTGAAAGTACTATTCCTTTCCAATATTATGTAAATAGTCCAGTGATCTCTGAACCTGGTAAGTATTATAAACCAGATTTAAAATTCTGCCTCTTAAATATTGTTAGCATTTTGCAAAATTTTTATGCATACTCAATGTTAGGTGAAATTTTATATTTTTGACTACTGGGATTATATGAATGGACCTTTTGATTCTTTGTGGGGGTTCTTCTATTTGTGGAGCTCACAAAAATACAAGTAAATCCTATTATCTCACTCATTCCTGATAGAATCTGTAGAGCATACCATCTTGTCCAGGTGCCCTGTAGCTATTTAATTAATAAGATTCTTACTGACACATGGTTTCATGACCTCTACATATGTTATGGTAAACTTAGCCAAAAATTGCAGTGTCTATTATTCATCCACTTCCTGCCTTCATTGGAAATAGCTGCCATTTTCCAATGCTGTATAGATGTAATCTTGCCTCCTGAATATGTTTAAGTTTTCTGTACAATACAAAAAGTATTACTGTCTTTATGTAGTTAGCAAGCCTTCCAGTTTGTGCTGATAAGATCCCACAAAATAGCAGATGAGTGGATAGTGAATTGATTTTATTTGCTGATATAGGTACAAACATTTAGCCCATCCAAGGATTTCCCACAGTTGCCATAGACCCCTAAATATGCATTTCTTTTGTCTTGCATTATCTATTGCTTTAGCTTTTTGAAACCGTTTCTCATGCATTTCCTTCCAGTTGTTTACAAATATACTGCAAGCTTTCCTATGTCCTTTTAACATTCTTTGAACTTTTCTTCCTTGACTTGGTTATCATTGGCTTCTAAATTCTGTTTTCTTGTCCTTAACTTTACTAGTAATTTCGGCAGCCTTCCCTCATCCGCCTGATTACCCTTGACAGCTGTTATCTTTCTGCAGCATCGTATCCATGCATGCTTGTAAGAACAGCTTAGTTTGGTACGTAGGTGTAATGAAAATTATTTCAAAATGTGTTTGGTGTTCTTTTCTTATTCAGCTCAGTATCTTATATATTCACAAAGAAAGGACAATCACAAGAAAACTTTATTAGAACTAATAAAGCATGAAATACAGAAAGGAAAAACAAACATATACAGTAGTAGCTGTACAGAGATCAAAATAGTACTTTTCATTTCCGTCTCTCTCTCCCTCTCTCCCTATCCCTTCCTCCCTCACCCTCACCCTTTCCCTCTCTCAATATACCTGTCCCTATCTCTTTAGCACTGGCAATGATGGTGATCCAGCCTAAGACTAAAACTCTTCCACCCAGAACCAGGAAAGTACCCTTTTATACTTTTCAAAACCCCCTACACTAGTACTTTTCCATCCCTTGGTGGTATCAGCTGCAGCCCCTTACTTCTTATGACCTCCAGCCCAGCCAAACATATTTTTCGTAATTTTGCACTATTCTGGCTGCAGATCTGCACATTCTTGACTTTCTCAAATCATTGCTGTAGACTTCTTCTCTTGTACTTTCTCTAAACAATCCCTCTAATTCCATACTGATACTAATACCAATCCAAGCTAATACCATTTTGTCTAACAGACTTGCATTTTATTTTGGCATATAACAAGGAAGAATCACATTTAACTCTTCCCTTACAGTAAGGCAAAATTAAAGAGGGAATTACAGAATTTTCTCCTTTTAGAATTATCTAACCATCAGTGTAAATTTGTTCTTATTTTCAGCAGCCGCAGAGTTTCTTAATTTTTCTTTACAATACCACTGTCACCATTCTATGGCTTGGAGCAGTTCTATACTCAAACTCATAAATACTATGACAGAAAATGTGTGTTGCCACTTGATCTCGATTGTTACCTGGGGTGCTCATCTGGAATATCATTTCACTTGTAATCTGTATTGACAGAAGAGTGGGCTGTCATAGTTTCTTTGAAGCACTGTTTCTTTTACTAAAGATTCCAGTTTTTGAGCCATAAGCTAACAAGACAAGTTTCACAAATTTAGCTTTCCTTTTCCTTTAAATAATAAAGACATCTGTTAGTCTTGCGAGACCATGGATCTGCACCTGGAAAGTCTTCACTCTCCAGGGTGCAGGCCCGGGCAAGGTTGTATGGAAGACCGGCAGTTGCCCATGCTGCAAGTCTCCCCTCTCCACGACACCGATGTTGTCCAAGGGAACAGCAAGG
The DNA here is from genome assembly GCF_030028105.1 of Mobula birostris. Lineage (NCBI taxonomy): Eukaryota > Metazoa > Chordata > Chondrichthyes > Myliobatiformes > Myliobatidae > Mobula > Mobula birostris. The sequence goes on along the minus strand of NC_092383.1, from coordinate 45,908,651 downwards.
GCTGATACAGTTTGGCACCAGTGTCATCGCAGAGCACTGTGCGGTTAAATGCCTTGCTCAAGGACACAACACGCTGCCTCAGCTGGGGATCGAACTCACAACCTTCAGATCGCTAGTCCAATGCCTTAACCACTTGGCCACGTGCCCAAGGTCATGTTGAATCAATCCTATAGAGTTTTTTGAGAAAGTTACCAGGAAAGTTGATGAGGGCATGGCGGTGTATGTTGTCTAGGTGGACTTTAGCAAGGGAGACTGGTCAAGGTTTAGTCACTCAGCATTCAAGATGATGTAGTAAAGATGTTTGTCTTTTGTATCAATGATCTCCATGATAATGTGGTTAACTGGATCAGCAAATTTGCAGATCACACTAAGGTTGGGAGTGTAGGGGACAACATGGTATGCTGTCATGGCTTGCAGCGGGATCTGGATCAGCTGGAATAGTGGGCTGCAAAATGTCGGATGGAATATAATGCAGTCAAGTGTGAGGTGTTGCACTTCGGTTGGTTTGGTATTAAACAGTGAACGGCAAGGCACTTTGGAGTACGGTAGAAGAAAAGGATCTGGGCATACAGGTGCATAATTCTTTGAAAGTGGCATCACAGGTTGATAGGGTCGTAAAGAAAGCTTTCGGCACATTAGCCTTCATAAATCAAAGTACAGGAGTACAGGAAATGGGATGTTATGTTGAAGTTGTATAAGACATTGGTTCAAAGTAAATTTATTATCAGAGTACATATACTGTATGTCTCCATGTATAAAATGCTGAGATTTATTTTCCTGCGGGCATACTCAACAAAACTATGGAATTGTAACCATAACAGGATCAATGAAAGGTCACCTGGAGTGCAGAAGACAGCAAACAGTTCTAATGCAAAAACAAATATATAACAATAAATAATGAGAACATGAAATAGCAAGATAAAGAGTCCTTAAAGGGAGGCCAAATTTGGAAAAACTGTGTGCAGTTCTGGTCACCTAACTAAAGGAAAAATGTAAACAAAGGTTAAAAAAGTACAGAGAATATTTACAAGAATGTTGCTGGATCTGGTGGACCTGAGTTATAAGGAAAGATTGAATAGATTGGGACTTTATTCCTTGGAACGTAGAAAATTGAAAGGAGATTTGACAGAGGTATACAGAATTACAAGGAGTATAGATAGGGTAAATGCAAGTAGGCTTTTTCCACTGGGGTTGAGTGGGTCTACAACCAGGGACATGTGGGTTATGGGTTATGGATGAAAAATTTAAGGGGACCATGAGGGGGAAACTTCTTCACTCAGAAGGTCATGAGAGTGTGGAATGAGCTGTTTAGCACATGTGGTGCATGCATGTTTGATTTCAACATTTAAGAGAAGTTTGGATAGGTGCATGGATGGTAGGGGTATGGAGGGCAATGATTTGGCACAAACTAGATGGGCTGAAGGGCCTGTTTCTGTGCTGTACTCTTCTATGATGTTATGACTGTCCATGCTTGACACTCTCAACCAGATATTATCCTAAGGGTGCAGTGTCCCAGTTATTATGTTAACAGGATGATTATACAAAGCTTTGACTAATCATCGGGTTACATTCAGAATTCATCTGGAGAATTTGACTTTGTATATTAATAAATCTAGACTTTTAAAGATAAAGCTGATAGTTTGTGCTGCTGACCATAAAGTTACTTGGTTATAATTTAAAGTTTCGTACTGTCTTCATGGGAGAGAAATCACTCATCTCCACCATTAGTTCTTTATGACACAGAATGTCTATCAGTGTGGTTAACTGTCATCTGGGATGGCAGAGTGATGCATCTAGTGGAGCTACTACCAATTCCAGAGACCTGAATTTGATCTTCACCTTCATAGCTGGTCTTTGTGGAGTTTGTACATTCTCTCTTGACCATATGGGTTCCCCTTTGTGCCTTGATTACCTCCATTACCAAAGATATATGGTTTGGTAGGTTAGGTAACCACAGTAAATTGCCTCTGGTGTATTGGTTAGCATTGAAATCTGAGAATTTTTTTCCCAGATTTATGGATTATATGGGGAATAAATATTGGGATTAATATATGGTTAGTGGAAATGGGCACTTAATGGTTGGCACAGACTGGAGGGCCATTTTACATCTTGATAAGTCTGTGACTATTCTCTGAAATGGCCCAGCAAACTACTCAAAAATGTGGATGGCTAATTAATACAGCACTTGCAAGTGATACCTATATTCATGAATGAACATGGATATAATAACCCACAGATTTACCTGACTTGCACCTTTTATTCGTTGCCAAATGTTGATAGGAGTATGGAAGGTGATGGGTTAAAATGAAAATAATTTATTCAGAAAAGGGTTGGCTATCAATTCGACTTGACAGGTATAAAATTCTGCAATTTAAAGATTCTGCTGAACCCATGATTTAGAACTGGGTCAACTGTAGTTTCAGGGACAGTTTTAATCCTGTGGAGATTTGGGATTTGAATGACCTCGTATATGAGCCATATGTAAAGTCTGAGATACATTTCCATTCTCCTGATACTGAATTACAACTTTATTTACTTAAAATCCAACTGTCTTTTCTAAGTGGCCATACTTCAACAATGACAATTTGTGTAGATATAGGACTAGGATATTGGGATTTTACGTCATTCATTTGTACATAAAATTTGGTAAATTTGAACTGTGTGGAAAACATCATGTCCCAGTACCCAAGAAAGGCCAACCAAAGGTCTAAAATAACTAACGTCCAGTGGCCCTGACCTCACACATTATGAGGGCTGGTCTTGGGTCACCTCCAACTCCTGATCAGATCAGACCTCGATCCCCTGTAGTTTGCCTACCAGGAGTATATTGGAGTCATTGGAGTCGATGATGCTGTCATCTACCTGTTGAGCAGAGCCTACTTCCAGTTGGATAAGCAAGGCAGCACTGTGAGGATCATGTTTTTTTTTATTTCTTGAGTGATTTCAATACATACAGCTCCCACTGTGGCGGGAAAAGCTCTTTTCAATGCAGATTAGAGCTCCCATTGTATCCTGGATAATGGTCTACCTGACTGACAGACCACAATTTGTACAGCTTCAAAGCTGTGTGTCAGACATGGCTATAATCAACACTGGGGCCCCACAGGACTCCCTTCCTGTTTACTCTGTATACCTTGGGCCTTAGATACAACACTAAGTCATGCCATCTGCAGAAATTCTCTGAAGACTCTGCAATAGTTGGATATATAAATGAAGGATGGGAGGATGAATACAAGGCCCTAGTGGAGGACTTTGTCAAATGGTGCAAGCTGAATCATTTGCTGATCAATATCAGTAAGACAAAGGAGATGGTGATGGACTTTAAGAAGACCAAGCTTAACTGCTTCCTGTTTTTGTTGATGGTGATCTGTTCCTGACTGGTTGAATAATAAATTGAGAAACTGAGGAGATGTATAATTTTTTGTTTTCTTTGCTGCATCAATGGGATGGCAGAAAAGAGTTCCTCCCATTTGATGCAGAATATTGATCTGACTGCACCATGAATCTGTGAATTGTCAATATGGTGGTGATTGCTTAATAATGAGGCCGCTCCATACAAAATCAGCAAAAAGAAACCTCAGAAAACTTGTATATAATTCTTTTAATGGTTTTGGGATGGTTTAACAATTGTTCAATAAAATTTTTATAAAATATAACATTTAATTGGAAGCACAAATGCATACTTTTGGTCAACTGTGGGAAATTTGAGGTTCATTTGCCAGGTTAAAGGAAGGGCTTGAGTTCAAGTTGATCTATGACCTCTCCCTGCTGATCCTTTCCTATTCCTGCTCCTTCACCAGAATTCTTCCTTCTGCCCATTGTACTCTTCCGACAAAAATCTTCTGTCACATTTTCTGGATCTTGTCTTCTGCAGTTTTTTTTCTAATTAATGCAACACAATGGCTTAGTTGGTAGCGCTGCTGCCTCATGCCTTCAGAGATCCATGTTCAATACCACCTCTAGTCCTTTACACATGTAGAGTTTGCACTGTATTCTTGTGACTGTGTAGGTTTCCTCCCACATTGTTAAGACATGCACCATTGACAGACTAATTGGGACCTGTTAATTATCCCTAACTGAGTGCCAGATTCAGGGGAGAATAAAATATGATTAGTGCAGAATGAGCTCAACAAGGCTCGGCTCAGCTCGATCCGTGGACAGTGTTTTCTAGCTCGGCGTCGGCAGTTGGTGGCGCTGGCTGTGAATGGTGTGGGGATGTTGGGAAGTAGGAGGATCTGGAAAAGAAACCGGAAATGGAGGGTTCAGATGAGTGTAGGTTGGTGTGAGGAGTTTGGAATGAAGTTGAATCTAGATCTGGAAAATGAAAATGAAACATAATATTGGAGTGATTTCAAATGATGGAGAGGAAGGGCAGGATATTTTCAAAAAGAAGGAAAGAAGACTTCAAGGTATTGTCGACGCAAACACGAGCACGTCCTAACGAAGGGTCTCGGCCCAAGACGTCAACTGTACCTCTTCCTATAGATGCTGCCTGGCCTGCTGCGTTCCACCAGCATTTTGGAGGGTGTTGCTTGAAGGTATTGTTGAAATCCCATTGAATTAACTACAGAGTTGAAATCTGCTACAGGAATATAGATGGTGCTCATACTTTAAGAGGAGGTGATGTGTTAATCATTTGTATGGATAAGAAATAGTGAGAGAGGCATTACATTTGAAGACTTCACTTGGCAAAAAGTTAGTATCATAAGACCTTAAGACATAGGAGCAGAATTAGGCCATTCAGCCCGTTGAGTCTGCTCTGCCATTCCATCATGGCTGATCCCAGATCTCATTCAACCCCAAACACCATAACCTTTGATGCCCTGACCAATCAGGAAACTATCAATTTTTGCATTAAATATACCCACAGTCTTGGCCCACATAGCTGTCTGTGGCAGAGCATTCCACAGATTCACTATTATTTGGCTAGAAAATAAAATCTCCCCTAACCACTGTTCTGAAGGGTTGCCCCTCAATTTTGAGGCTGTGCTCTCTAGTTCTGGGCAACCCCACTATAGGAAACATTCTCTCCATATCCTTTCAACATTTGGTAGGTTTCAATAAGATCCCCTACACTCTTCTCAATTCCGGTGAGTACAGACCCAGAATGCCAAATGCTCTTCATTTGTCAACACCTTCATTCCCAGAGTCATCTTCATGAATTTCCTATGGACTATCTCCAATGACAACACATACTTTTTGAGATATGGAGCCAAAACTGTTGCCGATACTCCAAGTGTGACCTGACCAGTATATTATAAAGCCTCAACATTATCTCCTTGTTTTTATATTCTATTCCCCTTGAAATAAATGCCAACATTGCATTTGCCTTCTTTACCACAGACTCAACCTGTAAATTAACCTTCTGGGAGTCTTGCATGAGGACTCCTAAGTTCCTTTGCACCTCTGATGTTTGAATTTCCTCCCCATTTAGATAATAGTCTGAACTTTTGATCCTTTTACCAAAATGCATTATCATACATTTCCCAACACTGTATTCCATCTGTCACTTTTTGCCTGTTGTTCCAATTTGTCTAGGTCCTGCTGCAATTGCATTGCTTCCTCAGCACTACCTACCCCTCCACCTACCTTAGTATCATCTGGAAATGTTGTCCCAAATCCATCAATTCCATTATCTAAATCACTAGCAAACTATGTGAGAAGTAGCAGTCTTAATCCTGACTCCTGAGGAACACCACTAATTACTGGCAGCCAACCAGAAAAAGCTCCCTTTATTTCCACTCACTGCCTCCTGCCTGTTAGCCATTCCTCTATCCATGCCAGTATCTTTCCTGTAACACCATGGGATTTTATCGTGTTAAGCAGCCTCGTGTGTGGCACCTTATCAAATGCCTTGTGAAAATTCAAGTAAATGACATTCACTGCCTTTGTTTTGTCCACCCTGCTTATTACTTCTTCGAAGAACTTTGAACAAGTTTGTCAGGCAAGCTTTCCATTAACAGAAATCATGCTAAATATATTTTATCATCGGTCTCCAGGTACACTGAAGCCTCATGCTTAATAATGTGCTCTAGCATATCCCAAGCACTGAGGTTAGGCTAACTGGTCTATAATGTCCTTTCTTTTGCCTTCCTCCCTTCTTAAAGAGTGGAGTGACATTTACTATTTTCTGTGATTCTTGAAAGATCATAACCAATGCATATGCTACCTCTACAGCAATCTCTTTCAGAACTCTGGGATGTAGTCCATCTCATCCAGGTGATTTATCCATCTTAAGGCCTTTGAGTTTGCCTAGCACTTTTTCCTTTGTAATATCAATGACACTCACTCCTGCTCCCTGACAGTTATGGACCTCTGGCACACCTCTAGTGTTTTCCACAATGGAGACTGATGCAAAGTACCCATTAAGTTCATCTGCTATTTCTTTGTCCCCTATTACTACTGTTACGTACCCTGTAACTGGGTTGCCAAACCAGCAGAAATGGAACGCTTGTTGGAGTCTGTGATTACTAGGAACTAATAAAGTTTTATTAAAGAAATAAGTAATACAGTACACTAATTGCAAGGATATAAATGTAACAGGTTAGCAATGATAATACACACATATACGCAGAAATAGGGTAATAGGAAACAATCAAGCTCTATTGCAGTCTAGTGGTAAAATGATCAGTCTTAAGTGAAGCAGAGTTCAGTTCAGCTTAGTACAGTTCGCAGTAATCGCTGTTGTGCCATTGGAGAGAGAGCGAGAGAGAGAGAGAGGGAGGGGGATGCAATTTGATTCAGGCAGACCTTTGATGTCTTCGCAGTTGGTTTTGCGTGGACCCTTTTATGTCTTCTATCCTGCTGTGGTCACTGACTGTGACCCCTCCATTCCGGATACGATCGTTCTTCCATGGTGAACCTGGCTCCCAGGCAAGGGTGGACACACACACCAGGTTCCCACCAATCGTACCTTTACACCCTGTGAGCCTATGGTTGGTACCCGTGAACTGGACCTCCAAATTCCCACCACCTTGTGGGGGCACACCACTCTTTCCAGGATCTCGTTATCTCGTGGTCTTGTGGTGTCATGTGCCTTAGCGAACCTGCTCTTTTTATCCCCCTGCTGGGGTATCACCTGTCCATCAACTTCAAACAGTTCAGGTTCAAAGTAACTGGTCTGTCAATATTCTGAATTGCGTTTCTTTTCCGTTAATGCCTCTTTCCTCTCTTATTAGCATTTTGAATGTTTCTCCATTGTCTCTCTTATCTCTCCAATTAGCATCAATCGTCCAATAGCTTGGTTTGGCATCACACTACCTCACCAGCATCATTTTCCAGTGGTCCAATGTGTCTCCTGTGATCTGACACCAACCTGATTTTCCCAATCCCCTTGCATATTGAAGTCCCCTGATACAATTGTGACATTACCCTTATTACGTGCCCTTTCCAGCTCCCTTTATAGTTTCAGCCCCACATCTTGGCTCCCATTTGGCAGTCTATATATGCTTCCCATAATGGTTTTTTTACCCTTGCAGTTTTTTGACTCCATCCACAAAGATTTGACATTCTCTGATCCTATGTCACCTCTTTCTAAAGATGTAATTCCATCTCCTTCCAACAGAGCCACACTACCACCTATACCTTCCTCCCTATCCTTTCGATACAAAGTATATCCTTTGATATCAAGCACCCGATTATGATCTTCATTCAGCCACGACTCAGTGATGCCCCAATGTCATACCGACCAATCTCTCATTGTGTCAGGAGTTCATCAAGCTTATTCTGAATACTATGTGCATTTAAATGCATCCTGTATTCTTTGCCCTTTAGAATTTTGCCTCTGTGGCATCATTTACCTCTTTGCCTTGACTGCATTTCTACCCAATCATTGGCTTATCATAGAAACATAGAAAACCTACAGCACAATACAGGCCCTTCAGCTCACAAAGTTGTGCCGAACATGTCCCTACCTTAGAAATTACTAGGCTTACCTATAGCCCTCTATTTTTCTAAGCTCCATGTACCTATCCAAAAGTCTCTTAAAAGACCCTATTGTATTCACATCCACCACCATTGCCGGCAGCCCATTCCACGCACTCACCACTCTCTGAGTAAGAAACTTACCCCTGACATCTCCTCTGTATCTTCTCCCCAGCACCTTAAACCTGTGTCCTCTGGTGGCAACCATTTCAGCCCTGGGAAAAAGCCTCTGACTATCCACACGATCAATGCTTCTCATCATCTTAAACACCTCTATCAGGTCACCTCTCATCCTCCATCGCTCCAATGAGAAAAAGCCGAGTTCACTCAGCCTATTCTCATAAGGCATGCCCCCCAATCCAGGCAACATCCTTGTAAATCTTCTCTACACCCTTTCTATGGCTTCCACATCCTTCCTGTAGTGAGGCAACCAGAACTGAGCACAGTACTTCAAGTGGGGTCTGACCAGGGTCCTATATAGCTGCAACATTACCTCTCGGCTCCTAAATTTAATTCCACGATTGGTGAAGGCCAGTACACCATATGCCTTCTTAACCACAGAATCAACCTGCGCAGCTGCTTTGAGCGTCCTATGGACTCGGACCCCAAGATCCCCCTGATCCTCCACATTCGAAGAAGGAAGTCTGAGAATCGGAGCGGGGGTGCGGAGGAAGCCATTTTTGAATTTTTTTTTCCATCGGCGTACAGAGAGGCGGGACTGCGCAGGCGTGTGACGTCGGGCAGTGAAGCGCGGAAGATTTAAAAGGAACACAGCCTCATACAGCGGGCAGCATAGTTTGAGGGCTGTGGAGTGAGCCCGGAGTAGAGTGATGGTTTAAGGGCTTCGGCTCAACGGGCTTAGGCGGAAACAGGCAAGGTGAGGAAGGTTTGGTATTCATTTTTTGTTATTTGAGGAGAGGGGCAGTATGAGTGTGAGGGCAGTTTGTTGTTCTCGGTGCCGGATGTGGGAGGCACTGGAGTCTCCAAGCCTCCCGGACGTCTACATCGGCACCAGGTGCGCCAAGATGCAACTCCTAGGGACCGCGTTAGGGAACTGGAGCTGCAGCTCGATGACCTTCATCTGGTCAGAGAGACTGAGGAGTTGATAGAGAGGAGTTACAGGCAGGTGGTCACACCGGGGCCACAGGAGGCAGACAAGTGGATCACGGTTAGGAGGGGGAAGGGGAAGGGTCAGGTAATAGAGATTACCCTGGTGGCTGTGCCCCTTGACAATAGGTACTCCTGTTTGAGTACTGTTGGGGGGGGACGGCTTACCAGGGGGAAGTGACAGTGGCTGTGCCAATGGCACAGAGTCCGGCCCTGTAGCTCAGAAGGGTAGGGAAAGGAAGAGGAGGGCAGTAGTAATAGGGGACTCTGTAGTAAGGGGGTCAGATAGGCGATCCTGTGGACGCAGTCCAGGGACCCGGATGGTAGTTTGCCTCCCTGGTGCCAGGGTCCGGAATATTTCTGATCGTGTCCAAGATATCCTGAAGTGGGAGGGTGAGGAGCCAGAGGTCGTGGTACATATAGGTACCAAAGACATAGGTAGGAAAAGGGAAGAGGTCCTGAAAGGAGAATATAGGCAGTTAGGAAGGGAGTTGAGAAAAAGGACCACAAAGGTAGTAATCTCGGGATTACTGCATGTGCCACGCGACAGTGAGAGTAGAAATGCAATGAGGTGGAGGACAAATGCGTGGCTGAGGGATTGGAGTAGGGGGCAGGGATTCAAGCTTTTGGATCATTGGGACCTCTTTTGGCGCAGGTGTGACCTGTACAAAAAGGACAGGTTACACTTAAATCCTAGGGGGACCAATATTCTGGCAGGGAGATTTGCGAGGGCTACTGAGATGACTTTAAACTAGAATGGTTGGCGGGTGGGAATCAAATTAAAGAGACTTGGAGAGAGGAGGTTAGTTCACAACAGGGGGATGGGAACCAGTGTAGAGAGACAGAGGGGTGAAAATGAGGGTAGAAGCAAAAAGTAGTAAGGTGAAAAGTATAAGTGGCAGGCCGGCAAATCCAGGGCAAAAATCAAAAAGTGCTACTTTTCAACATAATTGTATAAGGGCTAAGAGTGTTGTAAAAGCAAACCTGAAGGCTTTGTGTGTCAATGCAAGGAGCATTTGTAACAAGGTGGATGAATTAAAAGTGCAGATTGTTATTAATGAATATGATATAGTTGGGATCACAGAGACATGGCTCCAGGGTGACCAAGGCTCAACATTCAGAGATATTCAATATTCAGGAGGGATAGACATGAAAGAAAAGGAGGTGGGGTAGCATTGCTGGTTAAAGAGGAGATTAACGCAATAGAAAGGAAGGACTTTAGCCGGGAAGATGTGGAATCGATATGGGTAGAGCTGCATAACACTACGGGGCAGAAAACGCTGGTGGGAGTTGTGTACCGGCCACCTAACAGTAGTAGTGAGGTTGGAGATGGTATTAAACAGGAAATTAGAAATGTGTGCAATAAAGGAACAGCAGTTATAATGGGTGACTTCAATCTACATTTCGATTGGGTGAACCAAATTGGTAAGGGTGCTGAGGAAGAGGTTTTCTTGGAATGTATGCGGGATAGTTTTCTGAACCAATATGTCAAGGAACCAACTAGAGAGCAAGCCATTCTAGACTGGGTATTGAGCAATGAGGAAGTGTTAGTTAGCAATCTTGTCGTGAGAGGCCCCTTGGGTAAGAGTGACCATAATATGGTGGAATTCTTCATTAAGATGGAGAGTGACATAGTTAATTCAAAAACAAAGGTTCTGAACTTAAAGAAGGGTAACTTTGAAGGTGTGAGACGTGAATTAGCTAAGCTAGACTGGCAAATGACACTTAAAGGGTTGACGGTGGATATGCAATGGCAAGCATTTAAAGATTGCATGGATGAACTACAACAATTGTTCATCCCAGTTTGGCAAAAGAATAAATCAAGGAAGGTAGTGCACCCATGGCTGACAAGGGAAATAAGGGATAGTATCAATTCCAAAGAAGAACCATACAAATTAGCCAGAAAAAGTGGCTCACCTGAGGACTGGGAGAAATTCAGAGTCCAGCAGAGGAGGACAAAGGGCTTAATTAGGAAGGGGAAAAAAGATTATGAGAAAAAACTGGCAGGGAACATAAAAACTGACTGTAAAAGCTTTTATAGATATGTGAAAAGGAAAAGATTGGTTAAGACAAATGTAGGTCCCCTACAGACAGAAACAGGTGAATTGATTACGGGGAGCAAGGACATGGCAGACGAATTGAATAACTACTTTGGTTCTGTCTTCACTAAGGAAGACATAAATAATCTTCCAGAAATAGTAGGGGACAGAGGGTCCAGTGAGATGGAGGAACTGAGGGAAATACATGTTAGTAGGGAAGTGGTGTTAGATAAATTGAAGGGATTAAAGGCAGATAAATCCCCAGGGCCAGATGGTCTGCATCCCAGAGTGCTTAAGGAAGTAGCCCAGGAAATAGTGGATGCATTAGTGATAATTTTTCAAAACTCTTTAGATTCTGGACTAGATCCTGAGGATTGGAGGGTGGCTAATGTAACCCCACTTTTTAAAAAGGAGGGAGAGAGAAACCGGGGAATTATAGACCGGTTAGCCTAGTATCGGTGGTGGGGAAAATGCTACAGTCAGTTATCAGAGATGTGATAACAGTACATTTGGCAAGCGGTGAAATCATCGGACAAAGTCAGCATGGTTTGTGAAAGGAAAATCATGTCTGACGAATCTCATAGAATTTTTTGAGGATGTAAGTAGTCAAAAGGCTTTTGACAAGGTCCCACACAGGAGATTAATGTGCAAACTTAAAGCACATGGTATTGGGGGTAAGGTATTGATGTGGATAGAGAATTGGTTGGCAGACAGGAAGCAAAGAGTGGGAATAAAGGGGACCTTTTCAGAATGGCAGGCAGTGACTAGTGGGGTACCGCAAGGCTCAGTGCTGGGACCCCAGATGTTCACAATGTATATTAATGACTTAGATGAGGGAATTAAATGCAGCATCTCCAAGTTTGTGGATGACAGGAAGCTGGGCGGCAGTGTTAGCTGTGAGGAAGATGCTAGGAGGATGCAGGGTGACTTGGATAGGTTAGGTGAGTGGGCAAATTCATGGCAGATGCAATTTAATGTGGATAAATGTGAGGTTATCCACTTTGGTGGCAAAAACAGGAAAACAGATTATTATCTGAATGGTGGCCGATTAGGAAAAGGGGAGGTGCAACAAGACCTGGGTGTCATTATACACCAGTCATTGAAAGTGGGCATGCAGCTACAGCAGGCGGTGAAAAAGGCGAATGGTATGCTGGCATTCATAGCAAGAGGATTTGAGTACAGGAGCAGGGAGGTACTACTGCAGTTGTACAAGGCCTTGGTGCGACCACACCTGGAGTATTGTGTGCAGTTTTGGTCCCCTAATCTGAGGAAAGACATCCTTGCCATAGAGGATATACAAAGAAGGTTCACCAGATTGATTCCTGGGATGGCAGAACTTTCATATGATGATAGACTGGATCGACTAGGCTTATACTCTCTGGAATTTAGAAGATTGAGGGGGGATCGTATTGAAACATATAAAATTCTAAAAGGATTGGACAGGCTGGATGCAGGAAGATTGTTCCCGATGTTGGGGAAGTCCAGAATGAGGGGTCACAGATTGAGGATAAAGGGGAAGCCTTTTAGGACCGAGATTAGGAAAAACTTCTTCACACAGAGAGTGGTGAATCTGTGGAATTCTCTGCTACAGGAAACAGTTGAGGCCAGTTCATTGGCTATATTTAAGAGGGAGTTAGATATGGCCCTTGTGGCTAAAGGGATCAGGTGGTATGGGGGGAAGGCTGGTACAGGGTTCTGAGTTGGATGATCAGCCATGATCATACTGAATGGTGGTGCAGGCTCGAAGGGCCGAATGGCCTACTCCTGCACCTATTTTCTATGTTTCTATGTTACTGCCAAGAGTCTTACCATTAATACTATACTCTGCCATCATATTTGACCTACCAAAATGAACCACTTCACTTCTTCCTTACATTCATATTACATTCATCATCTACTTGTAAACCTACTGGCTTATCCTTAGCTCTGTCATACTGGTTCCCGTCCATCTGTGATATTAGTTCAGACCACTCCCAATCGTTCTAGCAAACCTGCCTGCAAAGGTATTATTTCCCCTCAGATTCAAGTGCAACCTGTCCCTTTTTTACAGGTCACACTTGCCCTAGAAAAGGTCCCAGTGATCTAGAAATCTGAATCCCTGCTTCCTGCTCCAATTCTTCAGCCACACGTTTATCTGCCACCTTATTCTATTCCTATGCTCACTGTCACGTGGCACAGCTAGCAATCCGGAGATCACTACCCTTGAGTTCCTGCTTCTCAACTTCCTTCCTAACTCCCTGTGTTCTTTTTAGAGGGCCTCTTTCCTTTTCTACCAATGTCGTTGGTATCAATCTGTACTACAACTTCTGGAAGCTCATCCTTCCTTTTCAGGTTATTATGGATGCGTTCAGAAACATTGTGGATCCTGTCACCTGGGAGGAAAACTATCATCTGTGTGTCTTTTATGTGTCAACAGAATCACCTATCTGTCCCCCTAACTATAGAGTCCCCTGTTACTGATGTCATCCTCTTCAGTTCCCTACCCTTCTGAGCCATAGGGCCTGACTCAGTGCCAGAGGCATGGCTGCTGTTGCTTCCGCCAGGTAGTACTCAAAATGCAGTACTTATTGTTAAGGGGTACAGCCACAGAGGTGTTCTCCACTCTCTGATGTTTTCCCTTCTCTCTCTTGACAGTCACCCATTTATCTGTCTCCTTTAGCTTCCCTGTAGCTCCTGCCTTACCACTTTGACTCAGACCACTCCGACAATGACCACTCCAATAGACAGTACCTCTCTTTTATGGGGACTGGGTCTTTCAAGCTCTGATTTGGACCAGCACGGGAATGTTTCTACTGTGTCTGTGCTGCTGTCCGGTAAAAGGCAGGTATCTATGTTACCTAATGAAAATAGAGGTATTGGGGGTGTTGTAATGTGTGTTCTGGTGGAGATTTTGATAGAGGAGGTTAAATCTCATTTATTGGAAGGCAAAGGCGGTAAAGAGTTTGCAAGTAGTCAGAAATGGGTAAACAATGGATAGTTTATCTGTATTGATATATTTTGATGAGTGAAGCTCTCTGATAAAGATAGTTAGGGGTATTTTAGTTATAATCTATGAGCTTATATTCCACCTCTGCTTAGATGTTACAAATGTCAGAGATTTGGACATGTTGCGTCAGTATGTTGTGGGAAACTAAGGTGTAGTAAGTGTGGTAGGGAACATAAATATGAAGATTGTGAAGAAGGTGTAAAGTTTAATTGTTGTAATTAAAGAGGAGAACATAGTTCAGCTTATGGAGGATGTGAAGTGCTTAAAAAGGCAGCTGAAGTTCTACAGGTTAAAGTACAGTTAGGTGTATTTTATGCAGAAAGTTAAACTGAATATTGATAAAGTATTGACAGTCAGAGAACAGAATGTGAGGTCAGTGACTATATGTCAGCATCACAGTTTCTTACTAAAGATACTTTATTAGTTGATAAAATAAGTTTGTGGTGTCTATAACGGATGTGGTGAATTGTACTGCTCAGGCATCCAGTCATACTGAGAAAAGTAAAATTATTGTGAAAAATATCTTGGTATAACTGGTGTTATGTGGGAAGCTGTAAATGAAGCTCTGATAGGTGGGTTATCTGTATATCATTTTCACTGTGAAGGTACATAATGGGATTAAGAAAATTGCAGTGGAATACGAGAAGCCTAATTTCTAATGGTCAAGACTTCTAAGAAGTTTATTTCTGATTTATCAGATCTACCCGATATTATACGTATTCAGGGAACCTTGTTGTTACCACACTTAAGATTTTCTTTGCAGGATTATATTGAATAGGGGTTATAGAGGGGGTGAGGGGGTGGTGTTGCAAGTTTGATAAGGAAAGGGATAGGATATAACATTTCAAGTGTAAATGAAGTGTATGAGGTACTTGTAGTAGAAATATTTGATTCAACAGTATTAAAATGGTAAATTTTTAAAACAAATTGTGAAAAGCTTTTGATTGATTTGTTAGAAAATATACGTAGCTCTAGCTCACTAAGTGTTGTGTGGGGATTTTAATGTACATTGTTCACTGTGGGATTGTTCACAGAATGATGGTAATGGTTTGATTGTAGAATTTTGAGATATTTCTCATCTTGTGTGTCTTAATGATGGTAGGGGTACAATATTTAATGTTCATAATAGTTCTGAAACTGGTATAGATTTACTTTAGTTTGAAACATTCTGGCTGGAGTGAGTGGGTAGGATGTCGTGGGAGATCAAACATCGGTGGGTTATCATTTTCCTATGTTTATAAGCTTGGATTTGGATTTATAAAGCGAACAGGAGGCCACTTTTAGGAGGTGGAATTCTGGCAAAGCAAATAGGGAGAAGTTTAAGATTTTATCTGATGAACCTCTGTCAAGGCTGAATATTGAGGATGATATGGATTTCTGCAATGAAAGGTTATGTCACATTATTCATCAAATTGTGGTGGAAGTGATTCCTATTAAAAAGGGCATTAATAGGAGAAAGACTGTACCATGGACTGAGGAGTGTGCAGAGGCAATTAGGGAGAGAAATAAGGTGTTCAGGAAAGTTAAGAGATGACCTTATTAAGTATAAAAGGGTACGAGACGTGGTGAGGAAAGTGGTGAAGTTTGTGAAAAAAGTTTACTGGAGGTCATATTGTGATAGTATTGGAAGGGATATTAAACTTGAAGGTGCTTGAAGTATGATTAAGAAAATGGGGGATTCATAAGGTTAATAACATTCTAGTATTGATTGAAGAAGGTAATACGATGTTACTGAAATAGAAAAGATTGAGTTACTGGCTCGGTCATTTGCTGCAATTCATAATCAAGATAATTTCAGTGAAGAGGCTAAACCATATCAAGATAAGGCTTCCAGTGAATACCCTGATGTGTTGGAAGCCAGCTGTAACAATGATAGTATTAGTGATGTAGAGTTCTCTTTTTGTGAATTCAAGAAAGCTTTTAATAGGACAGGTCAGACGGCTCCAGGAAAGGATGATATATGTTATTGTATGTTTAAACGTATAGGTGACAACTCTTTTGAGATAATATTACATTTTTAAATTATATTTGAACTTTTGGCCATCTTCTCTCTTCTTGGAAAATAGCAGTAGTCGTGCCTATTCTATAACCTGGGAAACCCCTGTCAAATCCTTCCAGTTATAGACCAATATCATTAACACACCAATTGTGTAAACTTAAGGAATATTTGATAATAGGGCGGTTGAATTATATTTTGGAAAAGAGAGGTGATAAAGTGTTTTAACATAGCAGATTTTGGAAAGTTTGGATAGTACAGGTAAGTGAAGTTGTAATAGCAGTATTTTTGATGCTGAAAAAGCTTATGATATTTAATGGAAAGAAAGTCTTTTGTTTAAATTGTGGAACTTAGAAGTCAGAAGAAAGCTATGTAATTTTTTTCTGAGTGTTTTTATTTAGACAGTCTATGCAGGTAAGGTGAGTAAGGTATAGTCGGGCTTCTATGAGATAGAGAATGGGACCACACAAGGCAGTATTTGTAGCCCCGTATTGTTTAATATTATGATTAATGATATTTTCTCTTGAGATAGGTACTGGGGTGGGTAAATTACTTTTTGCAGATGATGGATTAGATTAGATGTAAAAATTTCAATTTAACTGTAGATAAGATGCACTTAGTGATTAATAAGGTTGAACAATGGGGTTTTAAGCTTTCAGTAGCTAAAACTCAAGCTGTGTGTTTTACAAAGGGTATCAATAGACCTGCACTGGATTTGAAATTATACAGTCAAACTCTTGAAGAAGTGTCAGTGGTAAGATTTCTCGCTGTGTGGCTGGATAAAATCTGACATGGAAACACCGTATCAGTAAAATAATTGATAGATGTAAAGTAACATTAAATATCCCCACGCAAACACGAGGAAGTCTACAGGTGCTGGAATTTCAAGCAACACTCATTAAAGTTGCTGGTGAATGCAGCAGGCCAGGCAGCATCTCTAGGAAGAGGTACGGTCGATGTTTCGGGCCGAGACTCTTTGTCAGGACTAACTGAAAGAAGAGCTAGTAAGAGATTTGAAAGTGGGAGGGGGAGGGGGAGATCCGAAATGATAGGAGAAGACAGGAGGGGGAGGGATGGAGCCAAGACCTGGACAGTTGATTGGCAAAAGGGATATGAGAGGAGCATGGGACAGAAGGCCTAGGGAGAAAGAAAAGGCGGGGGGGGGGAAGCCCAGAGGATGGGCAAGGGGTATCGTCACAGGGACAGAGGGAGAAAAAGGAGAGAGAGAAAAAGAATGTATATAAATAAATAACGGGAGGGGTACGAGGGGGAGGTGGGGCATTAGCAGAAGTTTGAGAAGTCAGTGTTCATGCCATCAGGTTGGAGGCTACCCAGATGAAATATAAGATGGTGTTCCTCCAACCTGAGTGTAGCTTCATCTTTACAGTAGAGGAGGCCGTGGATAGACATATCAGAATGGGAATGGGATGTGGAATTAAAATGTGTGGCCACTGAGAGATCCTGATTTTGCTCCTGGGCCCTCAGAGGCTCCATCTTTCTCTCACCCCAACCCACCCCTCTCCATTGACACCACCAGCCTCCCTCCCCCTCCCCCCTCTGATCCCACTTCTCATCCGTGCCGGGTCTTTACCATCCCCTCTGACCTTCAACTGTCTGAAGCAGAGCACTCTGTCCTCAGTAAGGGCCTCACCTTTGTCCCCCTTCACCCACACCACAGCAAGTTCCGCGTTCGCAATGACATGGAACTTTTCTTCCGCTGGCTCCATCTTCGAGCCTACTTCTTCGGCAGGGACTCTTCCACTCTCACCGATGACTTCCTTCTCCCCTCTTCAACCCTCCTCCTCTTCATGGACATCCCGCTCTGGTCTTCTGCCTGCTCTGGATCTCTTTATTGCTAACTGCCAACGGGACATCAACCGTCTCGACTTCACAGCACCTTGTTCCAATTCCAACCTCACTCCTTCCAAATGCTCTGCTCTCCACTTCCTCCGCACTAATCCTAACCTTACTATAAAACCCGCTGATAAGGGGGGTGCTGTTGTAATCTGGCATACTGATCTGCACCTTTCCGAGGCACAGTGACAACTTGCGGATACCTTCTCTTATTTACCTCTCGATCGTGACCCCACTAAGGAGCACCAGGCCATTGTCTCCCACACCATCACCGACTTTATCCGCTCAGGGGGTCTCCCATCCACTGCTACCAACCTTATAGTTCCCACACCCTGCACTTCACATTTCTACCTCCTACCCAAGATCCACAAACCTGCCTGTCCTGGTAGACCTATTGTCTTAACTTGCTTCTGCCCTACCAAACTCATTTAGGTTAGATAAGATTAGATTATGAGGACACGCAGTCCTCTTTTATTGTCATTTAGTAATGCATGCATTACTAAATGACAATAAAAGAGGACTGCATGTTCTCAAAATCTAATCTAATCTAATGTTCCTCTGGTGTAATATCACAGAAACACAAGACAGACCAAGACTGAAAAACTGACAAAAAACACATAATTATAACATATAGTTACAACAGTGCAAAAAATACCATAACTTGATGAAGAACAGGCCATGGGCACGGTAAAAAAGTTCAAAGTCTCTCGAAAGTCCCACATCGCATGCAGACAGGATAAGGAAGAAAACTCTCCCTGCCATGTCCGACCACAGTCCGACTCTGAGTCATCCGAAAACTTCGAACCTCCGACCAGCCTCTGATACCGAGCACCGAGCACCATCTCTGCCAAGCACTTCGACTCCAGCCCCGGCCACCAGCAGCAGGCAAAGCCGAGGATTAGGGGCCTTCCCTCCAGAGATTCTCGATCGACAGTAGCCGCGCCAACAAACTGGGCATTTCAGAAATTTCTCCAGATGTTCCTCCGTGCTTCTCACGGCTGTCTCCGTTAAATCAGAATTGTGCAAGGTCCCGATTTAACAAATACGGTATCATTTCACCAGAGAGGCTATGCGCACTGCGTCACGCCGCCATCTTTCCTCCTGCTATGCATACTTCGCCCCTTGTTCAATCCCTTCCTACCTATGTTCGTGACATTTCTCACATTCTGAAACTTTTTGATGATTTTATGTTCCCTGGCCCCCACCGCTTTATTTTCACTATGGATGTCCCTATATACTTCCATCCCCCATCAGCAAGGTCTCAAAGCTCTCTGCTTCTTTTTGGATTCCAGACCTAACCAGTTCCCCTCTACCACCACTCTGCTCCGTCTAGCGGAATTAATCCTTACTCTTCATAATTTCTCCTTTGGCTCCTCCCCACTTCCTCCAAACTAAAGGTGTAACCATGGGCATCTGTATGGGTCCTAGTTATGCCTGCCTTTTTGTTGGCTTTGTGGAACAATCTATGTTCCAAACCTATTCTGGTATCTGTCCCCCACTCTTCCTTCGCTACATCGACGGCTGCATTGATGCTGCTTCCTGCATGCAAGCTGAGCTCGTTGACTTCATTAACTTTGCCTCCAACTTTCACCCTGCCCTTAAGTTTACCTGGTCCATTTCTGACACCTCCCTCCCCTTTCTAGATCTTTCTGTGTCTATCTCTGGAGCCAGTTTATCTACCGATGTCTACTATAAGCCTACTGACTCTCACAGCTATCTGGACTATTCCTCTTCTCACCCTGTCTATTGCAAAAGTGCCACCCCCTTCTCGCAATTCCTCCATCTCCGCCGCATCTGCTGTCAGGATGAGGCTTTTCATTCCAGGCTGAAGGAGATGTCCTCCTTTTTTAAAGAAAGGGGCTTCCCTTCCTCCACCATCAATTCCACTCTCGAACGCATCTCCCCCATTTCATGCACGTCTGCTCTCACTCCATCCTCCCACCACCCCACTAGGAATAGGGTTCCCCTTGTCCTCACCTACCACCCCACCAGCCTCCGGGTCCAACATATAATTCTCCTTAACTTCTGCCACCTCTAATGAGATCCCACCACTAAGCACATCTTTCCCTCCCCCCCCTGCTTTCCACAGGGATCGCTCCCTACGCAACTCTCTTGTCCATTCGTCCCCCCCATCCCTCCCCACCGATCTCCCTCCTGGTACTTATCCTTGTAAGGGGAACTAGTACTACACATGCCCTTACACTTCCTCCCTCACTACCATTCAGGGCCCCAGACAGTCTTTCCAGTTGAGGCGACACTTCACCTGTGAGTCGGCCGGGGTGATATACTGCATCCGGTGCTCCCAATGTGGCCTTCTATATATTGGCGAGACCCGACACAGACTGGGAGATCGTTAAGCTGAACACCTACGCTCTGTCCACCAGAGAAAGCAGGATCGCCCGGTGGCCACACATTTTAATTCCACGTCCCATTCCCTTTCTGATATGTCTATCCACAGCCTCCTCTACTGTAAAGATGAAGCCACACCCAGGTTGGAGGAACAACACCTTATATTCCGTCTGGGTAGCATCCAACCTGATGGCATGAACATTGACTTCTCAAACTTCCGCTAATTCCCCACCTCCCCCTCGTACCCCTTCCATTATTTATTTATATACACATATTCTTTCTCTCTCTCTCTCTCTCTCTCTCCTTTTTCTCCCTCTGTCCCCCTCACTATACCCCTTGCCCATCCTTTGGGCTTCCCCCCTCCCTCCTTTCTTTCTCCCTGGGCCTCCTGTCCCATGATCCTCTCATATCCATTTTGCCAATCAACTGTCCAGCTCTTGGCTCCATCCCTCCCCCTCCGGTCTTCTCCTATCATTTTGGATCTCCCCCTCCCCCTCCCACTTTCAAATCTCTTTTTATCTCTTCTTCCAGTTAGTCCTGACGTACCTCATCCTAGAGATGCTGCCTGGCCTGCTGCGTTCACCATTAAATATCCTCAGGTGCCTATGTTGGTATTCTTGGAGTGCTACATGAAAATCACTGTTGACCATTTATAATTGTTTAATCTGTACTTGATTAAGACTGTGAGACTTATAGATGAGCTTCATCTTCAAATTTGAAATGTTTGGATGTGAAACATGCACAGGCTTTAAGACTGTGAGCTAGTGCAGTGAGGTAGTCTTCTCTTTGGGCTTTACTGGTTGAAATGGGACAATTACCCTCACAGATTTGGAGGTTGAGGTTGACGTTAACATACTGGATTCAGTTGACTCGCAGAGAGCTGATCACCCTATTAAAAGTGTATTGGAAGACTGTTGGGAACATCACAAGAAGAGTGTTTTTAGTTTGGGTGGCTGGGTTCTTATCATGCTAGGAATATGGGTATGCTGGTTTATGCAGTATGTCCAACTGTAGGTTTAACAGTAACCCCATCTTGGTTTTTTCAATGACTTTAGTTGATTTTAGGTTGCCTGCTTTTTTTTTTGAAGTATAAGGATCCTGATATGCCTGAGTGTCTGCAGGCTCATCAATATGTTAAGGAAAATTATTATGATATGCTAGCCATTTTTACTGATGGATTAAATAATAATGGGGATGTTGGTATGACTGTTTTTGTGACTGAATTGTAGGTAACAATAAAGAAATAACTTACTAACGATTGGTTGCCATCATTTTGGGCTTACAGTGGGTAGAGGGAATTTTTCCTTGCAAAGTTGTAATTTGTTCAAATTAATTTTTGGGTTTGATTAGTCTTAAAACAAATGATTCTAATAGTGGGCCAGATTTGCTGCTGGAAGCTCTTTAAACTTCATTTCATATTCAAAGTTGCCATAATCCCCTAATTCTTAACCCCACCAACCCCCTAGTTTCTGATTTGCTAAGTGGAACGTCTATATCCACAGATGAACTTTTAACAGATTTTTTTGCCAAACAATCAACTTGCTCATTCCACTCTATATGCAGAGACCTGTAAACCAATATTTTTAGTATGAAATGAAGTTTAAAGAGCTTCTAGCAGAAAATCTGACCCACTGTTAGAATGCAGGCTTCACTACCACCTTTGGGGGTTGATAGATTTCATTTAAAAAAATTGATTAAATTATGGAAGTGACTTTAATTCACAATATTGTCTTTCATTATTTACAATCTATAAGGCATTTTGGGGTAATTTAGTTTTCATCTGATAAAGAACTAGTAGGGGTTTTATTTCCCAAATCTCTGCACCAAACTCCGGTCCAGTTGGTGGATGTAATGCACCTTTAAATTGGATTGCCAACTGTCATTAAAAGTCAGAAAAGGAGTGCAATTAGGTACTTGGCTGTCAATATGGACTTGGGAGACCAAAGGGCATGTTCTATAAATACGACTCCAAGAGTGAAATAGGAAAGGAATAAGACATCACAACAACTTAAAGTATTTATCGAAATTGGCATCAGCCCATTGTACAATGTATTCGAGATTACCTCCACTGTGTTGATGCTACTTTACACCATGTTTTAGTGATTTGTAGGTGTAGAAACATAACATATAGCGGTAGAAGAATCATGTTAGTAAGCTACTAGTAACAATCAATGTTACGTTTGTCTTGATGTCAGAGGATTTCTTCATCCCATTGTTCACCCCATTGAGGCCAGTTCATTGGCTATATTTAAGAGGGAGTTAGATATGGCCCTTGTGGCTACGGGGATCAGGGGGTATGGAGGGAAGGCTGGTGCGGGGTTCTGAGTTGGATGATCAGCCATGATCATAATAAATGGCGGTGCAGGCTCGAAGGGCCGAATGGCCTACTCCTGCACCTATTTTCTATGTTTCTGTAAGCTGGAACTTTCCTTTTAAAAAAGATAATGCAGTAGCTGAGGCCAACTTGATATATAGCTTGTCGTCTACGGAGCATGAAATATTCAATGATTGTGTGTACCTCCTTTTCCACAAAATATTTGATTTTATTGTTTGTCAATATTTAATTGGTTTACACTGACAACATTCCCACAGAATTGTATACCAGGTCTCCTGACACCCACTGCTATATCAACTTAATGAGGAAACTGACTATTGAGAAATATGTGCCAAAATTATTTTTGCTAGCATTCACATGGTTCAGATTTCAAGATGGAAGCTATTTTAATAGTGTGTTAACTATTGGTGCAAAGAAGATGTCATGGAAATCAGCACAGGATGAAATAAGTCCATGTAGTTACCTGAACTGGGTGTATGTTATCAGCCAACAATAATGTACCTGTAAAATTTAATTAGAATTCATTACATAGAACAACAGTCATGTAAAGCATTAATTTAGAAAAAAATCATTATAACCAGCATTTATTATCCATTTCCAGTTGTTCTTAAGAAGGTGGTAGTGAACTATCTCTTTGAGGCTCCACACATAAAAGTTGCTGGTGAATGCAGCAGGCCAGGCAGTATCTATAGAGAGAGGTACAGTCGACGTTTTGGGCCGAGCCCCTTCGTCAGGACTAACTGAAAGAAGAGCTAGTAAGATCTTTAAAATGGGAGGGGGAGGGGGAGATCCAAAATGATAGGAGAAGACAGGAGGGGGAGGGATGGAGCCAAGAGCTGGACAGTTGATTGGCAAAAGGAATATGAGAGGATCATGGGACGGGAGGCCCAGGGAGAAGAAAAGAGGGAGTGGGGAAGCCTAGAGGATGGGCAATAATGGATGGGGTATGAAGGGGAGGTGGGGCATTAATGGAAGTTAGAGAAGCCAATGTTCATACCATCAGGTTGGAGGCTACCCAGACGGAATATAAGGTGTTGTTCCTCCAACCTGAGTGTGGCTTCATCTTTACAGTAGAGGAGGCTGTGGATAGACACATCAGAATGGGAATAGGGCATGGAATTAAAATGTGTGGCCACTGGGAGATCCTGCTTTCTCTGGCGGACAGAGCATAGGTGTTCAGCGAAACGGTCTCCCAGTTTGCGTTGGGTGTCGCCAATATATAGAAGGCCTCATCGGGAGCACCTGATGCAGTATATCACCCCAGCTGACTCACAGGTGAAGTGTCGCCTCACCTGGAAGGACTGTCTGGGGCCCTGAATGGTAGTGAGGGAGGAAGTGTAAAGGCACGTGTAGCAGTTGTTCCGCTTACAAGGATAAGTGCCGGGAGGGAGATCGGTGGGGAGGGATGGGGGGACGAATGGCAAAGTATAGCTCCAACACCATACACCAGTTTGCTGATTAGATTAGGTTAGATTCAATTTTATTGTCATTGTGCTGAGTACAGATACACAGCCAATGAAATGTAGTTAGCATCTCATCAGAAATACAAAAAATAGTGTTATTTACAAAATAACTGCGAATAAAAAGTAAGTGCTACAGCATACAAATATAAAAGTACTGAGACAGTACAATATGGGTGCAATACTCCTCAGCGCTGTGATGTGAGGGTCACAGCCTCAGGTAAGAAGCTCTTCCTGTGCCTGCTGGTTTGGGAGCAGAGGCTCCTGATAGCGCTTACCGGATGGGAGGAGAGTAAAAAGTCCATGGTTAGGGTGAGATGCATCCTTGATAATGCTTTTCGCCCTGCCCAGGTGGTGTTATGGTAGATGTTCTCAATGGTGGGCAATTGGGTGCCAATAATCCGCTGGGCCGTTTTCACCACACGCTGGAGTGCTTTGCAGTCTGATACGGGACAATTGCCATACCACACTGAGATGCAGTTGGTGGGTATGCTCTCAATGGTACAGCAGTAAAAGCCCATCAGTATCCTGGGACAGAGGTGAGCTTTCTTGATGCTCTGCAGGAAATAAAGGTGCTGTTGTGCATTTTTGATGAGGATGGAGGAGTTCAGGGACCAGGTAAGATCCTCGGAAATGTGGACACCAAGGAATTTGAAGCTTGATACACGCTCCACTACAGCTCCGTTGATGTAGTAGGTGTGGCTCCTAGCATGCCTGAAGTCCACAATGATCTCCTTTGTCTTCTGGGTGTTAAGGGCCAGGTTGTTGTTGGCACACTACGCGGCCAGGTGATGACACCATTGTTGTGGACGGTATGAAAGGTGGAGATGAATCAGCATACAGGAGGGTGATTGAAAATTTGGCTGAGTGGTGTATTAACAACAACCTCTCATTCAATGTCAATAAGACCGAGGAACTGATTGTAGACTTCAGGAGAGAGAAACCAGAGGTCCATGAGCCTGTAATAATCAGAGGATCAGAGGTGGAAAGGGCCAGTCACTTTAAATTCCTGAGTGTCACTATCTCAGATATCCTGTCCTAGACCCATCATAAAGATATAATTGCAAAGAAAGCATGAACACACCTGTACCTCCTCAGGAGTCTGCGAAGATGCGGCATCTCATCAAAAACCTTGGTAAACGTGCGTGGTGGAAGCTGACTGCATTACAGCCTGGTATGGGTACACCAATATCTTTGAGCGGAAACTCCTACAAAAGGTAGTGGATTTGGCCCAGTACATTGCAGGTAAAACCCTCCCAACCATTGAGCACATCTACATGAAAAATTACTGTGGAAAAACAGCACCGTCATCAAAGATCCTCCCCACCTGTTGCCATCAGATAAAAGGTACAAGTGCCTGAGGACTCTCACCACCAGGTTCAAGAACAGTTACTACCCCTCAACCATCAGGCTCTTGAACAAAAGGAATAACTACACTCCTTTAAGGACTCTGTTATCTTGTTATTTCATTTATATCTGCATTTGCTCAGTTTGATGTCCATTGATCCTGTTTGTAGTTACTGTTCTATACATTTGCTAAGTATGCCCTCAGAAAAAGAATCTCAGTGTTGTATGTGGTGACATGTGTACTCCAATAATAAATTTTACTTTGAACGTTGAACTTTGAAGTTGAAATGCTCAGGAATAATTTGCTCCCTGCCTGTTTTTACATTATGATCAGTCACAGAATTCATTCCACTTTATTCCACTCCAATTTTAGTTTTTCTGTACTGATGATGGAGCAGTGCCAACAGAAAACGTGAGGATAGCAAACTTAAGGATATCGTTGGTGCTAACTTGACCAGAGATTTGTGTTTGGTATAGTAAAAAGACTTAAAATTACTGCGAGCTACAAAATAAATAAATAGTGAAAAAGAGGATGAAAGAAAGATTCATGGGTTGTATTTGATCCATATCCTTCTATTCCCTGAACTTCCATGTGTCAAAAGACTTTTAAATACCACTGTTGTATCTAATTCTCCCACAGTCATTGACACACATTCCAGGCACCCACCACTCTGTATATAAAAAAAAAGCTTGCCTTTCACATATTTTTAAATTTACCCCTCTCACTTTAAATATATGCCCTAGTATTTAGCATTTCTATCTTGGGAAAAAGATTCTGACTACCTACCCTGTCTCTATCAGGTCACCCCTAAGCTTCTGATGCCCCATTTGTTAAACCTTTCCTTGTCGCTCATTCATTAAGTACCTAGCAGCTGCCATCATATAGCATTACCCACTGCACACTGACTGAGACTATGCAAATGAAATAAGATGCATTTAAAATCTCTCAATACCCCTGCTGTCAAAGTGTGGTAATTCACTGTGCCTCGCTGGAGCAGGGTAGCTTCATCTGGTTCCATTATCTGATCCCTTATGTCTTTCCAAGCAATTTTCAATTGTCCAGCTCGGACGCTGAAGCTAGTTGTAGCATTTCAGCTAAGCAGTTAATTGAGCATTCAGTGGATTGAAATCAACCTTGCTCCAAACTTACAGGTACTCACTTGCATAAGGAGAGCCTTTATGTCAGTGGACTGGATTGCAACATCTAGGAAGCTGTAATAAGTGAGGTACAGTGTCTGTTGTATTGTCGGCAAATAAACTTCCACCAAAAATAGGTATTAGGCTATTGAGAGAACTCATAATTTATAGAGCTGATGAAGTAACAGATACATTGCAGTAACAAATGCTAAAACAATTTTGAAGTCAGGAATCATCTGGAGGAAATAGATTGGGTTAAGTAGAATGACTTGGAAGAATACTTAAAAAGTAAAGGTGGAGTGCTATTTTCAAGAGCATAAGTCTGAAAATTCATTGCTTGGTGATTTATTTTCTTTTAGTTCAAGGTGTACCAAATTAATTTCTTCTACAGTGGAACAAGACTACAATGATTCTTGGATAGAATCTGCTCTGAAACTTCAACCAGACATTTCTAGTTGTGATTTTTACCCATAGGATGTCATAGTTTCCACTTCCACAGACTTGGTTAATATGCAGGCCTCTAATATTTTGTCTGGGAGCCACTGAGATCCATGGACAAAATGACTGTTGATGCATTACACAATAACTATTAATCTCCAACCAGATTTCCTATCTCCTTCCTACATGCTGACTTATTACCACATTTGATCCTGCCTACGATAGTGGACTCATCAGCAAACTTAAATACGGCCTTGGAGCTGTTCTTAACCACACAATCATAAGTGCAAAACAAGTGTAAATTTCTGCAGTAACATATGAGTTACAGTATAAAATGGTATCAGCTTATCAATGTTCAAGTGTCTTTAAGTGTTCAAAGATACTTTAAATGTTTAAGTGACAAGTGGAATACAATGTTGAGAAATGTATGATAATGCATTTTGATAAACAGAACAAAAGTGCAGACTATTATCTAAATAGGGAGAAAATTCAAATTGCAGAGGTGCAAAGGGACTTGGAGTCCTCGTGCAAGACTCTCAGAAAGTAATTTACAGGTTGAGTCTGTGGTAAAGAAAGCAAATGTAATGTTGACATTCATTTCAAGGGCAATAGAATATAAAAACAAGAAGATAATGCTGAGGCTTTATAAGATACTAGTCAGGCCACACTTGAGGTACTGTCAACAGTTTGGGGCTCCATATCTCAGAAAGCATGTGTTGTCATTGGACAGAGTCCAGAGGTAGTTCACGAGGATGATTCTAGGAATGAAGGGGTTAATGTATGAGAGCATTTGGCAATTTAGAAGAATGCAGGGGGATCTCATTGAAACATACCAAATGTTGAAAGGACTAGGTAAGGTGGATGTGAAGAGGATGTTTCCTATAGTGGGTGGAGCAGACTTGATGGGCTGAATGGTCTATTTCTGCTCCTATATCTTATATCGTGTCCAGAACTAGAGGGCACAGCCTCAAATCTCCACGGCTCAATTTACAACCTCCTGAAAACTTAAACAGAGGAATTGATTTTCATCCAAAGATAATGGAGTACTGCTCCAGAATATGTGGTTTTTTAAAACTTGTAGCACTCGATGCAAATCACTTAATATAAAATTCATTTTAAAGTTCTCCTTTGCTAATAATTTCTATCAAACTATTGCATTGTAGAATTTAACGGGCACTGTTTTATAACCAGTGGATGACATTGCATGAATTGCATAAATTGCATGACATTAATTAATTTAAGTAAGTTGCACTAATTGAATTAAGGAAAGAATTATCAAATATAGTAACCAGTAAATAGTGGCAGATTAACACTCGCTGATGTTGTGTATGCCTGGATTTAGCTACAGTAGCCCCTTGCCATAAGTTAAGATGATTGACAGTGCAAATAGTAATTTGTGTCATGTTATAACCACCATACTTTTGCCAGCTAGATACTGGCACATCTTTGGGTACTGATACTAATGCACAAGCAGTAGTCTCTTGATGTTATTAGTGCATGAATTTAGCATCTAGTTTCTGGAGCACTTTTTTATACAATGTCAGGACCAACTGATACTGTACAGAATAAAGAACAGGATTGGATGGTTTCAGTTAGTGCATACCTTCAGAATATGCAATCAGCAAACAAGTTCAAACCAGAGTTTTATGTCAAGGTAACAAATATTGCAAGATTCCTTATTTAATAAGGGGTTTGTCTTTAATGCTATGATAGAGAGTAACCATCCACAGAAGCAACTGACTTTGTACCAAATCTAAGGTTAAGTGGTATGGTACAAGAAGTTTTCTTTATTCAGAGATAAAAATTGAAGTCATTATCATGTATTTATGTCAGAATTTGACTTCGCAATGATTGAAATGAATGTTGAAATGACATTTAAATAATTATCTATGATTATGCATGCACCATGCCAATAGTAGCTATTTATGTAGGAATTTTCAAAGATATAATTCATTTTTTTCACCAGCTCTACAATGTTTGGAGTTGTTTTTCACTTGGTTTAAATTAAATTTGATTACTTAAGATTCCATTCAGGAAGGTATTAACACTTAGACTCAAGATTCTGATAACTAAAGTACTTATTCACTTTATCATATATGAATGGACAAGAAAATTATATTAATTTAGAATATCTAATATCTAATATATTATTTCCTCTTCCCCTTGGTTCTTTTTCAGATAACAATTCTGTGGATCAACAGGTTCTAACTTGATGTGTTTCATCTTCCATGAACTATCATTTAAATTTTGTTGCATTGTTATGTGTTTCTGTAGTAAAGATGTTTATTTCCCATCCTATTGTCTCGCATGGAACTCACCTTTGTAAATCGAATTTCTCTTGTCTTCATATGTTTAATATATGGTGCAGTTGTAAACAGGACATCTGTCGCTGAAAATAAACTTTCACAAACATACTTCTTCATAATATATTTCATAAAAAAGCAAAAAGAAAAGATGTGGAATGTCTCATAAAGATACATATTTATCTTTTAGGTCTTAATAATGTTATTCTTTATTAAAGGCTCAGCTCTCAAGTGGAAATGTTTTTGGTGCGTCTAGCCTTTCTAACCTCAAGACCCCAGGAGGGTGAGTAAACATCATACTCAATGGATTTCTAAAATAAATTTCACATAAAAATTGTTGTTGCTAATTAAAAAGAAAACTGTTATCTCTTTATCTTGAATCGTCTACTTAGAGAAGACAACTATTAAAAGCACAACAAATTATTGTTAAGGTCAGACAGCACTGATGGTGGAGACTGAATGGCAGACCTGTAAGCAGAACAATATTGAAGGTGTTCTGGAATATGAATTAGCACCATGAAAAGGCTTCACGTAATGTGTAATCCTACATTGGTGCAAGTTCTTATTTTATATTTTACATATTGCTGAAAATCAGTATTTAGAAATGTTTCGGTTATCCCAGAATGAGGCTCCTTTATGCAGAATAATTAAGAGTGATTTTTTGCAGAGGATATCATGACTTACAAAACTGAATGAGAATTTTTAGGAGTTAATTTAGAAAATTGATGAAGGCAGAGCAGTAGTCATTGAAAATGCGGATTTAAGTACATTTTTGACAAGGTCCCATGTGGTAGGTTGGTCCAGCAGGTTAAGGCATGAGGTATCTGAGGCATTTTGGCAAACAGTATCCTAATTGGCTTGCTGATGGAAGATAGAGGGTAATAATATATGGGAGTTTCTTTTACTGGAAGTCTGTAACAAGTGGTGAATGTTGGTTGCATTATACATCTATGACATATGAGAATGTAGATGGTCTGATACTAAGTTTGCAAATAACATGAAAATTGATGAAGTCATAGAAAGCAAAGAAGGTTGCTTAAGGATACAGTGGATCAACTAGAGAGTTGGCATATGGAAATTAATCCAGACACATGTGAGGCAATGCACTTTGGGAAGTTAAATTCTAGTGGAAACATGTTGAATAACTAACAGGGATCTCATAAGTGTTAATAGACAAAGAGAATTTGAGGTGCCAACTCATAATTCCCTGAAATGGAGACACGTCTACAGAGGGGAGTGAAGATTTCATTTGCTATGCTTGCCTTCGTTGGTCAAGGCATTGAGTATAAGAGTCACAACATTAGTTTTCAACTTCAAAAAGCATTGCCTAGAGTATATATAGTGCAATGTGTACAGCTCTTTTCACTACTCTACAAGAAGGATGTGGTAGCAATAGAGAGAGTGCAGAAGCGATTCACCAGGTTGTTGCCTGGAGTAGAGGGCAGTAGTTATAAGCAGAGACTGGATAGCTTGGATTTATTCTCATCGAAATGTAGGAGGCTGAGAGGCGACCTTTTAGAGATTTGTAAAGTTATGAGGAGCATAGCTAGGACAGTTAGAGTAGTTTACACTAGAATAGAGTGGACAGGTTTAAGGTGAGAAATCTGAGGGTTAAGTTATAAATATGTAATGCCCTGGTTAACATGGTTCATTTTTTTTCTCTGTTTTGCATTTCTTTTCTCCGTGTAAGCTGCTTGTTTGGGTTACTGTTGCAAATAAGAGATAGGAGAAATGTGTGTCATCTATTCGAGATGAACAGATTCAGGGGAGGTTTCTCTGGTGAGGGACACTAAGGTTGGGCTTTGGGCTTTTGAGAGGAGAGAAGGGGTGGGTGGAGTTGACCCAGAGTGGGGCTGGGAGTCGACGAAGCCTAGAGAGATTGAAGGAGGATCGGCGAAGGGGAAACCATGAACTCCAATTTGTGCACATTAGACTGTTTCATTTAAAGTGGCCCACTCCTTTTTTTGCTTTTTCGTTATTAATCCTTTAGTCAAATTAAGAATTATAAAGCTATATCTTTTAATTGTATGCGGTATACTGTCTGTTAATTCCTGATTATTATTTGTAACAGGGTAACAAATCACGCAACATCCTTACAAACAGGGGGATTTGGGAGTTTTGCATTTCAGTCTCCCATGTTTGGTGGGGCCAGAGGGTATCTTCCCTAGACTTAGACAGCTGATGGAACCAGAATGTTACAAATACAAGAGATTCTGCATCTTCAGAAATGATAGAATGGCAGAGCAGACTTGATGGGATGAATTGTCAAATTCTACTCTTATGTCTTATGGTCTTTGTCTTAAGATCAACACACAAAAGGCTGGAGTAGCTCAGTAAGTCAGGAGGCATATGTAGAGGGAAATAAACAGTCGATTTTTCTGCTCAAGATCCTTCTGGAAAGGAGGGGGCAGAAAGCAGAATGAGAAGTTAGGGGGATAGGAAGGAGTACAGGCCTGCAGGTGATAGGTGAAGCTAGGTGAGAAGGAGGGTTGCTGGAGAGGGTGGATGAAGTGAGAAGCTAGGAGGTGGTAGGTGGAAAAAGCAATGGGCTGAAGAAGAAGGAATCAATTAGGAGAGGAAAGTGGGTCCTTTTTCAGTAAAGGAGTGGAGGGATATGGCACTAATGTGAGGAAAATTGGAATTGTGTGGATAAGCAACATGGTCAATGTAGATACGGTTGACTGAAAAGATCCATTTCTGTGTTGTACAATTTTATTAATTCAGTGCTCTTGATTGATTTTTTTGTAGAGAATGCTCTGCACTTTTTGGAAATCTGAAATAAATAAGAAATTTTTGGAAGTTCAATAACCAGACAGTATCTCTGCCAAGAAAGAGTTGTGCTTAGAAATTGAATTGGTTTGTGCTTAAATTTTTTCCAACCTCATGTGATTGTTTGAAAATCAGTTTCTCCCAAAGAAAACTGAACTCACATCCATTCTCATCATTATGTTCAAGTTCAAATCTATTGTCATCTGATTGTACAACCAAACAAAACAATTTTTCTCTGGACTATGGTAAACCAACAAAAATATATATCATACACAGCACATAAAACAAAATATAACCATAAATAAATTAATAAAATATAATTCAAAATCTATGTAGAGTGCAGCACAGGTAAACAGTTGACAATAAATAGTAAATGGTACTGTAGACAGTATGCAGTCATACCTGTCAGGAGTTCTGAGGCACCCTTGCAATCCTACATCAGAAGGGACATGTGATGATGTCATTTCCTGTGCAACATCCTTTTAGGCATTGTCCTAAGTGTTGCTGTCATTGGGACCCTGTTGTTGTAATTGCATAGTGACAGCCTGGAAGATGTGCAGGGAAGTAAGGTGCCTGAACCATTTGGCCCTTCCACTCCTTCATTGCACCATTGCACCAATGATATTACTCAATCTTCAATGGCAGTCCTCACAGGTTTCCTATGGAGTGTGTGTATGTTAATGCTGATTTGAGGTTCTCTGACTTCAAGAGGCAATATCAGCAAAGAAACAGGCTAGTGCAAACATGGAGAAGTGGCCAAGCTCATTCTCCGTCTTTTTCTTTTGATCTTTCTGGGAGCCCAAGGTTCAAAAATTTCACTACATTTCACATTCCACAAGTACACTTAATGTTTATTTTTTAATCAATGTTTCACTTACGAACATTTTTATTGTTAAATAAAAAGTTCATTGATGTAGCATTTACATAATTTAGTATGTACCAAGACATACAGTATTTAAAATAATAATTCTTGTTGAAGACAGTTTTACTTATTTCAATTGTCAGTAAACTCAGCAAAATACAAGGCAGAAATATTAGATTACTCTAAATCTGTACCCATTGACGGTAATAGTTAAGAGGTAATAGTTAAAAAAAAATGCGAGAAGCATTCTTTAAATTTAATTACAAGAAAAACTTTACCGTATAACAATATAACAACTACAGTACGAAACAGGCCATCTCAGCCCGTCTAGTCCGTGCTGAACTCATACTCTCACCTAGTCCCACCGACCTGCACTCAGCCCATAACCCTCCATTCCTTTCCTGTCTATATAGCTATCAAATTTACAAATTGGAATGTAATCAAGTTTCAAATGCCAGCATTGAAACTGGAAGGGTTCTAATATTTGAAAATCAACAAATTGCAGATGCTACAAATTTTAAATAAAACACCGGAAGCTGTCAGTAGGTCAGGTGAAAAAGTGAAACAAATACAACATTTTGGGTTGATGACCTTTCAACAGAAAAGTTAAATTCCTAGTTCTGTTGAAAGTTGCTGGCCTGGAGCAGTAATCCTATGTCTCTTTATGTTCTCTTGCCTGCTGAATATTTCCAGCATTTAAATTTGGTTTAGATCTGTTAAATAATTTTGCAATTAGAATACACACTGATCATTTAGAGATTAATTAGAAACTCTTAATGTTGGAATGTACTATATAATTCTTGAAGGCTTTAGATCAGCTGACCAGAACAGTTTTGTTGTTTTTTGAAATGCAGATAATCTCTCCTATATATAAAAATTAGTAAATAAAGTTGTAATTATTGGTTTGAATTACCTTAATCTAATCAAAGCTTCTCTATCTCAGAGTTGCAAAGATAAATTTAGGCTGTGGGTAATTTTGGTGAGGTGTAGGTTGAAAGAATGTGTTGTTCCCTTTTATGGGGTGCCTTTTAGAGAGATTCCTGCCTGAAGGCACCTGCTGGCCATTTCATCAGACTAAAGCCTACAAAGAGTTAAATGCAATAGGGAGGTGACAGGAAGCACTGGAGGGGTGGTGGTTGATCAAACAAGTGATCTCCATTGCCAGATTGAAGGCAGTATCATGGGGTGGTTGTACTGGTGGAATCATCTGATGGGTAGATTGGATTCAGCATTGTTCCAAATAGTGGGTGTGGATAAATTTAGTGAGCTGCTTGCTGTGTTTGAACAAGCACCCCTTCTCCTCTTTGGCCCACATGCAATGGTATAAAATCATCCAAATCCTTCAAGCTGACGTTTATTCATTGTTCATTATTATCCCCGAACAGGGGAGCATGATAATCTGCCTCCGATAGTTAGACAGTATGAATCATCGACTGCCTGGATCGCCTTCATTGAAGGACTTAATGAACATAAGGATTTTTATGACAGTGGTTTCGTGGTTGCTCTTATGATGACAATGAATGTACTCATTCTCGAATCCTAAACTTCAGTCAAGACCTTAAGTCTTATTAGTTACGTGTCTATTAGTACCCTCATTTAGGGAGATTTCACTGTGTCCACGTATTTCAAAGACTAAGTTACTTAATAACTGGAGACTGAGCAATAAGAACCTAGTTATTGATAAGCAACTTGAACCTTGGACAATTTCTTCTGTTGTGCTGAAAAGCTGAAGTTGACAATAAACATTCTGGGCTGCACAGTGATTATTCATCACACTGTTACTGATACTAGCTTCTTATTACTGATTCACTTCATTACTTATATTTGAATTCTCCAGATGTTATGGCAGCAGAGTGTAGTGGTGGATTGGTGTTTTTGAAAACTGTATCATCTGATATACAATGGATATCGCTAATGGGACCTTTGTTCTTTGCAACAAATATATAAGTGACTTGAATGAGAATGTAGATAAATTGTTTAACAGGTTTGTAGACAACACGACAATTGATAGAGCCGTTAATAGCGAAGAAGGCTGTCTAAGGCTACTGTGGGATATAGATCAGCTGTAAAGCTGGGCAGAACAGTGGAAGATGGAATTTAATTCATTCAAGTGCAAGGTGATGCAGTTTGGGAAGTCCAGGTTGAGATAGGTGTGTTGGATGTACAGAAGGACCTTGAGATGCAAATCTGTAGCTGACTGAAGGTGGTGACACAGGTGGATAGAATCTGCTTGGCTTCTTAGGCTGAGGCATTGAGTATAAGAGTAGAGTTGACATGTTGCAGCTGTAGAAAACATTGCTTAACTTCAAGTTCATGTTTAATTGCCATTCAACCAGACATGAATATAGCCATATGGCACAGCATTTCTCTGGGGCTAAGGTGCCAACTACCTTGCAGCACAACTAAGAGAGCAAACACATTTAAGATGTCAGTAAAATACAGTCACACAGTAAAAATGTAGTCCAAGAGCCCGAGTCCATGAATGTTGCAGAACTGCAGTCAAACACAATATAGCTTGTCTTTGCTCCAACAATCTGCAAAACACAATATAGCTTGTCTTTGCTCCAACAATCTCCGAAACACAATACAGCTTGTCTTTGCTCCAACAATCTCCAAAACACAATCAAGCCAAAAAGAACAAGCAGAAGGTGTAGAAAAAGTGAAATAATTGAAGAGATTGGCTATCTGAAAGATGTCGCTCAAGGAATCATTAATCACTGGCACCATCTTGACCTGCAGGAGCTTGCAAATGAAAAGTTTTATTTAAAAAGGATAGCAACATCTTTGGTTGACCCCATAGAAGCCGTTGGAATCGAACATGCTGTTGTCTTATTGAAAGACTGCATTTGGAGCATCATGTACAGTTCTGTTCATTGCACTAATGGAAGGATGAGGTTGTAATAGTGGGAGTGCAGAAGAGATTCACCAGGATGTTGTCTAAAATGGAGAGCTGTAGTAATAAAGAGAGATCTGATGCATAAGGATTTCAAACAGAGTTGAAGGTTTTCTAGAGGTAGTAGACATAGATATAGCACTTAGAAGGTTCCAGGGCAGATACTTAGAAAGACATAGAGGAACATGGGGCTAATGTAGATAAATGAGATTAGCACAGATAGTCATCATGGCTGGAATGGATCAGGTGGCTTAAAGGAGCCCATTCTGTACAATTTTGTGATTCTACAGTTCTATATGATTCTAGATCAATGGCTCACACCTGCAGAGCTTAGTCTGATGACATAACCACTGTTTTGCTGTACCTCTTGGACTGAGCATTTCTTCTCTCCTTTCAGCCCAGAAGCTGGTTGCTCTTTGTATACAATAAAATGTCTGTTAAGATGAAGAATGACAACACTATAATATTCAGGTGAACGAAGCATCTTGTGTTTCTGGTGAAACTGGAAGTGGATGGCTTTAAAACCGGTTTGATTCTGATTCTAGATTTTTGCACTTTGGCCTTAAGCTATGTCCTGATCAATCTATTTTTGAAAGCTGAGCTTCTGGCACGAGTCTAATGTCTAATGGCAGATAGAGTTCAACCTGGAGAAGTGTGTGGTGGTACACATTGGAAGGACATACTCCAAGGCAGAGTTCAAAGTAAATAGCAGGATACTTGGTAGTATGGAGGAGCAGAGGGATCTGGGGGTACGTGTCCATAGATCCCTGAAAGTTGCCTCACAGGTAGGTAGAGTAGTTAAGAAAGCTTATGAGGTGTTAGCTTTCGAGGGATAGAGTTTAAGAGTCGCAGGGTAATGACACAACTCTGTAAAACTCTGGTTAGGCCACACTTGGAGTACTGTGTCCAGTTCTGGTCGCCTCACTGTAGGAAGGATGTGGAAGCATTGGAAAAGGTACAGAGGAGATTTACCAGGACGCTGCCTGGTTTAGAGAGTATGCATTATGATCAGAGATTGAGGGAGCTAGGGCTTTACTCTTTGGAGAGAAGGAGGATGAGAGGAGACATGATAGAAGTATACAAGATATTAAGAGGAATAGATAGAGTGGACAGCCAGCGCCTCTTCCCCAGGGCACCACTGCCCAGTACAAGAGGACATGGCTTTAAGGTAAGGGGTGGAAAGTTCAAGGGGGATATTAGAGGAAGGTTTTTTTACTCAGAGAGTGGTTAATGCGTGGAATGCAGTGCCTGAGTCAGTGGCAGAGGCAGATACACTAGTGAAATTTAAGAGACTACTAGACAGGTAAATGGAGGAATTTAAGGTGGGGGGTTATATGGGAGGTAGGGTTTGAGGGTCGGCACAACATTGTGGGCCGAAGAGCCTGTACTGTGCTGTACTATGTTCTATGTTCAAGGGAAAGATAGATGCACTGCAGAAGTGTATTGGATTCTGTGTACCTCAAACTAAGGAATATTATTGTGAATTGCTCACTTAAACCAAACACACCCCTGTGCGACTCTTAAGATTCAAAATCTACTCTCTCATGTTTCTAATAAATCGTCATTGCAATGCGATGTTGAAAGTTAAGGCTTTACAAAGGAGACAGGATTGATGCAGCATCTTGTCAATCATAATTCACTGTAGACCCCAGACAGGAAAGCATAATCATGTTTTGAAACTTTGGTGAGAAAGGAAAATCAGCTGCTCCTTAGAGGAGCCAGAGGAATGATGAGTGGAAATATAGTCCATGAAGGCAAGTCAGGCTATAATAGACAAAAAATCGGAAAATTGAGGTCAGACAGCTCCTGGGGAAAGCGAAACAGAGCTACTGTTTTGGTCTGAGATTCCTCATTAGAACTGCGATATATGCTTGAGTGGTAACCAGTAAGGAATAGTGGGATAAACATCAGGAGGGCAAAGAGAGGCTGGTGGAGTATGGAGATGATAATTACAGCTAGTAATACTGAAGTAGACCATAAGACAAAGGAGCAGAAGTCGGCCCTGCGGCCCATCGAGTCTGCTCCGCCATTTTATCATGAGCTGATCCATTCTCCCATTTAGTCCCACTCCCCCGCCTTCTCACCATAACCTTTGATGCCCTGGCTACGCAGATACCTATGAATCTCTGCCTTAAATACACCCAATGACTTGGCCTCCACTGCTGCCCATGGAAACAAATTCCATAGATTCACCACCCTCTGATTAAAAAAATTTCTTTGCATTTCTGTTCTGAATGGGCGCCCTTCAATCCTTAAGTCATGCCCTCTCGTACTAGACTCCCCCATCATGGGAAACAACTTTGCCACATCCACTCTGTCCATGCCTTTCGAAATGTTTCTATAAGGTCTCCCCTCATTCTTCTAAACTCCAAGGAATACAGTCCAAGAGCGGACAAATGTTCCTCATATGTTAACCCTCTCATTCCTGGAATCATTCTAGTGAATCTTCTCTGTACCCTCTCCAATATCAGCACATCCTTTCTTAAATAAGGAGACCAAAACTGCCCACAGTACTCCAAGTGAGGTCTCACCAGTGCCTGATAGAGCCTCAACATCACATCCCTGCTCCTATACTGTATTCCTCTAGAAATGAATGCCAACATTGCATTCGCCTTCTTCACTACTGACTCAACCTGGAGGTTAACGTTAAGGGTATCCTGTATGAGGACACCAAAGTCCCGTTGCATCTCAGAACTTTGAATTCTTTCCCCATTTAAATAATAGTCTGCCCATTTATTACTTCTGCCAAAGTGCATAACCATGCACTTTCCAACATTGTACTTCATTTGCCACTTCTTTGCCCATTCTTCCAATCTATCCAAGTCTCACTGCAGACTCTCCGTTTCCTCAGCACTACCGGCCCCTCCACCTATCTTCGTATCGTCAGCAAACTTAGCCACAAAGCCATCTATTCCATAATCCAAATCGTTGATGTACAATGTAAAAAGAAGTGGCCCCAACACAGACCCCTGTGGAATACCACTGGTAACTGGCAGCCAACCAGAATAGGATCCCTTTATTCCCACTCTGTGTTTCCTGCCAATCAGCCAATGCTCTATCCACGTATGTAACTTTCCTGTAATTCCATGGGCTCTTATCTTGTTAAGTAGCCTCATGTGTGGCACCTTGTCAAAGGCCTTCTGAAAATCCAAATATACAACATCCACTGCATCTCCCTTGTCTAGCCTACTTGTAATTTCCTCAAAAAATTGTAATAGGTTTGTCAGGCAGGATTTTCCTTTAAGGAATCCATGCTGAGTTCTGCCTATCTTGTCATATGCCTCCAGGTACTCTGTAACCTCATCCTTGATAATCAACTCCAACAACTTCCCAACCACCGATGTCAAGCTAACAGGTGTATAATTTACTTTTTGCTTCCTTGCCCCCTTCTTAAATAGCGGAGTGACATTTGCAATCTTCCAGTCCTCCGGAACCATGCCAGAATCTATTGACTTTTGAAAGATCAT
This sequence comes from Mobula birostris, assembly GCF_030028105.1. Taxonomy (NCBI): domain Eukaryota; kingdom Metazoa; phylum Chordata; class Chondrichthyes; order Myliobatiformes; family Myliobatidae; genus Mobula; species Mobula birostris. The sequence continues at coordinate 45,869,386 of NC_092383.1, read as the reverse complement.
CGCTAATGCCTCCGCAATCTCCACAGCTACTTTCTTCAGAACACCTGGGTGCATTCCATCTGGTCCGGGAGATTTATCTACCTTTAGACTATCCAGCTTCCTGAGTACTTTCTCTGTCGTAATTGTGACTGCGCACACTTCTCTTCCCTGCCACACTTGAGTGTCCAGTATACTGCTGATGTCTTCCTCAGTGAAGAGTGATGGAAAATACTCGTTCAGTTCCTCTGCCATCTCCTTATCTCCCCTTACAATTTCTCCAGCATCACTTTCTATCGGTCCTATATCTTACTCTCACCTGTCTTTTACTCTTTATATACTTGAAAAAGCTTTTAGTATCCTCCTTGATATTATTTGCTAACTTCCTTTCATAGTTAATCTTTTCCCTCTTAATGACCTTCTTAGTTTCCTTTTGTAAGCTTTTAAAAACTTCCCAATCCTCTGTCTTCCCACTAATTTTTGCTTCCTTGTATGCCCTCTCCTTTGCTTTAACTTTGGCTTTGACTTGTCAACCACGGTTGCATCGTTTTTCCATTCGAAAATTTCTTCTTTTTTGGAATATACCTGTCTTGCACCTTCCTCACTTCTCGCATAAACTCCAGCCACTGCTGCTCTGTGGTCTTTCCTGCCAATGTCCCTTTCCAGTCAACTTTGGCCAGTTCCTCTTTCATGCCACTGTAATTTCCTTTACTCCACTGAAATACCGACACATCAGATTTCAGCTTCTCTTTTTCAACATTCACAGTGAACTCAATCATGTTATGATCACTGCCTCCTAAGCATTCCTTCACCTCAGTCTCTCTGATCACCTCCGGTTCATTACGCAATACCCAATCCAGTTCAGCCGATCCCCTAGTGGGCTCAACAACAAGCTATTCTAAAAAGCCATCTCGCAGACATTCTACAAATTCTCTCTCTCGAGATCCAGTGCCGACCTGATTTTCCCAATCCTCTCCCATGTTAAAATCCCCCACAATTATCATAACACTATCCTTCTGACAAGCCTTTTCTATTCCCTGTTGTAATTTGTAGTCCACATCCCTGCAGCTGTTTGGAGGCCTATAAATAACTGCCATCAGGGTCCTTTTACCCCTGCAATTTCTTAGCTCAACCCATAAAGATTCTGCACCTTCCGATCCTATATCACCTCTTCATAATGATTTAATATCATTTCTTACCAATAAAGCCACGCTTCCCCCTCTGCCTACCTTCCTACCTTTCCGATACACTGTGTATCCTTGGACGTTCAGCTCCCAGAGACATGCATCCTTTAGCCACATTTCAGTGATGGCCACAATATCATACCTGCCAATCTGTAGCTGTACGACAAGATCATCCACCTTATTCCTTATGCTGCATGCATTTAAGTATAACACCTTAAGACCAGTATTTGATACTTCTTGCTTTGATTTCACTGCAACTTTATTGCACTGCAACTCATCCCAATGGCTACAAATTTGCCCCATCACCTGCCTGTTTTTCCTGACATCTTTACTGCTCACTATCTTAGATTTATTTCTGTTTTCCTCTTCCTCCACTCTGTCATTCCAGTTCCCATCCCCCTGCCAAGTTAGTTTAAACCCTCCCTAACAGCTCTATTAAACTTTCCCACCAGGATCTTGGTCCCCTTTGGGATCAGGTGTAACCTGTCCTTTTTGAAAAAGTGAAACTTCCCCCAGAAGAGATCCCACTTATCCAAGAATCTGAAGCCCTGCCCCCTGCACCAGTCTCTCAGCCACGCATTCATCTGCCTGATCCTACTATTCTTGCCCTCACTAGCACGTGGCACAGGTAGCAATCCCGAGATTACTACCCTCGAGGTCCTGCTTCTCAGCTTCCTTCCTAACTCCTGGAAATCTGTCTTCAGGACCTTCTCCTTTGTCCTATCTATGTCATTGGTACCAACATGTACCAAGACAACTGGCTGCTCACCCTCCCCCTTCAGAATATTCAGGACCCGATCCGAGACATCCCGTACCCTGGCACCTGGGAGGCAACACACCATGCGGGTATCTCTATCAGGCTCACAGAATCTCAGCACAATTCTTGCAGGGCGAGAAACACCCTGTGTGTATAAATCTTTGAAGGTGCCAGGGCAGGTGAAGAAAACTGGTGAGAAGGGCATAGGATCATGGGCACAAACACCTGCTGAAGTGCTAAATTGAAACAAGTGCAGGTTCTGAAAGCAGTGGATCAGCCTTCACTTGAGAAAAATGTGTGGTTCAGGGCACTGAATTCTGGGAAGGAAGTTAAAGTTGAAGAAAGTACAGAAGGGATTTCCTAGAAGCGCTGCCATAGAAGGAGGACTTGAGTTACATTGTGCCTATTGCATTTATCCTCAACATTTACTATCCTTATGTCCATATGTATAAGAAGTTTTCCTTCGAACAAAGTCTGAGCTATTTGACAGAAGTGTAGCAAATCTTGAAGAAAACTATTCCTATTATGTTAAATGGATGATAATGAATGAAAATGGATTTATATTATTTAAAAATTTTAGAATAAATTTCTCACTGTGATTTATAGATTTTTTTATATTTTGGAATGTACTGCTCTCACAAAACAAAGCATTTCACAACATATGCCAATGATACAAAACCTGATTTTGATTCTGATTCTGAGTTAGTAGGGGCGTAGGATTAAAGGAACTCCAGGGATTGACAGCACAAGAGAATTTGCACTGTTACTAACTCAAACAGTCTGCCACCGCTAATGTATTTCAGCCACACATAGCTTCAGGCTTGTGAACCCAGCTAAAATGTTCCTTCTGATCACACTTATGACTAATCAGGTATTGTTGCTCTCAACAGTAAGGGCTGATATGTTTTCTGCAATGAAGTGTAAAAAAACTTGAAACTTTTACTGTTCCTTCAAGAAGCTCCACAATTATCACTATACAAATCATCTACTAGAGTAGCTGAGCAGGTCATGCAGGAAAATAAACAGTCAATATTTCGGGTCAAGACCATTCATCAGGACTGGAAATTAAAAGAGCAGGGTTCAAAATAAAAGATTCGGGGAGTGGGAGGAGCACGAGCTGCTGGGTGCTAAATGAATCCAGTGAGCGGGGTAAGATAGGTAGTTTGGGTGGGAGTGTGTGAGAAGCTGGGAGGCGGAAGGGCCTAATGGCTGAAGAAGATGGAATCTGGTAGAAGACTATGGACCATGGAATAAAGGGAAGAAGGTGGGAAGCCACATGGAGGAAGGTGCACTCTGCAAGCCCGTCTCCCTCAGATCCCATCGTCAACTCCTGGGCCCTTGGAGGCTCCTTTTTCCTCTCACCCCAACCTTCCCCTCTCCACTGACACCACCAGCCTCCCTCCCCCTCCCCCTCCCCCTCCCCCTCCCCCTCCCCCTCTGATCCCACTTCTCATCTATGCCGAGTCTTTACCATCCCCTCCGACCTTCAACTGTCTGCGGTAGAGCGCTCTGTCCTCAGTAAAGGCCTCACCTTTGTCCCCCTTCACCCACACCTCAGCGAGTTCTGCGTTCGCCATGACGCGGAACTCTTCTTCCGCCAGCTCCGTTTTCGAGCCTACATCTTCGGCAAGGACTCTCCCACCCCCACCGATGACCCCTTCTCCCACCTTCAACCCTCCTCCTCTTCATGGACCCCCCGCTCTGGTCTTCTGTCTGCTCTGGATCTCTTTATCGCTAATTGCAGACGGGACATTGACCGTCTCGACCTCACCGCACCTTGTTCCCATTCCAACCTCACTCCTTCCGAACACTGTGCTCTCCACTCCCTCCGCACTAATCCTAACCTTACTATAAAACCCACCAATAAGCGGGGTGCTATTGTAGTCTGGGGTACTGACCTCTAACTTTCCGAGGCACAGCGACAACTCGCGGATACCTCCTCTTATCTACCCCTTGATCGTGACCCCACTAAGGAACACCAGGCCATTGTCTCCCACACCATCACCGACTATATCCGCTCAGGGGATCTCCCATCCACTGCTACCAACCTTATAATTCCCACAGCCCGCACTTCCGGTTTCTACCTCCAACCCAAGAACCCCAAACCTGCCCGTCCTGGTAGACCTATTGTCTCAGTTCACTCCTGCCCCACTGAACTCATTTCTGCGTACCTCGACACTGTTTTATCCCCCCTTGTTCAATCCCTTCCAACCTATGTTCGTGACACTTCTCACGCTCTGAAACTTTTCGATGATTTTAAGTTCCCTGGCCCTCACTGTTTTATTTTCACCATGGATGTCCAGTCCCTATATACTTCCATCCCCCATCAGGAAGGTCTCAAAGCTCTCCGCTTCTTTTTGGATTCCAGACCTAACCAGTTCCCCTCTACTACCACTCTGCTCTGTCTAGCGGAACTAATCCTTACTCTTAATAATTTCTCCTTTGGCTCCTCCCACTTCCTCCAAACTAAAGGTGTAGCTATGGGCACCCATATGGGTCCTAGCTATGCCTGCCTTTTTGTTGGCTTTGTGGAACAATCTATGTTCCAAACCTATTCTGGTATCTGTCTCCCACTTTTCCTTCACTACATCGACGACTGCATTGGTGCTGCTTCCTGCATGCATGCTAAGCTTGTTGACTTTATCAATTTTGCCTCCAACTTTCACCCTGCCCTCAAGTTTACCTGGTCCATTTCTGACAGCTCCCTCCCCTTTCTAGATCTTTCTGTCTCTATCTCTGGAGACAGCTTATCTACTGATGTCTACTGACTCCAACAGCTATCTGGACTATTCCTCTTCTCACCCTGTGTCTTGCAAAAATGCCATCCCCTTCTCGCAATTCCTCCGTCTTCGCCGCATCTGCTCTCAGGTTGAGACTTTTCATTCCAGGATGAAGAAGATGTCCTCCTTTTTTAAAGAAAGGGGTTTCCCTTCCTCCACCATCAACTCCGCTCTCAAATGCATCTCCCCCATTTCACGCACATCTGCTCTCACTCCATCCTCCCGCCACCCCACTAGGATCAGGGTTCCCCTTGTCCTCACCTACCACCTCACCAGCCTCCGGGTCCAACATATAATTCTCCGTAACTTCCACCACCTCCAATAGGATCCCACCACTAAGCACATCTTTCCCTCCCGCCATCTCTCTGCTGTCCGCAGGGATCCCTCACTACGCAACTCTCTTGTCCATTCGTCCCCCCCATCCCTCCCCAGTGATCTCCCTCCTGGCACTCATTCTTGTAAGCGGAACAAGTGCTACTCATGCCCTTACACTTCCTCCCTCACTACCATTCAGGACCCCAGACAGTCCTTCCGGTTGAGACGACACTTCACCTGTGAGTCGGCTGGGGTGATATACTGCGTCCGGTGCTCCCGATGCGGCCTTCTATATATCGGCGAGACCCGACGTAGACGGGGAGATCGTTTCGCTGAACACCTACGCTCTGTCCGTCAGAGAAAGCAGGATCTTCCAGTGGCTACACATTATAATTCCACGTCCCATTCCCATTCTGATATGTCTATCCAAGGCCTCCTCTACTGTAAAGATGAAGCCACACTCAGGTTGAAGGAAGACCAGCTCATATTCCGCCTGGGTAGCCTCCAAGCTGATGGTATGAACACTGACTTCTCAAACTTCCGTTAATGCCCCACCTCCCCCTTGTACCCTATCCCTTATTTATTTATTTATTTATATACACACATTCTTTTTCTCTCTCTCCTTTTCCTCCCTCTGTCCCTCTCTGTATACCCCTTGCCCATCCTCTGGGCTTCCACCCTCCCCCTTTTCTTTCTCCCCAGGCCTCCTGTCCCATGATCCTCTCATATCCCTTTTGCCAATCAACTGTCCAGCTCTTGGCCCCATCCCTCCCCATCCTGTCTTTTCCTATCATTTCGGATCTCCCCCTCCCCCTCCCAGTTTCAAATCTCTTACTAGCTCTTCTTACAGTTAGACCTGACGAAGGGTCTCGGCCTGAAACTTCGACTGTTCCTCTTCCTAGGGATGCTGCCTGGCCTGCTGCGTTCACCAGCAACTTTTATGTGTGTTACATGGAGGAAGGTGTTGGTGTTTGTCAGGGCAGGGGAGGGGAAGGAAAAGGAGTAAAGGGGCCAGAGGGATGAGGCAAAATAAATTGTTGGTGGGTAGAGACAGTAGGGAGTGGTAACCAGAAGTCAGGGAAATCAGTGATAATACCATCAGGTTGGGGACTACGAAGATGGAATATGAGATGTTATTCTTCTATATGTGTCTAGCCCCAACTTCACAGTAGTAGGGGCTATGGACTGTCATGCCGATGTGGGATGGAAGTGGAATTAAAATGATTGTCCACTAGGATATCCTGGCTGTTATGATTCAAATTTCAAGGTAAATTTATCATCGAAGTACATATATATTATCATACACAACCCTGAAATTTGTTTTCTTGTGGGCATACACAGTAAATTGAGAACATAATATGAAGAGATTTGGAAAGGTTGTGGAGGCAGATGTTGGTCAGACCTCAGACAAAGTCAGAAATCGAAAAGTTGAGCACGGTACAACTAGTGTCCTGAGCTGCAGATATTTCAATGCAAAAAGTATTGTAGGAAAGGTAGATGAGCTCAGGGCATAGATTAGTGGTCAACAACCTTTTTAAGCCCAAGATCCCCTACCTCGACCTCAGTGAAAGGCAAGATCTACCTACTAAATCATTTAGAGAAAAAAACAGCTCAGGTTGTACTTCCAATTTGAGGCCTTTTATTTGGGTGAATTGTATTTGAATTACACAAAATACTTTTGTCAAACTTTCAAATTAATTCAAACAAGAAAACACTGTAACTAGCATATCAAACAGGCCATAGCTGTCTTTCTTTAAGAATATTACAATACTTCACACCTTTAATTCTAAGTTTCATTATTTAATTTTATTTCAACATGAAAAATAAATGAGTAAAAATTGACTGTTGCACTCAGTGTGATGACTGGGGTGAATACTTTCTGCTAGTTCCCTGAAATTTGGCTCATAACTACAGACAGCCAGCCTGAGACAGTCTGTGAGGTGTAGGGTTGCCAACTGTCCCGTATTCCCCCCGTGAAGGTAGAATATTCCTCTGAAGCCTTTCGTGCTGAAATGCTTTATGCCGAAGAAACAATTACCATTAATTTATATGGAAAAAAATTTTGAGCGTTCCCAGACCCAAAAAAACCTACCAAATCATGCCAAATGACACATAAAACCTAAAATAACACTAACATATAGTAAAATCAGGAATGAGATGATAAATACACAGCCTATATAAAGTAGAAATAATGAAGATTAAGCCAAAACCGATTCGTGGGGTTAAAAAATCGGTACGCATGCGCACACAGGTGCCCGCGCAAGGCTTCATGGTCATGGTAGTCTTTCTCGGGGTAAACACAAATGTCCTGGGATTTGACTGCTACTTTTGTCCCTTATTTGGGAGTGAGAAAGTTGGCAACCCTAGTGAGGTGTCTGTCAGTAAGTCAGCTCCTGTACTTAGATTTACTAATTTTCATCTGTGAAAATGCAATTTCACATAGATAATTTGACCCGAAGTAGGCACTGACTTTTAGTGCTATAAAACCAATGCGCACACCACGCATTGCTCGGCCCCATCAGTAGTAATTGCCACCAGTTTATGAATGGAGATGTCATTTTCACAGACATTTTTTTAAACTCATTGTAAATATCCTCACCTCTCGTTCTTTCCTTTAATTGCAAAAGAGTGAGGAAGTCCTATCCTGGAAAGCCATTCTGACAAATAAAACAAGCTGAGCTGTTTGCATTACATCCATGGATTCATCGAACTGTAGTGAAAAATATTCACGTCCTCTGACGGTGATTCTACCCTCCTTGTCACTGTTGTAGGGCCAAGCGGTATATTATGTATTGCGGTTGTGATGCCGTTTTTGTTTTTAAAGTCATTAAAACCGTCTCTGCGATAATGACCATTGCTTCCTTAAATAAATCGCCATCTGTAGAAGGCTTCTTGTGTTTAGCCAAAAGGTGACTTACACGAAATGATGCTTCAATAGCAGCCTTATTTTGAGCAGTATGTTTTGTGAAAAAGGATTGCTGGGCCTTCAACCCCAATTTCAGCTCCTCAACTTTCCAGGCACGAATTGCGCTCTTTGGGGGGTAGGTGTCTTTAAATTCCTGGTGGTTGGTGTTGCGGTGCCGCTCCAGATTCCCTCTTTTAGTCAGTGCTTGTGTTTGGTGGCACAACATACATACACACTTGTCTTTCACTAAGGTAGATAGAAATTCCTCTTCCCATTCTGGATGGAATTTGTACGTTTTCGCCTTCGTTCGTGGAGCCTCCGCTATGCTATCAGGATATTACGAGCGATTGCCGATCGCGTCGCCTCTGATCTGAGCCGACATTTACGTGCTAGGCAGCACCTAATTAATTAGCTTGTTTATTTTGGCTTTTTTTCTTAAAAATGTGCTGTGTGCATCCCGACTACCGCTGCACCCCTGCATGCTTCACGGCCCGGAGGTTGGGGACATTGCCGTATATTGATGTTTGCGACAATCTGTACTCTTATCTAACCTGATTGGTCACTTTGTTGCAGCACAGGCTACGCTGAAAACGCGGTGCATGGCGGGGGAACTACACACATGCGCACTGGGCAAAAAGAATGGAACTAAACCCCTGCAACCCGGAAACAATCTCTCTTTACAAACAGCTTTTTAGCAAAAATATTGCTATATTACCATTATCCTAATTAGTATTACTTTTATAATGCTCACATTACAACAGTATTTCTGTATTTATTTTTGATTTTTCTTTGAGATCTACTGGGAAAGCCTCAAAGATCGACCGGTCGATCGCGATCGACGGGTTGGTGACCCCTAGCATAGATCAACACCTGGAATAATGACGTTGTAGCCAATGGTGAGACTTGGTTGCAGGAGGAGCAGGACTGGCAGCTCGGTATTCCAGGATGCTGTTGTTTTAGACACAACAGAGTGGAGGGATTGGGGGGGGGGGTGGTGGCATTATTAGTCAGGGAAAAATATTATGGCAGTGCTCAGTCAGGACAGATTGGAGAACTCACCTAGTGAGGCATTATGGGTGGAACTGAGTAATAATAAAGGTATAATCATGTTAATGGGGCGATATTACAGATCACCCTACTGTCCGAGGGATTTAGAGGAACACATTTGTACAGAGATTGCAGACTGTTCCATGAAGCAACAAGACTGTTGTAGTAGGTGATTTTACCTTTCCACATATTGATTGGGATTGCCATATTGTTAAAAAAAAAAGAGTAGATGGGATAGAGTTTGTCAAATGTGTCCAAGGATGTTTCCTTAGTCTTCACAGATATCCCAATGAGAGAGTGTGCAATACTTGATCTGCTATTAGGGAATGAGACAGGGTAGGTGGCAGAAGTTTGTGTAGGGGAACACTTTACATCCAGTGATCACAATGCCATTTGTTTCAAGGTAATCATGCAAAAAGATAGGTCTGCTCCACAGGTTGAGATTCTAAATTGGAAAAAGGCCGATTTTGATGGTATCAGAAATGTGTAGATTGGGACAGGCTGTCTTCTGGCAACATGGTTAGTGGAAGGCCTTCAAAAGTGAAATTTTGAGAGTTCAGAATCAGAATTAAGTTTATTATCACTGGCATGTGTCATGAAATTTGTTAACTTAGCAGCAATTCAATACAATACATCAATCAATTACAGAAAATATATAATAGATTAAATTAGAGCAAAAACAAATAATATATATATTTAAAAAAAAGTGTGGTAGTGTTCAAGGGTTCAATGTCCATTTATCAATCGTATGACAGAAGGGAGGAAGCTGTTCCTGAATTGCTGAGTGTGTGTCTTCAGGCTTATGTACCTCCTACCTGATGGTAACAGTGAGAAGAGAATATGCCCTGGGTGATGGGGTCCTTAACAATGCATGTCAATTTTCTGAGGCACTGCTCCTTGAGAAGTTGAAAATGTCCTTGTGAGAAGTTGAAAATGTCCTTGAATTCTCCCGCCAGTAGGGTTGGCACAAGTTTTCAGAGCTTTACCAGGTATGCCATCGGAGTCTGCTGCCTTGCTGCCTAGACAGCCCGACATCAGCCTCCGAGACAGAGATCACAGGGTCACCTGTGCAGCAGGGATCTTCACAGATGTAGTTATCTTTCGAAGCGAGCATAGAAGGCGTTGAGCTGATCTGGTAGTGAAGCATTGCTGCCAGTCATGCTATTGGGTTTTGTTTTGTAGGAAGTAATGTATTGCAAACCCTACCAGAGCTTGTATATGCCTGTTAGAATAAAAGGTAAAGATATCAAGTGTAGGGAACCTTAATTCTCAAGAGGTATTGAGGCCGTCGTTCAGGAAAAAAAACAGGGGGTACTTAGCAGGTAAAGGCAGGTAAGGACAAATGAGATGCTTATTGAGTATAAAAATGCAAGAGAACGCTTAAGAAAGAAATCAGGAAGGATAAAAGAAGGCATGAATTGGCCCGAGCAGACAAGGTGAAGGAGAATCCCAAGGGATTCTATAGGTATGTTAAGAGCAAAAGAATTTCAGGGGACTAAATTGGTCTTCTAGAAGATCAGAATGGTAATCCAAAAAGAGATGGGGGAGATCTTAATTTTTTTTTGTATCTCTATGTATTCTGGAGACAGACACAGAGTCTATACAAATGAGGCAAAGGTATTGCAGAGGAGGAGGTGTTTGCTGTCATGAGGTAAATCAATGTGGGCAAATCCACAGGGCCTGACAAGGTGTTCCCTTGGACCTGTGGGAGGCAAGTGCAGAAATTGCTAGGGCCTTAGCAGAGATGTTTAAATCATCCTTATCGACAGATGAGGCACCAGAGGATTGGGGGGTAGCCAATGTTGTTCCGCTGTTTAAGAAAGGCTGTAAACGTAAACCAGTAAATTATTGGCTGGTGTGCCTGACATCAGCTGTGGGAAAGTTATTGGAAGCTATTCTAAGAGACTGAATAGATAAGTATTTGGATAGATGTGGACTGATTAAGGGCTTTGTGCGTGGTAGTTTATGTTTAACCAATCTTAAAGAGTTTTTCGAGGAAGTTACCAGAAAGTGGGTGAAGGCCAAGGCAGTGGATGTTTTCTACATGTTTAGCAAGGCCTTTGTCAGGGTCCTGCATGGGGGGTTGGTCAAGAAGGTTCAGTCGCTCGGCATTCAAGATGAGGTAGTAAATTGGATTAGATATTAGCTTTGTGGAAGAAGCCAGAGAGTAGTAGTAGATATTTGCGTCTCCGACTGGAGGCCTGTAACTAGTGGGATCAGTACTGTGTCCATTGTTATTTGAATTCCGTATCAATGATTTGAATGATCATTGGTTAACCACAAGTATATGAAGAGTGAGAGGATAAGACGTGAAAGAATAGGACCTATGAAGTGTGACAGTGGGAGAGTGCGTTTGGAACTGGAGGAAATAGCAGAGGTACTTAATGAATACTTTACTTCAGTATTCACTATGGAAAAGGATCTTGGTGATTGTAGTGATGATTTTCAGCAGACTGAAAAGCTTGAGCATGTAGATATTAAGAAAGAGGCTGTGCTGGAGCTTCTGGAAAGCATCAAGTTAGATAGGTCGCCAGGACCAGATGAGACATACCCCAGGCTACTGTGGGAGGCGAGGGAGGAGATTGCTGAGCCTCTGGCGATGATCTTTGCATCATCAATGGGGACAGGAGAGGTTCCAGAGGAATGGAGGGTTGCGAATGTTGTTCCTTTATTCAAGAAAGGGAGTAGAGATAGCCCATGAAATTATATACCAGGGAGTCTTACCTCAGTGTTTGGTAAGTTGATGGAGAAGATCCTGAGAAGCAGGATTTATGAACATTTGGAGAACTATAATATGATTAGGAGTAGTCGGCATGGCTTTGTCAAGGGCAGGTCGTGCCTTACAAGCCTGATTGAATTTTTTGAGGATGTGACTAAACACATTGAAGAAGGAAGAGCAGTATATGTAGTGTATATGGATTTCAGCAAGGTATTTGATAAGGTACCCCATGCAGGGCTTATTGAGAAAGTAAAGAGGCATGGGATCTAAGGGGACATTGCTTTGTGGATCCAGAACTGGCTTGCCCACAAAAGGCAAAGAGTGGTTGAAGACGGGTCATATTTTGCATGGAGGTTGGTTACCAGTGGGGTGCCACAGGGATCTGTTCTGGGATCCTTACTCTTTGTGGTTTTTATAAATGACCTGGATGAGGAAGTGGAGGGATGGGTTAGTAAGTTTGCTGATAACACAAAGGTTGGAGGTGTTGTGGATAGTGTGGACGGCTGTCAGAGGTTAGAGTGGGACATTGATAGGATGCAAAACTGGGCTGAGAAGTGGCAGATGGAGTTCAACCCAGATAAGTGTGAAGTGGTTCATTTTGGTACGTCAAATATGATGGCAGAATATAGTATTAATGGTAAGATTCTTGGCAGTGTGGAGGATCAGAGGGATCTTGGGTTCCCAGTCTATAGGATGCTCAAAGCAGCTGCGCAGGTTGGGTCTGTGGTTAAGAAGGTGTATGGTGTATTGACCTTCATCAATGGTGGATTTTAGGAGCCAAGAGGTAATGTTGCAGCTACATAGGACCCTGGTCAGACCCCACTTGGAGTACTGTGCTCAGTTCTGGTTGCCTCACTACAGGAAGGATGTGGAAGCCATAGAAAGGGTGCAGAGGAGATTTACAAGGATGTTGCCTGGATTGGGGCATGCCTTATGAGAATAGGTTGAGTGAACTTGGCTTTTTTTCCTTGGAGCGACAGAGGATGAGAGGTGACCTGATAGAGGTGTATAAGATGATGAGAGGCATTGATCGTGTGGATAGTCAAGAGGCTTTTTCCAGGGCTGAAATGGTTGCCACAAGAAGACACAGGTTTAAGGTACTGGGGAGTAGGTACAGAGGAGATGTCAGGGGTAAGTTTTTTTACTCAGAGAGTGGTGAGTTCATGGAATGGGCTGCCAGCAACGGTGGTGGAGGCAGATACGATAGGTCTTTTAAGAGACATTTAGATAGGTACATGGAGCTTCGTAAAATAGAGGGCTATAGGTAAGCCAAGTAATTTCTAAGGTAGCGACAAGTTTGGCACAACTTTGTGGGTCAAAGGGCCTGTATTGTGCTGTAGATTTTCTATGTTTCCATGTAACTGGATCAGCAAATTTATGGATGACGGCAAGATTGGGGGTGCAGTGGACAGTGAGGAAGGCTATCATGGATTGGAAAAGGATCTGGATCATCTTGAAAAATGGGCTGAAAAATGGTAGATGGAATTTAATTCAAATAAGTGTGACCTTGTACTTCAGTAGGAACAACCAGTGTAGGATTTACACAGTGAACAATGGGGCACTGAGGAGTGTTTTAGAACAAAGGGATCTGGGAATACAGGTCCATCGTTCATTGAAAGTAATGGCACAGGTTGATAGGGTCATAAAGAAAGCTTTTAGCACATTGGCCTTGATAAATCATAGTATTTGAGTACAGGAGATGGGATGTTATGTTGAAATTGTATAAGATGTTAGTGAGACCTAATTTGGTTTATTGTGTGCAGTTTTGGTCAACTACCTACAGTAAAGATGTAAGTAAGGTTGAAAGAGTACAGAGAAAATTTATAAGGATGTTGCCAAAACAGGAGGACCTGAGTTATTGGGAAAGATTGAATAGATTAGGACTTTATTCCTTAGAATGTTGAAGATTGAGAGGAATTTTGATGGAGGTAGACAAAATTATGAGGGTATAGACAGGGTAAATTCAAGCAGGCTTTGTCCACTGAAGTTGGTTGGGCTATCAGCCTCATGGGTTAAGGGTGAAAGGTGAAAAATTTAAGGAGAACATGAGGGGAAAGAACTTCCCTTAGAGGGTCATGAAAGTGTGGAATGAGCTGCCAGTACAAATGGTGCATGTGAGCTCGATTTCAGTGTTTAAGTGAAGATTGGATAGGTTCATGGATGATAGGGGTATGAAGGGCTATGGCCCTTGAAGGGCAGGGCAGGCTGACAAGAGTAGGCAGTTGAAATGGTTTTAGCATTGGCCTGATGGGGCTTGTGGCCCATTTCTATGCTGTACCTTTCTGTGACTCTACGACTCTAAGAGCCCTTGAAAATAAATCTATCAGATGTGAGACCATTTGAGTGATGGAGCGAGTGAAGTTGAGTGACATTATGTCCTCTGGTTCAAGTGATTGAGGGGTAATAACTGTTTCTGAAACTGGTGGTGTGAGTTCTGATGCTCCTGTACCTTTTTCCTGGTGGCAGCAGTGGGAAGACAGCATGGCCTGGGTAGTGGGAGTCCTTGATGATGGATGCTACTTTCCTGCAACAGCGCTCTGTATAGATGTGTTCAATGGTGGAAAAGTCTTTACCTGTGATGGACTGTGCGGTATCTACTACTTTTTAACCCCATATAACCATATAACAATTACAGCATGGAAGCAGGCCATCTTGGCCCTTCTAGTCCGTGCCGAACTCTTACTCTCACCTAGTCCCACTGACCTGCACTCAGCCCATAACCCTCCATTCCTTTCCTGTCCATATAGCTGTCCAGTTTAAATTTAAACGACAACATCGAACCTGTCTCAACCACTTCTGCTGGAAGCTCGTTCCACACAGTTACCACTCTCTGAGTAAAGAAGTTCCCCCTCATGTTACCCCTAAACTTTTGCCCTTTAACTCTCAACTCATGTCGTCTTGTTTGAATCTCCCCCACTCTCAATGGAAAAAGCCTATCCACATCAACTCTATCTATCCCCCTCATAATTTTAAATATCTCTATCAAGTCTCCCCTCAACCTTCTACGTTCCAAAGAATAAAGACCCAACTTGTTCAACCTTTCTCGGTAACTTAGGTGATGAAACCGAGGTAACATTCTAGTAAATCTTCTCTGTACTCCCTCTATTTTGTTGACATCTTTCCTATAATTCGGTGACCAAAACTGTACACAAAACTCCAAATTTTGCCTCACCAATGCCTTGTGCAATTTCAACATTACATCCCAACTCCTATACTCAATGGTCTGATTTATAAAGGCCAGCATACCAAACACTTTCTTCACCACCCTATCCACATGAGATCCCACCTTCAGGGAACTATGCACCATTATTCTTAGATCCTTCTATTCTACTGCATTATTCAATGCCCTACCATTTACCATGTATGTCCTATTTTGATTAGTCCTACCAAAACGTAGCACCTCACATTTATCAGCATTAAACTCCATCTGCCATCTTTCAGCCCACTCTTCTAACTGGCCTAAATCTCTCTGCAAGCTTTTTGTAGGATTTTCCATTCAAGAGTATTGGTATTTCCATACCAGGCCACGATGCAGCCAGTCAATATACTCTCCACTACATATATATTGAGATTTGTCAAAATTTTTGATGTCATACCAAATATTTGCAAACAGCGGAGGAAGTAGAGCTACTGAAGTCAATATCAGCTCCTTGATCTAACTGACCCAAATTAAGTTAAAGTCTGCCTCATGACTCTTAGACATTCTTCAAAGTTTCATTCATGCCTTAATCTGTTTTAACAGAATAAATTTAATTTGTTTGTGAACACTTGAGATAGTGAATGAGTGAATGTGCACACAGTGTTGATATTTATGAAGTCATATATTTTGATGAGTACTGAGAAACTGCTACCATTGCAGCCAGAAGGTGGAAGGGCTATGCTCTAATACCTCTGACTGTTTACCTAAATTAAAATAAAGGTATATTGACATTGAGTGGACTCATCATGAAAAAAATAAAACACATTTTCAAAAATTCTAGTCCTGTGAAAAAGGGGAACTGAAAGAAATTTAAGTTTTGGAATTAGTGAGAAAACAGCATTAGAGAAATGCTCGTCAGCCATGGTTGGCAGTTCATCTAGGAGAAGGAAAACTCTGATTTCAAACCTCCACTGTTTTCTCCGAGATGAACTGCCGACCATGGCTGATGAGCCTCATCTGCATGAAGTGATTGGTTTTAAGGTGCCAGTAACCCACCTTTTCTCCTTCTCCTGTCAGTCGAAATGGTTCTGCCAGGCTCAGTAGCTAAGCCATACATGAAGGGCAAGAGCTCGATGATTGTCAGAGGCTATTTGTGGCACATGCTATTGAGAGCATTTAATAGGTAGTGGGAGCTTATTCCTACTACCTCCGCCAGCTATATACATGTTTAAATGCACTGAATACTCTTAAAACACACTTAAAACTCACAGAGGATTTCTATCTTAAACATTTACAAATTACGAATTATTTTTAAAACACAAAGCATTTCTTAAACATAAGGGACAAAGGATTTCCAAAACACAGTTACAATTCCTCTAGACTAAAAAGACAAACCCATGAGTTGCAGACAAACAAATTGTCCACTGTAGGAAACAAAGCTAGAGGAATGGATTCTAATTTACCTCATATTTCTTCCATAGCTTCTTGGTGTTCTTTACCCCATTCCTATTAAGCCTGAACTGGCTTTTATACCCCTCATACCTTTTTCTCTTCACACTCACATGATATTTCCACAGATACTATTTTAACAGCAACAGTCTAAAAGTATTTTGGAGTCATAGTTCCACAATTCATACTGTAAACCTAACTTCCTTGAGTACATAAACCTTCCAACAGATAGAATGCTGGAGGAACTCAGCAGGTTGGATGGCATCTATGAAGGGGAATTAATATTATTTGATATACTAAATGATATTATCCATCTGGTCTGCAAGCTCCCTTGAGCTAAGCAACTTAGACTCAACCTGTCTGTTTTGAGTCAACACAAATTAGACAGCCCATTGTCTTATATACACTCGAGCAGTAATACTCCAGCTGTAGTTACTTAATATAGACAGAACATCTGCAAAATACAGAACTTGTTTGCAGACTGTTCAATGGACAGTACTTATTTTAACTTCGAACTGATTGCTGCTTGCCATTTACATCTTAAGAACTGAAGACTGAGTCCCATTTATGATGAGAAACTAAACAATGTATACTAGCTGGAAGTTTACTTACAACTGTTTGTTCTTACAAGTGGCAGCTGCTGTGTTTAGAAAGCTATGATTAGCAAACATGAGACAGAAAATGAATATCCTTCACAACCCGTCATGCTAAGCAAAGATTCCTAACCTATCTTCTTCCTACCGACATCAGCTTTGAGATCAAGACTCCTCTTGGGTGCAGACTATCACTCCTCTAATTGTTCCAGTAAGTTACCAGTGCTAGAAAGGCTCGCTTCTATCCAATACTCGAAACACTTATTGAGTACTTCCAAATGTAGGGGTTTCTGTGTGATTTTATCTTTAGAGTATTCACTGCCTCAATTTTAGCTACACAGACTTCCTTTCTTTTCAAATCTTTTTATTGTCATATTATACAGGAAAAATAACATGAGTACATTGAAGTAACAACACTTACAATGTCTCAAAAAAGACATTATCTTAAAGATTGAAAAAAAATTTGTGATAACAAAAAAACCTACTAAGCAGAAAAATGAGAGAGAAAAAACGAACCCATTAGGTGTACAACCCCAGAGCCATGCGTCGTACAAAAAGCTTCTAAAAATAAACATCAAACTGCCACCAAGAAAAGAAAATATACTAAAAAATTTACAATTAGATCATGGAAAAATTATATCAATTAACTCAAATGATAATAACGAGCAAATGAGCCCCATCTTTTCTCAAAATCAGATAAAGGTTCAAAGGTTCGATTTCTAATTTTCTCCAAACTAAGACATAACCATTGTGACGAAGTGGGAGCTGATGTATCCTTCCACTTCAACGAAATGGCCCTCCTAGCTATCAATGTAACAAATGCAATTACACGTTGGTCAGACACAGAAATACCATGAATATTTTGAGGAATTATTCCAAAAAGCACAATTAATTTATTAGGTTGTAAATTAATTTTAAGTGCTTTAGAAATTGTTGAAAAAACCGACTTCCTGAACTGTTCCAATAAAGAACAAGACCAAAACATATGTGTCAGTGTAGCTATCTCAGTTTTACATCTATCACAATGACTATCAACTTTAGAAAAGATTTTAGTAAGTCTCTCCTTTGTCAAATGATAACGATGTACAATTTAAAATTGAATCAATGAATGGCTAGCACAAATTGAAGAAGAGTTAACCAACTTCAAAATCCGCATGCAATCCTCCTTCATAAAAGTCAAATTAAGGTCCTTTTCCCAATCCTGTTTAATCTTAGATAAAGGACGCTTATCCCATTGTAATAATAAATTATAAGTTCTTCCAATAGAACCCTTAATAAAAAGATTCATACTCCTAATAGTATCTAACAGGTCAGCCTCCAATATGTAAGGAAAATTACTTAAATATTTTTGTAAAAAATGTCTAACTTGAAGTTATTGCGGGAAGTGTGAGTATGAAAGAGAATATTTATGAATTAATTGTTCAAAAGACATCAATCTATCTTCTTTAAATAAATCCAAAGAAGAATTAATACCTTTATTTTTCCAAAGTAAAAAAAATTGGATCACTCAAAGAAGGCTTAAAAAAGTAATTTTGGTAAATTAAACTACAAAGTTTAAATTTTTTAAGATTAAAAAATTGTGGAACTGGAGCCAAATTTGTAAAGAATACTTAATCACAGCATATAGGTTTAAATTAACAACTTTAACTAATTGCATAGGTAAAGGAGCTCCCAATAACGAGGTTAAGTAAAACTGTAGCTGCACACACTTCCCAAACCTCAAAGGAATGTCACCATTATATTCTTCTTCCATAAACACACAACAATGCATTAACGTCCATATTATAAGTCCATTTCAGTCCATCTTTAAGATATTCTTCCTCACAAACAGTCCTTGCAGTTTCCTTAATGCAACTTTGAATCACTCTCTGTGTTGCTGTTAGCTCATTAGGTCAGCTGGCAGTGTCTCTCACTGAGCTGAAGATAGTTCATCTCTTTCACAGGGGAGTTCCTATTGCTTTCAATGCAATGCATGACTTTGCCCAGGTTTCCTGAAAACAAGTTTTGTAAACAAGTTACTGATTGTTTATTGTTTTCTTCATTTTCCTAAGGATTAGCAACCTCACCAGTTAGCTTTAGAAAATTATATCCATCAGCGACATAGTTTCACATATAATAATATACATAAAAATGAAACATTTACAAGAGTAAGGATCGATACAGTTCCTCTGTTAAGGATTCTGTATATACCTTTAATTTTAAGCTCCCAGAAAAAAGAGATGTCTCAACATAGGGCAGACACGAGGAAATCTGCAGATGCTGGAAATTCAAGCAACAGACACAAAATGCTAGTGGATGCAGCAGGCCAGGCAGCATCTATAGGAAGAGGTACAGTCGACGTTTCGGGCTGAGACCCTTCGTCAGGACTCAACATAGGGGTTGCTTATGCCTCTCCCATAATACTGAACACCCAGTGGGGTGTGATAACTTAATATTCTGACAGTAATCATCTGCATAAATTGCTCCCCATTTTAGTGATTCTGGATTCTGGGTATAATTGTACTCCCCCCCCCCCGCCCCACCTTTACTTTATCAAGGATTGGACCTAACTGTGATTAATTGACACATCTTCCCAACCTTCTTTTTTACCC
Organism: Mobula birostris; assembly: GCF_030028105.1. Taxonomy (NCBI): domain Eukaryota; kingdom Metazoa; phylum Chordata; class Chondrichthyes; order Myliobatiformes; family Myliobatidae; genus Mobula; species Mobula birostris. Next base: position 45,849,931 of record NC_092383.1, on the reverse strand, counting down.
AGAAAACTTTAATTGAGCAAGAGCTACTTAGGAAGAGGTGTAGTCGACGTTTCAGGCCGAGACCCTTCATCAGGACTAACTGAAGGAAGAGTGAGTAAGAGATTCCCCCCCTCCCCCTCCAACTTTCAAATCTCTTACTCACTCTTCCTTCAGTTAGTCCTGACGAATGGTCTCGGCCTGAAATGTCGACTGCACCTCTTCCTAGAGATGCTGCCTGGCCTGCTGCGTTCACCAGCAACTTTGAAGTGTGTTGCTTGAATTTCCAGCATCTGCAGAATTCCTGTTGAAGAGCTACTTAGTCTGTTCTGTCAAACCATAGGATTTTATCAGCCAAATAGACAAATTATTCTTGAAATGGTAAATATAACATGAATAGCACTATTGATAGGCTTAGTGGTCCTACTTGTTGCATTGTAGGAGTACTATATATACTATGTATGCTTATACCCAAATAGTAATCAACTAGCAACGCATGCAACTAGTTCTGCTTTGTGACATAAATTGCTTTGTAGACCGTGGATGCCTTAGGATTACATTACCATTCCTAAGGAAGTCGCCGCAAAATAGATAAATGGGTTATCAGGAATATAGCCTTCCTCAGGAGTAATTATCTTTCTCCTTCTGGCAAGTATTTTATTATTACATAACATAACACACAAAATATAGTAATATAGATAATTTCAAAAGTCAAAGGCATAACCCGTGATAGAATAGTATCATCATTAGTAATGACTAACACATTTACAAAGTACATTATATAAAATCTTAAGAACCAAAAATATAAAAGGTTGCCCATGTTAGAAAGTGAATATGCAACATCCAAATAGGCCATTAAAAATAATGTTTGTTGACTCATCTTTCTGTGGGAATGTGTTGAGAGACCAATTATTTGCAACATCCCAACTCCCCTCAAGATCAGCTGAAAAGCATGCATACCCATCCACAACGTTAATGATCAAGGAAAAGAAGAGGAGCAAGGATAACATGATCAGCTATTCCATGTTCTTTGCTCTTCCAGGGTTGAGGATGAACTAAGGGATAGGTAAAGAAGTGAGTACGAGTCATTGTATAGCAAAGCAGGCATACAAGAGGTGTGCAGGTCAGGTATTGTAATTAAGTGGGTCTTAGATGTGAAGCTACTATAAAAGCAAAGCAGAAGTCACCAAATTTCCATCCTTGAAGACTTCAGCATCTCAATAAAAAGAGCACTACATAAACAATAATTCCAATGTCTAGGGGAATTGTTCTACAGAAAACTGCAAAAAAAAATCTGTAACCCAATTTAAGGTAGTGTCAATCTACGCAGAAACTGCTGTGGGAATTAAATTTGCAACAGCTGGAAAGGTCTTAACTACTGTTTCAGCTAGAATGTTAAGCCAGACAGGGGCTTAGTATGTATCTGCAAAGGAAACTTGTGAAAAGAAGGAGCCTTGCTTGTCATTGTGTCAGTTCAATTACCGCCCCCCCACCCCATAATGTATAGAGAAATATTCTTATAATTTAACCAAATTTGTTCTAACCATTGTTGACGAATATCAAGTCCTTTTAAAACATTCTTTGTTGCATCTCTTAAAACTGGACTTGTGTTTCTGTCCTTAGATATGCAACATAAATCATTAAATTATTCTGAGAATCATTTCCTTTATAAACCTTAAAAAGTGGGTGATCCTCTGATAGCAGTATGTCTGAACAACTTTCGTCATCAGAAATTTCTCTCTTCTAATTGAAACAAAGGATCACATCAGAGCTATATTGAGAAGTGAGCATTGTCACTGCATGGCTGTACAGGCAGTTTTACTATTTTTTTAAATCATGAAAATTGTTTTGGGCTGAATATTCTTTTCTCTGCCTGTTGATAATAACACAATGCAACTGAATACACAGTTATAATTGAAGATTTGTCTGTGTATCTAGCATTGTTTATTTCAGAAGTAATTTTATCTGTGTAACACCAAAACTTAGCATTAACAATTGGTGTCTAATAGCAAAAATTTTCATCGCCTTCTTTCCCCCATGTTCAACCTGTAGTCGAAATATTGAATTTGTAAAAATGCTAATAATTCTGAATTGATTTACATCGTAAGGTACTATTCACATCACAGCATGAACAATTCATGACTGTTTGATTAAGGACAAATCAGAAATTTGAGCAGATGCAATAATCTATGGGACTAAAATCTCTAAAAAGCTTATCAGACTTACCAATTTCTGTTGACTAGGGAGGAAAGCATTATCGTTTTATCTCTCAGCTTTGGCTTCCATGCATCTTTCCATCTTATCTTCCCATCCAAAAACCTGGATGCTGAACCATTTAGAACGTGACACAGAAATGCACAAAAATGTCCTGTTACCTTGACATATAATAATGGAGTGAAATAGGAGCCATAATTGGAGAAATGGAAACATCTAAAATCTTCGTAGTATTCATGGAGATGCTGGCTATAAAGAGAAAGTGCAATAATATATCTGTCAAATGTACAAGTCTTCATTAAAGTAAGCTATTTCACAATGCTCTAGTTTAATGAATTCAATATTGTTTTAACATGAGTGGGATCACTCAGTGACATGCATATCAGTGTCTATACTCTTCTACAAGTGTAGTATCCATGTTATTAGTACCTTCAAAATCTGGATTGGAATCTTTCAGTTTTGTTAGGGTGTTATTAATCATTTCTGCAAACAATTCTTTGCCGCCTTATGTATCTATGTTCATTTCATCTGCAGTGTGGTCAGAGTGAATGTATAAGTGGAAAGGAACAATCACTTTGTCAGAGGCAAGATTTAAGGGTTCCAATATATTAGTTCATATATGACCAAGAGGAAAGGGCCATTTAGTGTTATTTAAATTAGATTTAATATTGCCTGCAGATCCCCTTAATCTAATATTCTCTGAGTCATTAAGTTTTACGTGTGCCTAAACCAGATTAGACTACTTACATAGTAGATGCGACTTTGTGAAAAAGCAAACGGTAAGTAAGGCAGAACTAAACAATATTATTATAAGAACAAATATTAAAAGTAAAATACAGCAAAAGCAACACTTCTTCCTGGAGTTGCAGTCTGTCTCACTCTGAAAACAATAGCGCTTTCTGGTTGTAATATCCCTGGGCAATGTATCTGTGCAATCTTCCTCAAGTCAACAGGAATTTTTCACTGCTTTTCAGATTTTAACTTGTGTTTTATCTTTTCAATACATCTTACCCATGGTGGACCAGCCTGTTGTTTCTGTGGGAACCCATATATCAGAATAATATAGGCTTTCCACACATTCTGGGAGGAAAAATCCAGCTGGGACAGTTTTGATGTTATCTATGGAGATAATTTTACTTACAGTCTTGTTTCACCTCCCAGTCTCAATTTCCACACTCCTATCGTTGATAGCCTGAGTTATGAGACCAGCGGTTTCTTTCTAGGATGGAATCTAGGGTTGAAATTATATTTATGGAATTTCTTTTCTTGGGCCCATTCCCTTTTTTTTGGTCTCCATGCTGTCTTGTTGGGTTCTTTTTCTTTCACTTGAATTCCTATAAACTCTCTCAATACCTTGAGGAGAGCTGTCTCAGGCGTTGGAGTTGGTAGGCCAGAGTTAGTGATCAGGGGTGTATTTAGGTGGCTATTGTACATTAAGAAATAAAGTGTAACATTCTTGTGTACTTCTATTTTTGAATTGGTTCTTTGTTTATGGACAGTTGCACGTCATGGATTAATATAGCCTACTTTGCCTCCAGGGTAGACCAGTTTTGCTAGTCCTAGTGTAATCTCTCGATTCCTTTGCTCCGCCATGCTGCTCGATTGCAGCTGGAAAGGAGTGCTGTACTCCACTTGTGTGCCTGTTCGTTCACACATAGCTTGAAAGCCTTTGTCACTGAAGGATGACCCTCAATAGGCACATATGCAGACACGAGTGCCAGCATATAGGAAAATGGAGTTTTGAAGTGTTGTGAGGCGGGGTGGGGTGGGTTGCTCATTACAAGAAATTCTGAAGACTAACCATGTATATCCCGTATCACAAGAATATACTTATTAGATTTCCAGTAAGATGGGTTGTCATGGGATGTCAGAGATAATCAATTTCCACACTTTCATTAGTGAAGTTAGTTTTGTTTGTCTTATAGAAAGGAGGTGGCCTTGTAGAGCAGACATTCTTTACTATTTGCAATGAATCATTTACAATTACTCAACATGTAAGGCCACTAGTATAAAATGGATAATTTCACCTGAGTGGCTTGTCTGCCACCATGATTGTATCCAAATCCTCCTTGGGCCTCTTGAATCAGTGCCTCCTACTTGTGGGCAGGAGGTATTTGTTTCTTATCTTTTTTACCTTCAGCATCAGTTTCATATTTGTACCTTGTTCGAAATCCTTTTGAATTGGTTTAGTGGTATGTAGGAGAATCCTTAAAACATCATCCAGATTATTTCTCATTTGTCACTACCAAACCTCGGCCTCCCTAACTGTAGTACGGTCCATCCTGACAGCTTGTTTTACTTGTTTATTCCTTAGTTTGTTACCATAGCTGTGTAAAGGGCCTGCAGTATGTTCCGGGATGTGTAACATTTTATTAACGGTCTAGTCAGTAATAATACATAGATATTCTTCCATGTCAGCAAGTGTGGAAGCAGTTTACCTCTGTGGGTTCTCCATCTAGTAGTTGACCCTTTATATCTTCCACTGGGGTGACTTCACACACACATGATATTTCCTCAGATACCCTTTTAACACAAACAGTCTAAGAGCATCTCGGAAACATACTTCCGTAATTAATGCCGTAAAGCATAAAACATTCAACATAAACAGGTCAGCTATTTGATCTGCTAAATGACATTTTCCAGCTGGTCCGCAAGCTGCTTTGAAATAAGCATCTTAGTTTCAGCTTGACTGTTTTAAAACAACCTAAATTAAACAACCCATTGCTTTAGTCCTTGAGACCATAAGACATAGGAACAGAATTCAGTCCTCCTTGTCCATGCCAGAATCAAGTGATTCTTGAAGGATTATGAGAAATGCATCTGCTACCTCTTCAGCAACCTCATTCAGTTGTAGTCCATCTGGTCCAAGTGACTTATCCAGGTTAAGACCTTTGAGTTTACCTGGTACTTTTTCCTTTGTAATAGTAATGGCACTCACATCTGCTCCCCAACACTCAGGAACTTCTGGCACCCTGCCAGTGTCTTCCACAATGAAGACTGATGCAAAGAAACCATCAAGTTTATCTGCCATTTCTTTGTCCCCATTACTACCTCACCAACATCATTTTCCAGTGTTCCAATATCAACTCTCACCTCCCTTTTATTCTTTATATAACTGAAAAAACATTTAGTAACCTCCTTTATATTCTTGGTTAGTTTGCCCTCATATTTCATCTTCTCCCTTATAGCTTTTTAAATTGCCTTTTGTTTGATTTTAAAAGCTTCCAAATCATCCTACTTCCCACTCACTTTTACTACCTTATATGCCCTTTCCTTGGCTTTTATGCAGTCCCTAACTTCCCTTGTCAGCACGGTTGTCTACCCCTGCCATTTGAGAACTACTTCTCCTGTGGAATATATCTATCTTGTGCTTTGTATACTATTCCCAGAATCTTCAGCCCTCACTGTTCTGCCATCATTCCCACCAGTCTCCTCCTCCAATTCACCTGAGCAAACTCTTCTCGCGTGCCTCTGTAATTCCCTTTATTCCATTACGATACTGATACATGTGACTCATGCTTCTCCCTCCCAAATTGCAGTATGAATTCAATCATATTATGATCACTGCCTCCTCAAGGTTCCTTTACATTAAACTCCCTAATAAGATCTGGATTATTACACAGCCTCTAATCTAAAATAGCCTTTTCCTGAGTAGGCTCAAGCTGCACTAAAAAGCCACCTAGGAGGCATTCAACAAATTCCCTCTCTTGTGATCTGACACCAACCTGATTTTCCCAATCTCCTTGCATACTGATGTCCCCAATTGCAATTGTGTCATTACCCTTATTACATGCTTTTCTAGCTCCTTTGGCAATATCAACCCTACATCTTGTCTACTATTTGGAGGCTTACATATGGTTTCCATAATGGTTTTTTACCTTTGCAGTTTCTTAAATCCACCCGTAATATATACCCCGTGCAGTGATACGCCTGATGTAGTTACTTCCTAAAAAGTGGCTGCCATATGCAGAGCTTGTTTGGAAAGATGTTCTATGGGCAGTTCTTATCTTAACTTCAGATTGATTGCTGCTTGGCATTTATATTTTAAGAACTGTAGACTGACAACCATTTACAACCAGAGACTAAACAATGTATACTACTTTGGAAGTTTACTTACAACTGCTTGATCTTACAAGTGGCAGTTGATGTATTTAGAAAGCCACAAATAGCAAACATGAGACAAGAAGTGAGTATCCATCACATGATATGACTGAACTTGAGAGGAAGAGATATGTCTCTTGGGTGCATTATATTGTATGATCATCTTAAGTTGTCACAATGTGTTCTAGTAACTGCTGCTCCCTAGATATTTGTTGATCAAGTATATTATGACATTAAAATATTGCTGTAAGAAAACCCTAATGGATTTTATTTCATGACCAAATACAAAAGTTGTAGTAAAATAGTTTCCTTCATAGTTATTTTATATAACTGCACTTTGTTATGCAGGAGGAAAGAGACACATTTAGATAGTCTCTTTCACCTCCCTTTCAGGAAATTCTAAAGGGGCGACAGGTAGTTTTGAGGAAATTGAGAAGCTACTGAAGGACAGGGACAGATTAGGAGAAAAGGCAGAGAAGTGGCAAATGGAATACAATGTTGGGAAGTGCACTTTGGTGGAAAAAGGTGGAGACTATTTTCTAAATGAAGAGAAAATTCAAAAATCTGACGTGTAAAGGGTGTCCTCGAGCAGGATTCCTTAAAGGTTAATTTGCAGGTTGAGTCGGTGGTGAGGAAGGCAAATATGATGTTCACATTAATTTTGAGAGAACTAGAATATAAAAACAAGGATGTAATGTTGCAAAGATGTGATGTTGAGGCTTTATAAAGTACTAGTGAAGCCTCAACTGGAGTACTAGGAGTAGCTTTGGGCCTCTTATCTAAGAACAGAAGTGCTGACATTGAGAGTGTTCAAAGGAGGTTTACGAAAATGATTCTGGGTTTGAAAGGCTTGTCATATGAGGATCGTTTGATGGCTCTGAGGCTGTATTCACTGGAATTCAGAAAAATAAGGGGTGACCTCATTGAAACCTATCGAATGTTGAAAGGCCTTGATAGAGTGGATGTGGAGAGGATGTTTCCTATGGTGGAGGAGTCTAATACCAGAGGACGCAGCCTCAAAATAGAGGGGAGTCCTTTTAGAGTGGAGATGAGGAGGAATTTCTTTAGCCAAAGAGTGGTGAATCTGTGGAAATCGTTTCCATGGTTAGTTGTGGAGGCCAAGTCATTGGGTATGTTTAAGGCAAAGATTGATAGATTCTTGATTAGTCAGGGCATGAAGGAATACAGGGAGAAGGAAGGAGAATGAGGTTGAGAGGGAAAATGGATCAGCCATGATGAAATGGCAAAGCAGACTCAATGGACCAAATGGCCTGATTTTGCTCCTATATCTTATGGTCAGCACAGCCAATGCTCCCTGTAATGCAATACAATGCTCCAGTAAAACTTTTTGTATTCTATGGAGCTGTTCCAACATTGCCGTGGATTCTGGAGGTGGAGTAGGAAATACAGCCACTACTCTACAGCACATTGACGCCACTCATTGGGGATGTATTCAGTCTTGAATTGTAGGGTGATCAGAATGTGAGAAGCTAATGTATTTCTGTGCATCACTGCTGGATTTTGTTATTTCAGGATAATTGCTTTCACTTTATTCTGTGCTGTACAACTCAATAATAAGATATTTCAAACAGCAGTTCATCTGGGAACCAGGGTAACTTCACCCATTGGATATTGTTCACTTTCAATGCGCAGAAGGAATAGAATTCAACATGAGCTACTTTCGACAGGTTTTAGTACTTCAGTATTAAAGTTACGCTCCAACATTAATACAGCTTTCATTAGAAAGACTACAAGTCAATAGCTGATATAGAACTGCTTTTTCTCAAAGTCAGGATTTTTTTTAAGAAACTGCTTTGGATAAAAATAAACAGGGTTATGTTACTGAGGTTAGTTTTGAAGCTGACTACTCTGAATCAGCTGAAAGTATAAACACAGCTATTTGGTGATTAAGGGATGTCATTAAATTCCAGCAAAAAAACATTGCAGCCAAGGTAACCTGAGTGATAAGTTTTTCACAAAGAGGGTGGTGAATATCTAGAATGTACTACGAACAGAGGTGGTAGATACGATTGCAATATTTAAAATGCATTTGGTTGAATAGATCATAGAAGCAGGCCCTTTGACTCAGCTGGTCAACTTGGGATGTCAGAAATAATCTATTTCCACTCCTTCATTAGTGAAGTTTTTCAACTCAACTTGGAGGTGTCAGTTCAGGCAGTGTTCTGTAAGGAGTCTCTTTACATCCTCCCCTTGGAATGCATGCATTTTCAACAGGTGCTTCTGCTTTCTCCCACAGTCTAAAGACCTACTAGGTAGGTTAATTCGTCATTGTAAATTGTCCGTTGATAGGTTAGGGTTAGTCAGGGTTGTGGGGTTGCTGGGGTTGCTAGGGTGGCATGGCGTTAAGAGCTAGAAGGACCTATATTTGGTCCATATTCCCTTTAAACCTTTCCTATCCAAATCCCTGTCCAAGTAGCTTTTAAATGTTGTTAATTTACCTGCTTCAACCATTTCCTGTGGCAGCTCATTCCATATCTGGCACCATCCTTTGGGTGAATAAGTTGTTCCTGGGGTTCCTATTAAATTTCTCTCCTCTTACTTCAAACCTATTTCTTCTAACTCTTGACTTTCAACCCTGGGAAAAGCCTCCATGCATGCTCTCTATGCCCTCATGACTTTATACTCCTCTCTAAGTTCATACCTCATTCTCCTACATTACATAAAGTCCCAGCCTGTACAACCTCTCTCCATAATTCAGTCCCTCAAATCCCCAGCAACATTCTCTTTAATCTCTTATCTGTCGTTTGTAGGGTAGCCAAAAAAAACACAATATTCTAAACGCAAACACGAGGAAATCTCAGATGCTGGAATTTCAAGCAATACACATAAAAGTTGCTGGTGAACCCAGCAGGCCAGGCAGCATCTCTAGGAAGAGGTACAGTCGATGTTTCGGGCCGAGACCCTTCGTCAGGACTAACTGAAAGAAGAGCTAGTAAGAGATTTGAAAGTGGGAGGGGGAGGGGAAGATCGGAAATGATAGGAGAAGACAGGAGGGGGAGGGATGGAGCCAAGAGCTGGACAGTTGATTGGCAAAAGGGATATGAGGGGGTCATGGGACAGGAGGCCTAGAGAGAAAGAAAAGAGAGGGGGGGGAACCAGAGGATGGGCAAGGGGTATAGTGAGGAGGACAGAGGGAGAAAAGAATGTGTGTATATAAATAAATAACGGATGGGGTAGGAGGGGAAAGTGGGGCATTAACGGAAGTTAGAGAAGTCAATGTTCATGCCATCAGGTTGGAGGCTACCCAGACAGAATATAAGGTGCTGTTCTTCCAACCTGAGTGTGGCTTCATCTTTACAGTAGAGGAGGTCGTGGATAGACATATCAGAATGGGAATGGGACGTGGAATTAAAATGTGTAGCCACTGGAAGATCCTGCTTTCTCTGCGGACAGAGCCTAGGTGTTCAGCGAAACGATCTCTCAGTCTGTGTCGGGTCTTGCCAATATATAATAAAGGCATCCGTTAGCCTTGCGAGACCATGGATCTGTGCCTGGAAAGTCTTCACTCTCCAGCGCGCAGGCCTGGGCAAGATTGTATGGAAGATTGGCAGTTGCCCATGCTGTAAGTCTCCCCTCTCCACGACACCAATGTTGTCCAAGGGAAGGGCATTAGGACCCATACAGCTTGGCACCAGTGTTGTTGCAGAGCACTGTGTGATTAAGTGCCTTGCTCAAGGACACAACACGCTGCCTTGGCTGGGGCTTGAACTCACGACCTTCAGATTGCTAGTCAAAGGCCTTAACCACTTGGCATGTGCCCACAATATATAGAAGGCCACATCGGGAGCACCAGATGCAGTATATCACCCCAGCCAACTCACAGGTGAAGTGTTGCCTCACCTGGAAGGACTGTCTTGGGCCCTGAATGGTGGTGAGGGAGGAAGTGTAAGGGCATGTGTAGCACTTATTCCGCTTACAAGGATAAATGCCAGAAGGGAGATTGGTGGGGAGGGATGGGGACGAATGGACAAGGGAGTCGCGTAGGGAGCAATCCCTGCGGAAAGCAGGGGGGGGGAAGATGTGCTTAGTGGTGGGATCCCGTTGGAGGTGGCGGAAGTTATGGTGAATTATATGTTGGACCCGGAGGCTGCTGGGGTGGTAGGGAGGACAAGGGGAACCCTAGTCCTAGTGGGGTACCAGGAGGATGGAGAGAGAGCAGATGTGCGTGAAATGGGGGAGATGCGTTTGAGAGCAGAGTTGATGGTGGAGGAAGGGAAGTCCCTTTGATGGTGGCCTTATCACCATCTTGTACAACTGCAACATAACATCCCAGTTTCCGTACTCGGTGGTTTAACTGATGAAGCCAGCATGCCAAAAGCTTTCTTTACCACCCTGTCTATTTGTGATACCACTTTCAGGAAACCATGTACTTGTATTCTTAGATCCCTCTATACTTGAACATTTTCCAGGGGCTTGGGTACTTGGATAAGAAAGGAATAGAGGCATACAGGCTTAATGTCAGCAAATGGGGTTAGCGTAGAATGATGTCATGGTCAGCGTCGCAAGGTGGGCTGAAAGTGCCTAGTTCTGCACTATTGTTTCTATCATTCTATGATTTTAGATAAGCAGGACTTCCTAATGTAGAGTAAGCATGCATGATACCCCAATTCATTTCGTAAACAGCAATGCCAGAAGTTGTGCTCAGTTACTGAATGTGACTGAATGAAATTTGGTTTCATTGATTTTGATTTTTAAGTGCATCCGCAAAAGCAACAGGGTTCTGCTTCTATCCAGCACCAAAAATAAGGAAAGAATTGTTTGTCTGAATTGCTAATCAAGATAGTATGAGTATGGACAGTAAGTTTGCCAGTTGTGCTAGGGTTAAGAATGTAGAGCATTGCAAACAGAAAGGTATTGAGGTGCAACTTCATTGGGCCACAGCAAAGCAAATTTGGTGCTGTTATCTGGACAAAGACCAAGAAATTACATGATGTTAGATATGTTGTAATATTTGACTGAAGTGACTGTAAAACAAAATTAGAGATTTACACTGGGGTCCACGAAGCCCAAGATTTGCAGGAGCAGTTCTCCTCCATTATATAGAGTCATAAGGTACTTAAACATCAACCTCAAATGTTAATTATCCCACATGGTAGTGAAGCCTTATAACGAAAAGCTCTGGCAATATGGAAGCTCAGCATCCTTTGCCACACTTTCTTTTGGTCTTTGAAAACATTCCTCCATCTTAAGCCTGTTCTTTTCCACTAACCAACCTCCTCTTACCCCTCCCCTTTACCCTTTTCCTTTTCTTGGTGGGCTTTATTATAGAGCAGTGAAGATTTGATAGTCTGGCTTTTGTTTCCTGAAATGAAGGGATTTATAAAATGCTCAGAGGTAAAGATAGAAAAGATAATTAGAATTTTTTTCTTATAATAAGGCTAATAAAACAAGTGGGTATAGGATTAAGATGAGGTATGGGGGGATCAGAGGTTTCGATGAAGGACCCATTTCTGTGCTATACAAATGTGACTCTATGCGAAGCATATTGGTTTTAATTGGGACTCATTATGCGATAGGCATTCTGTAATAAAATCATCTCTAGGAATAACAAAGGTTATTTCTATGTACTCAATAATGCTAACCCTCCTTGTTATAGACCTATACCTGCATTTAAGATGCATACAATTTTTGGCCCATTTGACTGGCATTTAATTTATATATATTTTTTATATATAATTTATATAGATTTTTTTTCATAAAGATGTGAATCTATATGGTGGTACAAATAAGTACACGGTATGATTTAGAGGCCCAATAGATAAATCCCCAGTTTACTATAGGAAGAGAGGAAAGAGATTACTGTGCCATTGGCAATGATCTTTGCATCCTCACTGACCACAGGAGCACTACTACCAGAAGATTGGAAGATGGCAAGTGTTATTCTTTTTTTCCAAGAAAGTTAATGCTAATCCTGGGAATTATAGACCAATCAGTGGTGGGTAATTATTGAAGACCGGATTTGTGAGCATTTGGACAACCATAGTCCAGTTAGGGATAGTCAACATGGTTTTGTGAGGGGCAAGTTGTGTTGCAGGCACCTGATCGACTTTTTGCAGGAAGTGACAAAAAAAATTGATGAAGGTAGAGCAGTAGATTTTCATAAGGTTTTTGACAAGGTTTCCTGTTGTATAGGCTCACTCAGAAAGTCAGGAGGAATGGAATCCACGGAAATTTGACTGTATGGATTCAGAATTGGCTTTCCCCCTAAAGCTAATAGGCAGGGGTTAAAGAGCAAGGCTCTAGAAGTAAGGACAATGAAGAAATGGTCATGGAAGGCAAAGGAGTGGCTTTGGGGTTGCTTTGAGTTGGTGGAATGGGCCGTGTTCAAGGACTTATCAAAGATCAGAATGAATGCACCATGGTTATCATGGCATTTATAAAAAAACTGTTTTAGATGACTATGACCCCACAGGGAGTCTTCCCCACCAGAAGCCCTGGATGAACCATGAGATCGCAATCTGCTGAGGGACAATATCAGTGGCATTCAGGTCTAGCAAACAAGCAAAAGTACAAGGAGGTCCAGTTATGATCTCTGGAAAGCCATCTCAAGAGTGAAGTGGCAAGTTTGGACCAAGCTTGAATCTCTAAAGGACTGCTATGGCAGGACTTAAATGCTATCACCTTCTACAAAGTTAAATCAAGTGACATACTGTAGGTGACATCAAGGTTTTGCTCCCAGATGAGCTCAATGTCTTTTATGCATTAGATGATCAAAACATGGCAGGACCTTCACAAACTCCCATAGCTGCCACTGACCTCAATTTCAGCACTAAGGGAGGTTCTGAGTCTGCTCCACTGGTTCTCGGTTATGTTCAATTCATAAAAGATGAAAGCATGGTTCAAGAGTTGTTGTTTGCAAAGGGATTAAAATCAAAAATGACGGGGGAGTCAATTTTTTTGGCTGTTGAGCAATTTTACAAAGAGAAGGATATTTCCCTCACCAACATTCATGCTTGTGCAATAGATGGGGCACCATCAGTGACAGGACACTGCTGTGTTTCTTGAAAAAAGCCATACCTAACATGTTTACCATGTACAGTGTAATTCATAGACAACATCTTACCACAAAAACCTAAGTGATTGGCTGCACAAATCATTAAGTACAGTTATCGCAGCAGTAAATAAAATCAAGTCCTAAACTTTCAATTCTCGACTACTTCAAGAGCTTTGCATTGAGAATGATGAGCATTTTGAACACTACAAAATGATTGTGATCTGAAGCAGAAGTTAAAAAAAATCACATCAAGACTTTTGGTTACAGAAAGTAATCTGAATGCTATCCTGTGCTGTGGAAAATGGTCGAGCTATTTTTTTATTGCCTTACCAACATCATATCTAGTGGAGTCTGGTTTCAGTGCAGTTGTCCAACTTCTTTCAAAGCAATAAAACAGTCCAAAAATTACTGAACGTGGAGATCTGCGATCCTTTTGAGTGACATTCCATCTGATGTTGAGAAGCTGATATTACTGTATCAAGCCCATCCATCTCATTGAAAAGAGAAAAAAGCAATGAAGTAGTGAATAGTGGGAGTACTGATGTATATTCTAAAATGGTTTTTACTGTACTTAAAGAAATAATTGCATTTGCAGCTCTAAATAGATTTGAATAATTCTTGTAATTATTTGTCACTGCTTTGGATTTGCAGTTTCACTGTGCATCATAAATCAAAATTCTTTATAGTTTTATGTAACAGCTAGAAAGGGAGAGGGGGGTGCTGGAGATATGGGCAGGAAGCTAAAGGGGCAGTAAGCCAAAAATGTACAATTGACATTTCGGGCTGAAACCCTTCGGGCCGAAACACTGACTATACCTTTTCAGATACTGCCTGGCCTGCTGAGTTCATCCAGCATTTTGTGTGTGTTGCTCTGGTCTTGATCTATTGTTGCATTAGGCAAATCAGAGTGGATCCAGGACACTCCAGACATGCTAGAGGTATTAACAATTAATGAACAGGCAAATATTAGCACACTGGCCTTCATTCCAAGGATGTTGAAACTTAAATGTCAAGAAAGACAAATAAATTGCTAAGAGCTTTGATCAAATGCCATTTGGACTGATGTAGCTTGTGTTTCCCATAATGATGTCTGAGTTTGAAGCCATGAATGATAAGAAAAGACCGAATATACATGTTGCATCCTAGGTACCTTAGAAATTGTTGTGACATAATAAAGGTGATTATGTAGATACAGAGAAATTGGGGTGCAAATGAGTGGGGTGTTCTCTCATCTCATAACGTTCGCTTAACTCATCTATCTGGTTCCCTCTGTTACTAATTAACAGTAGATATTTCATTCTCTAACTCCTAATTTGTTCCCCTAACTTGTAACTATGCTTCTGACAAAGGACAGTTTATGTTTAGATGCAAGCATATCTCCTTTCTCCTTTCCTTTCCTTGGCATCATCTAGACTGTATGTTGCTGTTTGTTGACTAATTGGGGGGGGACGCAGGTGGCATTTGTGTGGAGGGTAGTAATGCCTCCTTTTGGTTGTTTGCTGGTTTCTTTAACCAGTTATTCACACTAACTGAAACTGGTACATATGCATCATATCCACATTCCTCTGCCCCTGTAAATTAGTAAACTTCTCTTTAAGGTGTACTACCTCCTCGTGGAGCCTTTCGATTTCCTGTTCCATTCTGTCCCGCACTACTTCAGCTCTCTGCCAATATTCTATGTTTTCTTCTTCTCATCTGTCTCTCTCTATTTTAGCTCCTGCCGACATTCTATTCAATTCTCGATTAAATAGCCAACAGCTACTGGCTTCTGTAATAGCTTAAATCCTTTGTCTGACAATTTCCCTTTACTAATCTTCTAAAGAGCTTCCCCAGCAGTTTTCTCTTCACTGCCAGTGTGACTAGTATACTCTGTATTTTGGCCATTTCCTCTTTAAGAATTTCTGGAGGAGTCCCTGCCAGTCAAAACAATCCAAGTCCTCCAGACTTGCACTGTTCCCTGAATTCTTCATCCTGGGTTAGCAACAGCTAACTACCCAGCCGCAGATCTCTCTGTACATCACCAATATGGTATGCCTCAGATCTCTTGCTAACTCAATGGAGACATTTATTCTCAAATTTACCCAGGGACCCCAATTTTGTAACAGGTATTAACTCTCAATAATTATCAGTTAGGAACAGAGAGAATCTGTATTTGCTGACAAGTACCTTTATTGGCTCAGTTAACAAGCACGTGAATATAGAAAACTAAATACCTCTGTTGGTTTCCCTGACCCTCCATGAACAATCATAGAATAGAAAAGATAATACTCTGGAAAAGGAGTCTACACTGCTCAGGTGTTTCTCTTGATCCCAATGTTATCTCTTAAATTTCAGATGTGGGGTCATCTACTTCTGCAATGGTTGGTCTCCACAGAGTTGTCACTACCAAAATCCTCATTTCTGCCTTTCCCTTATCACAACAATCTGTTATATTTCAATTTCTTTGGCTTTAGCTCATCTGACTAACGTGTCAACTCACACATCAAAGTTGCTGGTGAATGCAGCAGGCCAGGCAGCATCTCTAGGAAGAGGTACAATCGACGTTTCGGGCCGAGACCCTTCGTCAGGACTAACTGAAGGAAGAGCTAGTAGGAGCTAATATTTGAAAATGGTCTCAGGTTTAGCAAATCATCAAGTCACTAAATAACTACCATCAACAAATGACTTGGAGTACCAGAGGAAACAATACAATGGACCACTGTTACACCACCAGCAAGAATGCCGACCATGTTATTCCACACCCACACTTTGGAAAGTCTGATCACCTGGCTGTACTTCTACTCCTTGAGTATAGGCAGAGACTGAAGACTGCAGCACCAGTAGTGAGGACCAAGAAGGTAAGGACAGGGGAAGCACAGGAGAGCTTGCATGGCTGCTTTGAATTGGTGGACTGGACTGTATTCAGGGATTCATCTTCGAATCTGGATGAGTATGCTGCAGTTGTTAACGACTTCATAAAAACCTACATGGATGAGTGTGTGCAATAAAAAAACTTGCTGTACATTCCCAAACCAAAAGCCGTGCGTGAACCAGGAAAGCTGTGGGGCTAGATCTGCGGCATTTAAGTCTGATGACCCAGGACTGTACTGACTTGCGGAGGGCTATTTCAAGAGCGAAGAAACAATTGTGAGTGAGGTTGCAGACAATAACAGATGCACATCAACTCTGACAGGGTTTGTAAGACATTACTTCCTACAAAGTGAAACCCAATAGCATAAATGGTAGCGATGCTGCACTACCAGATGAGCTCAACACCCCCTATGCCCACTTTGAAAGGGAGAATATAATTACAGTTGTGAAGATCCCTGCTGCACACAGTGACCCTGTGATCTCTGTCTTGGAGGCCAATGTCAGTCTGTCCTTCAGGAGGGTGAACCCTTGCAAGGCGACAGGCCCCGATGGAGTACCTGGTAAGGCTCTGAAAACTTGTGTTAACCAACTGGCGGGAGTATTCAATGATACCTTCAACCTCTCACTGCTACGGTCAGAACTTCCCACCTGCTTCAAAAAGGCAACAATTACGCCAGTGCCTAAGAAGAGCAGTGTGACTGCCTTAATGACTATCACCCAGTAGCACTCATATCTATGGTGATGAAGTGCTTTGAGATGTTGGTCATAGCTAGAATGAACTCCTGCTTCAACAAGGACCTGGACACACTGCAATTTGACTATCGTCACAATAGGTCTACAGCAGGCACAATAACAAGGAGTCTTAAAACAACCTTAGATCACCTGGACAGTATAAACACTTATGTCAGGATGCTGCTCATTCACTATAACACAGCATTTAAAACCATCATTCCTACAATCCTGATTAATAAGCTACAGAACCTAGGTCTTTGTGCCTCCCTTTGCAATTGGATCCTTGACTTCCTAACTGGAAAACCACAACCTATGCGGATTGGTAATAATATCTCCTCCTCACTGACTATCAACACTGGTGAACCTTGGGTGTGTGCTTAGACCACTGCTATATTCCCTCTGTACCCATGACTGTGTGGCTAGGTTTAGCTGAAATGTCATTTATAAATTTGCTGATGATACAACCATTGTTGATAGAATCTCAGATGGAGATGAGAGGGCGTGCAAGAGTGAGATATACCAACTAGTTAAGCGGTGTCACAGCAACTACCTTGCACTTAACATCAGTAGAATGAAGGAGCTGATTGTGGTCTTCAGGAAAGGTAAGACAAGGGAAAATGAACCAATCCTCATAGAGGGATCAGAAGTGGAGAGAGTGAGCAATTTCAAGTTCCTAGGTGCCAAGATCCCTGAGAATCTAACCTGGTCCCAATCTATCAATGCAGTTATAAAGAAGGCAAGACAGTAGCTATATTTCATTAGGAGTTTGAAGAGATTTGGTTTGTCACCTAAAACACTTGAAAACTATAGATGTACCATGGAGAGCATTTTGACAAGCTGCATCACTGTCTGGTATGGGGGAGGGGAGTACTGCACAGGACCGAAATAAGCTACAGAAAGTTGTAAAATTAGTCAGCTCTATCTTGGGTACTAACCTCTGTATATCTAAGACATCTTCAAGGAGCGGTACCTCAGAAGCGGCATCCATATTAAGGACCCTCGTCACCCAGGACGTACTCCCTTCTCATCGTTACCATCAGAAAGGAGATACAGAAGCCTGAAGGTAGAAACTCAGTGATTCAGGAAAAGCTTCTTCCCCTCTGCCATATGATTTCTAAATGGATATTGAACCCATGAACACTACCTCACTTTAAAAAAAAAACAGTGATGATTCTGATTCTGATTCATCCGCAGGAAATTCTTTGGGTCCATATAGGAGCAGAATTAGGCCATTTAGCCCATCGAGTTTGTTCCATCATTTCATCATGGCTGATCAAATTTTCCTCTCAGCCCCAATCTTCTGCTTTCTCTCTGTATCTCTTCATGCACTGTCCAACCAAGAATATGTCAGCCTCTGCCTTAAGTATACAAAAAGACTTGGCAAAGAATTCCACAGATTCACCACTCTTGTGGAAATACATGATAAATAAATATAGAGAACAAAACTGAATTATAGTAAAAAAAAGTGCAAAAAACAACAGAAATTTTAAAACGTAATGAGGTTCATGAGTGTTCATGGGTTCAATGTCCATTTAGAAATCACATGGCTGAGGGGAAGAAACTGTTCCTGAATCGTTGAGTGTGTGCCTTCAGGCATCTGTACTTCCTCCTGAACAGTAATGATGAGAAGAGGGCATGTCCTGGGAGGGTGATGGGGGTCCTTAATAATGGACACTGCCTTCCTAAGGCACTATTCCTTAAAGATGTCTTGGATACTACAGAGGCTAGATGGAGGTAACTGATTTTACAAATTTCTGAAACTTACTTCAATCTTGTGCAGTAACCCCCCCCCATACCAGAGGGTAATGCAGCTAGTCAGATTGCTCTCCACAGTACATCTGTAGAAGTTTTCAAGTGTTTTGGTTGACAAATCCAATCTCCTCAAACTCTTAATGAAATTTAGCCACTGTCATTAAGAATGAGGTTTCGATATACTTGGAGACTAATGATAGAATAAGTCAAAGTCACAAAGGGAAATCTTACCTAACAAGTCTGTTAGAGTTTTCTGAGGATGTAACAAGCAGGGTGGACAAAGGAGAAGCAGTGGATGTTATTTAATTGGATTTTGAGAAGGCATTTGATAAGGTGCTACACATCAGGCTGCTTAGCAAGATAAAATCCTATGGCATACATGAAAGGTACTGGTATGGATAGAGGAATTTTTGACAGGCAGGAGGCAGTGAATGGGAATAAACGGGGCCTTTTCTGGATGGCTGCCAGTGACTAGTGGTACTCCTCAAGGGTCAGTATTGGGTCTGTTACTTTTAACATTGTTTGTCAATGATTTAGATAATGGAATTAATAGCTTTGTAGCAAAGTTTGCGGAGTAGGTAGTGCTATGGAAGCAATGCAGCACGACTTGGATGAATTGGAAGAATGGGCAAAAAAGTGGTAGATGGAATACAGTGTTGGGAAGTGTTTGACAATGCACTTTGGTAAAAGAAACAATAGTACAAACTATTATCTAAATGGGGGGAAGTTTCAAACATCAGAGGTACAGACTGGTCCTCGTGTAAGCCTCCCAAAAGGTTAATGTAAAGGTTGAGTCTGTGGTAAAAAAGACAAATGCAATGTTGGCATTTATTTCAAGAGGAATAGAATATAAAAGCAAGGAGATAATGATGAGGCTTTATAAGAGACTGGTCAGGCTGCACTTGGAGTATTGTCAACAATTTTGGGCCTGATATCTCAGAAAAGGATGTGTTGTCATTGGAGAGAGTCCAGAGGAGGTTCAAGAAGATAATTCCAGGAATGAAGGGGTTAACATGTGAGGAGCATTTGGCAGCTTTGGGCCTGTACTCACTGGAATTTAGAAGAATGCGGGGGGGTGGGGGGATCTTATTGAAACCTACCAAATGTTGAAAGCACTAGATAAAGTGGATGTGGAGAGGATTTTTCCTATGGTGGGGATATCCAGAACTATAGGGCAAAGCCTCAAAATTAAGGGATGACCTTTTAGAACAGAGGTAAGGAGGATTTTTCTTTTAGCCAGGGAGTAGTGAATCTGTAGAATGCTCTGCCACAGGCTGCGTTGGAGGCCAAGTCCATGGGTATATTTAAGGCTGAAGCTGATAGTTTCCTGATTGGTCAGGGCATCAAAGGATTTGGCGAGAAGGCAGATGTATGGGGTTGAGTGGGATCCAGGATCAGCCATGATGGAAAGACAGAGCTGACTCAATGGGCTGAATGGCCTAATACTGCTCCTGTGTCTCATGGTGTCATGGTCTTATGGTCTTGCTTTCTTTATAGCTGCATTGATATGTTGCTTCTAGTTTTAGCATTATCCCTATTTCCATTCCAGAGCAATGGCACAACATTGTTGTTTATTGTTTATTGAAACTCTACCACCAGCCTGGCAATGTGTTCCAAACACCTACAACTCTCGATATAAAGAAACCTTGCGTCTGTCATCCTCCTGTTATTTTCCTGACAGCACCTTAAACTTATGCCTCCTTGTATTAGCCATTACTGCCCTGGAAAATAGTTTCTGACTGTTCACTTGATATATGCCTCTTATCATCTTTAACATCTCTATCAAGTAACCTCTTTTCCTAAGTGAAAAGCCCTAGCTCACTCAGCCAAGGAAATAAAGGTGTTGTAGAAACCCAAACTCATTCTTGTTATAATAGAACCGACATATTAAAAGCCCACAAAAAATTGTAAACACATACTTGGATCCAAAATGTTTGTGATTAAGTTTATTTTGGGCCCCTCTCAATCATCTGTTGGAATTAAGTAGAAATCAGCTCATACTCCGTCAAAGTGATGAATGATCTCATTCTACTTTCCCATTCTCAACTCCTTTGTGACTACGTTGTAACTCTCTAGAGTTTTGTCTGATCCTTTCTTCCTAAACCTTAAGTAAACTTCCTTCTTCCTCTTGACTAGATATTCTCTTGCCAACTTCAGTCCTCCATCCTTTCCCTACCTCAATAGGACAAACCTATCCAGAACCCCATACATGTGCTCCCTAAACAGCTCCCACATTTCTGCGGTACATTTTTTCCCAACTTATGCTCCCATGTTCCTGCCTAATAACATCATAATAGCCCCTTCACCAATGAAATGTTTCCCATACTGCCTGCTGCTATCCCTTTCCAGGGCTATGGTCATTGTCTCTGAGATGCGTAGCCACCAAGAGATCTGACACCTGACCAGGTTCATTGCCTAACATCAGATCCAGTGTGTCATCTCACCTCATTAGTCTGTCTGCATATTACATAGAAAACCTACAGCACAATACAGGCTCTTTGGCCCAAAAAGTTGTGCCGAATATGTCCTTACCTGAGAAATTACCTAGGGTTACCCATAGCCCTCTATTTTTCTGAGGTCCATGTACCGAGATTTCGAGTAGGCTAGACAAGGGAGATGCAATGGATGATATGTATTTGGATTTTCAGAAGGCCTTTGACAAGGTGCCGCACATGAGGCTACTAAACAAGATAAGAGCCCATGGAATTACGGGAAAGTTACATACGTGGATAGAGCGTTAGCTGATTGGCAGGAAACAGAGAGTGGGAATAAAGGGATCCCATTCTGGTTGGCTGCCGGTTACCAGTGGTGTTCCCCAGGGGTCTGTGTTGAGGCCACTTCTTTTTATGTTGTATATCAACGATTTGGATTATGGAATAGATGGCTTTGTGCCTAAGTATGCTGATGATACAAAGATAGGTGGAGGGGCCGGTAGTGCGGAGGAAACAGAGAGTCTGCAGAGAGACTTGGATAGATTAGGAGAATGAGCAAAGAAGTGGCAAATGAAATACAATGTTGGAAAGTGTATGGTCATGCACTTTGGTAGAAGAAATAAATGGGCAGACTATTATTTAAATAAGGAGAGAATTCAAAGTTCTGAGATGCAACAGGACTTGGTAGTCCTCGTGTAGGATACCCTTAAGGTTAACCTCCAGGTTGAGTCAGTGGTAAAGAAGGCGAATGCAATGTTGGCATTCATTTCTAGAGGAATAGAGTATAGGAGCAGAGATGTGATGTTGAGTCTCTATAAGGCACTGGTAAGACCCCACTTGGAGTACTGTGTGCAGTTTTCGGCTCCTTATTTAAGAAAGGATGTGCTGACATTGGAGAGTGTTCAGAGAAGATTCACTAGAATGATTCCGGGAATATGAGGAATGTTTGACCGCTCTTGGACTGTATTCCTTGGAGTTTAGAAGAATGAGGGGGGACCTCATAGGAAAATTTCAAATGTTGAAAGGCATGAACAGAGTGGAAGTGGCAAAGTGGTTGCCCATGGTTGGGGGAGTCTAGTACAAGAGGACATGGCTTAAGCCCATTCAGAACAGAGATGTGAAGAAATTGTTTTAGCCAGAGGGTGGTGAATCCGTGGAATTTGGTGCCACGGGTAGCAGTGGAGGTCAAGTCATTGGGTGTATTTAAGGTAGAGGTTGATAGGTATCTGAGTAGCCAGGGCATCAACGGTTATGATGAGAAGGCGAGGGAGTGGGATTAAATGGGAGAATGGATCATCTCATGATAAAATGGCGGAGCAGACTTGATGAGCCGAATGGCCGACTTCTGCTCCTTTGTCTTATGTCTAATATATGAGGAGTGTTTGATGGCTCTGGGCCTATACTTGCTCGACTTTAGAAGAAAGAGTGGGGATCTCATTGAAACCTATTGAATATCGATTCAAAGATTTAAAGGTTCGAAGTACATTTATTATGAAAGTATGCGGTATACAATCCTGAAATTCGTCTTCCCACAGACAGCCACGAAACAAAGAAGAACCATGGAACCAACCTGTTCAAAGAAAAACATCAAAGCACCACCCCTCCCCGTCCATGTACAAAAAAGTCACACAAGTAGCAGCAAAAAAGCTAGCGAAAACACAATATAAAACACAAAATCAAAAGGCATGTTTCAGTGCAGTCTGGCTCAGTGTTCATTTTCGGCATGTTGCACTAATTCAAAAATCACCCAAGAGTAGTAACAATAAAGATCGACTAGAACTAGAAACTAGAAGACATCATAAACCTGAATTAGAGTCCAAATCTACAATCCTCATCGATTAAACCGTGCTCTGGCACCATCCGCCAACAGCACTGAGGGAGAGAGAGAGACCATTTGAATGCAAGGACCTTCCTTTGGGAGCAGCGAGTGAGAGACCGCCATATGCAACCGCAGTGTCTGGCAACAGTAAGCGAGAGGCTGGTAGATGACACTGAACACTCGCTTGCCTTCTGCATCCACCTCACTGATTTCAATCTTCCTCAGCACTTTAATCAGCAAGAGATGATCATGGGCCTATCAGAGTGGATGTAGAGAGGATGTTTCCTATGGTGGGTGAGTCTAGGACCAGAGTGCACGACCTCAGAATAGAGGGATGTACTTTTGGAACAGAGGTGAGAAGGAATTTCTTTAGCCAGAGACTACCACAGGTGGCTGTGGAGGCAAGTCATTGAGTAAATTTAAAACAGAGGTTTATAGGTTCTTGGCTAATCAGGGCATCGATGGTTACAGGGAGAATGGGGTTGAAAGGGATAATAAATTAGACATGATGAAATAGTCGAGCAGACTCGGACTGAGTATCCTAATTTTGCTCCTATATCTTATGGTCTTATGGACATACACAGTGAACAGTAGGGCACTGAGGAGTGTGGAGGAACAGAGAAATCTTTGAATAGGGATCCATAATTCCTTGAAAGTAGTAGGAAGAGGTAGGTAGATAGACAGGTAGATAGAGTCATAAAGAGAGCTTTTGGCACACTGGCTGTCATAAATCAGAATATTAAGTATACGAGTTGGATTTTATGTTGAAGTTGTATAAGACTGGTGAGGCTAAATTTGAAGCATTGTTTGCAGTTCTGGTCACCTACCTACAGGAAAGGTATTAATAAGATTGAAAGAATACAGAGAAAATTTGCAAGGATGTTGCCAGATCTTAAGGACCTGAGTTACAGGGAAAGGTTTAATAAATTAGGACTTTATATCCCTGGATCATAGTATAATGAGGGGAGATTTTTTAGAGGTATACAAAACTATGAGAGTTACAGCTAAGGGAAATGCAAGCAGGCTTTTTTTTTACTGAGGTTGAGGGAGATTAGAACTAGAGGTCATATTTACGTGTGAAAGTTGAAATTTTTAAGGGAACCTGGGGTAGATTTTGTAGAGGGTAGTGCAAGTGTGGAACAAGCTGCCAGCGGAAGTGATGGATGAAGGTTTGATTGCATCATTTAAGAGAACTTTGGATAAGTATATCAATGGGAGGGGTATAGTGGTGTTGTTGGGACTTGATAGAATAACAGTTCAAAATAAATTTATTATCAAAGTACATATATGTCATCATATACAAACCTGAGATTATTTTTCTTATGGGATATGCAATAAACCCATAATACCATAATAACCATAATAGAATCCATGAAAGAACACACCAACTTGGGCATTTAACCAATGTGCAAAAGACAACAAACTGTGCAAATACAAAAAGAAAGAAATAATAATAATAAATAAGTAAACAGTAAGTATCGAGAACATTTGATGAAGAGTCCTTGAAACTTCCCATCGGTTATGGGAACAGTTCAATGTTGAGGCAAGTGAAGTCGAGTGAAGTTATCCCCTTTGATTCAGGAGCCTGATGTTGAGGGGTAATAACTGTTCCTGAATCTGGTGATGTGAGTCCTAACGCTCCTGTGCCCTCTTCCTGATGGCAGCAGTGAGAAGGGTGTATGCCCTGGGTGGTGGGGTTCCTGATGATGGATGCTGCTTTCCTGCAACATTGGTTCATGAAGAGATGCTCAGTGGTGGAGAAGGCATTACCCATGATGAACTGGGCTTGTATCCACTGCTTTTTGTAGGATTTTCCATAAAAGGCTATGATGCAGTCAGTCAATATACGCTCCACCACACATTTATAGAAGTTTGTCAAAGTTTTAGACGTTATGTTGAACCTCCATATACTCCTAAGAAAGTAGAGGTGCTGCTTGCTTCCTGCGTAATTGCACTTAATGTGCTGGGTTCAGAGCAGGTCCTCTGAAATAAAAACACTGAGGAATTTAAAGTTGCTGACCCTCTCCACCTCTGATCCTCCAATGAAGACTGGCTCAAGAACCTCTGGTTTCCTCCTCTTTAAGTCAATAATCAACTCCTTGGTGTTGCTAACATTAGATGTTGTTATGGCACCACTCAGCCAGATTTTCAGTCTCCCTCCAATATGCTGATTCATCAGCCTCTTTGGTTCGGCCTACAACAATGATGTTGTCAGCAAACTTGAATATGGCATTGGAGCTGTGCTTAGCAACACATCAGAAAAGTAAAGCAAGTCGAAGAGGGGGTTAAGCATGCAATGATGTAGTGCACCTGTGCTGATGGAGATTGTGGAGAAGTTGTTGCCAATCTGAACTGACTGTGGTCTGCATGTGAGGAAATTGAGGATCCAATAACACAAGGTGGTATAGAGGCATCAGTCTTAAAGATTGTTGATCAGTTTTGAGGGGATGGTGGTATTGAATGCTGAGCTGTAGTTGATAAAGAGCATCTTGATGTGTGCATCTTTGCTGTGCAGATATTCCAGGGTTGAGTGAAGACAGCATGGACTAGATGAGCCAAAGGGCCTGTTCTGTACTGTCATGCTCTATGACTCCATGACTATATATAAAACAAAGTTTTGAAAACCATCTCTATTTGATTTATCTTTTGATAAATCAGAGGATAAAATAGATGCGAGTAATGTTTACTTATACTTCATTGGTACAGCAATAATGCTTAATCTTAATTTATATTTCCTGAGAACCATTGGAGGAATTTACTTTTGTGTGTGGTGTGAGTCACTGTAGCTGGAAAGTAGTGATGTTTTCCACCATGGATTTCATCTGGTCCTTGAGACCATTTTAAATTATTCTGACATCAAGTTCAGATATTTCAACACTTGGACTATATTGCGTCATCAGGAACCAGCATAATCAGAATCAGCTTTATTATCACTGACCTATGTCACGAAATTTGTTGTTTTGTGGTGGTAGTACAGTGCAATCTATTAAAAATTTTTGTACATAACAATAAAAATGTATAAAAAATAAATGAAGATTGTCAAGATGTAGACAAATGGGTTAAATTCTTATTTTTTTTACAAGCTTCACACAAAATGCTGTAGATGTTGTAAATCTGAAATGAAATAAAAAATGCTGAGAATGCTCAATAGATCAGGTAGCCTTGATGCAGGGAGCAAAGGAGAATTATCTGAAACATTAAGCCTCTTCTTTACAGATTCTGACTGATGTGGTGAGTATGAGATGTTGAGAATCTTCTGCGTATGAAGTTTTTAGATAATTTGTGAATGGCATTCGTGGATGCCCACCCTGTTAAAAAATACAGCAACCCCCAATGAAAGAAATTTTGTAGACAAGGGAAACATTTTTACCCATGCTTAGTATTTAATTTTTGTGGGAGTTGCAATGCCTAGCGAGCCTCAGTGCTGTGGCTCTTCCACGATTGTGAATAGTGACAGAAACATATCTTTCCCTCTCAGAAAGCCTTTTCCTTTAGTTCTAGTGTTTGTCATGATTTAAGAGAAATTAAGTTGAAATAAACATAAATGATTTCTAAAAGTAATACTAATAGCAATTGATAGAGTTAGTAATATATTAATATTGATTAAAATTCAAGCAAGCCATTGGCCTTTGTCTACCTTTAGTTAGATGAATGGGGCTATGTAGTTATGGTTGGTGTAGAGTGAGAGACCAAGTGCAAAGTGTGTTTGACACTTTAGTTCATAGATTTTGGAGTTGTTGCTGGAATCAAAGCAGAGTGCAACAGCAGAGCAGACCAGATCTTCGGAGCTGCTGTCACTTTTGTGTGGAATTGCTGGCCAGTACAATCGGAGCAGTGGCAGATGGAATATAATCCAAACAAGAGCGGATTGTCAGATGTTGGCAGGACATATACGTCAACTCATTATTCCTTAGGTGCTGCCTGATCTGCTAGGTTCCTCAAATATTTTGTGTGTTATTCAGGGCATTTATAGTGTCAGGGACCTGAGCAGTGTTAATGTATGGGGAGGCTTTGGTGTGCAAGTTGATTGTTCCCTGCAAATAGTAGATAGAATAGTGAAGATGGCTTGCCTTCATAGGCTGGGGTATTGCGAATAAGAGTTGTGTATCATGTTGCAGCTGTACAAAACTTTGGTTAGAACAGATCTGGAGGATATTATCCATCTAGTTAGCATACAACAGGAAGGATGTGATAACATTAGAAAGAGTGCAAAGGAGCCTTGTCCGAATGTTGCAGAAATTTATGTTGCCTGAAGGCCGGAGAATGAATGGGGTTGAGAGGGAAAATAAACCACCTCTTATAGAATCATGAAGCAGACTCAATGGGCCAAGTGGCTTAATTCTGCTCTTATGTCTTATGGCCTTATAAAATTGAGGGCCTTGGGTACCAGAGAGATTAGATAGTCTGAATTGTTATCACTGGGAGTTAGTAAGATGACCTATAGAAGTTTATAAAATTAGGGGAGACACAGATAAAGCAGGCCGAGTTTTTTTATCTCTCAGGACAAGCAAGTCTAATTTTCAAGGACAATGACTTAAGGTAAGAAGGAAGAAATTTAAAGAAGATCTGAAATCATGTTTTTGATACAGAAGATCATGGTTATATGGAACAATTTCCTAGAGGAGGCAGCAGAGGTTGGGTACATTTGCAACACTTAAAAAACATTTCATCAGATACGTGGAAAGGAAGGAATTTGAAAATTATCCAAATACAGATGTCATGCTTGGCATGGACAAAGTAGGCCAAAAGGACCTTATTCTGTTCTATGTAA
This sequence comes from Mobula birostris, assembly GCF_030028105.1. NCBI lineage: Eukaryota > Metazoa > Chordata > Chondrichthyes > Myliobatiformes > Myliobatidae > Mobula > Mobula birostris. The sequence goes on along the minus strand of NC_092383.1, from coordinate 45,822,269 downwards.
CTCTGTGACTCTATGCGTGAGACACAAATAAGCAATATTTACAAAGCTATAAAAATATGATGATATAATGTAATTCCATTAAATTTTGCAAACACATGTCAATACCACTCTTTAAAGTGCATTAATAAACCATATTGACATTCTTAGGGTTGGAAGTGTGCTGTACGGCATTGACAGCATGCCAGATCTACGGCGGAAGAAGACGATGCCTATTGTTCGAGATGTGGTGAGTCACAATTTGAGTTATAGTTTGCTTTTCTTTGAAAATCGTGCTTTATTCTGGAGAGGTCATGCCTCTGAGATGAAAGAGAGGGTGTTACACTTCATTCTAAGGGAGGATGTTACATTTGAAGTTCAGACTTACTTCCTACCTTTAGTTGTGAGCAGCATATTGTTTGATTCAGTTATCCTGTACTGAATTCTGTGAAACTCTCTGAGCTCCAGGTCATGGCCTGAATACTTGTTGAGGTTTGTGTAGCCATTTGTAGCTGATACCATATTAATGATGGGTTTGCTGTGTGCACAGCTAGTGCCCACCAGACCTACGCAGAGAAACAGATTGCAAAATCAGTCAGGTTGAAATGCAACAGAGCCACTTTGGAGCTTGATGTTACAGCAAACACAAAGTAAGCAAGAGAAAGGTCTCCTACAGTGTGACTGAAACCAAATCTTTCACTGATTGCAAATTGGTTGCAAGTTGATTTCTTCTAGTAGTGGCTTGTTGCAGTTGCTTGAAATTGCAAAGGTTCACAGCAAGAAAGTAACAAGGCTGGTGCTGAAGGACCTTTTGCACAGGTTTCTGTGTTAACACTGGTGCTAGAAAGTTTGTAAACCCTTTAGAATTTTTTCTATTTCTGCATAGCTTCTTTCCAACTGTGATAAGACTGCTGAACGGATCCTGACCCGGATCTGGGCCGTACCCTCCAAATATCCGGACCTGCCTCTTGGTTTTTTTGCACTACCTCACTTTCCATTTTTCTATTTTCTATTTATAATTTATAATTTAAATTTTTAATATTTACTAATTTTTACTGTTTTTAGTATTTAATATTTGTAATCCAGGGAGGGGGAAGCGCAGAATCAAATATCGCTGTGGTGATTGTATCAATTGTTTGGCGACTATAAAGTATAAATATGACCTAAAATGTGATCAAATTTTCGTGCAAGTCCTAAAACTACAAACTCCATTTCCAGAAAAGTTGGGATATTTTCCAAAATGCAATAAAGACAAAAATCTGTGATATGTTAATTCACGTGAACCTTTATTTAACTGACAAAAGTACAAAGAAAAGATTTTCAATAGTTTTACTGACCAACTTAATTGTATTTTGTAAACGTACACAAATTTAGAATTTGATGGCTGCAGCACACTCAACAAAAGTTGGGACAGAGGCATGTTTACCATTGTGTGACATCACCTTTCCTTTTAATAACACTTTTTAATCGTTTTGGAACTGAGGATACTAATTGTAGTAGATTTGCAATTGGAAATTTTGTCCATTCTTGCTTAATATAAGACTTCAGCTGCTCAACAGTCCGTGGTCTCCGTTGTCTGATTCTCCTCTTCATGATGCGCCATACATTTTCAATAGGAGATAGATCTGGACTGGCAGCAGGCCAGTCAAGCACACGCACTCTGTGTCTACAAAGGCCTGCTGTTGTAGACCGTGCAGAATGTGGTCTGGCATTGTCCTGCTGAAATAAGCATGGACGTCCTGGGAAGAGACATCGCCTTGATGGCAACATGTGTCTCTCTAAAATCCTAATATACACCTCAGAGTCAATGGTACCTTCACATACATGCAACTCACCCATGCCGTGGGCACTGATGCACCCCCATACCATCACAGATGCTGGGTTTTGCACCTTTCGCTGATAACAATCTGGATGGTCATTTTCATCTTTGGCACAGAGAACTCGACACCCATTTTTTCAGAAAACTAGCTGAAATGTGGACTCATCTGACCACAGCACACAGTTCCACAGTCTTTCGGTCCATCTGAGATGAGCTCGGGCCCAGGGAACTTGCCGGCGTTTCTGCATAGAGTTGATGTATGGCTTCCTCCTTGCGTAATACAGTTTCAAGCTGCATTTCTGGATGCAGCAACGGACTGTGTTGAGTGACAATAGTTTTCCGAAGTACTCCTGAGCCCAGGTGGCTATAATTGTCACAATAGCATGATGGTTTCTTAGGCAGTGCCGCCTGAGGGCTCGAAGATCACGCGCATTCAACAGTGGTTTCTGACCTTGCCCTTTACGCACTGAGGTGTCTCTGAATTCTCTGAATCTTTTCACAATATTATGTACTGTAGATGTTGAAAGACCTAAATTCTCTGCAATCTTGCATTGAGAAATGTTCCTTTTGAACTGACTAACAATCCTCTCACGAATTTTGGCACAAAGGGGTGAGCCACGACCCATCCTTGCTTGCAAAGACTGAACCTTTGATGGACGCTACTTTTCTACCCAGTCATGATACCTCACCTGCTACCAATTAGCCTGCTTAATGTGGAGTCTTCCAAATCAGTGTTACTTGAATACTCTGCACTTTTCAATCTTATTTTAACTCTGTCCCAACTTTTGTTGAGTGTGTTGCAGCCATCAAATTCTAAATTTGTGTATGTTTACAAAATACAATTAAGTTGGTCAGTAAAACTATTGAAAATCTTTTCTTTGTACTTTTGTCAGTTAAATAAAGGTTCACGTGAATTAACATATCACAGATTTTTGTTTTTATTGCATTTTGGAAAATATCCCAACTTTTATGGAAATGGGGTTTGTAGATAAAGAGAACCCAATTAAATAAATAACACAAAAAATTATACTTGTTCATTTATTTATTGAGAAAAATGATCCCATATTACATGTATTTGTTGGAAAAAGAATGTGAACCTCTGTAGTAATGCCTTCTACAAAAGCTATTTAGGATCAGGTGTTCCAATCAATGAGAAGAGATTGGAGATGTGCGTTGTACAGGTGCCCTGCCCTATTAAAAAAAAGACACACAAAGTCAGGTTACTGACAGAGCCTGCTATTCTCAAGAAAGATCTGTTTATGTGCACCATGCCTCAATCAAAACAACTTTCAGAGGATCTTAGAAGAAGAATTGTAGAGATGCATGAAGCTGAAAACAGCTAACAAAAGCATTTCTAAAGACCTGAGTGTTCATGAGTCCACAGTAAGAGAAATTGTCTACAAATGGAGGAAACTCAGTACTGTTGCTACTCTCCTAGGAGTGGGCACCCTGCAAAGATCGCACTAAGAGCTTAATGTGCAATGTTGAAGGAGGTGATAAAAAAACCAAGAGTAACAGTACAAGACCTGCAGAAATATCTCAAACTTGCTAAGCCTCTTTTCATGTGTCCATTATAAGAAAAACTGAACAAGGGTGGTTTTCACGGAAGGACAATATAGAGGAAACTGCTACTCTCCAAAAGAAAACATTGTTGCACATCTCCAGTTTGCAAAAGACCACTTGGATGTTCTACAATGCTTCTGGGACAATGTTCTGTGGACAGATGAGGCAAAAGTTAAACTTCTTGACAGAAATGCACATTGCTATGGTTGGAGGAAAAAGGGCACTGCACACCAACACCGAAACCTCATCCCAGCTGTGAAGCATGGTGGAAGAAGCATTATGATTTGGGTGCTTTGCTGCCTCAGGGTCTGGACGGCTTGCAATTGTTGAGGGAATAATGAATTAGAAATTGTATTAAGACATTTTACAGAAGGTCAGGGTAGCAGTCCGTCACCTGAAGCTTAATAGAAGTTGGATGACGCAACAAGATAATGATCAGAAACATAAGAGTAACTCAACAGCAGAGCTGTTTAAAAAGAAGAAAATTTGTGTTTTGTAACAGCCAAGTCAAAGTTCCGACCTTAATTCTATAGAAATGATGTGGAAGGACCTGAAACAACCAGCTCATGCAAGGAAGCCCACCAACATCCCAGAATTGAAGCAGTTTTATAAGGAGGAATGACCTAAAATTCCTCCAAGCTGATGTGCAGGACTGATTAACAGTTAACAGTAATTGAAAGCAAAGGTTCACATTCTTTTTCCAGCAAATACATATAATAATGCATCTTTTTACTCAATAGATAAATTAACAAGTATAATGTTTTTCGTGTTAATTTTTAAATTGGGGTTTCTTTAGTTTTAGGACTTACGTAAAGGTCTGATCACATTTTAGGCCATATTTATGCAGAAATAGAGGAACTTCTACAGGGTTCACAAACTTTCTAGTACCACTGCAGGTGTTACTTTCAGATGTGGATACATCATAAACAATTCTTGTAAAGCAGAATGGTAGGGCATTCACATCAGAACCAAGTTGAAACAACGAAGATCTGAACAAAACTCTCCCTCTACCCCTCAGGAAGCAATACCTTCCCTGAATATAGAAAAGACTCAGATGCTAGAATCTAGAACAAAAAACAATTTACTGGAAGAAGTCTATGGATTATGGGGAGACAAAGGGGTAATCAACATTTCATGCCAAGACTTTGTATCAGGACAGATTCATACTTCTATTGAACTCAGTAAGGAACAATTAGTGCATTCATAAGCAATATGCTGCAGTCTATCCACAACAATCACTGTGTTCTTTGTTGTGGTTGCCAGGGTGACTGGAGTACTAAATGTTTACACGTGTATTCTTGCACCTGGAACCTGAGATACGTATATACAACTCTTCACAGCTTGCTGGCCTCCTCTTGCAAATGGATTTCATGTTTGTCATGGGATGAACCCACAAACAGAGAGCACGTGTGATATTGCTAGGTTGTAAGCTTCCACCTTGGCTGTGTGCATATTATCTCACACCAACATATCTGTGAAACCTTATTTGGTATTTTAGCAAAGGTAATGAATCATGCCAGTCCCGGCTGCAATCATATCTTAGTTCTACAGCAGTCTGTTGTACAATCTGCATCAAACCACTGTGGCAAACCAGTGGATGTTTACTGACTGGGCAGAGAAATACTTTGGTCAGCTGGCTGAGAACTCTTTGAACAGCCACCATGCACCCCGGGCATTCTGCATACGAAAGGAAGCTTTGCTGTCAGATTTAATGTGAGGAAACAGATCACCAAGTGTTAAAAGTATTTGGCTGGCCAAACTCTGTTTAGGAGAGTAATATGGGGTGCCCTTCTGTGTGCTGCATGACTACAGTATGTGATGGTGAGACAACAGACCTTCCCTGACTTATACATGACTTATCAATGACACGGACTTATACCATGAGAGTGAAAACAAAATCACCTGAGCACCATTTCTTCAACACAATCAGCTCCCCCTTTCTGGCCATCACATCTTTTAACTGATTCATCAAGTTCGCTAATGATACAACAGTGGTTGGCCTCATCAGCAACAATGATGAGTTGGCATACAGAGAGGGGGTGGAGAGGCTTGTCAAATGGTGTGGGAACAACAACCTGAGTCTCAATGGGGACAAGACAAAAGAGAAAATTGTGGACTTCAGGAAGGCTCTGCCATGGAGAGAGTGAAGGGCACAAAGTTCTTTGTTATGCGCATAATGTACGCTCTAATCTGGACCTACAACACCTTCCCATTAGTCAAAAAGGCACAACAGCGTCTATACTTTCTGAGGAGATTGAAGCATGCAAGGCTCCCCGCCCGAATTCTTACAACTTTCTACAGGAGTACTGTCGCGAGAGCGTCCAGTCTGGCTGTTTGATTGTGTGGTACGGAACCTGCTAGGCATCAAATTGCAAGACCCTACAGAGGACAGTAAAACCTGCCAAGAGGTGTGCTGGGGTTTCTGTGCTCCCTATTTGTGATATTTACCAGGAGTATTGTATATGAAGGCCCTGAAGCATTGATGAGGATCCCTACTCCCTATCCCAAAATTTCTTTAACCCACTACCATCAGGAAGAAGGTGCAGGAGCATCAAGACTAGTATTGCCAGACTGGATAACAGCTTCTTTCCCCTGACTGTGACACTAATGAATACCTTGCCACCACTGAGGTTTAGATGCCAGGACAGTGGGCTGTTTATTGTACTGTTCACTGTTTACCTGCACTGCACACTGTTGCATTTTATTACCTAATCTAGATAAGATAATTCACTACACAACTCCTAATTAATCAAAGCTAGCACTTTATTGTCTTTGCAAAACCATCAACATAACTATGTTGATCACAGGCCAACACTTAAAACATCAATTCTACTAGGAGGTACAGAAGCCTGAAGGCACACACTCAGCGATTCAGGAACAGCTTCTTCCCCTCTGCCACCCGATTTCTAAGTGGACATTGAGCTTTGGACACTAACTACAGGAATTCTGCAGATGCTGGAAATTCAAGCAACACACATCAAAGTTGCTGGTGAACGCAGCAGGCCAGGCAGCATCTGTAGGACCTCTTCCTACAGATGCTGCCTGGCCTGCTGCGTTCACCAACAACTTTGATGTGTGGAGCTTTGGACACTACCTCACTTTTTTGTAATATACAGTATTTCTGTTTTTGCACTTCTAAAAAAATCTATTCAATACATGTAATTGATTTACTTGTTTGTTTGTTTATTATGTTTTATTTTATTTATTATTATTATTTTCTCTCTCTGCTAGACTATGTATTGCATTGATTGAACTGCTGCTGCTAAGTTAACAAATTTCATGTTATATGCCAGATTCTGATTCTGATTCTGTTCCGTCTGTACCAATACTCAGTCAGAGCACTTACCCAATTTATTACATTGACATAGGGGATCTCCCATTGGCCAGATGATTGATCCTTTTTCTCCCAGCCCCTGGCATAGAGTTCTTCCTTGCAATACTTAGACTTGGGAGTACTTGTCACTTCGCATTTGGAGACCTCGTCTTTATAACCTTTCCTTGTCAGTTCAAATGTTATGTTTCAATCTCATTGAATGACCTGTGTCAGATTCCCACTGGATGTAGTCCAAGACAGCACCAATATATTGCCCTTCTGCAAGTGACCACTTGTAATTTGAACTTTGTTCTGAATCAGCCAGTAACTAGGCTCAAATTATTCAGGTCAGACACGGACTTCACTACTCATAAGCCTGCATGTTCTATCGCACTAAAATACACCTCACAGATAATTTTTTGGAAATTATTGCAAATTCAGCAGATTATCAAGAGTATCACTGTGTGAGCTTTAAAGTTATTTGACACAACGCTTACTGAGTTCACAACAGTTCACAAGATAGCTCACAAAATGGAGGTTACAGAGCAGCTTCACAGAATGGTAGCTTCCATTCCTTCAAGCAAATAGTAAGAACAAAGACAATTAGTTTGCTTACTTCCGCTTGTCTTGACTCATTTGAATTCAATGTTTTTTTTGCATATTTTAATTCCTTTATGGCCAACAGCACTACATGCATTTTGAATTATATTTTATTAATTTATTTGTGGTAATATTTTGTTTTATGTGCTGTGTATGATATATGTATTGTGGGTGTGCCGGGAAACATTGTTTTGTTTGGTTGTATATACAGTATGTACAATCAGATGACGATAAACAGGAACTTATTGTTCACAGAGCAAAAGTTCCCATAATCAAACCTAGATTTGTAACTGAAGTTGCCACAGTTCAAATGCAAGACAGTGTCATCCTTCCTGTGCTGGCTTGAGTGCTATCATGCAATATAACTTCAGTAAAGAGAATTTAGATGACATTGGAAGGCCGAGCTGGAGTCTGTACCATCTCTGTCTTGGCAGCAGCAGCACCGTAGGCTACCTGAGAGGCAACAGAATGCACAGCAGTGGGAGAACAAATGCTGGCCCATATTTTACAGCAGGTTGTTGCTCCATGAAACCTCTGCCAACTCCTTGAATGGCATCTTGACAATAACAGAAACCCACCGGATGAGGGATTACTGGATATTTCTAATACTCTTGCAGCCTCTTCACTACTGCAGTCTACAGCCACAGTGTAGGTGGTCAATTCTGACACAGCAGTAAACTGAGCACAGCTCATGTATCCGTGCGTGTTTTGGGTGGGTATCTGGTGCGCCATATGGTCCCTTCAATGAGTAGAATAGGTCTTTTACTTCTCAACTTTCCACAAAAGCCTCTAGTCCGGTCTCTGAAGATCATGGAACACTTGTTTTATACCATTCCTTATTGTTTCCCAGATCAGATTAATTTTGCAGAATATCTGCCACCCACTGCTCCAACCACAGTACACCTTTCCTCCATTATAGTATAGTTTAGTCTTAAATGGTATTACTACCCAGTTTTGGCCCTGCTGGAATGCCTAGCCAGGGGTTAGCATTGGCCGGGACTACAAGTATTATAATTATGGCGCAGCACTATGCTTACTTCATTATTACAATGGAGGAACGGGACTCATTGAGCTTTATGATCCAGGGATGAGCTTCAGTTATCCGATGAAGTGACCTGTGAATTTTGTCCCCCACCCCACCATTTTATCCTTGTATAAATAGCCTTTTCTGAAATGAGATCTATCTCCACATTTTAGCCTGTCTTTCAATAACTAGCTACTAGAGGGTGTGTGAAGCTGTTAATGATCATCTTGCTCTTTAGTTTGTATCTCTAGCTAGTCTAATAGAAATTAAGTATTGTTTATGAAGAGTGTATAAGTGAATTTCTGAAGTCTGCAGAATAGTTCAATGCACTGATCACTTAATGACACTGACATAGAAACCCATTTAGATGTTAACCTTATTGCAATTTATCAGTGTGGCTGTTACATCTGCTTTAAACAATCATTGAAACATTTATTTCTTTTTACAACTGCAAATAGTGAAATTAACAGGTAATTTATTTTCCTTCCATGCTACCTGGATTAAACAGGCGATGGTATGTGCTTTCCAAATATATAAATCATGTCTATTTTGTAACATTCTGCAGCAGAAGGAGTAGTACCGATGAATTAAATAGAAAACAATGTAAACTTAGCCCAGTCAAACAGAATTTAATATTTAGCAATATATAACTATTATTGCTTGCTCTTCATTGTCATGATGCCACACATGAAGCTGCTTAACAGGATAAGAGCCCGAGGCATTACAGGAAAAATAGAAGCATGGATAGAGCATTGGCTGATTGGCAGGAGGCAAAGTGTGGGAGTAAAGGGAACATTTTCTGGTTAGCTGCCGATGACTAGTGGTGTTTTGCAGAGGTCAGAGTTGGAACCACTTCTTTTTATGTTATATATCAATGATTTGGGTGACAGAAATGATGGGTTTGTGGCAAAGTTTGCAGGCAATTCTAAAATAGGTGGAGGGACTGTGTTAAGGAAGCAGTGAGGCTGCAGAAGGATTTGGACAGATTAGGAGAATAGGGAAAGAAGTGTAGGTGGAATACAGTGTCGAGAAGTGTGTGGTCATGCATTTTCGTAGAAGGAATAAGAGCATAGACCTTTTTTCTAAATGGGAAGAAAATTCAAAAATCTGAGGTGCAAAAAGACTTAGATGTCCTCCTGCAGGATTCCCTAAAGGTTAACTTGTAGGTTGAGTCAGTGGTGAGGAGGGTAAATGTAATGTTAGCATTCATTTCAAGAGGAATAGAATGTAAAAGCAAGGATGTAATGCTGAGGCTTTGTAAACACAGGTGAAGCTTCATATGTAGTATTGTGAGCAGTTCTAAGAAAGGATGTGTTAACTTTGGAGAGGATTCAAAGGAGGTTCACGAGTATGATTCTGGGAATGAAAGGTTTATCATATGAGGAGTGTTTGATGGCTCTGGAATTTGGAAGAATAAGATGGGGGATGGAGATATCATTGGAACCTATTGAATGTTTAAAGGCTGGATAGAGTGGATGTAGAGACAATGTTTCCCATAGTGGGGGAGTTTAGGATCAGAGGGCGCAGCCTCAGAATAGAAAGGTGTCCCTTTAAGTTGGAGATGAAGAGGAATTTCTTTGTCAGAGTATGGTGAATCTGTGGAATTGTTGCCACAGGCAGCTGCAGAGGAAATTGCAGAGCAGACTCTGGGTTGAGTGGCTTAATTCTGCTCCTATGTCTCTTGGTCTTATGGTTATCAGTAACTTGGTATTAAAAAGGGATTTTCGAGATGAGTAAGGAATAGCTCCTTCATCAAGCAGATATATGTGCAATTCACAATTTAATGTGTTGGTCTCCCTATTAACAAAAATGGGGCAAAGTCACTGCTTCACACACATTTGTGGGTTGTTACAGAATGGTAGAACTTGCCAATGCCATTGAAGCAGTAAAGCTAATTCAGAGAGGAGAAACTGGTGGATAGCAGTCATGGCCACACTGACATTTCATTCGTTAAGTAGTCACAGAGTACTTATAATTAAATTAGACAAGTTCAAAGTTACCTTTCTTAATTCATTGGCATAAGATTTGATAATTGATATTATACAGTCATAGAGTAATATAGCATTAGATACAAGCCCTTCATCTGACCATGTCTGTGGTGACCATCGTGCCTATCGATTGGTTTTATCTAGTTTTAAATTTAGTTTTAGGCACCGCTACCATGGGAAGTGGATACTAGTTATCCACCCTACCTATACCTCTCTTAATTGTATTTAATTGTCATGTCATCACTTGGCCTCCTTCACTCCAATGAAAACAGACCCAGTCTGTTTAACCTCTGTTGAAAGTCAAGCTTTCCAATCCAGCAAACATCTTCATGATTTTTTTTTCTGCACCATCTCTACTTTAATCTTGTCCTTTCTATCAGGTGGTGAGCAGAAAGGCACAAAATGTTCAAGGACTGCCTAACCAATGTGACATCCATCTCTTAGAGTTGGTGTCTCAATTGTTGACTGCAACCATGTAATTTGTCTGTCTTTGTTCGATTATTTAAGGATCTATGCCCTTAAGCCTCAAGGATACTCTGTTTAACAATGTTCCCCAAAGCACTGACATTCACTCTGTATTTCCGGCCCTGGGTTAACTTCCCAACAAACATTACTTCACACCTGTCTGAATTAAATTCCATCTGGCATCCCTTACTCACATTCTAGTCATGTTATAACATAGACAACCTTCTTTACTGTCCACTAAATCAACAATTTCAGTGTCATCTGCAAACTTACAAATCATGCCACCCACGTGCTCACCTAGGCTTACTGTCATTTTGTATCCAGTTTGCTAATTCACCTTGGATTCCATATGATCTCACCTTCCTGACCAGCTTACCATGCAGAACCTTCTCAAAGGCTTTCCTGAAGTCTGTTTGGACGAGAGGTATAAATTGACTAGAAGGAAATAGCAAATGGGAGTAGTTATTTTACTTCTAAATACATAATTTTTATGTTTATATTTGTTATTTTTAGTACATCTTACTTTTAAATAAATATTCCACTGTGGATAAAACTCAATTATCCTCAATGCAGTACATTATTTTTACACTGTTCTCTAGACTTCCACTGAAGGTTTCACTGTATCTTGTATAGAAATCTAGAATTATTTTAACTGAGCCTCCAAAGCTTATTTTCAGACAAACCATGGTTTGCAATTACACACATTAGAATTAGTCTAATTTTGTTCAAAGTAAAATATGATAGATTTTGACAAGTAATTAAAATATTCTAAACAAACTGATTATATGTTTTGCTGAAGAGGTATCAGTTTGGTTTTTCTATTTTAGCATCGTCTGCGGTAATTTCAAGTTTTATATTCAAATGAAAGCTTCCTAGTTTACTAGTATTTCCAGTCTGCTTCCTTAAGATAAGGTATAGACTTGTGCAAGTTTAGCAAGCCTAGTACTATACAGAGGATAGGACTGTCTTAGGTAAATCCCTCAACATGTTAGGAAAAATGATTTCTAAGCTACTTCCCAAAATGTACGGTACCTTAAATTACCGAATAAGTAATAGTAACTTTATTTGCATGTTGTTCTGGTATCCAGAGCATTTATTTTTCAATAACCTTTTCAAGTGCCTGTGAATCTGAATCCTCTCTGTTGCTATTTCTTCAATCTAGCAAATAACGTACCAAAAGTATTGTTGGTTTTATCTGAGGATATTTACTTATTCCATCCCCAATTTTGTGTGTGCTTCATTATTGACACTTGGGTCAGAGATGGGACACTTTAGGGCTGTTTTTATAATCTCAGGTTCTGTAACTCATTAAAAGAACCATTTTTGATTCACATGCAGAATGTTTTCTGTCAAGGCCAAAATTATAAATTTGTTGTCCCATTCCAAATTGCCCTTGAAATATGCGAATATTTGAATTCAATAATAATTTTGTTAAAAATGTATTTTTGCTGACAGTAGTATTATTATTTTTGTTCTAATGCAGTTTTACTCATCCCTGAGTTGAAAGTTGCCTTCTTCCAATTCAAGGATCTTCTGCAGTTCACTACATTTTTTCATGGCAAGTGGTCTGTGCCTGTGGTTCTCTGCACAGTATTCCAAGTATCTCACTGCTGATTGTGCCATGTTCAAGCATCTCACTGTTTTAATTATGGGTTTTGTCTGATGTATTGACATTTGATTATTGCTATAGCTTTCTTTTGTTTTCTTTTCCTGGAGAGCAAAGAACAATTCTGAGCCCAACTGAATCAACATCACAAAGAAATAGAAGACCCAGCAAGTCCTGAACTATAGCCACCAAACCCTAGTGGTGGGCTGGCCCAACTTCCAGCCAAAAGCAAAACCTCATTCGATTATTAAAATCAACAGATATTTTAACTTAAGTTAACTAGTTTTTGTAGCTTCATCAAGTAGAATTCCCTTCAGAAATTCGTTTGAAATTTCAAAACATTTAATTCACGTATTTCTTATTACAGCAATTTCTATTACGTAATGCCTTCTCATCACTTACTGTGAATATTTTAACCCATCTCAACAGACCTTTGCTGCTAGAAAAGCAGGTATATCTTTTGCCATGGTTGCTAGAACCTCGATAAACGATCAAGAATTGGTAAGTGTGTTTCTTTAACAGCTTTGTAATTGTTCAGTTGATGAATAGTTTTTATACAGTGAGAATATGGGTGTCAATGGAAACCATTTGAAAGCACTGCTTACAAGTCAGAGTAGTTTTTCCACAGTTACACCCAATTGGTTATATTCAGGAGTTAAAGATGAAATGTTTCCATTCAAAATGCCTTTTGTTACAGAAACATAAATAAATTAAGATACTCATGACAATAGGACTTTCAGTAGAAAACTTGTATTCCCTGAGCATTCATGGGTTTTTTCAAGCTTCAATTTCAATCAATCTTCCTACCCATTGAATCAGGGGTTGTAATGTAGACACTGATATTGTCAGTATAAAACAGTGAACTGTTAACAGTCAAAAATTACGCTAATAAGTAGATTCAAACTAATTTATTTTAAAATTTTATATGCATGTCAGTTGCATCAGTTCAAGTCTGACCCACCAATTCAAAGGTCACCCATTGAAGAATGGTCAATAAAGGAAAATATTAATTTTGAAAAACTGATATTATGGTAAATCAATATAAGGCATTATTTGAGTTTATTCAAGACTAAAGCCTTTTCTCAGTTCCTTCATCTCTGCTGAATCTGTTCCTAGGATGAGGCTTTTCTTTCCAGGGCATCAGTGATGTTGTCCTTCCTCAAGGAGCAGGGTTTTCATTCATCCAGCATTGATACTGCCCTCATCTGCGTCTCCTCTGTTTCTGTGAAATCCATACAGAACCCAGTTTCCCATTGCCTTAATAGGGATAGAGTTCCTCTTGTCATCACTTATCACCCCATGGGCCTCAGCACCCAACACATCATTCTCCACAAATTCCACCATCTTCACTGGGACCCTACAACCAAAGACATGTTTACCAGCCCCTACTCTCTACCTTCCACAGAAATTGCTTGTTCCATAATTTCCTTGTTCATTCATCCCTCCCCACTAATCTCCCTCTTGGCATTTATCCCTGCAAGCAATGAAAATGCTACACTAGCCCATTCATTCCTCCTTCACCTCCATTCGGGGCCCCAAATAGTCCTTCTAGGTGAGGCAACACTTCCTGTGCAAATTGGTTGGGGTTGTCTACCATATCCGATGGTTCTCCTCTATTTTGGTGAGACGTGTCGTAAATTGGGGGACTACTTTGTGGACCATCTTCACTCTATTCACAAGAAGTGGAATTTCCCAGTGGCCAATTATTTTAATTCCTATACCCATTCCCTTTCCGACATTTCAGTCCATGGCTTCATCTTCTGCCATGAATAGGCCACTCTCAGGTTGCAGGAGAACACCTCATCTTCTGTCTGGGTAGCTTCCAACCTGATGGTATGTACATTGATTTATCCATCTTCTAGTAATGTTTTCTCCTCCCCTTTCCATCTTTTTTTTCCCGCCCTGGCCTCTTACCCCTTCTCACATGTCAAACAGCTTCCCCTGGTGCCCCCACTCCTTTCCTTTCTCCCATGATCCACTTTCCTCTCAAATCAGATGACTACTTCTCCTGCCTTTGCCTTTTCCACTTATCTCCTCCCAACATCTTACTTCACACCTCACTCCCACACACCAGGCTGCACCAATCACCTTCCAGCTTGGTTTCTTCTCCCTCTCACGCCTTCTTATTCTGGCTTTTCCTCCCTTCCTTTCCAGTCCTGATGAAGGATCTCAACCTAAAACATCAACTGTTTCTTTAGTTCCAGAGATAGAAACATAGAAAAAAACATAGAAAATAGGTGCAGGAGTAGGCCATTTGGCCCTTCGAGCCTGCACCGCCATTTATTATGATCATGGCTGATCATCCAACTCAGAACCCTGCACCAGCCTTCCCTCCATACCCTCTGATCCCCCTAGCCACAAGGGCCACATCTAACTCCCTCTTAAATATAGCCAATGAACTGGCCTCAACTGTTTCCTGTGGCAGAGAATTCCACAGATTCACCACTCTCTGTGTGAAGAAGTTTTTCCTAATCTCAGTCCTAAAAGGCTTCCCCCTTATCCTCAAACTGTGACCTCTCGTTCTGGACTTCCCCGACATCGGGAACTATCTTCCTGCATCTAGCCTGTCCAATCCCTTTAGGATTTTATACGTTTCAATCAAATCCCCCCTCAATCTTCTAAATTCCAACGAGTACAAGCCCAGTTCATCCAGTCTTTCTTCATATGAAAGTCCTGCCATCCCAGGAATCAATCTGGTGAACCTTCTTTGTACTCCCTCTATGGCAAGGATGTCTTTCCTCAGATTAGGGGACCAAAACTGCACACAATACTCCAGGTGTGGTCTCACCAAGGCCTTGTACAACTGCAGTAGTACCTCCCTGCTCCTGTACTCGAATCCTCTCACTATAAATGCCAGCATACCATTCGCCTTTTTCACCGCCTGCTGTACCTGCATGCCCACTTTCAATGACTGGTGTATAATGACACTCAGGTCTCGTTGCACCTCCCCTTTTCCTAATCGGCCACCATTCAGATAATAATCTGTTTTCCTATTTTTGCCACCAAAGTGGATAACTTCACATTTATCCACATTAAATTGCATCTGCCATGAATTTGCCCACTCACCCAACCTATCCAAGTCACCCTGCATCCTCTTAGCATCCTCCTCACAGCTAACACTGCCGTCCAGCTTCGTGTCATCCGCAAACTTGGAGATGCTGCATTTAATTCCCTCATCCAAGTCATTAATATATATTGTAAACAACTGGGGTCCCAGCACTGAGCCTTGTGGTACCCCACTAGTCACTGCCTGCCATTCCCGTTTACTCCCACTCTTTGCTTCCTGTCTGCTAACCAATTCTCTATTCACATCAATACCTTACCCCCAATACCGTGTGCTTTAAGTTTGCACACTAATCTCCTGTGTGGGACCTTGTCAAAAGCCTTTTGAAAATCCAAATATACCACATCCACTGGTTCTCCCCTATCCACTCTACTAGTTACATCCTCAAAAAACTCCACGAGATTCGTCAGACACGATTTTCCCTTCACACATCCATGCTGACTTTGTCCGATGATTTCACCGCTTTCCAAATGCTGCCTGCCTGACCTGCGGAGTTCCACCAGCATTAATGTGTGTTATTAAAGATGATTAAACTTCCTATTAGCAAGTGTTCTAGTCCTTAGCAACTGATGAATATGCTAAGGATATGAATTCCTCTCATTGATGATCATATTACAAGAGAGCTTAAAATATGTTCTTGAGTTGCAAATAAAATTGATTTGGTAGGATAAGCTGTGCTGATTTGTCAGCTTATTCAAATGTTATCAAATATTGAAATCATTTAAAATTAAATAAACACTTTAATGAACCGTACTGTGATTTGTTCATTAGAGGGTAAGAACACAGTATGTACAGTATATTCTGGAACATTTTCTCCAATATACCTATGTGGCTTAAATCCCTTATCTCTGGTATCGGTCTTGTTATTTTATCTTGCACCTTCTGACTCTGTTAAGCAGTGTGGTAGTGCTGCTGCTTCAAGGGAGAGAGAAGAGGGTATATAGGGAGGGAGGGAAGGGCCTGATGGGTTTGCTTTACTGGAGACTACAAGGCCTTCATAGGTTGAATAGCTCCGTTTATGTTGCAATGAGTAAGTGTATTGACAAAACTAGACATACAGTGGCATGCAAGTGTTTGGGTACCCCTGGTCAAAATTTCTGTTACTATGAATAGCTATGCGAGTAAAAGATGACCTGATTTCCAAAAGGCAGGAAGGATAAATAGTTAATATTTCAGGTCAAAGCCCCTTCATCAGAAGTGAGGATGAGAGAAGGCAAGTTAATTGTAGCCACAGACAAAGTGGGGGAGGGCATTTGTTGAAGCTAAGTAGATTTCACAACATTAGCACCCCATTACACGGATAAAGGTGCTTAATAATCCGTTTAATAGTCACACCCAATTATTGGCATTTCCTATTCAATCCATTGCCAAAATATGACCAGAAGAAGACCATAATATCATAAGACATAGGAGCAGAATTGGATCATTTGGCCCACCGAGTCTGCTCTGCCATTCCATTATGGCTGATTTATTATCTCCCTCAACCCCCTCCTTTGCCTTGTCCCCATAATCTTTGACACCCTTACTAATCAAGAATCTATTAACTTCTGCTTTAAATATACCCAATGCCTTGGCCTCCATAGCCATCTGTGGCAAGGAATTCCACAGATTCACCATTCTAGCTAAAGAAATTCCTCCTCATCTCTGTTCTAAATGTCAACATGTTCAGATATGACCCAAGTGTGGAGAGACAGAGACCACTGAGCAGGTTAAATCTTCACTGACTTTAACGAGTACTGTTGCAGAATTTAAAGGAAAAGAAAAACAATAAATGCTAGGCCAACTGGACTATTAACTAAAACAATCAAACTGAAAGTTAAAAACCAACTCCACAAATGGAAAAAATAACTAAATATTGAATGCAGTGAGTGTAATCGTTGCTGTGATTTTGGTTATATCTCGACAGGACTAGAACGAAAATAACGGAGTTAAATAACACCGCAATGAAACAGTAATTAGCTAGAACATGTGTATTGACAAGCGTAGTTGTTGAACTGTTGTGCAGCCCGCCTGCGGGGTGTATGTAGATACTACAGCAGAGGCCATGACTGTGAGAGGTCACCCCCCCCCCCCCCCCACTGAGCCATAGCTCCGGAGGTGCCAAGGAACTGTAAATACTCAAAGTCCTGGATGAGAGATTTGTCAAAGATGTCATTAGTTGGAATCCAAGATCGTTCCTCTAAACTATACCCCTCACAATCCATGAGTCCATGAGGTACTGGACCTTGACCTGCACCCGGCAAGATGCCAGGAGGTGCTGCACAGTGTAGAACAGATAATCATCCACCAAGCGAGGAGGAGGAGAAGGTGGGGTGACTGAAGCTAGGGGGAGGCAGTAACCAGCTTGAGCTGGGAAACATGGAACACTGAGTGGATCTTCATTGTTGCAATCTATGCAAGACCATCTCGATAGACTTTTCCACTACAAATGGTCCCATGTAATGTAGGGCCAACTCACAGCTCTCGACTTTTAGGGGAAGATCCCACGATACAAACCAGACTTTCTCTCCTGGCTTGAGAGGTCACACCCGTGAGGGGAGCCAATCAGCCTACTGGTCACGTTGTTTCTGAATGCACAGCAGAGAAGTCCTGGCTCATCTCCACACATGCTTGTAGGGTTGGATCAACTGTACAGCAGCAGGGACTCCCATATCAATCTCTTGGTCAGGGAAGGGAAGTGGCTGGAATCCCTCTGGCATTCATTGGGAAACATGCCAGTGGAGAATGACTGGAGGTCATAGTGGGAAATTCTGCCCAAACCAATTGGGAGCTCCTGGACATTGGGGTTGGAAGAGACAGCATGATGTTATCTCCTAGTGTCTCCTACTCTCTCAGCCTGGCCATTAGATTGGGGGTGGAAACCAGATGAAAGGCTGGCTATGGCTCCCACAGGAGAATAGAAAGCCTTCCAAAAATGGATGTGAATTGTGGTCCTCAATCAGATAAAATATCCTGAGGGAAGCTGTGCAGTCTGAACAGATATTGAACCATGAAGGTGGCACTGTCATGAGCTAATGGGAGTTTAGGGAGAGCAATGGATTGGACAGCCTTGGAGAATCGATCCACAATGGCCAAAATGGTGGTGTTTTCATTAGACGGGGGGGGGGGGGGGGCGGGGAAGGGCTAGACCAGTGATGAAATCCACCAAGAGGTTGACCAGGGCAGTGGAGCAATGGCAGTGGACATGTCACATAGGCACCCTGTGGTTCTGAGCACAAAGTCGTGGATATCCTGGGACACAGATGACCACCAAAACTCTTGGTAAACTCCTAGGTCTGATGAATTCCCAGATGATCAATCAGACAGATAGCGTGACCCTGTTCCAACACACTGGAGTGCAACCATAGCAGGGACAAGCAGCCAGTTGGGAGGTTGGGCCTGGATGCAACTAATACGTGGCCCTCACCTCTGCTTCTATTTCCCAAATCACTGAGGCAGTAATGCACGAGCGAGGAAGGAGGGGTTCTGGATTGGCATTGCCCTCAGACCCATCAAACTGCTGGGAGAGAGCATCAGCCTTGGTATTCTTGCTGCTGGGATGACAGGTGAGGATGGAATTAAACCAGGTGAAGAAGAGAGCCCAACATGCTTGATGGCAGTTGAGGTTTTTAGCATCCTGAAGGTAGGAGAGGTTTTTGTGATCTGACCAAACTAAAAGGGATGCACTGCTCCCTTCAGCCATTGTCACCATTCTTTCAGTGCTTCCTTGACAGCCAGAAGTTCTTCATTCCTGACATCTCAGCCAAAGTGAAGTGACAGGTAAGAAAGGCACAATGGTGTAGCTGTCTATCTGCAGAGGAACACTGAGAGAGTACAACCCATTGCCAACATCTCATGCATCCAACTTGATGATAGGCTAGGTGTTCCAGCACCAGAGCAATAGTGAAGTGTTGATTTAGTTCCAAGAATGCTTGGTCTCCATCGTTTGTCCAATGGAATCCTGCTGAGGTTTCCTGGTGAGTGTATTTATGGGGACCATGCTAGAGCTGAAATTTCGGATGAAGCAGTGATAAAAATTCACAAACCCCATGAAATGCCACACCTCTTTGACCATAGGTGGTTTGAGCCACTCTGTGACAGGCTGAGCTTTACTCGGGTCTATTTGAAAGCTGGAAGGGGTAAGTATATAGCCCAAAAATAATACTTGGGCTTTATAGAATTCACCTCTCTGGCCCGCAGACAGGTTATTCTTGAGGGTTTATCTGAGAACTCTCCAGAAATGCTCGACGTATACCTGGTGAGGGAGGGAATAGATCAGAATGTCGACCAAATATACAAAAATAAACTGAGCATATCATTGACCAGGGCCTGAGAAACAATTGACCAGACCAAAGGGCATCATAAGCTACTCATAATGGCCAGCAGTGGTGTTGAAAGTTGTCTTCTACTTGTTCCCTTATCTGATATGAACAAGATTATAACTATTGTTTAGATCTCTTGGAAAATATGATTGCTCCCTGGATTTGTTTGATTGCAGGGGCAAGAAGCAGAGGAATAGCAGTTCTTCACAGTAATATTATTTGGGGGCTAATCATCAATGCACGGATGGAACATGCCATCCTTTTTGCTTACAAAAAGTAATTTTTGTCCCTGCTGGCGAGGTTGACAGACTGATAAACCCCAAGGCCAGTGCCTCCATGGCTATCATTTCTGGATGAGAAAGGGAAAAGAACTAGCCCCAGGGAGGACTAGTACCAGGTAAGAGGTCAATGGCACAGTCATATGGCCAGTGTGGAGGCAGGGAGGTGGCCTTCTTTTTACTGAAAACCTCAAGAAGGTCAGCATATTCAGCCAGAATACCAGACAGGACCACATCAGTAGCTGACACAGGAGTGGACTCAGGGACCAGAGCTTGACCTGGACCCAGACAGGCATACCGGTCCCCACTCTTAGAATGTTTTAAGGGAGCAATTAAGCCATAGGTTATGTCAGGATAACTGAGGGAGACCTAGCACCAGTGGCAGTTCAGGCAAATCAACCAGATAGAAGGAGAGTTGTTCCTAATGATTGCCTTCCAGCACAAATTGGAGGGGTTCAGTGGAAAAGTGGATCTAACCAGTGTCCAAAGGTTGAACATCCAGAGCCTTGATGTTGACCTTTTCTCTCAATTTCTGTGTTGGAGCTCCTCATCTTTGAGCCAGAGGATGTTCATGAGATTCCCGGCTGCCCTGGATATGATAAATGCTTGAAGTTCATAGGTCCGAGACCCTCAAGAAACTGGGACTATATCAAAATTGAGGGTGACCCGTCAGGATTCCCCTTCCTACTGGATACTTGGGACATGACACTCAGTAATGACCTGAGTCACCACAGTAGAGGCAGGAATATCTTCTCCTGTGCCGATCTCGTTCATCCTGAGATAGGCAGATGTGCCTCATTTGCATAGGCTCCTCTGTTGGGAGATGAGGGAGAGGGTGAAGACATCCAATGATCCAAGGAGTAGGAAACTCAAGACATTCTTTCCCTATGCCACTCAGTTACCTGGTTATCAACTTGAATGGCCAGATTAATCAGGTCTTCCAGACTATCCTGCTCATCACAAACAGCAGTCTTGTGCTGAACTGCTGCATTCAGTCTTCACTGGAAGGCAGTGGTAAGGGATATCTCATTCCATTCTGTCTGCATTGCAAGCATGCGGAATTTTACAGCATAGTTTCTCACTGTCCTTCTACCTTGGCACAGGTTAGTGGGCAGTCTCTTAACTCTGTACTGGAAGATCAGAAGTTCTTCTTAGCTCAGCAACAAAATGTTGAAATTACTGGGCAGCAGGGAAACATTGCTCCTGTATAGCATTGCAAAGGTTGAATGGAGGTCCATGCAGGAGACTTACCATGTATTCCAGTTTATGTGCATCATTATTAAGCCAACCAGGCTGGGCTTGGAAAGTCAGCTTGCACTGGGTAATGAAATTACTGCAGTCTTTGAGATAACCAGAGTTATCTGCCCGGTGGAGGAATACTCCGTTCAGGTATGGACACAGGAGTTGGTTCTGGTCCAGATGTGGAAGTCAGGGCATTAGTTGCTGAGGTTTTTTGGGTAGTAGAAAATGAGGATCTGTGAGATGCTTGGAGTGGGATCGGCATGACCAAATCCTGCTGATGAATGCCAATGACTGTCAGCTGACACTAGCTGTTGCCTCTAAGTTCATGGACTGTGGCTGTGAGAGTGTAAATGGCAGCCACCTGATTCTAGTTGTCTGTGGTGAGCTGCTAAACTGTTGCTGGGAGGGATGATTACTGTTCCTCCAGCTGAGACTGGGCTTGTTGAATAAAAATTATCTATCACATTGCTTCAGTTACTTCTCCAATACAGGTTCCACTACCTGTAACTTCTCCGCTACCTGGGAGAATGTTCGGACGTGGCCCAGGCAGGGGGCGGGGGGGGGGCGGGTGAAGGGAGAGGGAGACTAAAGTGGGTCAACGGTTCACTGACTTCAAAGAGAATTGTTGCAGAATTTAAAGGAAAAGAAAAACAATAAATGCTTGGCAACTGGGCCGTTAACTAAAACTCTCAACTGACATTTAAATGTCAACACCACAGATGGAAGCAATAACTAAATACTAAATGAATACTGCACCTTTACAGTGTTGAAATGGTAATCCACTTTCCCGGACAAGGATGAGGCTAAATAGGGAGCATAATTGTTGCTGTGCTTTTGGTCAGGTTTCAACAAAACTAGAGTGAAAAGAAGGGAGTTAAATACCACCATAATTACTGCAAAGTGCACACTCGTGAACACCATTGTTGAACCTATTGCGTAGCCCGCCTGTGCAGGCGAGTAGACACTGCAACAGAGTCTGTGCTTGTGACACTAAAGAGATGTCCTTGTATTCTGAGACTGTACCATGTAGTCCAAGACACCCCTACCATAGAAAACATCCTCTCCACATCTGCTCTATCTAGGCCTTACAATATTCAACAGGTTTCAATGAGATTTCCCTCGCTCTCTCCCCGCTCACTCTTCTCAACATCAGCAAATACAGGTTCAGAGCCATTAAACTCTCCTCATACATTAACCCTTTCATTCCCCGGATCATTCCCGTGAACCTCCTCCAGACTATCTCCAATATCAGCGCATCCTTTCTTAGATAAGGGGCTCAATATTGCTCACAATACTCCAAGCGTGGTCTCATCAATGCCTTATATAACCTCAGCATTACATCCTTGCTTTTATATTTTAGTCCTCTCGAAATGAATGCTAACATTGGATTTGCTTTCCTTACTCAACGCGCAAGTTAATCTTCTGTGAATCCTGCACAAGGACTCCGAAGACCCTTTGCACCTCTGATTTATGATTTTCTCCCTATTTAGAACATAGTCTACACCTTCGTTCCTTCTTCCAAAGTGCAAGAGCATACACTTCTGTACATTATATTCAATCTGCCACTTTTAATCTCCTAATTCTCCTCATTCTCCTAATCTGTGGACATTTCATGCTGAGTCCTTTCATTAGGATTGGAAAGGAAGGAGGCAGAAGCCAGGCTAAAATCGGGGGTGGAAAAGGGTACAAGCTAGCAGCTGCTTCACTGAAAAGTCTCTTTGAGGTATGCCTAGCCTGAAGAGGTTTAAATCTTTTCTTTGACTGAAATTCAGTGAGACCCTCTCTCACAGCTTCCCTTCTGTGATTACCACCCTCCACCTCTTCAACTATCACCCAGACCCACCATCACCTTACCGCCTTCCTTTTCTTCCAACTTCCATGGTCCACTGTCCTCTCCTATTAGATTCCTTCTTCAGCCCTTTAATTCTTCCACCTATCACCTTCAAGCTTCTTACTTCATCCCCTCTCCACCACCCACCTACAGGATGAGTAAAGAAGAATGAAACACAGAGTCAAACATTTATGCCTCAGTGCAAAGTTTTCCCCTTAATAGCTGTAAAGTGCATCACCTCCTGTAAATACTCGTCCACTAGTGTGTCTAGGGAAGTGTCAACATCAACCAAACCTTCTCAAATAGCTATTAAAACAATGAAAGCTCTTTACTTTAGTTGCAACTTCCTCTGGTGGCAATCACAAAATCCTCAACTGGAGAGGGGAAGTCAGTCATCAGCATAGAAGCTGTCCCAGCAGCCAATCATATCTGTGCCAAGCGTGAGTGAAATAAAATAAAATAATGAATTATTTATTGGAAGGGCATATCTACCAACAATTATGATTAACAATAAAGTAGATTGCAGCCTCTCTCTGGGTTCCAACTTGATCCTTGCCCATTAAACATGAGCAACTTTCAGTGTGAGTGTGATACCATCAGACTCCAACCATCCCATAATGACTGTAGGCAACAACTTTCATCATAACTCTAGACTTATGGGAAGTTAAGCCACATGCTTCCCATACCACTGAAGCCCAGAATTATTTCCTATTGCAACCAAGTCACAGGACCATCCCGTGTTAACATCAGAATCAAATTTAATGTCAGCATATGTCATGAAATTTGTTAACTTTACAGCAGCAGTAAATTAAATACATGATAAATAAATATAGAGAAAAAAAACTGAATTTCAGTAAGTATATATAGCGCCTATAAAAAGTATTCACCCCCCCCCCAGAAGTTTTCATGTTTTATTGTTTTACAACATTGAATCACAATGGATTTAATTGGGCTTTTTTTTTTACACTGATCAACAGATAAAGACTTCTGTGTCAAAGTGAAAACAGATCTCTACAAAGTGATCTAAATTAATTACAAATATAAAATAATTGATTGTAAAAGTATTCACCTCCTTCAAGTCAGCATTTAGTACATGAACCTTTGACAGCAATTACAGCCTTGAGTCTGTGTGGATAGGTCTCCATCAGCTTTGCACATCTGGACACTGTAATTCTTCCCCATTCTTCTTTACAAAACTGCTCAAGCTCTGTTAGATTGCATGGAGATCGTGAGTGAACAGCTCTCTTCAAGTCCAGCCACAGAATTCTCAATGGATTGAGGTCTGTACTCTGACTTGGCCCCTCCTGGACATTAACTTTGTTGTTTTTAAGCCTTCCTGTGTAGCTTTGACTTTATGCTTTGGGTCATTGTCATGCTGGAAAACAAATCTCCCAACTCACAATTCTCCTGCAGACTGCATCAGATGATGATTTGGTTAAAGGTGGTGGGGGGGAGGGTGAATACTTATGCAATCAGTTACTTTGTGTTTTATATTTTAATTAATTTAGATCACTTTGTAGAGATCTGTTTTCACTTTGACAAGAAAAAATCTTTTTCTGTTGATCAGTGTCAAAAAAACCAAATTAAATCCACTGTGATTCAATGTTGTAAAAAACAATAAAACATGAAAACTTCCAAGAGGGTGAATACTTTTATATACACTGTGTATATGTATGAAATAGTTAAAATAAGTTGTGCAAAAAAAACAAGTAATAAAGTAGTGTGGTAGTGTTCATGGGTTCAATATCCATTTAGAAATTAGAAAGAGGAGAAGAAGCTGTTCCTGAATCGCTCAGTGTGTGCCTTCAGGCTTTGTGCCTCCTTCCTGATGGTAACAATGAGAACTGGGCATTGTCTTGGGTGGTGGGGGTCCTATTCATGATGGATGCCACCTATTCATTCTTCAGTGCCTATTCATTCTTCTAATAATGCTGCAGGCTGTGCAGCTGTCTCACAGCATAGTGCACCAAGTTCAATCCTCATCTTACATGCAGTCTGCATGAAATTCAAAAAGTTTTATGATGATTTCATACACTATCCCTGGATGTCTCTGTTTTCAGCTATATTTGACACTTGCTGGTCAGTTTACTAACTGACCATTTCAATTACCACTAGCTTAAGTCAGAGATCCACAGAGCAGCGGTAGGTGAATGAGATATAGGGTAAATTAGTACATAGTATGAGGAGTTTTGGATGGTTTCAGGTTTGTGTAGGGTAGAAAGTAGGAGGCTGGATGGTTTTGATTTGGAATAGTTGAGTGTAAACATATCATTAAGCTTAGTTGAGGCTTTTAACAGTAGAGGAGCCATGGCATGTGCAAAGAGGTATTGCAAAGGAGGCAAGCTGTCATAGTGAAGAATGCATATATTTAATTTCTAAACATAAATAGTTATGCTTAGTTTCAAGGAATTGTCAGCCATGGAATAGTGGAAAAGGAGATGATAGTATGAATAGAGTATCAGTGTAAACATGGAAACCAGTAAAGATAGAAAACTAATATGGAGGAGAGAAGAAAGAGAGACATGGGAATAATGAAATAGTGTTTGGTCCTGATTTACATGTTTGTACATGAGATTTTAATCTTTGTTAAATTCTATAAATAAATTAATTTTGAACTATTGATCAAGAAAATTAACTTAAAGTAATTTACTGTTAAGTAATTTATCTAAAGAAAGGCAAGAAATTGCAATTATTTAGGTTACCAGAAAGAATGCCTTGCCAATGATCCTGTGACTTTGGATTAGAAATTTAAAGCTTACAATTGAGCATCAGACCCAGATTATCTCAGAACAGTACCACTGAAAATTTGGATTGTCTACATAAAATCAGAATTTGTACTCACAAACCTGAGGAACACAAACGTAATACATAGAATGAATGTCATAAACTTCTACTTGATTAAGAATTTTAAAGCAATGCTTAAGATGACCAACTTCAGGAATTTCTCAAACCTATTTTCAACAGAAATTACATGTTTACAAGAAAACATTACAGGCCTTAATCTACCCAATATCATCAACTACACCGCACAACTTTGAAGTGTGGACAGCAACAACTCCAACTTACTGCTACGAATGTGAAGGGCTGCTGTGGGGCATAGCAAGACAAGGCATGCGATGTAGTGAGTGTGGTGTCAAATGCCATGAGAAGTGTCAAGACCTTCTCAATGCTGACTGTTTGCAACGTGAGTATTTTTGCTCTTGTGCATTTGTGTAATCTGTTTAATAGCAAAGATTTTGCATTGACTTGAGCACAACTTATGGTCATGGCATGAAAATTTTAAAAAGCTTCAGTTGTTGGAAATGGAAAATAAAAACAGGAAAGACTTGAAATGAAGTGCAGGAGTGGCACTCTCTACAAAAGGAAACAGAATTAGCAATTCAGGTCAGAGACCTTAGATCGATCAGAACTCTTTTGATGAAAGGTTATGATTGGATTGAACATGAAGGTAAACTGAAGAGATTGAGAGGAATTTGAGCACAATGATCTCCAATAGAGATGTTACATCAACAAGCACAAAAGCATTAGATTCACTTCAACCAATCAGTTGAAGTTTCCTCATATACAGTTGAAGTCAGAAGTTTACATACACCTTAGCCAAATACATCTAAACTCAGTTTTTCACATTCTTGACATTTAATCCTAGAAAACATTCCCTGTCTTAGGTCAGTTAGGATCACTACTTTATTTTAAGAATGTGAAATGTCAGAATAATAGTAGAGAGAATGATTTATTTTAGCTTTTATTTCTTTCATCACATTCCCAGTGGGTTAGAAGTTTGCATACACTTTGTTAGTATTTGGTAGCATTGCCCCTAAATTGCTTAACTTGGGTCAAACATTTTGGTAACCTTCCACAAGATTCTCACAATAAGTTGCTGGAATTTCGTTCCATTCCTCCAGACAGAACTGGTGTAACTGAGTCAGGTTTGTAGACCTCCTTGCTCGCACACGCTTTTTCAGTTCTGCCCACAAATTTTCTATCGGTTTGAGGTCAAGGCTTTGTGATGGCCACTCCAATACCTTGACTCCAATTTGTTGTCCTTAAGCAATTTTGCCACAACTTTGAATGTATGCTTGGAGTCATTGTCCATTTGGAAGACCCATTTGCGACCAAGCTTTAACTTACTGGCTGATGTCTTGAGATTTTGCTTCAATATAGCCACATAATTTTCCTTCCTCATGATGCCGTCTATTTTGTGAAGTGCACCAGTCCCTCCTGCAGCAAAGCATCCCCACAACATGATGTTGCCACCCCCATGCTTCACGGTTGGGATGGTGTTCTTTGGCTTGCAAGCCTCACCCTTTTTCCTCCAAACATAATGATGGTCATTATGACCAAACAGTTCAATTTTTTTTTCATCAGACCAGAGGACATTTCTCCAAGAAGTAAGATCTTTGTCTGCATGTGCACTTGCAAACTGTAGTCTGGCTTTTTTTTATGATGGTTTTGGAGCAGTGGCTTCTTCCTTGCTGAGCAGCCTTTCAGGTTGTGTGGATATAGGACTCGTTTTACTGTGGATATAGATACTTGTCTACTATTGTTTGTACAGGTGAACGTGGTACCTTCAGGCGTTTGGAAATTGCTCCCAAGGATGAACCAGACTTGTGGAGGTCCACAATTTTTTTCTCTGAGGTCTTGGCTGATTTCTTTTGATTTTGTTTGTGAAATTTTGACCCACTGGAATTGTGATATAGTCAATTAAAAGTGAAATAATCTGTCTGTCAACAATTGTCAGTTGGAAAAATTACTCGTGTTTTGCACAAAGTAGATGTCCTCAACGTCTTGCCAAAACTATAGTTTGCTAATATGAAATCTGTGGAGTGGTTAAACAATGAGTTTTAATGACTTCAACCTAAGTGTATGTAAACTTCTGACTTCAACTGTAGATCTATAAATTGATAGATACGTCATTAAACAGTTGCTGTGCAGCACGCTAATCAACACTTTGACCATAGGCCTAAGGTCTCAAAAGACCATTCCTTTGTCAACCTCTGCCATTGTGGTGCTGCAAGAGAAATCCAGTCAGTCCTGGTTGGGTTTAGGGACTGCAAGGAGAGTGGCCCAGGGGGTCTGCACAGTGCTTATCAGTAATGAGAGTGGCTAGGGCAAAAACTATGAAGGAGGTTAGGGTGAGAACAACTTGGGACTTGTGGTTGGAGCCAGCTCAGAAGGGATTGGCAGTGGCACAAGTGGTAGTTTGGAAGTAGGCTGCAGTTGTCAAGGACATGTTGGTTGTAAAAGGGCTAGTGTCCAGAAGGACAGCAGATCATTGCCTGAGGTGGTTTGAGCAAATACACAGACTTGGGCTGGAATCTGTGGGAAGAACTAAGCAAACGGATCCTTACAATGTTGGTGACTCAGTGCGAGCCTGTCTCTCCATTCCTTTTCTATATCTCTTGTCAGCCTCTCCATTTTCTACATGATATATCATCTGTTGGATTTAAAGCAATGCCCAGGAGTTGAGTACGTTGACAGAAAAACATTTTGAGGAGCCATGATAGCAAATCATTAAAGGTTTAGAAAGTGATTAGAAAAATGCTTATATTGCTCTTAAGTTTATCTGGAGAAAATTCTGATATTGTTTTATGGGCTTTTTATCATATTTATCTGAGATGCCATTTTCAAAAAGTGAAAAATATTAAACTGAAATTAACATCTTGACTGGGCCTAATTTTGTCATTTACAAAAATGTCAAGAATCAATCATGTGCTGTAAGTGCTCAAAATACATTCAACAATTGCACCAGTTAAATAATCTTGGTCTAGACTCAGGCACAAAACTTCCGTAGTACTGGAATTTATAACTTCCAAAAAAATAATGAATTTACAAGAAGAAAAGACTATAAGACCATAAGACATAGAAGGAAAATGAGTCAATTTGGCAGAGCGTGCCTGCTCCACCATTCCATTGTGGCTGATTTAGTATCCCTTTCAACCCCATTATCCTGCCTTCTTCCTGTAACCTTTGACTTCCCTTTCTAATCAAGAACCTATCAAACTGCACTTAAAATATACCTAATGATTTAGCCTCCACAGCTGTTTATGAGAATAAATTTCACAGATCCACTACTTTGTCACTAAAGGAATTCTTCCTCATCTCAGTTCTAAATGGATACCCCTCTATTCTATGGCTGTGCCTTCTGGTCATAGACTCCTGCACTATAGGAAACATCCTCTCCACATCCACTCTATCCAGGCCTTCCAATATTCAATAGGTTACTATAAGATCCCTACTTATTCTTAAAAATTCCAGCGAAAGAAGGCCTAGTGCCATCAAATGCTCCAGATACAGTAACAAATCACACCCGTAATTATTCTCGTCAACCTCCTCTGGACCCTCTCCAATGCCAGCTCATTAGTTTTCAGATAATGAGCCCAAAACTGCTCACAATTCTCCATGTGATCTAACCAATGCCTTATGAAGTCTCAGCATTATATCCTTGCTCTTATATTCTAGTCTTCTAGAAATGAATGTTAACATTGTACTTGCTTTCCTTACCATCGACTCAAACTGCAAGTCAATCTTTAGGGAATCCTGCAATGAGGACTCACAAGTCCCTTTGCATCTCTTATTTTTTAAATATCTTCCCATTTAAAAAATAATTTACACCTTTGTTTTTTCTACCGAAGTGCATGATTATACACTTCCTTTCACTATATTCCATCTGTCACTTTGTTCATTCTCCCAGTTTAAGTCCTTCTGCAGACTTCCTGCTTCCTCAGCACTATTTGTCACTCCACCTATCTCTGTATCATCTGCAAACCTGGTGGCCATAAAGCCATTAATTCTGTTATTCAGATCATTGACATATAACATGAAAAGAAGCGGTCTAAAACACTTACCCCTACAGAACACCACTATTTACCAGCAACAATCCAGAAAAGACCCCCTTTCTTCCCACTCTGCCCCCTGCCAGTCAGCTAATCTTCTTTCCACACCAGTATATTTCCTGTAATGCCATGGCTCTTATCTTGTTAAGTATCCTTATGTGTGGCACCTTGGCCTATTTTATCATGTGCCTCCAAATCCCCTGAAACTTCATCCTTAATAATGGACTCCAACATCCTCCCAACCATTGAAGTCACACTAAATGACCTATAATTTCTCTTCTTCTGCCTTCCTCGCTTCTTAAAGAATGGGGTGATATTTGCAATTTTCCAGTCCTTTGGAACCATTCCAGAATATAGTGATTCTTTAAAGATCATTGCAAACAGTCTCTTAAGCTACATCTTTCAGAACCCTGGGGTGTAGTCCAGAAGATCATAAGATAGAGGAGCAGAATTAGGCCATTTGGCCATTGAGTCTGTGCCAGTATTTCATCATAGCTGATTCATTTCAGTCTCAGCCCGATCTCCTGCCTTCTCCCTGTATCTCTTCATACACTGACTAATCATGAATCTCTCTACCTCTTCATTAAATATACCCAATGAGTTGGCCTCCACAGCTGTTTGTGGCAATGAATTCCACTGATTCACCACTCCCTAGCTAAAGAAATTCCTCCTCATCTGTGTTCTAAATAGAGGTGCCTCTATTCTAAGGCTATGTCCTCTGGTCTTAGATTATTCCACAAGCATCCTCTTCAAATCCACTCTGTCATGGCCTTACAACATTTGATAGGTTTCAGTGTCATTCCCCCTCATTCTTCTGAATTCCAGTGAGTACAGGAACAGAACCATCTAATGCTCCGCATATTATAAGCCACTGAATCCCAGTCATTTTCATGAACCTCTTTTGAATTGTCTCCAATGTCAGTGTGGCCCTTCTTAGATAAGAGGCCCCAAAACTGCTCAATATACACTGTGAGACTTCAATAGTACCTCAATAAAGCCTCAATCCTTGCTTCTATATTCTAGTCAATCTGACATATCTACCTTCAGACCTTTCAGTTCCTAAGCACCTACTCCTTAGTAATACCAACATTCACTTTTGGCCCTTGACATTCTCAAATTTCTGGCATACTGCTAGTGTCTTCTACAGTGAAGACTGACGTGAATTACTCATTAAATTCATCTGCTGTTTTTTTCTCCACCATTACTGCCACCACTCCAGTGTCATTTTCCAGTCGTCGTATATCGACCCTCATGTCTATTTACTCTTCATATATCTGAAAATTCTTTTGGTATTCACCTCCTTGTATGTTTTCATGTTTTATTGCTTTACAATATGGAATCACAGTAGATGTAATTTGGCTTTTTTGACACTGATAAACAGAAAAAGACTTTCGTGTCAAAGTGAAAACAGATCTCTACAAAGTGATCTAAATTAATTTCAAATATAAAATACAAAATAATTGATTGCTTAAGTTTTCACTCCCTATAATATGACATGAAAGATGGTGCAGCCAATTGGTTTTAGAAGTCACATAATTAGTTAAGGTGTCCTAGCTATATATAAACCTGCGTGCAGTCAAGGTGTTCTAATTGATTATACTAAAAATACACCAGTATCTGGCGAGTCAGTATCCTGACAGAAATAGCACCATAAAGACTAAAGAACACCCCAGGCAAGTCTGTGAAAAAGTTTTTAAAAAGCACAAGTCAATAGATGAAAACAAGAAAAATTCCAAGTCACTGACTATCCCTTGGAGTACAGCTAAATCAATCATCAAAGAAATGGAAAGAATATGGCACAACTGTAAATCTGCCTAGAGCAGGCCGTCCTCAAAAACTGAGTGACTCTGCAAAAATGGGACTAGTGAGGGAGGCCACCAACTGACCTATGCAAATTCTGGACGATTTTCAAGCTGTAGTGGCTGAGATGCGAGAGACTGCACCTAGAACAGAGTCTGTTATCAAAGATGTGATAACAGCACATTTGGAAAGCGGTGAAATCATCGGACAAAGTCAGCATGGATTTGTGAAAGGAAAATCATGTCTGACAAATTGTATAGAATTTTTTGAGGATGTAACTAGTAGAGTGGATAGGGGAGAACCAGTGGATGTGGTATATTTGGATTTTCAAAAGGCTTCTGACAAGGTCCCACACAGGAGATTAGTGTGCAAACTTAAAGCACATGGTATTGGGGCTAAGGTATTGATGTGGATGGAGAATTGGTTAGCAGACAGGAAGCAAAGAGTGGGAATAAACGGGACCTTTTCAGAATGGCAGGCGGTGACTAGTGGGGTACCGCAAGGCTCAGTGCTAGGACCCCAGTTGTTTACAATATATATTAATGACTTGGATGAGGGAATTAAATGCAGCATCTCCAAGTTTGCGGATGACAGGAAGCTGGGCGGCAGTGTTAGCTGTGAGGAGGATGCTAAGAAGATGCAGGGTGACTTGGATAGGTTAGGTGAGTGGGCAAGTTCACGGCAGATGCAATTTAATGTGGATAAATGTGAAGTTATCCACTTTGGTAGCAAGAACAGGAAAACAGATTATTATCTGAATGGTGGCCGATTAGGAAAAGGAGAGGTGCAACGAGACCTGGGTGTCATTATACACCAGTCATTGAAAGTGGGCATGCAGGTACAGCAGGCAGTGAAAAAGGCGAATGGTATGCTGGCATTCATAGCAAGAGGATTCGAGTACAGGAGCAGGGAGTTACTACTGCAGTTATATAAGGTCTTGGTGAGACCACACCTGGAGTATTGTGTGCAGTTTTGGTCCCCTAATCTGAGAAAAGACATCCTTGCCATAGAGGGAGTACGAAGAAGGTTCACCAGATTGATTCCTGGGATGGCAGGACTTTCATATGATGAAAGACTGGATGAACTAGGCTTATACTCGTTGGAATTTAGAAGATTGAGGGGGGATCTTATTGAAATGTACAAAATCCTAAAGGGATTGGACAGGTGCAGATGCAGATGCAGGAAGATTGTTCCCGATGTTGGGGAAGTCCAGAATGAGGGGTCACAGTTTGAGGATAAAGGGGAAGCCTTTTAGGACCGAGATGAGGAAAAACTTCTTCACACAGAGAGTGGTGAATCTGTGGAATTCTCTGCCACAAACAGTTGAGGCCAGTTCATTGGCTATATTTAAGAGGGAGTTAGATATGGCCCTTGTGAATAAAGGGATTAGGGGTATGGAGGGAAGGCTGGTACAGGATTCTGAGTTGGATGATCAGCCGTGATCATACTGAATGGCGGTGCAGGCTCGAAGGGCCAAGTGGCCTACTCCTGCACCTATTTTCTATGTTTCTACGTTTCTAGAACAGCTGTTGCCTGGGTGCTTCACCAGTCACAGTTTTATGGGAGAGTGGTTTTATGAAAGAGAAAGCCACTGTTGAAAAAAACTCACATAAAATCTCGGTTAGAGTTTGCCAGAAGGCATGTGGGAGACCCTGAAGTCAGCTGGAATAAGGTTCAATGGTCTGATGAAACCAAAATTGAGCTTAAACAACAGGAATTCTGCAGATGCTGGAAATTCAAGCAACACACATCAAAGTTGCTGGTGAACGCAGCAGGCCAGGCAGCATCTGTAGGAAGAGGTGCAGTTGACGTTTCAGGCCGAGACCTTTCGTCAGGACAAAATTGAGCTTTTTGGCCATCAGACTAAACACTATGTTTGGCCTAAGCCAAACATCACACATCATTAAAAACATACCATCCCTACTGTGAAGCATAGTGGTGGATACATCATGTGGGGATGCTTCACTGCAGCAGACCTTGGAAGGCTTACGAAGGTAAAGGGTAAAATGAATGCAGCAAAATACAGGGAAATCCAGGAGGAAAACCTGATGCGGTCTGCAAGAGAAATGCATTTTAAGAGAATTTGTTTTGCAGCAAGAAAATGACCCCAAGCATAAAGCCAAAACTATACAGGAATGGCTTCAAAACAACAAACAATAATTGAGAATTTGTGACTGGACTTGAAAAGGGCTATTTGCTTACGACCCCCATGCAATCTGACAGAGCTTGAGCAGTTTTGTAAAGAAGAATGGAGAAAAATTGCAGTGTCCAGATGTGCAAAGCTGATAGAGACCTGTGATTGCTGCCAAAGGTGCATCTATTAAATACTGACTAGAAGGGGGTAATACTTATGCAATCAATTATTCTGTGCTTATTAATTGTAATACATTTGGACCAATTTGTCAAAATTTGTTTTCACTTTGGCATGAAAGAATTTTTTCTGTTGATCAGTGTCAAAAAAGCCAAATTAAATCCACTGTGATTCAATGTTGTAAAACAATAAAACATGAAAACTTCAAAAGGGGTGAATACTTTTTATAGGCACTAAATCTATCCTGCGCCTTCTGAATTTCCCCCAGAAACTCCAGCCATTGCTATTCTGCCATCATCCCTGCTGGTGTCCCCTTCCAATCAAATTTGGCAAGCTCCTCTCTCATGCCTCTGTAATTCCCTTAACTCCACTGATATATCTGACTTTATCGTCTCTCATAAAATGCAGGTGGATTCTATCATATTATGATCACACCTTCCTAAAGGTTTATTTACCTTAAGCTCCCCAAACAAACCTGGTTCAAAACACAATAACCAATCCAGAATTGCCTTTCCCCTAGTGAGCTCCACCAGAAGCTGCTCTAAAAAGCTATCCTGTGGGCATTTTACAAATTCCCTCTCTTGGGATCCAGCACCAAAATGATTTTCCCAACCTACTGCATATTGAAAACTGCATGACAATGCAAAATTGCCCTTTTTATATGTGTTTTCTATCCCCCGTTGTAATTTATATTCCATAATCTGGCTCTGTTCAGACATCTGTATATGACTCCCATCAGGGTCTTTTTTACCCATAGAACACTACAGCACAGAAGCAGGCCTTCTGGCTCTTCTCGGCTGTGCCGAACCATTTTTCTGCTAGTTCCACTGACCTGCACCTGGACCATATCCTTCCATACACCTCTCATCCATGTACCTGTCCAAGTTTTTCTTAAGTGTTAAAAGTGAGCCTGCATTTACCACTTCATCTGACAGCTCATTCCATACTTGCACCACTATCTGTGTGAAGGAGCACACAGTATCCTAATGTTCCCTTTAAACTATTCCCCCTTCACCCTTAACCCATGTCCTTTGGTTTTTTTCTCCCCTAGCCTCAGTGGAAAAAAATCTGCTTGCATTCACTATATCTATACCCATCATAATTTTATATACCTCAAGTTCCGGCAACATCCTTGTAAACCTTCTCTGCACTCTTTCAACCTTATTAATATCCTTCCTGTAAATTGGTGACCAAAACTGCACACAATACTCTAAATTCGGCCTCACCAACGCCTTATGCAACCTCACCATAATATTCCAACTCAATACCTTGATTTATAAAGGCCAAAGTACCAAAAGCTCCCTTTACGACCCTATCTACCCGTGACGCCATTTTTAGGGAATTTTGTATCTGTATTCCCATATCCCTGTGTTCTGCTACACTCCCCAGTGCCCTACCATTTACCTTGTATGTTCTACCTCGGTTTGTCCTTCCAAAGTGCAATACCTCACACTTGTACCCTTGCAGTTTCTTAATTGGATTCGATATCTTTGGATCGTCAGTCACCTCTTTCTAAGCATTTGATTTTTTTTTTAACCAACAGAGCCTCCCATCCTCTCTCTCTACCTGCTGTTGTAGTCTGGCGTACTGACCTCTACCTTGCCGAGGCACAGCGACAACTCGCGGATACCTCCTCTTAATTACCCCTCAATCGTGACCCCACTAAGGAGCACCAGGCCATTGTCTCCCACACCATCACCGACTTTATCAGCTCAGGGGATCTCCCACCCACTGCTACCAACCTTATAGTTCCCACACCTCGCACTTCCCGTTTCTACCTCCTACCCAAGATCCACAAACCTGCCTGCCCTGGCAGACCTATTGTCTCAGCTTGCTCTCGCCCCACTAAACTCGTTTCTGCATACCTCGACACGGTTTTATCCCCCCTTGTTCAATCCCTTCCGACCTATGTTTGTGACACTTCTCACGCTCTTAAACTTTTCAATGATTTTAAGTTCCCTGGCCCCCAACGCTTTATTTTCACCATGGATGTTCAGTCCCTGTATACTTTCATCCCCCATCAGGAAGGTCTCAAAGCTCTCCGCTTCTTTTTGGATTCCAGACCTAATCAGTTCCCTGCTACGACCACTCTGCTCCGTCTTGCAGAATTAGACCTTACTCTTAATAATTTCTCCTTTGGCTCCTCCCACTTCCTCCAAACCAAAGGTGTAACTATGGGCACCAGTATGGCTCCTAGCTATGCCTGTCTTTTTGTTGGCTTTGTGGAACAATCTGTGTTCCAAACCTATTGTGGTATCTGTCCCCCACCTTTGCTTCACTACATCGACAACTGCATTGGCGCTGCCTCCTGCACGCATGCTGAGCTCGTTGACTTCATTAACTTTGCCTCCAACTTTCACCCTGCCCTCAAGTTTACCTGGTCCATTTCTGACTCCTCCCTCCCCTTTCTAGATCTTTCTGGCTTGATCTCTGGAGACAGCTTATCTACTGATGTCTACTATAAGCCTACTGACTCTCACAGCTATCTGGACTATTCCTCTTCTCACCCTGTCTCTTGCAAAAGTGCCATCCTCTTCTTGCAATTCCTCCGTCTCTGCCGCATCTGCTCTCAGGATGATGCTTTTCATTCCAGGACGAAGGGAGATGTCCTCCTTTTTTAAAGAAGGGGGCTTCCCTTCCTCCACCATCAACTCTGCTCTCAAATGCATCTCCCCCATTTCATGCACGTCTGCTCTCACTCCATCCTCTCGTCACCCCACTAGAAATAGGGTTCCCCTGGTCCTCACCTACCACCCCACCAGCCTCCAGGTCCAACATATTATTTTCCGTAACTTCCGCCACCTCCAACGGGATCCCACCACTAAGCACAACTTTCCCTCCCCACCCTCTGCTTTCCGCAGGGATCGCTCCCTACGCGACTCCCTTGTCCATTCATCCCCCCCATCCCTCCCCACTAATCTCCCTCCTGGCACTTATCCTTGTAAGCGGAACAAGTGCTACACATGCCCTTACACTTCCTCCCTTACCACCATTCAGGGCCCCAGACGTCTTTCCAGGTGAGGCGACACTTCACCTGTGAGTCGGCTGGGGTGGTATACTGCGTCCGGTGCTCCCGATGTGGCCTTCTATCTATTGGCGAGACCCGACGCAGACTGGGAGATCGTTTTGCTGAACACCTATGCTCTGTCCACCAGAGAAAGCAGGATCTCCCAGTGGCCACACATTTTAACTCCACATCTCATTCCCATTCTGATATGTCTATACACGGCCTCCTCTACTGTAAAGATGAAGCCACTTCTCAGGTTGGAGGAACAACACTTTATATTCCGTCTGGGTAGCCTCCAACCTGATGGCATGAACATTGACTTCTCTAACTTCCGCTAATGCCCCACCTCCCCCTTGTACCCCATCTGTTGTTTATTTATATACACACATTCTTTCTCTCTCTCTCCTTTTTCTCCCTCTGTCCCTCTGACTATACCCCTTGCCCATCCTCTGGGTTTTCCCCCCCTCCCCGTTTTCCTTCTCCCTGGGCCTCCTGTCCCATGATCCTCTCATATCCCTTTTGCCAATCAACTGTCCAGCTCTTGGCTCCATCCCTCCCTCTCCTGTCTTCTCCTATCATTTTGGATCTCCCCCTCCCCCTCCCCCTCCCCCTCCCCCTCCCACTTTCAAATCTCTTACTAGCTCTTCCTTCAGTTAGTCCTGACGAAGGGTCTCGGCCTGAAATGTCGACTGTACCTCTTCCTAGAGATGCTGCCTGGCCTGCTGCGTTCACCAGCAACTTTGATGTGTGTTGCCTGTCCTTTGTGTATCTTTGGATGCTAAGCTCCCAACTATGTGATGCCCACATCAGACCTGCTAATCTCTGACTGTGCTACAAGATCATCTACCTTATTCCATGTAACACCTTCAGTCCTGTATTCATCACCCTTTTCAATCTTGCCCTTATGTTACACTTCAGCTCATCTCACTGACTACAATTTTGCCCTGTCATCTGCTTGTCCTTCCTCACATTCTCACTACATACTGCATCTACTTGTACACCAAATGCCCTTCCTCACTTTGGTTCCCAACCCCTGGCAAATTAGTTTAAACCCTCCCCTATAGCTCTAGAAAAGCTGTCTGCAAGGTAATTGGTCCCTCTTGTGTTCAGGTGTAACCCATCCTTCTTGTACAGGTCATACCTTCCCCAGAAGAGATCCCAGTGATCCAGAAATCTGAAGCCATGCCCCCTGCATCAGAATATTTGATTTTCTTTCAGAGCTGAATCTGGGTGAATGGAGTTCAGATGCAGAGAAAATAAACTCATTTAACATAGATTGTACCAACTGTGCCAAGTCTGCAAATCCTTTTAATGTTGTTTCAACTTCACAAATCTAGTTCATTTGAAATTCTAAATGATGACTCACTTTGACATTTTCAATTTCAGGAGCGGCAGAGAAAAGCTCAAAGCATGGTGCAGAGGACAAAACACAAAACATTATTGCAGCCATGAAGGAAAGAATGAAAATCAGAGAGAGAAACAAGCCTGAGATATTTGAGTTGATCCAAGCACAATTTGAAGTGTCTAAGGAAGACTATGCACAGCATCTGAAGGCAGCAAAGCAAAATGTGTTGGAGGGAACATCTAAATGGTCAGCAAAGATAAAAATAACAGGTCAGACTACCTAAAGTATATTTATCCTAACAATTCAAATTATGATCCAAATTATGAATATTTGGTTGTTTATTAATCGTTCATTCTGAGTTTTCATTTACTTTAAAAATTGAGGCCTTTCCAAAAATGTTCAAGTCTTAAAAATAATTTACTATATCAGAACTGGGTTTAAGTTATTATCCCCACTGACAACTGTAAGGCAATGGTCTTGTTGATGAAATGATCACCTGACTAATTTTCCTCTAACATCTTAGGCTAATGAAAGATAAAAAGTCTTCTGTGTTGCTGCAGGCATCTTCTGTAAAATAAATAAAAATGAGCTTAATTTGACACAAGTTATAATGATTTTTGTTGCCCAAGCTGTCAGGTAACTTGTGTGAGAAGTGGAAATGGTAATAGCACATTTCTGAAACACTTACATTTCATATATGGCCATATGACACCACTGGACCATATTTCTATCTTGAGAATCTGTTTATGTTTATGTTGCAAGTAATGAAATGTGCTCTGTTTCATTCCACTTATAATATTTTTCCTGGGTGCAACTTCTCTATTTCATAAATCATCCTGAAATTCTAATTCCCTGTAATCTGCATTAAGAGATATTGAATCTAATGTATATGAGCCAAACAAGCAAATAATTACATCAATTCTTCAACCAGATTACCTCACTCAACCTATATTTTACCATTTCCCTCTACAACACATCTCTTGTTCTTCGAATTATTCTAGGATCAGATTCAACTAGTTACTTTCAAGTTAGTTTATTTTAGATCTTTTAAGATAGGAATCGCATCCTTGGCCATAGCTCATCAAGTACTATTAGTTCTGATAAACATGATGTTATTACTCAGATTATATTTAAAGTTAATCATTTAACGAAGTGATGATGATCTTCAATAGCATAAATTGCAGTTATGTGAGCCTTATTGAATGTACAGAATTGCACGAGAAGCACACTAGCACACACAGGCACAGAGTAAAAGAAACGAATCAAAGAACAAAGAGGAAAGTTATAATGTAGGAGGTAGTAGAATTTTTTTTAAAGCAGATTAAATATCACATTTTACTTATAATAGTTAAGCAAAAGAAAACATGATTCTAGTTTAAAGAGGTAGAAAATTATAGTGGCTTAGAAACATAGAAAATAGGTGCAGGAGTAGGCCATTCGGCCCTTCAAGCCTGCACCGCTATTCAGTACGATCATGGCTGATCATCCATCTCAGAACCCTGTACCTGCCTTCTCCATACCCCCTGATCCCTTGATCCCTTTAGCCACAAGGGCCATATCTAACTCCCTCTTAAATATAGCCAATGAACAGGCCTCAACTGTTTCCTGTGGCAGAGAATTCCACTGATTCACTACTCTCTGTGTGAAGAAGTTTTTCTTCATCTCAGTCCTAAAAGGCTTCCCCTTTATCCTCAAACTGTGACCCCTCATTCTGGACTTCCCCAACATTGGGAACAATCTTTCTACATCTAGCCTGTCCAATCCGATTAGAATTTTATACGTTTCAATAAGATCCCCCCTCAATCTTCTAAATTCCAGAGAGTATAAACCTAGTCGATCCAGTCTTTCATCATATGAAAGTCCTGCCATCCCAGGAATCAATCTGATGAACCTTCTTTGTATTCCCTCTATGGCAAGAATGTCTTTTCTCAGATTAGGGGACCAAAACTGCACACAATATTCCAGGTGTGGCCTCACCAAGGCCTTGTACAACTGCAGTAGTACCTCCCTGCTCCTGTACTCGAATCCTCTTGCTATGAATGCCAGCATACCATTCTCCTTTTTCACCGCCTGCTGTACCAGCATGCCCACTTTCAATGACTGGTGTACAATGACACCCAGGTCTCGTTGCACCTCCCCTTTTCCTAATCGGCCACCATTCAGATAATAATCTGTTCTCCTGTTCTTGCCACCAAAGTGGATAACCTCACATTTATCCACATTAAATTGCATCTGTCATGAATTTGCCCACTCACCTAACCTATCCAAGTCACCCTGCATCCTTTTAACATCCTCCTCACAGCTAACACCGCCACCCAGCTTTGTGTCATCTGCAGACTTGGAGATGCTGCATTTAATTCCCTCGTCAAAGTCATTAATATATATTGTCAACAACTGGGGTCCCAGCACTGAGCTTTGCGGTACCCCACTAGTCACTGCCTGCCATTCTGAAAAGGTCCCGCTTATTCCTACTCTTTGCTTCCTGTCTGCCAACCAATTTTCTATCCACATCAATACCATACCCCCAATACTGTGTGCTTTAAGTTTGCACACTAATCTCCCCTGTGGGACCTTGTCAAAAGCCTTTTGAAAATCCAAATATACCACATCCACTGGTTCTCCCCTATCCACTCTACTAGTTACATCCTCAAAAAATACTATTAGATTTGTCAGACATGATTTTCCTTTCACAAATCCATGCTGACATTGTCCGATGATTTCGCCGCTTTCCAAATGTGCTGTTATCACATCTTTGATAACTGACTCTTGCGTTTTCCCCACCACCGATGTCAGGCTTACCGGTCTATAATTCCTTGGTTTCTCTCCCTCCTTTTTTAAAAAGTGGGGTTACATTAGCCACCCTCCAGCCCTCAGGAACTAATCCAGAATCTAAAGAGTTTGGGCTACTTCCTTCAGCACTCTGGGATGCAGACCATCTGGCCCTGGGGATTTATCTGCCTTTAATCCCTTCAATTTACCTAACACCACTTCCCTACTAACATGTATTTCCCTCAGTTCCTCCATCTCACTAGACCCTCGGTCCCCTACTATTTCTGGAAGATTATTTATGTCCTCCTTAATGAAGACAGAACCAAAATAGTTATTCAATTGGTCTGCCATGTCCTTGCTCCCCATAATCAATTCAACTGTTTCTGTCTGTAGGGGACCTACATTTGTCTTAACCAATCTTTTTCTTTTCACATATCTATAAAAGTTTTTACAGTCAGTTTTTATGTTCCCTGCCAGCTTTCTCTCATAATCTTTTTTCCCTTTCCTAATTAAGCCCTTTGTCCTCCTCTGCTGGACTATGAATTTCTCCCAGTCCTCAGGTGAGCCGCTTTTCCTGGCTAATTTGTATGTTTCTTATTTGGAATTGATACTGTCCCTAATTTCCCTTGTCAGCCATGGGTGCACTACCTTCCCTGGTTTATTCTTTTGCTAAACTGGGATGAACAATTGTTGTAGTTTATCCATGCGATCTTTAAATGCTTGCCATTGCATATCCACCGTCAACCCTTTAAGTATCATTTGCCAGTCTATCTTAGCTAATTCATGTCTCATACCTTCAAAGTTACCCTTCTTTAAGTTCAGAACCTTTGTTACTGAATTAACTATATCACTCTCCATCTTAATGAAGAATTCCACTATATTATGGCCACTCTTACCCAAGGGGCCTCGCACGACAAGATTGCTAACTAACCCTTCCTCATTGCTCATTACCCAGTCTGGAATGGCCTGCTCTCTAGTTGGTTCCTCAACATGTTGGTTCAGAAAACTATCCCGCATACATTCCAAGAAATCCTCTTCCTCAGCACCCTTACCAATTTGGTTCACCCAACCTACATGTAGATTGAAGTCACCCATTATAACGGCTTGATAACAACCGTTGGAACTCTTGAACTGTAGTGACTAAACCTGCAGAAAACTCTAATAATCTGCAATCTCATTCTTCAGAAATCCTGATGATTGGATATTTGGTTTGCCGAATATCTTTTTTTTTCGGATGACAAATTTCTAAAAAAATGAATGTTTGGGGTATTAATAGAAGCAAAATCCAGTAAAATAGAAAATCTACTGGTTCAGTGCCACCAAAGTCCAAAATATGCTACACTATTGGAGTTTTATTCAATTTTGGATTTTGTTGTATTAATGGAGTTTTAAATGAAGTGGTTAAGAATTAGAGCAGATGTATCAGGATAAATTAGTGAGCAAGTGACTGGGAACCTGGTGGATAATTAAGCTAGTATATTTAGTTTTCATCATGGAATTTAA
This sequence comes from Mobula birostris, assembly GCF_030028105.1. Lineage (NCBI taxonomy): Eukaryota > Metazoa > Chordata > Chondrichthyes > Myliobatiformes > Myliobatidae > Mobula > Mobula birostris. The sequence goes on along the minus strand of NC_092383.1, from coordinate 45,779,631 downwards.
ATTCAAATAACTAAATAGGAGTCAGTACTATTAGTAAAACTTAGGAGTGGTAACAGTTACCGTAAGCTTCCAGATCGTAGTCAGAACCCATCTGGTTCACTAATCTCTATTTTCAGGCCATCCATACCTGTGAGTCTGTACTCTCACGATGCCCAATGAAAAGGCTCAAAAAGCCATTGTTTATGAATATTTTGGGGTGGGTAAAAAATGCAGGCTCAGCCAGTGACATCTGTGTCTTGTGAATGGATCAGTTAAATGAATCTGACTCTGTGCAAATTCACCAAACAGACTCTTGACTAAGGTTTTGAGACAACTTACCTATGCTGCTCTGTCTTTTTCAACAATGCATTACAAGGTTGTCCCCTGTCTTAATTCCTCACATAGCATCTGAATCCGATCAAAAGGAACATCAACTTGATTTGAGCATCTAACACAATTTAGAAAGTGCAGGAATGCATTTTAAAAATCTTTTGTCTTTTGAGAAAACTAATTTGTAGAAGTTAATAGAGTTAATCTTATTTAAAAAATAAGATGCATTATGAAACTAATTAATTTTGAGAAGTATATAATTGGGTACACCTCCTATAATGTGCCAATTTTGTAAACACCTTTTACATTCCATAACAGCCCTATTAACCTGCACAGTTGTCAGGATAGTTCTAGGGTATTTGAGATATAGATCAAAATATGCTTTCAGATGAAACTTCACTTGAATGTTTCCACCAACTTATTTTTCATAAATTTACTATGAAATCAAGGAGTTGTAAAGTTGTGTAGTCTAAATTTGTAAAGCAATGAAGTCCATCCTCTTTTACTTCTAATAATCCTGCTGAGGTTGGGGAGTGAGGATTTCCAATTATCAAAATCCTACTTAATGTTCTGAAAAAGGCACTCACCAATCAGCCCCAGTTCAGCTTAAACTGAATTTAATGTTAAAAAATGTTGACTGGTCACCCAACCAATATTTCCTTGAAGGTTTCCAAATGTGACATAAATTAGAGCTAACACAGACTAACATTTGTAAAAACTGACATTAGGGTTGCCAGAGAACAAATTCCTCACTCCCTAAGCATTGTCATTGCCATTTACTTGGAAAGCCAATGACTAAGTTCTGCAATTCCAGCTCCATGTCCATTTCTTTTGTAGAAACTAGTATAACTTGTTATTGGACTGACACAATCATCAGTATAATGATTCATATTATTTTCTTAAAAATTTTGTCTATTTATTGTCTTACATGATTCTCCTGCCCCAGTCTGTCAAAATTACCAAAGTAGTGAACATTGAACAGTATCTCACAGTAATAGGATATTTATCCCACCATATGTATGCCAACTATGACGCTAGTTTAAACTAATACGATCTGCCTGCATGTCATTTATAACCCTTCATTCACTGCCTCTTTATGGGTAGTCTAAATGCCTCTTAAACGTTATTATCATATCCATAAGACATAGGAGCAGAATTAGGCAATTAGGCCCATTGAGTCTGCTCTGCCATTCCATGATGGCTGATTTTCTTTATTTATTTATTTACTTACTTTCTGATACAGTGTGGAATGGGTCTTTCTGGCCCTTCAAGCTATGCCAATCCAGCAAACCACAAGCTCGATTAGCCCAAATCTAATAACTAATTAACCTACCACAGGGCCTTTGGACCATGGGAGGAAACTGGAGCACCAGGGAAAAAACACACACATTCCACAAGGAGAGTATAGAGAGACTCCTTACAGAATGGCGCTTGAATTGAAGTCCGAACTCTGGAATGCTCTAAGCGGTAATAAACATCGTGCTTACCACTACACTGCAATGGCCGAAGATTTATTATCCTTCTTAACCCCATTCCCCTGCCCTCTTCCTTTAACCTATTATGTTATCACTAATAAAAAAAACATCAGTTTCTGCTATAAATATACTCAATTACAGCCTCCACAGCCATCTGTAGCAATGAATTCCATAGACTCACCATGATCTTGCTAAGGAAATTCCTCTTCATCTCTGTTCTAAGTGTCCTTGGTACTGGATTCCCCCACTATAGGAAACAAATTTTTCATGTCTACTCTATCTAGGCCTTTCATTATTCAGTTGGTTTCAATGAGATCCCCTTATTCTTCTAAACCACAGCAAGTAGAGACCCACAGCCTTCAAAAGTTCATTACACATTAACCCTTTCATTCATCAGCTAATTCTCATGAATCTCCCCTGAACAATGGCAGCACATCCTTTCTTAGATAAGGGGCCCAAAACTGCTCTCAATACTCCATTTACAGTCTAGCCAACACATTATAAAGCCTCAGCCTTTAATCTTGCTTTTATATTCTAGTCCTCTTGAAATGAATGTTAACATTGCATTCGCTTCCCTTACTAGCATCTGAATCTGCAAGCTAACATTTAGGGAATCCTGCATGATAATTCAGTTCCCTCTATTTAAACGTTACCTTATTTATTTATATATCTACCTATTTATTTATTCATTTATCCATCCATGTATTTATTAATTTGTTTATTTATGTATTTATTTATTTATCTATGTATGTATGTATGTATGTATGGGATACAGCATGGCAATAGGCCCTTCTAGCCTAACAACCCTGCACCTCCCAATTACACACATGCAGCCAATTAACTTACTAACCCATATGCCTGTAGAACGTGAGGAAACAGGAGCACCTGGCGGAAACCCACCTGGTCACAAGGAGAACATGCTAACACCTCACAGACAGCAGTAGGAATTGAACCCGGGTCACTGGCACTGTAAAGTATTACGCTAACCACTACTGTGCCATGCCAAATTTCTGGACTTGAATTCTGTGGATAGGCATCACTATATTCTATGTTTAACTTGTGTGATGAAGGAAGGAATTCTACCCTTCTGTAACACTCGCTTTTGTGATTCAAGCATATTTTGACTGGTGTTCTCCATTGACCAGAGAAAATACCCGAGCATTCACATGCTAGCATGTGTAAATACTAAAAGTTGCCAGTACATATTTCATCACATTTAAGTTTTACCTATATGATTAAAAGTACATATTAAACATTCCAAGCTTTCCTTGTACATACAGTGCTCTGTGCTCAGGGTTTACAAGCGAAAGATAAGACTGGCTCAAGCGACCCTTATGTCACAGTGCAAGTGGGTAAAACCAAAAGGAGGACTAAAACCATTTTTGGGAATCTCAACCCAAGCTGGGATGAAACTTTTCACTTGTAAGTACTGGATTACAATTTTTAAATGTTTACTATAAATTATCGAGTTGGGCAATTTTATAGTTTGCTTCCAAATAGGATTTGCTAATATGCAATATACTTGATATATATTTATAATCACTGAATTCATACTTTCAAAGGTTACTGGTAAAAAGTAAGAATTGATTCAAGTGAAAGCAGTAAATGCTTTGTGTTACCAAAATAATAATCCTGAATCTTAACACAGTACAAATGATGCCATAAGAAGTCAGTGTCATTCAGTAATTTTCTACATCAGAATCAGGTTTAATGCCACTGATGTACAGTCAGTTATGATTTTTTTTGTTTTGTGGCAGCACTACACTACAATACATAAAATCACTATAAATTACAATAAGAAATATATATAAAAATTAAAATACTAGTGCGAAAGAGAGCATATAGAGTGAGGTTGTCTTTATGGGTTGCTTTATTGTTTGATTAGAAATCTGATGGTGGAGGAGTAGAAGATATTTTTAAAATGTTGAGTGAGTATCTGTTGTACCTCCTTCCTAATGATAGTAATACGAAGAGAGTCGTCCTGCGTGATGTGCATCCTTAATGATGCATGCCACATTTTTGAGGGATCACCTTTTGAAGTGTCCTGGATAGTAGTTAGGCCAGTACATATGATGGAGCTGGCTGGGTGTGCAAATCAGGCCAACTTTTTGTAGTCCCGTGCAGTGCCCCTCCATACCAGGTGGTGATGCAACCAGTTAGAATGCTCTCCATGATATATCTGTAGACATTTGCTAGTCTTTGGTGACATACCAAATCCGAGTCCTGAACGATTTTGTTTTCACAAGATCACAAGACAAAGGAGCAGAAGTAGGCCATTCGGCCCATCGAGTCTGCTCCGCAGCTCCCCGAAGAGCTAAACTATTCACCCATCTAGTTCCAATTTCCGGCTTTTTCCCCATATCCCTTGATACCCTGACTAATTAGATACCTGCCAATCTCCTCCTTAAACACCCTCAATGATCGGGCCTCCACAGCTGTATGTGGCAACGAATTCCACAAATCCACGACCCTCTGGCTAAAATAATTTCTCCTCATCTCTGTTTTAACTGGGTACCCTCTAATTCTAAGACTATGGCCTCTTGTTCTGGACTCACCCACCAAGGGAAACAACCTTTCCACATTTACTCTGTCCAACCCTTTCAACATTCGAAATGTTTCTATGAGATCCCCTCTCATTCTTCTATACTCTAATGAATACAATCCAAGAGCCGACAAACGCTCCTCATATGTTAGCCCCTGCATTCCAGGAATCATCCTCGTAAATCTTCTCTGAACTCTCTCCAACATCAGTACATCCTTTCTAAGATAGGGGGCCCAAAACTGCACACAGTATTCCAAATGAGGTCTCACTAATGCCCCATAGAGTCTCATCAACACCTCCTTACTCTTATACACTATTCCTTTTTAAATGAATGCCAACATAGCATTCGCTTTCCTTACCGCTGATCCAACTTGGTGGTTAACCTTTAGGATATCCTGCACGAGTACCCCCAAGTCCCTTTGCACTTCTGATTTTTCAATTTTCTCCCCATCTAAATAATAATCTGCCCAATTATTTCTTCTTCCAAATGTACAACCGTACATTTGTCAACGTTGTATCTCATCTGCCATTTCTTTGCCCACTCTCCTAAACTGACTAAGTCTCTCTGCAACCTTTCCGTTTCTTCAACATTTCCTGCTCCTCCACCTACCTTGGTGTCATCCGCAGACTTAGCCACAAAACCATTTAATCCATAATCCAAGTCATCAATATACATCGTAAAAAGAAGCGGCCCCAACACCGACCCCTGCAGAACACCAATCAGAATAGGATCCCTTTATTCCCACTCTTTGCTTTCTGCCTATCAGCCAATGCTCCACCCATTTCAATATCTTTCCTATAATTCCATGGGCTCTCATCTTATTAAGCAGCCTCATATGCGGCACCTTATCGAAGGCCTTTTGAAAATCCAAATACACAACATCCACAGTCTCTCCCTTGTCAATCTTATTCGAGATTATCTCAAAAAATTCCTGTAGGTTGGTAAGGCAGGATCTTCCCTTCATGAAACCATGCTGGCTTCGGCCTATCTTCTCATGCACCTCGAGGTATTTCATAACCTCGTCCTTGAGGATTGACTCCAATATCTTTCCAACTACCGATGTCAGACTAATAGATCTGTAATTTTCTTAAATAGCGGAACTACATTTGCGATCTTCCAGTCCTCCAGAACCATACCAGAGTCTATTGATTCCTGGAAGATCATTTCCAATGCTTCCACAATCTCCAAAGCCACCTCCTTCAGAACCCTTGGGTGCACCTCATCTGGACCGGGAGACTTATCTGTTCTTAGTCCACTTAGCTTCCCAAGCACTTTCTCTCTAGTAATCTTGACTGTACCTAATTCTATTCCCTGATGCCTCTGGCTATCAGGTATATTGCTCATGTCTTCCACTGTGAAGACTGATGCAAAATACTCATTCAGTTCCTCCGCCAACTCTTTGTTATCCATTGTAATTTCTCCAGCATCATTTTCAATTGGTCCCGTATCTATGCTTGTCACTCTTTTACTCTTCATATATTTAAAAAAAACTCTTAGTATCCTTTTTTATGTTAATCGCCAACTTCCTTTCATAATTCATCTTTTCTTTCCTAATGACTTTCTTAGTTTCCTTCTGTAAGTTTTTAAAAGTCTTCCAGTCCTCATTTTTCCCACTAATTTTTGCTTCCTTGTACGCCGTTTCTTTTGCTTTTATTTTTGCCTTAACCTCTCTTGTTAGCTACATTTGTGCCATTTTTCCATTCATGATTTTCTTTTTTCTTGGAATATATTTTTCCTGCATTTTCCTTATTTCTTGTAGGAATTTCATCCAATTTTGCTCTGCCGTCCCTCCATTTAGCTTACTTTTCCAATCGACTTGGGCCAGTTCCTCTCTCATTCTACTGTAATTTCCCCTGTTCCACTGAAATATCGATACACCTGATACCAGCTTCTCCTTTTCAAATTTGAAACTGAACTCAATCATATTATGATCACTACTTCCAAGAGGTTCCTTTACCTCCAGCTCCCTAATCGCCTCAGGTTTGTTACACAGCACCCAATCCAAAACAGCCGGTCCCCTGGTGGGCTTCTGGACAAGCTGCTCCAAAAAGCCATTCTGTAGGCACTCTACAAACTCCCTCTCCTGAGATCCATTACCTTCCTGACTTTCCCAATCCACTTTCATATTAAAATCCCCCATAATTATCTTGACATTTTCCTTCTGACACGCTTTTTCTATTTCCAGCTGCATCTTGTAGTCCGCATCCCAACTGCTGTTTGGAGGCCTGTATATAACTGCTATTAGTGTCTTTTTACCCTTGTTATTTCTTAATTCTACCCATAAGGATTCTACCTCTTCTGATCCTATGTCCCTTCTTTCTATTGATTTGATATCGTTACTTACCATCAGGGCCACGCCACCCCCTTTACCTACCTTCCTATCCTTCCTGTACACTGTGTATCCTGGGATATTCAGCTCCCAATCACATCCATCATTTAGCCATGACTCGGTGATGGCCACAATGTCATATCTTTTAACCTGCAGCTGTGCAGCAAGATCATCCACTTTATTTCTAATGCTGCGTGCATTTAAGTACAGTACATTTCGATCAGTATCTGTTGTTGATTTTGCTATATTTCTATTTTGTAGCGAATTATCCTGTATATTCACCGGCCTGTCCTTCTTGCGATCTTTGCTGCACAGTATTTTTGACTTATTTCTATTTTCCTCTTCCTCGACCCTAACACCTTGGTTTCCTTCCCTTTGCCAACTTAGTTTAAACCCTCCCTAACAGCTATATTAAACAATCCCGCCAGGATATTAGTACCTTTTGGGTTCAGGTGTAATCCATCTTTTTTGTATAAGGCATTCCTTCCCCAAAATAGATCCCAATGATTCAAGAATCTGAAGCCCTGCCCCCTGCACCAGTTACTTAGCCACACATTCATCTGCTTAATTCTGCCATTCTTACCATCATTAGTGCGCAGCTCAGGCAGCAATCCTGATATTATTACTCTGGAGGTTCGGCTTTTCAGTTTTCTTCCTAGCTCCCAGTAATCTTGCTTCAGGACCTCCTCTCTTTTTCTGTCTCATGTCATTGGTACCAACATGTACCAAGACTTCCGGCTGCTCACCCTCTCTGCTCAGAATACTTTGGCCTCGATCTGAGACATCCCGTACCTGGGCACCAGGGAGGCAACACACCATCCGGGTATCCTTGTCCAGCTCACAGAATCTCTTGTCCGTCCCCTTTACGATAGAATCCCCTATAGCTACTGCATTTCTTCTTGGTCTCTTGATTTTGGCACTGGGCAGAATGCCAGAGTCTCGTTCACTGTGGTCCTCCTCTGTCAGGTCTGCCTCTTCAACAGTATCCAAAACGATATATCAATTTCTGAGAGGGACTGTCCCAGGGGTGCTATCTACCACCTCTCTATAGGTAGTATCTATCACCTCCTGACTTTCCCTAATTAGCCGAAGGTCATCAATTTCCATCTCCAGCTCCTTAACACGGTCCTTCGGGAACTTCATCTCAGTGCACCTGGTGCAGATGTAATCCTTGGGGAGGCGGGGAGGCTGGGAGTCTCCCAGGGTCCCCACATCTGGCACTCCAAGCACAACACTAATCCTAGATGCATACCTCTAATGCTACTGTTTGTACTAAATACCAAAAAACTGTAACTTACTCTGTTATTATGAGACTCAATGGTCGCAGGAAGCCTCTTCCTGTCTCCGCCGAAGCCCGTTGAGCCAAAGCCCTTTTACTCTGCACCCTCTCACTCTGCAGCCTGCTCCAACGCTGCCCGCTGGATATGGCGGTTTTCTTTTTAAACTGTTCGCGCTCAACTGGCTGACGTCACGCGCCTGCGCAGTCTGACCTCTCTCCTACTCCGAGAAATAAAATGTCTTCTCGCTGGAAATACTTAGCCTCTTACCGCTGTCTTCTTGATCCGAAGAGAAACAAAAATAAATCATGTGTGTGACTGTGTGTGTGTGTGTGTGTGTGTGTGTGTGAGAGAGAGAGAGAGAGAGAGAAAGAAGATGTTGAAAATGTTTTGAATCATAGAACATAGATATAGAACAGAACAGCACAGGAATGGGTCCTTCAGCCCATGATGTACCGAATAAATTAAACTAGTAATTTACTAATCTAATCCCTCCTCCCTACAAAATGTCCATATTGCTCCATTTTTGCATATTCAATTGCATATCTAAGAACCCCTTAAATTCCTTTATCATACTTGCCTCCACTACTACCCCTGGTAGTGCATTCTAGGCATTGAATATATTCTGTTTATAGTGCTCTTTCCACTGAGAGTGTGCCACAGTGTTGGAGAGACTCAGTTTTTGGCTGGTGGATAAAGTCACCGTCATGCAGCTTGCTTTATTAGAGTAGAGTATTAATGTATTATTAGAGCTGCACCCTATTGTGCCTCTAGACATAAGGCACAGCAGGCTTTCACTGTGCCTTAACAGTCCAGATAATGAGGTTTTGGAGCTATCTGGCAAACTGGGCTACCCTGAGCAGGAAAGGGATTTTATGGGGATAGTGGGAGCAGTTTTGCACCTTCTTATTCCATAAACATGTTTCTACCTTTTTGCAAAAATTCTACTTTGGTGTGTTCTTCTGAGAGGCTCCTTAAAGCACACCTCTAATATCTTCTCCATCTGATGAAGTGTCGCCTTTGCCAAGATTCTGCAGAGTTCCTTGGGACATCTTCAATAGTTCAATAGTTCCTTCTTGCTGCTTAAGGTACAATGTGAATACCAGTTCAAACAAACGCAGAAAATGCGGGAAACACTAACTGAGATGACATGTAATTTGTTGTTTAGTGGAAGCAATATGGTGCAAGAGTTGAAATTTCTGTCAGTTACAAAAATAAATAGTGAAGATGGGGTGGTGTTGATGGACCATTTTGTTAGAAAGGTGCTAAAGCTGTTTCTGAATCATTGTGTGTGGATCTTTAGCCTTAGTTACCAACATTCTGTTAGTTTCTTTTGTTCCTGAATGAATGGGTATCTTCTTCTATTCCTCTGACTATCAAGTCTTCTTATATCATCTAGAAGCCATATAAACCAAGGCATTCTCTAAATTAAATAGAGTTAGGTTTTCAGCTTTTCCTAGCCTTTTTTCCATGACAAGATCCTTACTGAGCAACAAGCTCTGATTACTGAATCTGTCCCATTTCTTGTTTCAATGTGGAAAATCTAGTTTTCTATCTAGAAAATCCAGAGCAAATCTGGTTTAACCACAGGAATATCAACATAAGTTTAAAAAATCAGATTAGTATTGAAATGAAGATTAGATGCTTAATTATCATGAGGTTTCAATTATTCTTGTTTAAGTCATTATGGAACTGATCGCTATTTGTTGTAAATTATGACACCTATTTGGTTCTGGTAATGATAAGCAGAGAAATCAAGGGCGTGCTGTGTAGCTTTTTCCATTGTTTATTATCCTGAGCCTTTTTGCCTTATCTGTATTCAAACGAGGGAGTACAGGTGTCCCCCGCTTTTCGAACGTTCGCTTTACGAAACCTCACTGTTATGAAAGACCTATATTAGTACCCTGTTTTCGCTTTCAGAAGGTGTTTTCACTGTTACGAAGAAAGGCAGCGTGCGTCCCGAGCAGCCGCTCTGCCTGGATTCGGAATGGCATTGCTTTAATACGTGCCTGTGAGCAGGCATTAGCAAGATGAGTTCTGAGGTATTGGAAAAGCCTAAAAGAGCTCATAAGGGTGTTACACTTACCGTAAAACTAGACATAATTAAGCGTTTCGATCGTGGTGAACGAAGCAAGGACAAAGTGAGTTTGGCTTGTGGAAGCTGACGAAGATGATGTTGAAGAGCTTTTGGCATCCCGTGACCAAGAACTGATAGATGAAGAGCTGATGCAGTTGGAAGAGGAAAGGATAACAATCGAAACTGAATGCAGTAGCGAACTGAATGTGAGGCAACTGCATGAGATTTTCGCTGCAATGATAAAGTACGACTTTAATTTTGAAAGGGTACGTAGGTTTAGGGGATATTTGCAGGATGGTTTGAGTCCTTACAAACAACTGTATGATAGAAGAATGCGCAAGGCTCAGCAGTCAAGCAAGCCTTCCACATCAGCCACAGCAGACGACAAACCTTGATCCTCGACATCAAGGCGGGCAGTCATAGGAGAAGATGAGCTGCCTGCCCTGATCGATGATGAGATGACACCCCAGTGTCCCACCACCGGGGCCCCGGACAGATACTGTACCGATTCGCGGAAAATGCAGCAGTAGCCGGGAGGCACACAGCACATCTTTAAGAAAAAAGCCAAAATAAACAAGCTAATTAATTAGGTGCTGCTGACACGTAATTGTCAGCCCAGGTTAGTGCCGATTTCTGATTGCCTTGCCTCTGATCTGGGCCAACAATTACGTGCCAGCGGCACCTAATTAATTAGCTTGTTTATTTCGGCTTTTTTCTTAAAGATGTGCTGTGTGCCTCCCGGCTACTGCTGCATTCTTCGCGGCAATGTATCGGGGTGGGGGCCACTGCACCACCCAACCTGCGACGACTCAGCCTAACACACCATCATCGGTTTGCTCGGCACGCTGCCTTCCCGATTCCAGTAAGTGATACTACACTGTACATACATTATTTCTACTTTACATAGGCTGTGTATTTTCACGTGTTATTTGGTAGATTTGGCAGCCTCATAGCTTAAAGGCTACTGGAGAGTGCGTTTATGCCAACAGCGCTTGCGTGAGATTTTTGCTACGGAGATCTGTGCAGGCAGTCGTTGTAGAGAAGTATTTCTACTTTGTATAGGCTGTGTATTTATCGTATCATTCCTGCTTTTACTATATGTTACTGCTATTTTAGGTTTTATGTGTTATTTGTCATGATTTGGTAGATTATTTTTGGGTCTGCAAACGCTCACAAAATTTTCCCATATAAATAAATGGTAATTGCTTCTTCGCTTTATGACATTTCGGCTTATGAACTGTTTCATGGGAACGCTCTACCTTTGGATGGCGGGGGAAACCTGTATTGTCCAAACTATGGAGTTGGAAAAAGAATTTAAACAGATTAGGACAATAGGCAAAGAAGTGGCAGATGGAATATAGTGTAGCAAAGTGTATGGTCATGCAAGTTAGTAAAAGGAATAAAGGCGTAGTAGGTTTTCAAAATGGAGAAAATTCAGAAATACGAGGGACAAAGGGACTTCGGGGTCCTTGTATAAGATTCCCTCAAGGTTAACTTGCAGGTTGAATCAGTGGTAAGAAAGGCAAGTGCAATGTTAGCATTCATTTTGAGAAGACTAGAATATGAATGCAAAGATGTCATGCTGAGATTTTATATATGACGTTGGTGAGACTGTACTTGGAATATTGTGAGTAGTTTTGGGCCCTAATCTAAGAAAAGATGTGATGGCATAGGAGAGGGTCCAGAGGAGTTTCACAAGAATGATTCCGGAAATGAAAGGATATCTATGAAGAGCGTTTGATGGCTCTGGGCCTATACTTGCTGGAGTTCAGAAGATTGTTGGGGGGGGGGGGGGGTCTCTTTGAAACATATTGAATATTAAAAGGCTTAGGTAGAGTGGATGTGGAGAGGATTTTTCCTATAGTGGGATCTAGGACCAGATAGCACAGCCTCAAATAAAGGGACTGATTTAGAACAGAGATGAAGAGGAATTTCTTTAGCTAGAGGATGGTGAATCTGTGGAATTCATTGCCACAGATGGCTGTGGAGGCCAAGTTATTGGGTATATGTAAAGTAGAGGCCACAAGGACATCAAAGTTTACAGGGAGATCAGGAGAATGGGGTTGAGAGTATGATGCGAGTCCTTGACGCGGATAGTTTGGACCCAAGTGCTGGAGTATCCAAAGCAAGGATTAAGACATGGTATCAAACTACATCGAGAACTGAGCACAAACAAATACTAGATGATATCACTAGTGGGGCTTATGATTGAGCACTGAACCTCAGTTCAGGTGCTCTTTAAATACTCAATTTTTGGTGCCCAAAACATGATTACCAGTTAGCGGGACCATCCTGAAGCCTTAAAGGGACCATGTCAGCTAGCTATACCCTGGAGAGTTAGAGCATCTAACTGGCACAGTTGAGAGCTTCTCATAACAGAACCCCCCTCCTCTACGGCTGACTTCTGTTGGCCCTGGCTGCCGGGAGAGGTGGTGATGGTAATCATATATGGGAGCCAGATCCAAGATGGCTCTTTCAGACACTTTCCCAGTCCACGAGGTATTGCCAAACTCCTCAAACTGTGCACAAGTCCAAAAGCCTTATCACAGTGAAGACCTGTTCCCCCTCGATAGACCTGGGTGGTGGTGGGGCTGATGCAGGCAAGTTGTAATTCAGAGCTTTGGAAGATGGGATTGATCTTTAGGGTCTTGGGGAGCTGTAAGGTGTAAGCCATCGGATTTACTTTCCTCGGGACTTTGAAGGATCCAATGAATTTCAGTGCCAACTTTCTCAATTCCACCCTGAGAGGCAAGTCATGAGTGAACAGCCAGACTTGTTGCCCAGGCTGTAAAGCAGGTCCATGTCATCTCCTTCTGTTCGCCTAGGTCTCCACTTTCCAGGTAGAGGCCAGCAAAATCTCTCTTGCCCTAATCCATTTTTGCTTGCAGCGTTGGATGAGATCTTCAACCGCAGGGACCCACTTCAGCCTCTTGTTCTGGAAAGAGAGGCGGAAGATAACCAAACTGGCACTGGAGCAGTGACGTTCTGTGCGCTGAATACTGTGAGGTAGTGTGTGTGATCTCTGCCCACATCAAATGGACACACCACACATCAGGTCTTTCTGAGGCCAGGCATCTTAGAGTACCTTCTAAATTTAAGTTGGTCTGCTTTGTCTGGCTGTTGGACTGTGCGTGAAACTCAGAGGAAAGGCTTGCTGTAGCCCCTATCAGCTTACAGAATGCCCTCAAGAAATGTGATGTGAATTCTGGACCACAATCCAAGATAATGTCCACCAGGATCCTAAAGATCTAGTCCAGGACAATTTTGGCCATATTCCTCGCAGACAATAGTTTCTCCAAGGCAATGAACTTACAGGCTTTTGAAAACCAGGCGACAATTACTATGATTAATGGTGGAAGACCGTGACAGTCCATAGAGATGTGTGCCCGTGGTCTTTCCAGAACAAGTAGGGGGTGGAGGAACCCTTGAGGTTGAGTACGAGCTCCTTGTTCCAGGCACGCACCTTGCATGCTGCACATACTGGTGAACTTCCTTTGTCATTCTGGGCCACCAATATCTCCTCTTGATAAACTCGAGGGTCTTGGCAATCCCTGGGTGTGTGGTCATTCTGGGTGAATGTCGGCATTGGGATACCTGGAACCGGACGGAATCTGAGACGAACACTGAGAAATCTCCCCTTGCGCTTGCGCCTTGTGAACAAGAGTTCCAGTTCTTCGATAAATTGGCACTAGTACCCTGGCTTGGACAAAATGGCAGTAGGGTGCTCCTCTTGTTCTGGTTTATCAAATTGACGGAGCAAGGTATCTGGCTTCTGTTTTTTTGACCCCGGTCAACAGGTCAGGATGAAATGAAAGCAGTTAAAGAACAAAGAACACCCAATTTAACTGGAATTCAGCCTCTTGGCCTCCTGAATATAAGACAGGTTCATATGGTCATCCAAATGATAAAAGGGTTCTTGGCCTACTGCAGCCATTCCTCCAAAGCTAACTTAACTGCAAGAAGCTCTGGATTCCCAGTATCATAGCTCCTCTCTGTTGGGGATAGCTGCCCGGAGAAGAATGCATATGGATGCAGTTTATTGGCCAATGGTGATAATTGAGACAAAACGCCACCCATGCTGATGTCTGAGGCGTCCATCACCACAATGAAGGGAAGGTCCGGGTTAGGAGAAACCAAGATCTGTTATGAACCATTGTTTAAGCTCTGCAAAAGCAGCCTCCACTTCATTAGTGCAGACAAAAAGGCTCATGGATTTCTTTCTTTCTTTTCAAATCTTATTATTATCCAAAATTAACATGAGTACATTGAAGTAAGCAAAACTTATAATGTCTCAAGAAAAAAAACATTATTTTAAAGATTGAAAACACTTTGGTGATAAAAAACCCTACTAAGCAAGAAAAAATGGGGGGAAAACCCCCCTAAGGTGTTCAACCCCAGAGCCATATGTCATACAAAAAGCTTCTAAAGATAAACATCAAACTGCCAGCAAGAAAAAAAAGTACCAAAAATTTACAATTAGATCGTGGAGGAAATCTATCAATTAATTTGAATGATAATAATGACCAAATGAACCCCATCTTTTCTCAAAATCAAACATATGTTCAAAGGTTCAACTTCTAATTTTCTCCAAACTAAGACATAGCATCACTTGAGAGAACCAGTGTGACAAAGTGGGAGCTGATGTATCCTTGCACTTCAATAAAATGGCCCTCCTAGCTATTAATCTAACAAATGCAATAACATGTTGGTTATACACAGAGATACTACGGATATTTTGAGGAATTATTCCAAAAAGCACAGTTAATTTGTTAGGTTGTAAATTAATTTTAGGTGCTTTAGAAATTGTCGAAAAACTGACTTCCAGAATCGTCCAACATAGAGCAAGACCAAAACGTGTGTCAGTGTAGCTGTCTCAGTTTTACATCTATCACAATAACTATCAATATTAGGAAATATTTTAGACAGTCTCTTCTTCGTCAAATGGTAACAATGTACAATTTTAAATTGAATCAGTGAATGACAAGCACAGATCGAAGAAGAGTTAACCAGCTTCAGAATCTGTGTCCAATCCTCCGTCATAAAAGTCAAATTGAGTTCCTTTTCCCAAACTTGCTTAATCTTAAATAAAGGACGCTTATCCCATTGTAATAGTAAATTATAAATTCTTCCAATGGAATCCTTCATTGAAGAGTTCATACTCATAATAGTATCTAACAGGACAGCATCCAATATGTAAGGAAAATTACTTAAATATGTTTGTAAGAAATATCTAACTTGAAGGTATTATAAAAAGTTTGAGTATGAAAGAGAATATTTATCAACTAATTGTTCAAAAGACACCAATCTTTAAATAAATCCAAAAAAGAATTAATACCTTTATTTTTCCAAAGTAAAAAAATTGGATCACTCAAAGAAGGCTTAAAAAAGTAATTTCGATAAATTAAGCTACAAAGTTTAAATTTTTTAAGACTAAAAAAATTGCAGAACTGGAGCCAAGTTTGTAAAGAATGCTTAATCACAGGGTATTAGTTTACATTAGCAACTTTAGCTAATTATATAGGTAAAGCAGCTCCCAGTAATGAGGTTAAATAAAACTGTTTCACAGTTTTCAATTCCAAGTCTACCCAAATTGGCCGATCATTCTTATCAACCCAATATAACCAAAAGGACATGTATCGCACATTAACAACCCAGTAATACATTCTTAAATTAGGCAAAGCGAGACTCCATCCTTTTTCAACTTTTGTAAGTGACATTTACTAACTCTTGGTCTTTTATTATTCCAAATAAAAGATAAAATAATAGAATCAATCTGATCAAAAAACTTCTTAGTCAAAAAAACAGGGATATTCTGAAATAAGTATAAAAATTTTGGTAAAATCATCATTTTGACTATATGGATGCAACCGACAAGTGAAAATGTAAATCTACTAAATAAATACTTCATAGAGTCTACCAAGGAAACAAAATTGGCTTTATAAAGATCCTCATTTTTTTAGTGGTTATAACACCTAAATACCTAAAATAATTCGTGACTTATTATCATATATAGAGTATTATCATATATAGAAACAGATTCATTTAAAGGAAACAATTCACTTTTACTAAAATTTATTTTATATTGTGAAATATCTCCAAATTCATTAAATAATTTTAGCAAGGCAGGAATAGATTCCTCAGGATTAGATATATAAACCAATAAATCGTCAGCATAAAGAGAAATGGTCTCATTCACAAAAATCCCATAAATATTTTTAGCTTCACAAAGAGCAATAGCAAAAGGTTCTAATATTAAATTAATTAACAAAGGACTTAATAGACAACCTTGTCTTGTCCCCCATGAAAGCTGAAAAAAAGGAGACCTACAGTTATTAGTGATAACAGTAGCAATAGGAGATTTATATATTCTAATCCAATTATTAAAATTAACACCAAAGCCAAATTTCTTTAAAACATTAAATAAATATTTCCATTTGACTCGATCGAATGCTTTTTCAGCATCCAAAGAGACGACACATTATGGAGTTTTAAAAGAGGACGAATATATAATGTCAAATAGTCTCCAAACATTTGAAAAAGAATAACAACCCTTTATAAAGCCTATTTGATCTTTAAAAATAATTTTACCCAAAATATTCTCTAACCGATTGGCCATTATCTTTGACAGGATCTTAGCATCGACATTCAATAATGAAATAGGTCTGTATGAGGCACAATCAGTAGGATCTTTATCCTTTTTAAGAATTAAAGAAATAGAAGCCTCATAGAAAGTAGAGGATAAATCACCTTTCACAAAAGAATCCTTAAACATTTCCAACATATAGGGAGAAAGCAATTTTCCAAATTTTTTGTAAAATTCTACAGGACAGTCATCAAGTCCAGGGGCCTTACCAGATTGCATTGAAAAAATAGCTTTATGAATTTTGGGTTCAGTAATTTGGGCATCAAGAGTTTTTTGATCCTCAACAGAAATTTTAGGAAAAGCAATCTTTCGTAAGAAAGCATTCATTTTAGAAGAATCTGCTGGACATTGGGACTTATAAAGTTCAGTATAAAATCTTGAAAAATCTTATTAATTTCTTCATATTCGCAAGCCAGGGTACAATCTTTCCTATGAATTTTCAAAATTTGCCTTTTGGCTCTCACCGTTTTTAATTGAGATGCAAGCAGTTTATTATTTTTATCTCCAAGCATATAAAATTAGCTCTTTAACTTAAGCAAATAGCCTTCAATAGGATGAGTCAATAATAGCTTATATTGTGATTGAAGTTCCACAGTTTGTTTGAATAAATCAGTATTAAGGGAAATTGCATAAATATTATCTAACTCTTTATTTTGTTTTGAAATCTTATCTAATTCTACTTTAGTCTGTTTTCCAAGCTTAGCTGAATAAGAAATGATCTGACCACATAAAAATACTTTAAATGTATCCCATAAAATTAATTTGGATGTACCCCCTATATCATTAAAAAGAAAAACATTCTTTTATCTGGGCTTCAATGAAACTGACAAAGTCAGTGTTTTGCAATAATGTCTGAGACATGCGCCATGATGGACAGGCAAGAATGACATCATCAAATTCAAAAGACAAATTCAGAGGCGCATGATCAGATACAGCAATAGCGTCATATTCACAATTTTTAACACTAGGCAAGAAGCAAGGATCGATTATAATATATCCTTGAATATTTTTATAAACATGTGAAAAGAAAGAATATTCTCTGTTATCAGGGTGTAGATACCTCCATAATTCAATCAATCCAAAATCGGTCAAAAAGGAGTTAATAAATGACGCAGACTGATTTGGAAGTCGCTGATTGGTTGAGCTCTTGTCAATCAAAGGATTGAAACAACAGTTAAAATCCGCACCCATTATCAACATATATTCATTTAAATCAGGCAGTATAGCAAATACCTTTTTTAAAAAAAGGATCATCTAAGTTAGGACTGTACAAATTGACTAAAACAACTTTTCTGTTACAGATCACTCCTCTAACAATTAAAAATCTACCATTAAAATCTGACTCAATATCCTCTTGAGTAAATATATTGGATTTAATAAAGATGGACACACCCTTAGTTTTAGTCTGAGAAGTGGAGTGAAACTGCAAATCCCTCCACCATCCAAAAAATCTATTTTGATCTCCCGCCCTGATATGTGGCTTTTGAGCAAAAATTATATCAGGTTGGAATTGGTTAATGATTTTAAAAGTCTCTTTTCATTTGATAGGATGATTCCAACCACAGACATTCCAACTTATTACATTAATCCGTTTAAATACCATACTATAATTTTATTCATGCGCAGAGCACATACCAGTACGGGATGATCAAAAATGGCGGCGATGAAGAATACAACCACATAGAAAACACGCATGCTCTAGAACCACCCAATGGGAAAAAGCTCCTAACTCTAACCCTACCCTCCTCCCCCCAAAGCCCAAAAAAAGGCAGGCACCCTATGATAGGATACAAGCCAGGGACCACTCTGTCTGTACAGAAAAAAATTTTAAAAGATTCTCTCTCCCTCCCCCAGTTAAAAAAAAACTGACTGATCTTATAAGAGGAATGATAAAATCTCAACAAAGGGAAGTGTTTACATTCCAGAATCTACAAGCTATCCCATATTTATATTTAATCTTTTTTTAAACAAGAAAGAACCAAAATAATGTTATCTCTTAAAAAGAAAAACCTGCGCCATTTTTAAATTTACCATTAAATCCCTAAAAAAAAAACTTTATATTCGGTTATAAGACGCTATAATAAAGCAGAAAAAAAGTTAGTAGCATATTTAACCCAACTAAATTTTCAAAAATACCAATTAATAATATCATAAGTAATTGAACCCACCCCTAAATATATATATAAAAAGAAGCCCCATTAGTAGGAAAATCTACCAATTAATTAATTAAGAAAGAAACCGAAAAAGACATCAAACCAGATATTAGGTTAAAGAAACAAGTCCCTTTATCTTCTTTTTCTCAGTCGAATGTCCAAGTAACCATTTAAACAGTCATACTTGAACCATAGATGTTCTTTTCAAAAGAAAAAACAATAATGCATTCGTAAGGCCAGTGATGTTGTGGGGATGGAACTGAACTCTCTGATGGTGGTGTCTGAAAAGAGGGTGCTGTCCAAGTTGCATGCCATCTTGGACAATGTCTCCCATCCACTACATAATGTACTGGTTGGGCACAGGAGTACATTCAGCCAGAGACTCATTCCACCGAGATGCAACACAGTGTCATAGGAAGTCATTCCTGCCTGTGGCCATCAAACTTTACAACTCCCCCCTTGGAGGGTCAGACACCCTGAGCCAATAGGCTGGTCCTGGACTTATTTCCTGGCATAATTTACATATTACTATTTAATTATTTATGGTTTTATTACTATTTAATTATTTATGGTGCAACTGTAACAAAAACCAATTTCCCTCGGGATCAATAAAGTATGACTATGACTATATGCAATAATGAACAAATCTCCTTATCTTCTTTTATTAGTCTCTCAATGAGATATCCAAGTAACCTTCATAAATCTTCTTTCCGAAATGCCAATAATATACAGATAACCAAACAACCTTTCAGACAGTTCATCCGGCAGGTATAGTTTGAACGAACTCCAGTGCAGCTTTTGGATCAAAAATGTACGAGTAGGAGAGTTAGGAGGAAAAACTTTAGTTCTTGTTGGGTAACGCAAAGAAGTAAACAGTTTCTTATCATATGCCTGTTTCATTATCGGAGTAAATCTTGATCTTTGTTCCATTACCTCCTTAGGATAATCCTGATAAAAACGGAGCTCAGATTCCTTAAATCTAAAAACTCTGTTTTCTTGCCTGTCGCATTATTTGATCTTTAATTTTAAAGTGATGAAAACAAACCACAACAGACCTTGGTTTATTTGGATCTTTAAATTTCGAAATAAAAGCTCTGTGCGCTCTTTCTATAGTAGGCAGCTGTGATAATATGGTAGGAAATAAGGTATGAAAAAGCTTACCAAAGTAAGCAGTTAAATCTCCATCTTCAGCTCCTTCTTGCAGCCCAACAATTCGTATATTCCTTCAGCGAGACCTAGTTTCCAGGTCTATAATCTTAATTTGATATCTTTCCAAACGAGTTGTAGCTTCAAACAATTTTTGCTTAGTTATCTTCAATTCCTCTTTGTGTGTAATAACTTGAGTTTCCAAGACTTTTAAGTTTTCCCAGAAATGACTTCATTTCATTACTGTTCTTTTCCAGTTGACCCATTCTGATCTTTAATTGAATTCAGTGTCTGAACCATATCTTCAGCCCATGGTGGCATTTCATCAGATCTTTCCTTTTACATCTTTCCTTTCCCATTGCCTTTGTCACTAGGTTCAGACAAGTTCTTCCCATTCCTCATAGACATAGACATATTGTTCTCCCTCAAGAATCAGCAAATAAAAATTTTAAATTCAAAGTTTGAACTAGGAGGAGAGGGACAAAATTAAGAGCAGCACAAAACTGCTGCTACTCCATTTGCAGACAGGCGCGGTCTCCAGGCCCATGGATTTCTTAGTTAGCACCATCAGCTGAGTTGCCACGGAGCTGAAGTTCCTGATGAACTTCTGGTAGAAGTTTGCAAACTGCAGGAATCATTGGACGTGTTTGATAATGGTGGTGGCCAGTCTTTCACTGCCTGGTCTTGGTGGGGTCCATCTTGAGATTGCCATTGATGAAACCCAAAAATAAAGCAGTCATCACATGAAATTCAGACTTAGCCAATTTGACATAAAGTCCATGGTATAGAAGCCTCTAAAATGTCCCTGATGTGAGCGACATGCTCCTCCATGGGCTTTGAGAATATTAGGATAACACTCAGGTATAAACCCCATTTCCAGAAAAGTTGGTATATTTTCCAAAATGCAATAAAAACAAAAATCTGTGATATGTTAATTCATGTGAACCTTTATTTAACTGACAAAAGTACAAAGAAAAGATTTTCAATAGTTTTACTGACCAACTTAATTGAAGTTTGTAAATATACACAAATTTAGAATTTGGTGGCTGCAACACACTCAACAAAAGTTGGGACAGAAGAATGTTTATCATTGTGTTACATCACCTTTCCTTTTAATAATGCTTTTTAATCGTTTTGGAACTGAGGATGCTAATTGTAGTAGATTTGCAATTGGAAATTTTGTCCATTCTTGCTTGATATAAGACTTCAGCTGCTCGACAGTCCATGGTCTCCGTTGTCTGATTCTCCTCTTCATGATGCGACATTCATTTTCAAAGTCAATGGTCCCTTCACATACATGCAACTCACCCATGCCGTGGGCACTGATGCACCCCCATACCATCACAGATGCTGGCTTTTGCACCTTTTGCTGATTACAACCTGGATGGTCGTTTTCATTTTTGACACGAAGAACTCGACATCTGTTTTTTCTGAAAACTAGCTGAAATGTGGACTCATCTGACCACAGCACACGGTTCCACAGTCTTTCGGTCCATCTGAGATGAGCTCAGGCCCAGAGAACTCGCCGGTGTTTCTGCATAGAGTTGATGTCTGGCTTCCTCCTTGCGTAATACAGTTTCAAGTTACATTTCTGGATGCAGCGACGGACTGTGTTGAGTGACAATGGTTTTCCGAAGTACTCCCGAGCCCAAGTGGCTATAATTGTCACAGTAGCATGAAGGTTTCTTAGGCAGTGCCGCCTGAGGGCTCAAAGATCACGCACATTCAACAGTGGTTTCCAACCTTGCCCTTTACGCACTGAGATGTCTCTGAATTCTCTGAATCTTTTCACAATATTATGAACTGTAGATGTTGAAAGACATAAATTCTCTGCAATCTTGCATTGAGAAATGTTCCTTTTGAACTGACTAACAATTCTGTCACGAATTTTGTCACAAAGGGATGAGCCACGACCCATTCTTGCTTGCAAAGACTGAACCTTTGATGGGCACTACTTTTCTACCCAGTCATGATACCTCACCTGCCACCAATTAGCCTGCTTAATGTGGAGTCTTCCAAACTGGTGTTACTTGAATATTCTGTGCACTTTTCAATCTTATTTTAACTCTGTCCCAACTTTTGTTGAGTGTGTTGCAGCCATCAAATTCTAAATTTGTGTATATTTACAAAATACAATTAAGTTGGCTAGTAAAACTATTGAAAATCTTTTCTTTGTACTTTTGTCAGTTAAATAAAGGTTCACGTGAATTAACATATCACAGATTTTTGTTTTTATTGCATTTTGGAAAGTATCCCAACTTTTCTGGAAATAGAGTTTGTAAACAAAAGCATACTTATGGAGAGTAGCCTAGAGCATATCATTTATAAAGGCCTGAAAAAGTGCCGAGGAGTTCATCAGGCTGAGGACATAACCAAGTACTCGTAGTGCCCTGTCAGTGTATAGAATGCAGTCTTCCACTTATACAGACCAGACTGTATGGTCTAGTTTTGTGAATACTCTTGCTCCTTGGCGCATTTCGAAGGCTGTATTCATGAGTGGAAGGTGGAAACAATTCTTGGCTATTATGCAGTTTAATTCGTTATAATCAATGCAGGGCTATAGGCTCCCATCTTCCTTTTATATGAAGAAGAAGCCTGCACCGGCGGGTGAGGTGGAGGGCTGAATGAAGCTTTTAGCCAGAGCTTCCTTTATATGCTGTTTTGTTGTGCCTCTTCCTGGGCCTGAGGATGCATAGAGTCAACCCTGTGGGGGACCATTACTGGGCAACTGGTCTATAGCACAGTTTTAGGGTCGGTGCAGTGGAAGAGTTGAGGGTTTTCCCCTGCTGAAGACCTCCTCCAAGTCTTTCTAGATGAAAGGGAATTCGACCAGTTTGGGTGATCCTATCTCCTCTGGACTTTCCTTCAAGGATGACGCCTGAGGCTTCTTAGCTGGCAGGGGTGATTTGACAGGCTTCAGAGTCCTCTACCTAGGTTTGCAAAAGTACGATGCATTGGGACTGGGCTCGGACTGGCTCTCTTTGACAGTCCCACTTTAAATTTGCCGGGTGATTATCGAGATGAGTGGACTGGTCGACCAGAATCTCTAAGTTCTCTGTTGGCTTTCCCAAGGTGAGGGCATCCTTCAGTTCATCTCGGAGTCCAAGGTGGCATAGAGTGGCTATGGCCTCCCTGTTCCAGCCATTCTCTTGGGCCAAGGTCTGAAATTTGATTTCGTAGTCGGCCGCTGGGCATCAGCCCTGTCATAATCTTCATCAGACTGTCTGAGTCTTGGCTGGCTCCTCATGGTAGTCATGAATTCCTCCGAATCTGAGCAAATCTCTCACCCTTATTCCCAATGCACGGTAGCCCAGGCCAGGGCTCTTCCAGAAAGTAGAAAGATAATGAAGGTCGCCTTTCTGCGCACCGAAGGGAACCAAGATGGCTGGATTTTAAATACTACTGAGCATTGGATGAGGAAGTTGTGACCAGAATCTGAGTCACCGTCAAATCTCTCTGGTGTTAGAAGATGTACTAGCTCTGCTGAGTGACCGACTGGCTCTCCCAGACTCTGACTTCCTGCTTGCGAAGGTTGACATACAGCTACCTGGAGGTTGTGTATCACCAGACTCTGATTGGGAATTCCTCTTCTTGTGGCTGGCCACAGTGGACGAAAGACTCTTAATACCCCACTGGGATTGAGATACAGTATTAAATTAGATCAAAAACTGAGCACGAAACAAACGCTAGAGGATGTCACTAGTCTGGCTTATGATTGAGCACCAAACCTCAGTTCAGGAGCTCTTTAAAAAATTCTTGGTGCACTAAATATGATTGAAAATTAGCAGGACCATGCTGAACCCTTAAAAGGGGTCACTTCAACTATCCACAGAGAGCTAGAATGGCTAAATCCCAGAAGCTAGAGCATCTTGTAACAGAAAGAGGTATAATAAGTGGGGTGGCGGTTAGCCTGGTCCGTGCTGTATCGCCAAATAATTAAATAAATATAATTGGTCATGATGGTTTGGCAGAGTAGACTTGATGGGCTACTGGTCTATTTCTGTTCCTATGCCTTGTGTTCTTATGATATCCATTTTAAAAGAAGATTTGGTTCTAGTCTTGTCCTATCTTACCTGATTCATTTTTGGTTATACTGTAAGATACAATACAATGGAGTTCCTTCTTACTTCCTGCCCTAAATTTGTAGAAACATTGATAGCTATTGGAACTATAGATGGAATCAGATTTCTAAATTTGTTAGCATTTGAGTCACCAATGTAGGTTAGCTGAAGATGTTAGCCAGAGATACACAGATGTTTGTCCATTGGTAGAATCAGTGATTGTAAATCCTCACCTAAATCTCTGTTTAGCAGCTGTTCTGAGTGTAATGAAAAAAAGCTTAACCATCTAAATGCATTAAAAAACATTGTAATATAATTTTCACAAGATATAGAAAACATATAATGCTCAAAATCAGCTTCAGGCCCATAATTATACAATTTATTCACAAAGGGTCAATATTGGACCCACGCTACTCTTTCCTCTTCCCTGAAGCCGCTGCTCCCTAAAATCAATGTACAGATGGCAGCAGAGGAAGGTGAATGAACTGCATTAAATTTTCATGGCGATGTATGAATTCATGTTCAGCATGTTCATTGCTTTGTTTCCAGTGCTTAGCATTTTGATCTCTATTCATCAGTGTTGCTATAATTGTAGTTTCTAGTGTGCTGCAGACTTTGATTCCATTGACCTCAGCATCTTCAGATGTCATCAATGGAAGGGTGTTAAGGAGCTGGGTGAAGCAGAAGTGAGACCCAGCAGGAGTAACATCCCTGGGTTCATTACATGATATTTTGAACTTTCTCATCTGACATCAGCTGAGTCACAGAAAATGAGACCTGATAATCTTGAGCATCTTGTTTAAAGAGACTGCTCTGTGCATAAGGATGAATGTATGCCAAATATGGCCCACAGCCAGTTACTAAGTAACTAAACATCAGGAGGTGCTTCCAAGGTGAAAAGGGAAAGGATATGAGATCTTGGGTCGAATTAATTTATGGCAACATCAAGTATTTTTCCAGGTTCAAATAATAACACATGGATGTCTAGAAACTCTTCCCCAGGTAATATACTACATAATCACATCAGCTAATAAATTAAGTGAAAGCAAATTCCAACACACTGATGCTAATTTATTGTCTTCAGCATGTTTGCTGATAATGAAATTTGAAACAGTTTTTTCAGGCTGGGCATTGGAGGCCTGAAATAAAAATATAATTTAAAAAAGAAATGCAAGGTAAATTTTAGGGTGCTCCGAGTAGGATGGGTCAGTTTGATCTGTATAAGCTTCCTGCTTTTGAAGAAGATTTCTTTTCTCATTTGTGTGTATTCCAATTATTCATGGATCAAACTCCAACTGAGATTTAGAGAAGTAAAAAATATATAGGAAAAGGCTGAAACTAGCTGCCAGTAATTTAATCATATACATCTTATGTCAGCAATAAAGAATCAAGCGCTGAGTGTTTTAATTGGCTGCACTGAGCAACCAATTACCTTTCTGGTAGGAGAAGAGCAGAGCAGCAATCCTGACTAGCTAAAATGGATACCATGGAATTTATTAAAATATAAACTATTTCTAATTGTCTATTGAGAAAAAAACAATTATTCATATCTTCTCATCTTTGGCAAAATACAAGAATACAAGTCCATTGTTCAAAGATCACCATTTTGAAATATCACGCATTCTTATTGAATGCATATCTTTATGGTGGAATTAATTGAAGTGGCAAATACAAAAGCTTAGAAATTTCTAAAAGCCCAGTGCACAAAAATTTGGCAGGACAATTTGCAAGTTTAGTGTTCTCAGAAACTATTCCCTGCTAACCTTACAGAGTAAATTGAGATGAAATTTCAAGTGCGGTCTGTGAACAATTGAGGTAAAATTCGGGAATAGTGAGTATTCAAGGCAGCAGTGATGCATTCAGCATAGGGGAATGGCTTAGGATCTGTGTAGGGGCCCAAGTTCTGTATTTAAGTTAAGGTGGGCCCATATTCCATCACATTGCATGCTGATACAGTTATTGGTGATTTCTGGTTTCCAGTAGCAAATGCTGCAGTAAGTGGGTCAGCTGCTGTGGTGGTTACATCAGTTTGAGGAAGGTTTAGTGATTTGCCATACCAGATTACAATTGAAATGAGATTGAAGAGAATTAAAACTGACATGAGATTCCAGGTCTAGACTTGGTAGCTGCATTTCTTCAGTCAGGTCTACCTCTACTTCCACAACATAGTCTTCATGTGATGTGAATGTCGCCTTTGGTACAAATGGCCTGTGCTACCCACATTAACACCAGATGTAACTTTTGGGTGTAATGTCCAGATCTTCAGTACATGTGATTGGACCCCACTGCTCACAACTGGTCACCTTGATGTTTTCATACGTGCAAACGTTTGGTAGGAAAAGGAGATTGTGATCTTGCATCAAATCTCTGATATTTATTTATCAAATGTTTTTCCAGAGAAACTCAGTGATATAACAGATATGAACAATACATGGCTTACACCTGAAAGTGCCATTCCAAATGAAAGCTTCTCAATTCACTGGATAGACCTTATGTCATCCTTGGACAAAGTCAAGGGAGTCTGCTTCTTACTCAACACCTTGTGGTGCTTGAATACGATGATTCCTGCTCACCTAACTTGGAATATCTATTATACCATAAGACATCATCATCATCATCATGTGTCATGCCCAGTTTGAGCTTTGACTGCCATGGCCCACACACTCCTGTTTCAGGTCAAGTGGATCAATTCATTGGTATTCATTTCCAGTTCTCTGGCTGCTGTCTCCATTATCATTTGTCTTTGTCTTCCTCTTGCTTTCTTCCCTTCAATCTTTCCCATAATTACCGTGCATTCTAACTCCTCTTTCCTAATCACATGTCCAATGATGTTACATTGCCTTTTCATGATCTCATACGTTATTTCTCTTTTTGTGTTTGCTCTGTTCATGATATCCTCATTAGATATTTGTTTCATCCATAATATTCTTTGCACCCTCTTCAAAAACCACATCTCTGCTGCTTCAATTTGTTTCTTCGTGTTACTAGATATTATCCAACATTCTGAGCCATATAACATAACTGGATAAATGTAACATTTCAGTACTCTGAGGGGGGTTGTCATGCCTAGTTTAGTATTGATCAGTATACTGTCTATTCTCGTAAAGGTGTCTTTTGCCATCCCTATTCTTCTTTTGATGTCCATGTCGCACCTGCCATCTGATGTCACCCAGCTTCCTAAGTAGCAAAAGTTCTGTACTTGTTTTATGTCTTCCCTGTTTATTCTCAGCCTGCAGATAGGGTTCTCCTTCTTTTTGGATATCACCATACATTCTGTCTTTTTGCAATTGATAGATAGACCCATTTTTGCATTTTCTTCAACAACTATATCAATTAAGTTTTGTAGTTCTTCCTCCGTACTTGCAATTAACACAGTGTCATCCGCATATCTGAAATTATTGATGTTTTTACCGCCAACTTTGATCCCTAACATGTCTCTTATTTTTTGTAATATTGTTTCACTGTACACATTAAATAAATCAGGAGAGAAAACACACCCTTGTCTAACGCCTCTCTTGATTTTCGTAAACTGACTCACTTCTCCATCATTTCTTACAGCGGCAGTTTGTTCCCAGTACAGATTTCTGATTAGGCAGAGGTCTTTCTAATCTAGATCTAGGCTTTCCGGTAATATTTCAAATAGCTTATTGTGTTTCACTTTATCAAATGCTTTTGTGTAGTCGATAAAACAAGCAAACAAATCTTTTTGCACTTGAATAGCTCATTCTGATAGTATCCTTAACATCAATATTGCATTTCTTGTATCTTTGTCTTTCACAAAACCCCATTGTTCTTTGTCTATTTCAGCTTGTATCTTACTTTTAGTTCTAATTCTTAGAAATATCTTGGTGATATGACTCACTAAACTTATGAGCCTATGTAATTCACATTCTATTGCTCCAGGTTTCTTAGGAAGAGTGATAAATACTGATTTTTTCATTTCTTCTGGTATTATTCCAGTCCCATAAATGTTATTGATTAAATAAGTAAGTTTTTCAATTCCATAATCTTCAAGAGCGATAATTTGTTCTATTACTAATTCATCAGGATCTGCTGCCTTTCCTTTCTTCATCTTATTTATTGCATCACAAACTTCAGATTTTAAAATACTTGGACCTACAATGTTTTTCTTAAGTTCTGGTTTTTTGCCTCAATCGTGTTCAAACAATTCCTGAATATACTCAGTCCATCTGTTCATAATCTGAACTTTTTTCCATGATAATGGTACTGTCCTTTGCTTTCAAACATCCACCTGAAGAACAGAGGAGCTTTTTACCAATGATATTGTTGATTTGTTGATGTAACCTTTTTGGATCAGTAATAGGGATTCTTTCTATTTGCTCACATTCCTGGTTGAACCATTCTTCTTTGGCTTTTTGACATAAGCTTTTCACTTTTTTATCTAAGGACTTATATTCTATAGGATTTGCTTTCTTCCATTAGATTTTTGATTTCATTTGTCATCCATTTATTCTTCATGCTTTTTTTCTTTTTTAGGATTCATTGACTTTGCTGATTCTACCAAGGCATTCTTTAGAGAGTTAAACTTCATTTCTACATGATTGCTATCATCTTCAACAGATTCTATTTCTTGACTTTGAAATCTATTCCTTACTTCAATTGTAAATTTTTGTCTTAAATTTTCTTCTTCGATTAATTGTGAGTAGTCAAGGGATTGTTCAGGTTTTTGCTTCTTTAGTTTTTTATGTTTTACTTTTACATGGCATATTACTGGGTTATGATCACTATTACAGTCTGCACCTGGATACGTTTTGCATTGAGTCACTGAGTTTCTAAATCTTTGGTTTATAGTAATAAAGTTAATTTGATTTCTTGTGTTATCACCTGGACTTTTCCAGATCCACAAGCGTCTTGGATAGTTTTTAATGTAGGTATTCATAATGACCTGATTATTCATCTTGCACCATTCTACCCATTTCTCATCTTTTTCATTTCTTTCCTTAGTCCAAATTTTCCTATGGTATTTCCATCAGCACCTCGTCCTACTTTAGCATTTAGATCTCCCATGACAATAACAATATCTTGAGATTTGCATCCATTCTTTGTTTGTTCAAGGCCTTAGTCGATCCAGTCTTTCATCATATGAAAGTCCTGCCATCCCAGGAATCAATCTGGTGATCATACTGAATGGCGGTGCAGGCTCGAAGGGCCGAATGGCCTACTCCTGCACCTATTTTCTATGTTTCGATGTTTCATAGAATTTATCTATATCTTCATTTGTTCCATCTGTTGTTGGTGCATATACCTGTATAATTGCTAAATCAAATGGTTGTCCTCTAACAAGGAGCACTCTTCCTGATATTGCCCAATGTCCTAAAACACTTTTTGCCATGTTTACCATAAGACATAGGGAGCTGAATTAGGCCATTTACACATCGAGTCTACTCCTCCATGGCTGATTCTTTTTACCCCTCCTCAGCCACACTCCCTGGCATCCTCCCTGTAACCTTTGATGTCGTGACTAATCAAGAACCTATCATTCTCTGCCTTAAATACACCCAGTGACCTGGCCCCTACAGCTATCTGTGGTAACAAATTCCACAAATTAACCACCCACTGGCTAAAGAAATTTCTCCACATCTCTGTCTTAATTTGATGCCTCTCTATCCTGAGACTGTGCTATCTTATCTCAGACTCCCCCACTATGGGAAACCTCCTTTCCACATTTACTCCATCTAGGCCTTTCAATATTTGAAAGGTTTCAATGAGATCCCCCTCATCCTTCTAAATTCCAGTGAGTATAGGCCCAGAGCCATTAAGCATTCCTCATATGATAACCCTTTCATTCCCGGAATCATCCTTGTCAACCTCCTCTGAACCCTTTCCATACCAGCAGATCTCCTCTTAAATAAGGAACCCAAAACTGTTCACAATACGCAAGGTGAAGCCTCACCAGTACCTTATAAAGCCTTAGCATCACATCCCTGCTCTTGTGTTCTAAAATGCTTGAAATGAATACTAACATTGCATTTGCCTTCCTCACCATGGACTCAATCTGCAAGATAACTTTCAGGGTGTTCTGCACAATGACTCCCAAGTCCCTTTGCATCTCAGATTTTTTTGAATTTCTCCCTGTTTAAAAAATAGTCTGCACATTTATTTCTTCTACCAAAGTGCATGACCATGCATTTTCCAACATTGTATTTAATTTGCAACTTTCTTGCCCATTCTGCTAATCTGTCTGCAGCCTTTCTGTTTCCTGAACACTACATGCCCCTCCACCAGTCTTTGTATCATCTGCAAACTTAGCAGTAAAGCTATCTATTCCATACTCTAAATCATTGATATACAGCATAAAAAGAAGTGGTCCCAACACCGTTCCCTGTGGAACATCACTAGTCACTGGCAGCCAACCAGAAAAGGATCCTTTTATTCCCACTCACTGCCTCCTACCAATCAGCCAATCATCTAACCATGTTATTATATCTCATAGAAACATAGAAATATAGAAAATAGGTGCAGGAGTAGGCCATTCGGCCCTTCGAGCCTGCACCAGCCTTCCCTCCATACCCCCTGATCCCCGTAGCCACAAGGGCCATATCTAATTCCCTCTTAAATATAGCCAATGAACTGGCCTCAACTGTTTCCTGTGGCAGAGAATTCCACAGATTCACCACTCTCTGTGTGAAGAAGTTTTTCCTAATCTCAGTCCTAAAAGGCTTCCCCCTTATCCTCAAACTGTGACCCCTCGTTCTGGACTTCCCCAACATCGGGAACAATCTTCCTGCATCTAGCCTGTCCAATCCCTTTAGGATTTTATACGTTTCAATCAGATCCCCCCTCAATCTTCTAAATTCCAACGAGTATAAGCCTAGTTCATCCAGTCTTTCTTCATATGAAAGTCCTGCCATCCCAGGAATCAATCTGGTGAACCTTCTTTGTACTCCCTCTATGGCAAGGATGTCTTTCCTCAGATTAGGGGACCAAAACTGCACACAATACTCCAGGTGTGGTCTCACCAAGGCCTTGTACAACTGCAGTAGTACCTCCCTGCTCCTGTATTCGAATCCTCTCGCTATAAGTGCCAGCATACCACTCGCCTTTTTCACCACCTGCTGTACCTGCATGCCCACTTTCAATGACTGGTGTATAATGACACCCAGGTCTCGTTGCACCTCCCCTTTTCCTAATCGGCCACCATTCAGATAATAATCTGTTTTCCTATTTTTGCCACCAAAGTGGATAACTTCACATTTATCCACATTAAATTGCATCTGCCATGAATTTGCCCACTCACCCAACCTATCCAAGTCACCCTGCATCCTCTTAGCATCCTCCTCACAGCTAACACTGCCGCCTAGCTTCATGTCATCCGCAAACTTGGAGATGCTGCATTTAATTCCCTCATCCAAGTCATTAATATATATTGTAAACAACTGGGGTCCCAGTACTGAGCCTTGCGGTACCCCACTAGTCACTGCCTGCCATTCTGAAAAGGTCCCGTTTATTCCCACTCTTTGCTTCCTGTCTGCCAACCAATTCTCTATCCACATCAATACCTTACCCCCAATACCGTGTGCTTTAAGTTTGCACACTAATCTCCTGTGTGGGACCTTGTCAAAAGCCTTTTGAAAATCCAAATATACCACATCCACTGGTTCTCCCCTATCCACCCTACTAGTTACATCCTCAAAAAATTCTATGAGATTCGTCAGACATGATTTTCCTTTCACAAATCCATGCTGACTTTGTCCGATGATTTTACCGCTTTCCAAATGTGCTGTTATTACATCTTTGATAACTGACTCCAGCAGTTTCCCCACCAACTTTATTATCTCCTGTAATAACATGGGCTCTTACTCGGTATGCAGCCTCATGTGTGGGCAACTTGTCAAAGGCCTTCTCAAAATCCAGATATTTAACTGTCTACAACATCTCTTTTATCTATCTTACTTGTAAATTCCTCAAAAAATTCCAACAGGTTCATCAAGCAACATTTTCCCTTAAGGAAGCCATGCTAAGTTCATTCTTAGCAATTGACTCCATCACCTTTCCAACCACTGAGGTCAGGCTAACTGGTCTATAATTTCCTTTCTGCTGCCTCCCTCCTTTCTTAAAGAGAGGAGTGATTTTTGCAAATTTTCCAGTCCTCCAGAACCACGCCAGAGTCCAATAGTTCTTGAAAGATCATTACTAATGCCTCCACAAACTCTACCTCTATCTCTTTCAGAGCCCTAGCGTGTAGTTCATCTGGTCTGGGTGACTTATGCACCTTCATGACTTTCAGCTTTTTGAGAACCACCTCCCTTGTAATAGTAATTGTACTCACTTCTCTTTCCACACACACTTCATACCTGGGACACTGCTAGTGATTTCCGCAGTGAAGACTGATGCAAAATACTCATTTAGTTCATCTGCCATCTCCTTGTCCCCTGCTATTTCTCCAGCCTCTTTTTCTAGTGGTCCTATATCCACTCGCATCTATTGTTTATTTTTTATATACTTGTAAAAGCCTTTTCTATCTACCCTGATAATATTTGCTAGCTTGCGTTCATATTTCACCTTTTCCTTCTGAATGATTCTTTTAGTTGCTTTCTGTAGGCTTTTAAAAGCTTCCCAATCTTCTATCTTCCCACTAATTTTTGCTTGTCATATTCCCACTTTTTAAATTATGTCATATGTAATATGATTGAGAGGAAGGCAAGCCAATGATTGGGTACAACTACAGACGGAGCAGGTTAGTTTGTACCACAGAGGTAAAGTTCATAAGGGTGAAGAATGCAGGACTGAAGATGCTGTATTTAAATGCACGTAGCATTCGGAATAAGGTGTCGCAATTAGGGATTGTACGGTATGACATTGTGGGCATCACTGAGTCGAGGCTGAAAGAGTGTCATAGTTGGGAGTTTATATCAAAGGATATTGAAAGGACTGGCAGGAAGGCATAGGTGGTGGTGTGGCTCTGTTGGTAAGGGATGGAATAACATCTTTAGAAAGAGGGGACATGAGGTCAGAGAACGTTGAATCTTTGTGGGTGGAGTTAAGAAACTGCAAAGGTAAAATAGCCATTATGGGAATAATATATAGGAGTCCAAATAGTAGCCAAGGTGAGGGGTTGAGATTGCAAAGGGAACCGGCATGTAATGCTAAGAAGGCATAATGCATAATCCTTAAGAAGGTCATACGGAAAAGGACCTTGGCAATTGTAGGGATGATTTACAGTGGACTGAAAAGCTTGAGCATATAGACATTAAGAAAGATGATGTGCTGGAACTTTTGGAAAGCATCAGGTTGGATAAGTCACCAGGACAGAACGATATATACCCCTGGCTACTGTGGGAAGCGAGGGAGGAGATTGCTGAGTCTCTGGCGATGATCTTTGCATCATCAATGGGGATGGGAGAGGTTCCAGAGGATTGGAGAGTTGCAGATGTTGTTCCCTTATTCAAGAAAGGCAGTAGAGATAGCGCAAGAAATTATAGACCAGTGAGTCTTACTTCAGTGGTAGGTAAATTGACGGAGAAGATCCTGAGAGGCAGGATTTATGAACATTTGGAGAGGCATAATATGATTAGGAATAGTCAACATGGCTTTGTCAAAGGCAGTTGTGCCTTACGAGCCTGATTGAATTTTTTGAGGATGTGACTAAACACATTGATGAAGTTAGAGCAGTAGATGTAGTGTATATGGATTTTAGCAAGGCATTTGATAAGGTACCCCATGCAAGGTTTATTGAGAAAGTAAGGAGGCATGGGATCCAAGGGGACCTTGCTTTGTCGATCCAGAACTAGCTTGCACACAGAAGGCAAAAAGTGGTTGTAGACAGGTCATATTCTACATGGAGGTTGGTGACCAGTGGTGTGTCTCAGGGATCTGTTCTGGGATGATAAGCATGTCAACACACGTCAGGACAAGCCAGAGGCACCTACTGTTCCTCTACCCTTGGAACACAGGATCCGAGCTAGGTGGCTCTTCAGAGCTCTGGACAGGCTCACAATGCCAGTTTTAGTGAATTCTGGGAGGGCCTGTGTAGGGTAACATAATTCATGGAAATGTACATAATTCACAACCAGTGACAATGAACTGGGGTTTCACTTTAAGAGGCTGGTCTGGCATGATGATGCAATTACATGAAGTTCGGTTACCATGCATTGTGTTCAGGTTTTGGAGTACAATAAATGAGTTTGTTACATTTTTTCTTAAATGTAAAATGCTTCACGTCATTTTACTTGTGTAAACCTACACTGGTATGGACAAAGCAGTGGTCGATTGGCAGGAGGCAAACAGTGGGAATAAAGGGAGCCTTTTTTGGTTGGCTGCCAGTGACTAGTGGTATCTCACAGGAGTCTGTCATGGGACTATTTCTTTTTATGTTATACGTCAATGACTGGGATGATTAATTGATGGCTTTATTGCAAAGTTTGCAAACAAAATGAAGACAGGTGGAGGGACAGGTAGTTTTGAGGAAGCAGAGAGGCTACAGAAGGACTTGGGTTAGGAGAATGGGCAAAGAAGTAGCAGATGGAATACAGTGTTGGGAAGTGTATGGTCATATACTTTGGTATAAGAAATAAAAGGGTAGTCTATTTTCTAAATGGAGAGAAAATTCAAAATCTGAGGCACAAGAGGACTTGGGAGTTCTTGTGCAGGATTCCCTAAAGGTTAATTTGCAAGTTGATTCTGTGGTGAGGAGGGAAAACGTGGCATTAGCATTCATACTTTATACTTTATTGTCGCCAAACAATTGTTACTAGAATGTACAATCATCACAGCGATATTTGATTCTGCACTTCACACTCCCTGGATTAGAAATATTAAATATTATAAATATTAAAAATAGTTAAAATTAGTAAATATTAAAAATTTAAATAATAAATCATAATTAGAAAATAGAAAAATGGGAAGTAAGGTAGTGCAAAAAAACCGAGAAGCAGGTCCAGATATTTGGAGGGTACGGCCCAGGTCCGGGTCAGGATCCGTACAGCAGTCTTATCACAGTTGGAAAGAAGCTGTTTCCAAACCTGGCCATATGAGTCTTCAAGCTCCTGAACCTTCTCCCGGAGGGAAGATGGACAAAACGTCTGTTGGCTGGGTGGGTCGTGTTCTTGATTATCCTGGCAGTACTGCTCCAACAGCGTGCGGTGTAAAGTGAGTCCACGGATGGAAGATTGGATTGTGTTATCTGCTGCGCCGTGTTCATGATCTTCTGCAGCTTCTTTTGGTCTTGGACAGGACAACTTCCATACCAGGTTGTGATGCACCCTAGAAGAATGCTTTCTACGGTGCATCTATAAAAATTAGTGAGGGTTTTAGGGGACAGGCCAAATTTCTTTAGTTTTCTCAGGAAGTAAAGGCGCTGGTGGACCTTCTTGGCAGTGAACTCTGCTTGGTTGGACCAAGTCAGGTCATTTGTGATATTGACCCCGAGGAACTTAAAGCTTTTGACCTGTTCCACTTGTGCACCACCAGTGTAAATTGGGTCATGCAGTCCGCTACTCCTTCTGAAGTCAACAACCAATTCCTTCGTCTAGAATACGTTAAGTTCGTCAGGAAAAGAAGCGCCACCATTATTGATATTCCCAGCCTTTTCTTTCCGCCCAGTGATCTCATTTAGACCCTGCCATAGTCTACTGGCATCCCTTTGGTTAGCCTGGGCTTCCAACTTGGTTCAATATTGCCTCTTGGCGCCCTTAATGGCTTTCCGTAGTTCACGTCTGGATTCCGTGTAGCGACTGGTATCTCTGGACCTAAAAGCCGCAGCTCTAGCCATTAAAAGGGACTTGACCTCATAATTCATCCAAGGTTTCCGGTTAGGGAATACGCGGATCGTCTTGCGAGACACACAGTCCTCCATGCATTTCCAAATAAAGTCTGTGACAGCTGAGGCATACTCATCGAGGTTAGCTGCCGAATCCTTGAATACTAACCAGTCCACCGATTCAAAGCAGTCACAGAGGACCTCCTCCGTTTCCTCCGTCCAACGTGACACTACATTTGACACCGTGACCTCCTGCTTCAGTTTCTGTTTGTAAGCCAGGAGGAGTACGGCTTGATGGTCAGATTTTCCGAAGTGAGGTAGTGGGATGGAACGGTAGGCATCTTTGACTGCTGTGTAGCAGTGGTCAAGTATATTTGGGCCTCTAGTGGGGCAGGAGACATGTTGGTATAACTTTGGCAGCGCCTTTCTGAGGTTGGCCTGGTTAAAGTCCCAGGCTGTAATGAGCAAAGCCTCCAGATACCTGGTCTCAAGTTCACTGATGTTGGCATACAGTATGTTCAGAGCACACTCCACGTCCGCCTGGGGGGGGGGAATGTAGACTGCTATCAGTATGACCAGGGTGAATTCCCATGGCAGATAGTAGGGACGACACTTCACCGACAGGTGTTCCAAGTCCGGGCTGCAGGAGCTTGTCAGTGCTACTGTGTCTGAGCACCACCTAGTGTTGATCAGTAGGCAGACACCACCTCCCCTCGTCTTGCCCGAAGATGCCGTGCAATCCATCCGATGGATCGAAAATCCCTCTGGTCGGATGGCAAGGTCGGGGGTGGCAGGGGAGAGCCAGGTCTCGGTGAAACAGAATATATAGCAGTTCTGCATCTCCTTGCAGTAGATGAGTCTCCCTTTAAGATCATCCACCTTGTTCTCTATGGCTTGCAAATTAGCTAGTAGGATGGTGGGCATAGGGACCCCGAAGCCCTCCTGCTGACCAGCAGCCCAGCTCTTTTCCCACACTTCCCCGGTAAGTAGTGCATCTTTCCAGGTCTCCATTGATGCAGTGTGTTTTTGACAGCTCTTTGATGTTGGTGGATGCGTCCCGCGGGAATTGATTGCCCAGTCGCGTCATCATGTGCTCCGGGTCGGGCCGAGTAATGGAGGAGGCTCCGCTGCCACTTCCAGCTGCCGGGGGCCCGGGCTGTCGATTGGGTCGGGCCCCGAAGCCAACACTTAATCCCAGATGGCCAGGCTCCTTCCTTAAGCTGAGTCATGGTTGTGGAAGCCTCCGCTCCATTCAAGCCTCGGGCTCAATTTCCGAGGTCGGCGGCAGAGGCCTCACTTCCAGCAACTGTGGATGGCCACCAATGGGGCTTTCCGGTGGTCGCTCCAGGGAAGTGTCTGGGGCACCTTGAGATCTCCGCTTTCACTTCTGTGTGGTCCTCTACTCCGGAGAGGTGCTGGTCGGAATGGGCCGTGTCTCCAAGTGCTCCGGCACGGTAGCAGATCGCGGGTCTCCGGGGAACATGGTGCGGAGTTTAAGAAGCAGTTCTGGCGCAGTGGTCTCCAGCTCGGTCAGTAGCTTCGCCAGGGTGTTGTTGATCTTGATCTTTCTAAATTGGAGGTTTAGAAGGGTTTCTCGGGTATAGGATAGTGGAGAGTGCAGTTTGCTCGAGACAGCACGCGCAAAGTTGCCAGTTACCAGCACCATCTTTAACAGCCATTTCAAGAGGACTAGAATATAAAAGCAACGATGTCATGTCGAGGATTTATGAAGCACTGGTAAGGCCTCACTTGGAATACTGTGAGCAGTTTTGGGCCCCTTATTTTAGAAAGGATGCACTGACACTTGAGAGGGTTCAAATGAGGTTTTTGAAAGTGATTCCAGGACTGAATGGCTTGTCACCTGAAGAGCGTTTGATGGCTCTGGACCTGTATTCACTGGAATTCAAAATAATGAAGGATAACCTAATTGAAACCTATCGAATGCTGAAAAGCCTCAATAGAGTGGATGTGGAAAGGATGTTTCCCATGGTGAGAGAGTCTTGGACCAGAGGACACAGCCTCAGAATTGAGGGTTGTCCTTTTCGAATGGAGATGAGGAGGAATTTCTTTAGCCCAAGAGTGGTGAATCTGTGGAATTTGTTGCCACTCTTGGCTGTGGACTCTAAGTCTTTACATATATTTAAGGCAGCGGTTGATAGATTCTTGATTAGTCAGGGCATGAAGGGATACGAAGAGAAGGCAGGAGATTAGGGCTGAGAGGGAAAATGGATCAGCTCTGGTGAAATGGTAGAGCAGACTCAATGGGCCAAATGTCCTAATTCTGCTCCTATATCTTATTTCTATTACTATTTTTATAAGGAAAATGTGGAAAAGTAAACTGTGTATACTTGCTGTCTGACAATTGAAATCAGCTATATTTACACTTAATTAGTTTAAAAATTATATTTTTCGCCTTTATGCAGCTCACCATGGGCTAGGACATTAATGGCATTGAATAAGTTTTCACAAAGAACCATAAGTCTAATGACTTCCTAAGCTTAGTGTCTGCCAGGGGCAACAGTTCTCCTGACATCTCATTTGTCTCAGTCTTAAGTAATTAAATAAAACTGGAAGAAAATTGTGTTTTCAAGGCTACAGAATGCAGCTAAGCAAAGGCATAATATTCTGCAAAAGGTTGTTAATTTCCCTGATATCACTTTAATAATATGATGACTTATTTCTGAAAGGTGTTAAGTCAATAAAACAAAGTTTCTAAATAAAAGAGAGGTTTATGAAGCAGTGTTCATTGTTGAACTGTACTCTTCATCTACTTTCTTTTTAATTTATGTGCAGTGAGTGCCATAATTCCACTGATAGAATAAAGGTTAGAGTCTGGGATGAAGATGATGACATCAAGTCTCGAGTTAAACAACACTTCAAAAAAGAATCAGATGACTTT
Source organism: Mobula birostris (assembly GCF_030028105.1). Taxonomy (NCBI): domain Eukaryota; kingdom Metazoa; phylum Chordata; class Chondrichthyes; order Myliobatiformes; family Myliobatidae; genus Mobula; species Mobula birostris. The sequence continues at coordinate 45,741,000 of NC_092383.1, read as the reverse complement.
CTTGGACAAACAATTATTGAAGTCCGAACATTAAGCAGTGAGATGGATGTCTGGTACAACTTGGGTATGTATTGTTTAATGCTGGCTATTTCTGGAGTACATTAATGAGTTTGTTCAATAGAAATCTGGAATGTAATGTGTATAAATGATATTGAACAGGGTGTAAACAAACAGTTTTCTTCCTTATTCATGTGATGGTGTGGTAGAAGGGTGTTCTCTGGCAAGACTACAATCTAATTGTTCTTGAACCGAGTGCCTTGGCCATTTCTTGAACAGATGATTGTCAACCATAAGAAGAAGTTCTCAAATGGCAGCGGTAGGCAACCGTAGCTGAGAAGAGAAGTTAATGACTGCATAAAAGCCAAGGAATGGGCATATGAGTTAGCAAAAATGAGTGGGAAGTTGGATGATTGGGAAGCTTTTAAAATCCAACTGAAACGCCCTAGTTTCTTCAGCTGCATAAATCTAGAGAAGACAGTCTCTGGCCCCACCAAACTTGTGAGATTGAGGTGTGAGCCCACCGCAAACCCTCTGTATGTGTAGCTGCTATATAATTCACTACCCTGTTACAAATGAGTGCCACAAAATAACAGACAGTACACTTCATACAATTAAAAGATTTATCTTTATAATTCTTAATTTGACTGAAGGGTTAGTAAAGAGAAGAACAAAAAAGAAAAGGGCCCATTTTAATGAAACAGTCTAATGTGTACAAGTTGGAGCTCACAGTTTCCTCAAGTCACCGATCCTCACTCAATCTTACCCCGGGCTTTGTTGAATCATGGTCCTGCTCTGGGTCAGATCCTACGACCTCTTCTCTCCTGTGTCTTCTCTCTTCATCCCTCTCAAACCAAAAGAAAACCCCAAGCCCAAACTTAGTGTCCTTCACCAGAGAAACCTGCCCTTCAATTTGACCACCCTAACTGCAGGGCACACGTTTCTCATCTCTTATCTTCTACAATGACCCAAGCATAAGCTGAAATAAAGCAGCTTGTATAGATTAGCACAAAGTGAAATACATATAGCATTACAGGAAAAAGATATGAATCAGGATATTACACAGCAAAAGGCAAATGAAAAAGCTATAAGCAGGGAAAAGATGAAATATAAGTGCAAACTATCCAATAATGTAAAGCAGGTTACTAAAAGTTATTTCAGTTACATAAAGAGTAAAAGTGAGGTGAGAGTTGATATTGAACCACTGGAAGGTGATGCTGTTGAGATAGTAGTGGGGAACAAAGTAATGGCAGATGAACCTATTAGGTACGTTGTGTCAGTCTTCATTGTGGAAGACACTAGCAGTGTGCCAGAGGACCATGAATGTCAGGGAGCAGGAATAAGTGCTTTTGCTATTACAAAGGGAAAAGTGTTAGGCAAACTCAAAGGTCTGAAGGTAGATGGACCAGATGGACTACATCCAGAGTCCTGAGAGAGGCTGTTGAAGAGATAATGGATGCATCAGTCATGATCTGTCAAGAATCACTTGATTTTGGTATGGTTACGTAGGACGAGAAAATTGCAAATGTCGCTACACTCTTTAAGAAGGGAGGAAGACAAAGGAGAGGAAATTATAGGCCAGGTAGTCTAATCTCAGTGGTTGGAAAAGTTGGAGTCCATTATTAAGGATGAGGTTTCGGGGTACTTGGAGACTAATGATAAAATAAGTCAAAGTCAGTATGGTTCCTGTAAAGGGAAATCTTGCCTGACAAGCCTATTAGAGTTCTTTGAGGAAGTAACAAGCAGGGTGGACAAAGGATAGGCAGTGGGCATCATTTACTCGGACTTTCAGAAGGCATTTGATAAGGTGCCATGCATGAGGCTGCTTAACAAGATAAAATCCTATGGCATTACAGGAAAGTTACTGGCATGGATAGAAGAGTGGCTGACAGGCAGGAGGCAGCAAGTGGGAATAAAGGGGTCTTTTCTGGTTGGCTGCCGGTGACTAGTGGTGTTCCTCAAGGGTCAATATAGGGACTGCTGCTTTTAACATTGTTTGTCAGTAATTTAGATAATAGAATTGATGGCTTTGTGGCAAAGTTTGCAGATGATACGAAGATAAGTGGAGGGTAGGTAGTGCTGAGGAAGCAATGCGATTGCAGAAGGACTTAGACAAATTGGAAGAATGGGCAAAAAAGTGGCAGATGGAATACAGTGTTGGAAAATGTATGATAATGCATTTCGGTAAACGGAACAATAGTGCAGACAATTATCTAAGTTGAGAGAAGGGTCAAAAATCAGAGGTGCAAAGGGACTTAGGAATCCTTATGCAAGACACCCGGAAGATTAGTTTACAGGTTGAGTCTGTGGTAAAGAAGGCAAATGCAATGTTGGCATTTATTTCAAGGGGAATGGAATATAAAAACAAGGAGATAATGCTGAGCTTTTATAAGACACTAGTCAGGCCACACTGGGAGTATTGTCAACAGTTTAGAGCCCATAACTCAGAAAGGATGTGTTATCGTTGAAGAGAGTCCAGAAGAGGTTCACAAGGATGATTCCGGGAATGAAGGGGTTAATATATGAGGAGTGTTTAGCAGCTTTGGGCCTGTACTCACTGGAATTTAGAAGAATGTAGGGTGGGGGTTGGGAGGTCTCATTGAAACCTACTGAATGCTGAAAGGACTAGATAGGGTGGATGTGGAGGATGTTTTCTCTGGTGGGTGTATCCATTAGAGGGTACAGCTTCAAAATTGAGGGGTAACCTCTTAGTTTAGTCAGAGAGTAGTGAATCTGTGGAACACTCTGCCACAGACTGTGGTGGAGGCCAGGTTTGTAGGTATATTTAAGGCAGAAGCTGATAGTTTCCTGATTGGTCAGGGCATTGAAGGATATGGCAAGAAGGGAGGTGTATGGTGTTGAGTGCGATCCGGGATCAGTCATGACAGAATGGTGGAACAGACTCAATGGGCTGAATGGCCTAATTATTCTCCTATATCTTATGATTTAACTGTACTGACTGCTCAGGTATGTGGTCATGCTAAATGACTGGACAGGTAGAGGGTAATGTGGAAAATGAGACTTTATTTACATTATTAAGAACACTAGAGAATACTAATCTTTTCATATTGTCTATATTAAAGTAGAGTGCAGATGTACATTAGTGTGGAGATTCAAGAAATGCAGGTAGATATAACAAGAGATTAGGAAGAAGAATGTTAACTTGGGCTTTATTCTTAGGAAACTTATGCATAAGTGGAATGAATTAATCTGTGAAAGGACAGAATTTTACTTAGATCACATCTAGTTTACTTACTTTTGGCTTCCTTACCAAAGAAAAGATATATATGTATAGGAGAATCAAGGCAGTGTTGATTCATTAAATAGATCCCCAAGGTGAAGGACTTGTTTTGGAAGGAAAGATCAGCTGGTTCATATATGACTCTGAGCCACTATCAGCCTGCCTTTTGACTGATGATACTTCCAAGTCCTTCTACATCAGCGCCGATTAGTACAATTGAAATACTTCTAAGCATGAGAATATTTGAGAATATTTGGTCTTTTATGCTTATATATATAATTAAAACAATTAACTTGTGTACATTAATCAAAATTAATGTTAATGGAATACTTCGAAACCTTAGCTTAATTTACCTTTGTAAAAAAGGTCAGCTGTGGCAGGGATCAGATTAGATATGTCAATGGTGGCTAATATAAGACAGTGGAAGCTAGATTCCAAGTGCATCCAACCTGTCCACCCAAGGATCTCCACTGGACATGGTGTTGATTCCAGAAGCAGTGTGGGCATCAGATTTTGTTTTCCATTGTAGAAGTTCCATGTCACAGAATCTTGTAATATACTGGTTCCCTACAGAACCATTGGCTAAGATTCAGATTGACCCATGCTCTCTTTCAGTGAAATCATTAAAACATGAAGTGGATCGAGAGGGTAGATAGAACATAAAAGAGTACAACAGAGGAACAGGCCCTCAGTTCATGATGCTGTACTGTATTAATTAAGCAAATAACTAATAATTAAACTAATTCCATCTGCATGCACATAGTTTTGATCCCTCCATTTTCTGATTCACACACAAAATGCTAGAGGAACTCAGCAGGCTAGGCAGCATCTATGGGGGAAGAAAAGTACAGTCAACATTTCGGGCTGAGACCTTTCACCAGTACTGATGGAGGGTCTCGGCCCAAAACATCGACTATACTCTTTTCCAATAATGCTGCCTGGCCTGCTGAGTTCCTCCAGTATTTTGTGTGCGTTGCTTAGATTTCCAGCATCTGGAGATTTTTAAAAACGTAAACACGAGGAATTCTGCAGATGCTGGAAATTCAAGCAACACACATCAAAGTTGCTGGTGAATGCAGCAGGCCAGGCAGCATCCCTAGGAAGAGGTACAGTCGACGTTTCGGGCCAAGACCTCCCTCCCCTTTCTCGATCTTTCTGTCTCTATCTCTGGAGACAGCTCATCTACTGATGTCTACTATAAGCCTGCTGACTCTCACAGCTATCTGGACTATTCCTCTTCTCACCCTGTCTCTTGCAAAAATGCCATCTCCTTCTCGCAATTCCTCGTCTCTGCCGCATCTGCTCTCAGGATGAGGCTTTTCATTCCAGGACGAGGGAGATGTCCTCCTTTTTCAAAGAAGAGGGCTTCCCTTCCTCCACCATCAACTCTGCTCTCAAACGCATCTCCCCCATTTCACACACATCTGCTCTCACTCCATCCTCCCGCCACCCCACTAGGAATAGGGTTCCCCTGGTCCTCACCTACCACCCCACCAGCCTCCGGGTCCAACATATTATTCTCCGTAACTTCCGCCACCTCCAACGGGATCCCACCACTAAGCACATCTTTTCCTCCCCACCTCTCTCTGCTTTCCGCAAGGATCGCTCCCTACGTGACTCCCTTGTCCATTCATTTCCCCCCCCCCATCCCTCCCTCCTGGCACTTATCCTTGCAAGCGGAACAAGTGCTACACATGCCCTTACACTTCCTCCCCTACCACCATTCAGGGCCCCAGACAGTCCTTCCACTTCACCTGTGAGTCGGCTGGGGTGATATACTGCACCCAGTGCTCCCAACGTGGCCTTCTATGTATTGGCGAGACCCGAAGCAGACTGGGAGATCGTTTTGCTGAACACCTACGCTCTGTCCGCCAGAGAAAGAAGAATCTCCCAGTGGACACACATTTTAATTCCACATCCCATTCCCATTCTGATATGTCTATCCACGGCCTCCTCCACTATAAAGATGAAGCCACACTCAGATTGGAGGAACAACACCTTATATTCCGTCTGGGTAGCCTCCAACCTGATGGCATGAACATTAACTTCTCCAACTTCCGCTAATGCCCCACCTCCCCTTCGTACCCCATCTGTTATTTATTTATATACACACATTCTTTCTCTCTCTCCTTTTTCTCCCTCTGTCCCTCTGACTATATCCCTTGCCCATCCTCTGGGTTTTTTCCCCCCCTCCCCCTTTTCCTTCTCCCTGGGCCTCCTGTCCCATGATCCTCTCATATCCCCTTTGCCAATCATCCGTCCAGCTCTTGGCTCCATCCCTCCCCCTCCTGTCAATCTCCCCCTCCCCCTCCCACTTTCAAATCTCTTACTAGCTCTTCCTTCAGTTAGTCCTGATGAAGGGTCTCGGCCCAGAACGTCGACTGTACCTCTTCCTAGAGATGCTGCCTAGCCTGCTGCGTTCACCAGCAACTTTGATGTGTGTTGTCTGAAGATTTTTGCTTGTTTTCCATTTTCCGCATGTTCATGTGCCTGTCTAAGAGATTATTAAGCACCTCAATCAAATTTACCTTCACCACTACTTCAGGCAGTGCCTTCCAGATACCCACTACTCTCTGTGTAAAAAAAACTTGTGTCGCATATCTGCTTTGAACTTTAAATGTATTACCTCTGATATTAAACATTTCAACCCTTGGGAAGATGCTGACTGCCTAATCTATCTATATATTGATAAACTTATAAACCTTGATCAGATCTCCCGTCAGCCCCAACTGCTCCAGAAAAAGAAGCAACCAAAGTTTGTCCAAATTCTGTTTAGAGTACATGCCCTCTAATTCATGTAGCATCCTGATAAACCTCTTATGTACCTTCTCAAAATCCTTTACATCCTAATGAAATAACTAAATTTGACAATTACGAATGATATAGAAAACTAACTGACTACTGCCCAGTGACACTGATACCAATCATCATGAAATGCTTGGAATAGCTGACAATGGCACACATCAAAAACTCCACTCCTGCCACATTGGACATTCACTAATATGTTTACCAAAAGAACCGCTCTACAACAGATGCTGTAGCATCTGTCATGCACCTGGCTCTGACACATCCAAAAAACAAAGACAGTCACATCAGAGTGCTGTTTCTAGATTTCAATTCAGCATTCAACACTATTGTTCCACAGACCTTGGTAAACAAACTCCTCCTCGGTCTAAATACACTCATGTGCAACTTGGTATTGGCATACCTAGTGAACAGACCTCAGACAGTCAAGATGCACAACCACTCCACCCTCCCATCCTCCACACCATGGGTACCCCTACCACCCCAGGGATGTGTGTTGAGTCCATTGCTGTACACTCTGCTCGTACGTTACAGTACAACTGCAGCTGAACACCTGAGCAATCACATCATCAATTTTGCCGATGACACAACAGTGATGGAGCTCATCACCAGCTACAGTGAGATGGTCTAAAGAGAGGAGGTGGAAGAGCTCGAGTCCTGGTGAGGAGATGGATACCAACTTCAGGAGAACTTTCACCACTCACACGCCCTTTTACATCAGCAGCATGCCAATGGAAACTGCAGGAAGTTTCAGCCTCCTGTGGGTTCACATCACACACAGCCTCTCATAGAAAACATAGAAAGCATAGAAAATAGGTGCAGGAGTAGGCTATTTGGCCCTTCGAGCCTGCATCGCAATTCAGTATGATCATGCCTGATCATCCAACTCAGAACGCTGTACCAGACTTCCCCCCACATCCCCTGATCCCTTTAGCCACAATGGCCATATCTAACTCCCTCTTAAATATAGCCAATGAACTGGCCTCAACTGTTTCCTGTGGCAGAGAATTCCACATATTCACCACTCTCTGTGTGAAGAAGTTTTTCCTCATCTCGGTCCTAAAAGGCTTCCTCTTTATCCTTAAACTGTGACCTCTAGTTCTGGACTTCCCCAACAATGGGAACAATCTTCCTGCATCTAGCCTGTCCAATCCCTTTAGAATTTTATACATTTCAATAAGATCCCCCTTCAATCTTCTAAATTCCAGAGAGTATAAGCCTAGTCGATCCAGTCTTTCATCATATGAAAGTCCTGCCATCCCAGGAATCAATCTGGTGAACCTTCTTTGCACTCCCTCTATGGCAAGAAAGTCTTTCCTCAGATTAGGGGACCAAAACTGCACACAATACTCCAGGTGTGGTCTCACCAAGGCCTTGTACAACTGCAGTAGTACCTCCCTGCTCCTGTACTCGAATCCTCTTGCTATGAATGCCAGCATACCATTCGCCTTTTTCACTGCCTGCTGTACCTGCATGCCCACTTTCAATGACTGGTGTACAATGACACCCAGGTCTCGTTGCACCTCCCCTTTTCCTAATCGGCCACCACTTAGATAATAATCTGTTTTCCTGTTCTTGCCACCAAAGTGGATAACCTCACATTTATCCATATTAAATTGCATCTGCTATGAATTTGCTCACTCACCTAACCTATCCAAGTCACCCTGCATCCTCTTAGCATCCTCCTCACAGCTAACACTGCCGCCCAGCTTCGTGTCATCCACAAATTTGGAGATGCTGCATTTAATTCCCTCATCCAAGTCATTAATATATATTGTAAACAACTGGGGTCCCAGCACTGAGTCTTGCTGTACCCCACTAGTCACTGCCTGCCATTCTGAAAAGGTCCCGTTTATTCCCACTCTTTGCTTCCTGTCTGCCAACCAGTTCTCTGTCCACATCAATACCATACCCCTAGTACCATGTGCTTTAAGTTTGCACACTAATCTCCTGTGTGGGACCTTGTCAAAAGCCTTTTGAAAATCCAAATATACCACATCCACTGGTTCTCCCCTGTCCACTCTACTAGTTACATCCTCAAAAAATTCTATAAGATTTGTCAGACATGATTTTCCTTTCACAAATCCATGCTGACTTTGTCCGATGATTTCACCGCTTTCCAAATGTGCTGTTATCACATCTTTGATAACTGACTCTAACATTTTCCCCACCACTGATGTCAGGCTAACTGGTATATAATTCCCTGGTTTCTCTCTCACTCCAATTTTAAAAAGCGGGGTTACATAAGCCACCCTCCAATCCTCAGGAACTAATCCAGAATCTAAAGTTTTGAAAAATTATCATTAATGCATCAACTATTTATTGGGCTTCTTCCTTAAGCACTCTGGGATGCAGGCCATCTGGCCCTGGGGATTTATCTGCCTTTAATCCCTTCAATTTACCTAACACCACTTCCCTACTAACATGTATTTCCCTCAGTTCCTCCATCTCACTAGACCCTCGGACCCAGTATTTCCAGAAGATTATTTATGTCCTCCTTAGTGAAGACAGAACCAAAGTAGTTATTCAATTGGTCTGCCATGTCCTTGTTCCCCTTGATCAATTCACCTGTTTCTGACTGTAAGGGACCTACATTTGGCTTAACCAATCTTTTTCTTTTCACATATCTATAAAAACTTTTACAGTCAGTTTTTATGTTCCCTGCCATTTTACTCTCATCATCTTTTTTCCCTTTCCTAATTAAGCCCTTTGTCCTCCTCTGCTGGACTCTGAATTTCTCCCAGTCTGCAGATGTGCTGCTTTTTCTGGCTAAGTTTTATGTTTCTTCTTCAGAATTGATACTATCCCTAATTTGTCTTGTCAGCCTCGTGTGCACTACCTTCCCTGGTTTATTCTTTTACCAAACTGGGATGAACAATTGTAGTTCATCCATGCGATCTTTAAATGCTTGCCATTGCAAATCCACCGTCATCCATTTAAGTATCATTTGCCAGTCTATCTTAGCTAATTCACGTCTCATACCTTCAAAGTTACCCTTCTTTAAGTTCAGAACCTTTGTTTCTGAACTAACTATGTCACTCTCCATCTTAATGAAGAATTCCACCATACTATGGTCACTCTTACCCAAGGGAAAAAGATTGCTAACTAACCCTTCCTCATTGCTCAATACCCAGTCTAGAATGGGCTGCCCTCTAGTTGGTTCCTCGACATGTTGGTTCAGAAAATCGACCCGCATACATTCCAAGAAATCCTCTTCCTCAGCACCCTTACCAATTTGGTTCACCCAATCTATATGTAGATTGAAGTCACCCATTATAACTGCTGTTCCATTATTGCACGCATTTCTAATTTACTGTTTAATGCCATCCCCAACCTCACTACTACTATTAGGTGGCCTGTACACAACTCCCACCAGCGTTTTCTGCCTCTTAGTGTTATGCAGCTCTACCCATATCAACTCCACATCCTCCCAGCTAATGTCCTTCCTTTCTATTGCGTTAATCTCCTCTCTAACCAGCAATGCTACCCCACCTCCTTTTCTTTCATGTCTATCCCTCCTGAATATTGAATATCCCTGAATGTTGAGCTCCCATCCTTGGTCACCCTAGAGCCATGTCTCTGTGATCCCAACTGTATCATATTCATTAATAACTATCTGCACATTCAATTCATCCACCTTGTTGTTAATGCTCCTTGCATTGACCCAAAAAGCCTTCAGGCTTGTTTTTACAACACTATTAGCCCTTATACAATTATGTTGAAAAGTGGCCCTTTTTGATTTTTGCCCTGGATTTGTCTGCTTGCCACTTTTACTTTTCACCTTACTACTTTTTGCTTCTACCCTCATTTTACACCCCTCCGTCTCTCTGCACTTGTTTCCATCCCCCTGCCACATTAGTTTAAGTCCTCCTGAACAACAGTAGCAAACCCTCCCCCTAGGATATTGGTTCCAGTCCAGCCCAGGTGCAGAGTGTCCTGTTTGTACCGGTCCCACCTCCTCCAGAACTGTTTCCAGTGCCCCAGAAATTTGAATCCCTCCCCCTTGCGCCATTTTTCAAGCCACGTATTCATCTGATATATCCTCCTATCTCTACTCTGACTAGCACGTGGCACTGGTAGTAATCCAAAGATTATTACCTTTGTGGCCTTGCCTTTTAGTTTATCTCCTAACTCCCTAAATTCACCTTGCAGGACCGCATCCTGTTTTTTACCTATATCATTGTGCACCACGACCACTGGCTGTTCACCCTCCCACTCCAGAATGTCCTGCAGCTGCTCAGAGACATGCTTGACCCTTGCACGAGGGAGGCAACGTACCCTCCCGGAGTCATGCTAGGACAACCAGACTCAAAAATAGTTACTTTATCAAAGCAGTAGGGCTGATCAACATCTCCACTCACTAACTCCACCACTATTTTTTTTTATTTTCCATCAGTCACCTTATGTACAGCCTAACGTCATGGACATCATAGGTATTCACATTTATTATGTTATTTTTATTTTTTTTTCTCAGCTGAGGCTGGTAAAACCTCAGGTATGGGCATAGCCAAGCAACAATGTTAGTGTTGATTGGCAGAAAGTCTCTAGTTCATTTCATCTTTGACTTATTGTATTAATTCCTATATAGGAACACAGAACAGGAATAATGCCTCAAAGCTGATTATGTGTCATCTACATCCTCCTGCCTTTAACAAATGCCCTAACCTTAACCCTAATGTCAAATGCAACAAATAAAACTAACATCAGCTTTGAAATTGTCATTCAAATCAATATCTGGGTGAGAAAATTCCCATCTGCCAGCAACTCTTTTACTGAGAAATAAGCTTTTTTTTCCCAATTTCACTCCTGCATTCTATAAATATTGAATTGTTTCTTGTTTCTCTCCATGTTCATCATCTCTGCTTGTTTCTCTTTCTTTCCTTCGTCTCTCTTATCCTGAAATTACTATGTTTACAATTATCCTGAACAATAAACTTAAAGCACTATATTCACACAACAAAATAAAATCTTGAAGTCGAAATCTGTTGAGTTATATTGTTATTTTTCCAGTTGCATGTTTTGAATGTTTAAATATTTTTATTTTTTCTAGACTAAAGTAATGAAATTTTCAAAGATGATAACTGATGTGTAATAGCCAAAATCTCACAACACAAGTACAAAGATAACAGTTTGATTTTGGCCAAAGCTTCATTATATTTGAACCCTTTAATGTAAAATGGAAAATAAAGTAATATATACATTATATAGCATATGGTTACATTAGAAAGAATGCAGAAGAGATTCATCAAAATGTGGAATAGAGGTCTATAGTATTAAGGAGAGATTGGATTGGTGAGTTTATTCTGCCTCTGATGTAGCAAACTGAGGGATGACCTCATAGACGTTTATAAAATTATGAGGGGCATGAAAATAATAGATAGCCAAAGCCCTTTTCCTGCTGTAAAGATGTGAGGACCAAAGTTCCCAGATAGAGGCTGGTGGGTATGTGTAACAAGCTAGCAGAGAAAGTGGTTGCGGCAGGTACAATTAGAATGTTTAAAAGGTGTTTGGCTAGGAAAATGATAGAGTGATATAGGCCTAAAACAGATAAATGGAATCAACATGATATCACAGTGGGCATCGACATATTGGGCTAAAGGACCTGTTTCTATGCTGTACAGGCTGATATACTACACACCGTGTTTTCCACTTTAATGATTTCATAATCATAACCTTAGAAGGATATCGCCAAATTGCATTTGACATAGATTGTTGATTAACATGCTAAAACATTCTTATTCAGTGCTTTAATTAGAAGAACTGTACTCTTCTAAAGTGTATTTGGTAAATCAAACTTTGTGTGTATTTACCTCTCCTAGAAACCCAGCCATCCCATATACATGCATACTCTCTACCATCATGATTTTTCAAAGACTATTCTGAATTTTTACAAAGTTAGCATTATTTCTTTGTTCTTTTTTACTATGCAATTATTCTTTCCTTCGTATCAGGCTTAGTGCAGATTGCTAATTCTAGTTCTCTGCTTATAGGGTCCCATATAATGCTTTAAATTCTACTTGATATTACACAAAGGCACATGATGAATTACTTGATCAAATGTTCCTTTTACAAAACAGATAAAACAAAATATCTTCCTACTCACCAAATATATACAATATTTTGGCATCATGTTAAAAGCTGTAAAATAATTTTGGTTTAGATGGGTTTCTGAATTACTTCAATCTAATGGTTTGGAATACCTTCTAAACCCATCCATTAGATTATATTCTTGTAATTTATTTCCAGCTTTGTTACATTTGAATTTTCAATTTATGGTAGCAATAGTCATAATTTCATTACATCCATATAAACGTTAAAGCATTTCCACAGTTGTAAACTGTAACTTATTTTTGATTCTCAGCATGCTTTTTATTATTCCATCATATAAACCTATAGAAATATATAAATCGTGACCATTTCCAGCTGGCAAAAATCTGCCAAAATCGATATTAAACTTCCAAATTCTCCTTGAATTGTTTCAAACGTTGCAGCAAAAATCAATTTCGAAAAATTTACAAAACTTTTTTTGGTAAATTTGAAGAACCATATGATCCGTCTTACCCAAATCTGAATTCAGTAACAAATTTGTTCAAGAAAAGAAGCAGGATTTCCAATGTTACAGGAAGTGGCAAAATATTTCTTTACATTCTGCAATGAAAATAGATCATCGATGAGAAAATTAATTCAGCCTCTCCCTGTTCTGCCAAGCAGAATGTAAAGTCCTGAAATTTAGCTGGCACATAATCCCAAAGTTTCTAAATCCATTGAACTATTTAGGAGTTTAGTACTTGTGTTGATCATTTTTTGTCTGATGTATATTTTTCTGGTGTTACTGCTATATTTATTTCCACTGGCTGTCCATAGTAGTAGTCAGCACAGGTTCTGGGTGTGGTATTAACGGACGGAAAGATCTTAAGTGAGTACTGTGTGTTGTTACTGTGAATAAGCCACACAGAGACCAGAGTTAGTGAAGGTCATCAGCAGAAGCAGACATTCAGGAAGAGGCCTAGTGGAAGACTTTCTGGGAGAAACTTTAAGTAGAATCTCCCTGAACTCAAAGAACATCAAGTTTTTATACTCTTAAGAACAAAGATAGCCTTGGATGTTTAAATACAATTTCAATAGTTATGATTGTGATGTTTACTTTAGAACTTTGGTTGCAGACAAATGATTCTATTGAGTTACATATTGACAATGGGCTCACATCAGAACATGAAAATATTCAAACACTTTTACTGGGACAGAATAATCCACATGAATGACATCAAAGCTGAGGATAGAGACCCAAATATTCAGAATTAGGCCTTCAAGGATACTGTTGAGCAACACAAATATCACAATAAGGGGATGAGTTATACAGCTCTCGTTACATGCACATACAGTTCAACTCTTTGAGTGATTATGCAGAAAGTTTGAAGTTAATAACTCATCTCCTTCTACCTTAGACCACAAACTTATCAATCACCCTTGCTGTGGACCACTTCCTGGAGGTCCAAGATGCCGACTTCTACAAAGAAGGGATCCGTATGCTCCACGACCACTGGACTAAGTGTTTAAATGTAGGAGGGGACTATGTTGAAAAATAAATGTGCTAGGTTTTCTAAAATTGACTGCTTCTACCTTAGGCCACGAACTTATTAATCACCCCTCGTCGGAACCCAGCATTTGAGAGATGAGCAAGATGAATGGGAATGATTTGTCGGCTGTTGCACTGTTGCAGGCATCATCTGGTGTTTTGGAATGGGGTATTTTCATGTGCCTTCATTCCCTCCTCCTATCCCTTCCTAGCCATATGAATCAGGGGCTGGGCCAATCCAAGCAAAGCTGGGAATGCTGAGCAGACTCAGTCCGTGAGGCTGGCGGAGGGCTACTCTTCTCTGCCTCTTTGCCACACCCGGACAGCTTTTTCTGTGACCCACTCCCACATACTGTTGTTTATTTCTGATTTGTTGTGGTTACAAACAGTTCTCAGGTATGAAATCCTGTTGTAACCTGGGAATGATAGATGTTTAGGGGAGAGGAGGATACCAGTGCTTATATTTAAAGATAAAGAATGTAATTAAAAAACAATATTTCAGTTAAAAAGTAAGATTGCATTTGTTAATGCAATGTATATTCATCTGAGCATGTTGACTCACATAATATGCTGGAGGAACTCTGTAGATCAGGCAGCATTTATGGAAGGAAATTTATGGAAGTTGACATTTTGGGCGAGATTCTGTCAATGGATGTAAGTTTACATTAAGATTGCAATTAGAAGTCATGTCAAAAGAGGAATAGACTTTAATCTGCAATCCTAACTCAACACTGATGTCTGAGTGTCTGAGCCAATCATTGAGCACCTAACTATCAATTACACTAATCCAACACTAATCACGTTTTATTCATTGATGCTTTTTAGTGAATGTTGGCGATGACAACGTATGAATTCTCAGTCTGTTTTCATAGCACTGGTTCCCACTTGATATGACAATCTGAAAGTTAGTTTTAATTTCTAAACAAAAATACATGACTTAGAGCATTGTGAGCCTTGCTAAGCATTTTTTCCTTGTAATCCTTTTGCAATAAGAATAAAATGCAAAAGTGCACATGAAGTTAATTCATGGTCCTATTACTCCTTTGATGCAAATTTGTATCCATCTGTTTTATAATACCAAAGGAAATGTAATTTCATTTTGAATAGAAATTTCACATTGGGCAAGCTTCCTCTAAAGAAATTGTTACAGTTGTTTATTGCTTGTAAAAATGATAAATGGCAATTGTGTTTTTCATACACACAGTTTACTGTTTACATCAGCAGTTTGTTGGACTTCAGTTCCACAGGTTTAGGGAAGGAGACAGGAACCGGAGTGGGATGGTGTTGGGATGAGGGTACATATGGGTAGGTTTTGAATGGCATGTGAGCTATTTGAGGCTGATCAATTTGGGACTGAATGCCAGTTCAGGAGTAAAACTGCAAGAAAGTTCACAAGGGAAACAATGCGTTATTTCAAATAGACCGTAATATCTCAGGATGTCTTTCGTATCACACAGTATTTGTATACTTGTGAAGAAATTGTAAAGAAAATGCTGTAGGTTGCACCCTTTGTATCCATTTTCCATTGTTAAGTACTTAAGACGAGCCATGGACATTGTTGAACAATTAGCAAATGAGAGTTATATTTAGATGAATCTCACAAATAGAGCCAGGTTATATCCTAATGGTTAGGATGTGCTGAAACAGTCAAACATTGCTTTTTATGGTTAATTTACCTGGAAAAATAGAAGTAGATAGTTCATTTTTTGAGGGAAATATATTTATATCATATTAGTTCAATGTGATGTTACTGTTTGTTTTGGTGTCTTACTCTCTCGAATACCTAATAGATTTTAAGGGTCAAGGACAATATTTTGTAGCTGATTGAAATATAAAGTAGTGTCACCACTTACAAAGCAAAATGCAGTCATCGTTAAGGATCCATCAATTCTCAGATGTAATTTCATGTTAAGTAACTTTTAAATTTGAGATAAACTGTAAGACAGGTCACCATTTAAAAGTAATTATGATTTCCCTGAGAGTTCAACATGTGGTGTTACCAATGAGAAATGCTAAATATGTTCTTAACAATTTTTGTGATCGATCAGAAGAATCACAAATTGCTTATTATTGCTGAACTCTCCTGTAAAAGAGCAGTTTATCTTTTCCATCATTGCTGCCGTCAGTTAATTATTTGTTTAATGAGACATATGGCTTCAGTTTATCTTGAGAATGATTGTTTCGGAACAATAATTGTCACCAGTAATTCAATGGAAGTAATTAACCTCACATGATAGTGGATTTACACCAGTTTAGATGCACATATACAAACATTTGTATTTACCTCTAATAACTTAAAGATCTGGGGTTTTATGGAGTTTCCAATTAGCTAGAGAGAGAGGGGGAGATTAGGGTTTCCTTTGCTGGTCTTTGGAAGACTGTGATTGGGCCAGCGTAAAAGCCACAAAGGACATCCACGTTGATGAGGCTGGAGGAGTGAGGATTAAATAGAAAACTCAAAGGGGGATTGTTATGCTTTGTACTGCCAAAACATAAAACTAATTGAAAGGAAAAGACAGAGTCTGAAATGCAAGTCTAATTTAGCTTTTACTTTAAGTGAGGTGCTCACATATGACGTGATGGTATGAGGAAGTATGCCATGCGTGTACTTTTACTTATAGACTGGAATGAATTACTTGAAGAACGAGGAATGCTTATTCAAATGATATATTTATGATATTACTCAAATACTACTGAAATGTTAAATACACAGCACTCCTCCCTGCTTTGCTATAAACTCCAACTCAATATAAAATGCATCTGAACTATACACAGTTTACTATATTGTACAACTGCTATATAGACAGCCACATCATAGTAAATTTCATATTATCCTATTCAGGCCTAAATATTTAATCGTGTTCTTACTTTCATGGGATAGTGTCATATCTGACAAAGGAAATAATTCTGCTTGGCAGGTGAAACTTGTGGCTGTGAAAACAATTTCAGGTTCTGGGGTCTCCTCCATGGTGGCTGTAGGAGTCGACGCGGACACTGCAGGAAGTGGTCCCGACAACTCTGGACACCTTTCTTCTCCTTTACTCAGCTTTTCTCTCTGGATCTACTTTGACCTTTGGTTCTATACTAGCCATTGGTTCTTACTCTCTCTTTATCCCACTATTTAGCTTTCTCATGTTCTCTTTCTCAACTTTTTGTTCTACTAGTTTCTTGTGAGTATCTCTGAAATGGTTAATTTCTTGGCAAATGATGTCTTGCTTATCTCTTCCATTTCCTAGCAATTATATCATCATCCTTTTTTTCCCCTTTTTCTTCTTTCAAGGATGTGCACCTTGATCTTGGGAAGATGCATTTAGTTGCATATAGTCCTTCTATTGCTCCCTTCAGGATCTGATCTCTCCTCTTGGTTTCCTCATCCTCAACATATCACATGAATCCTTTGTTTCTGTATCTCCATTGACTCTTTTCTTTTTGGCCTTCCACTCATCCATCTGGGCTTTGGTCATTGCATCCACTTTTACAAGCAACTTTTTGTCTCTCCCACTTGAAGTTCATGCAGTAACCTTAAGCATGCGGAATAGATTCTGGTTCCTTATACTCACAAAAGCTCAATGCTTGCAACTTTACTGGAGCTCCTTGAACTCTCTTCCAACTTAAAAAGGAAGCCATGCTTTGCAAATAACTGCCTGATTAACATATCAGAAACTTTCTCAGGTTGCCTATAAAACTATTGTAGTCAGACCACTGTTTTTGTGAAATTCACACTTCCTCTGAGCAGTATGGTCCTTCCAGCAATAGTTCATGATGTACAGCATGGAGACAGTTGTGGTATCATCCAGTACCTTTCTCAAGTTGCTTTCAGGGGATGTGGCAGACAAATGGTGGTTGGATCCCTGTTCTGTTCACTATTGGGGGAGAGTGTAGAGCACACCAGGATGCCACCATGTAGGATACCCAACTGAACTTTATTGATAACCCTGCTTTTACAATATGTGAACTCCTTCCACGTGGGAGCGGCTAACTGAGTGGCACAGGAATAACACTATTAACTACCACTACATGCCCCCTTCTTGAGGAAAAAGAAGAAAAACTAGGTATGATTCTTGCAGCGGGACCTCAAAGGTAGGAATCTTGGGTTTGCTGCCTGTGTCACATGATAGTGACTGTAGAAATAGAATGAGGTGGAGGGTAAATGGATAGCTGAAGAATTAGAGCAGGGGGCAGGGATTCAGATTTCTGGATCATTGTGACCTCTTCTGGGGCAAGTGTGACTTGTACAAAAAGGATGGGTTGCACTTGAATCCAAGGGAGACCAATATCTTGGTGGGGAGGGTTTAAACTAGATTTGCAGGGGGATCAGAACCAAAGTGAAGAGGCAGAGGATGGAGAGGTTGGAGCACAAGTGGAGACAGCTTTTAGGGAGTTTGTGAGGTAGGATAGGCAGATGTTAGAGCAAAGATGCACTCAGCCTGATGGTTTGAGATGTGCCTATTTTAATGCAAGGAGTATCATAAACAAGGCGGATGAACTTAGAGCGTGGATCAATACATGGAACTATGACGTTGTGGCCATTGCGGTGTTGGATGTCTCAAGGGCAGGAATTGCTGCTGAATGTGTCAGGCTTTAGATATTTCAAAAAGATCAGAGAAGGAGGCAAAAGAAGTGGGGGTGTGCCAATGCTAATTAGGGATAGTGTCATGGTTGCAGAAAAGGAGGAAGTCATGTAGGGATGGTCTACTGAGTCAGTGTGGGTGGAAGTCAGAAACAGGAAAGGGGCAATAATTCTACTGGATGCTTTTCATAGACCCCCCAGTAGTAACAGGGATATCGAGGAGCAGGTAGGGAGGCAGATTCTGGAACAGTGCAATAATAATAGGGTTGGTGTGATGGGTGATCTTAACTTCCCTAATATTGATTGGCATCTCCTTAGCACAAAGGGTTTTGATAGGGTGGAGTTTGTTAGGTGTGCAAGAAGCTTTCCTGATACAAGATGTAGATAAGCCATCTAGAGGAGAGGCTGTACTTGATCTGTTATTGGGAAATGATCCTTGTCTGGAGTCAGATCTCTCAGTGGGAGAGCATTTTGGAGGTAGTGACCACAACTCATCTCCTTCACCATAGCGCTGGAGAGGGATAGGAGCAAACAATTTGGGAAGGCATTTAATTGGGGTAGGGGGAAATATGATGCTATTAGGCAGGAACTTGGGGGCATAAATTGGGAGCACATGTTCTCAGGGAAATGCGTGGCAGAAATATGGCAAATGTTCAGGGAATATTTGCATGGAGTTCTGCATAGGTATGTTCCATTGAGGCAGAAAAAGGATGGTAGAGTTAAAGAACCATGGTGTACAAAGTACGTAGAAAATCTAGTTAAAAAGAAAAGAAAAATCTACAAAAGGTTCAAGAAATTAGGTACGGTTAGAGCTCTAGAAAATAACAAGGTTGCTAGGAAGGAGCATAGGAGTAGAATTAGGAGAGCCAGAAGGGGCCATGAGAAGGCCTTGGTGAGCAGGATTAGGGAAAATCCCAAGGCATTCCACAAGTATGTGAAGAGCAAGAGGATGAGCCGTGTGAGAATAGGAGCAATCAGGTGCAATAGTGGAAATGTGTGCATGGAGTCAGTGGAAGTAGCAGAGGTACTTAATGAATACTTTGCTTCAGTATTTACCAGGGAAAAAGACCTTGACAATTCTGGGGATGACTTAAAAAGGACTGAAACACTTGAGCATACAGACATTAAGAATGGGGATGTGCTGGAGCTTTTGAAAAGCATTAAGTTAGATAAGTCACTGGAACTGGATGAGATATACCCCAGGCCACTGTGGGAAGCGAGGGAGGAGATTGCTGAGCCTCTTTTGACGATCTTTGCATCATCAGTAGGGATGGGAGAACTATCAGAGGATTGGAGAGTTGCAAATGTTGTTCCCTTGTTCAAGAAAGGGAGTAGAGATAGCCCAGGAAATTATAGACCAGTGAGTCTGACTTCAGTGGTTGGTAAGCTGATGGAGAAGATCCTGAGAGGCAGGATTTATGAGCATTTGGAGAGACATAATCTGATAAGGGATAGTCAGCATGGCTTTGACAAGGGAAGGTCATACCTTACCTTCTTTGAGGATGTAACAAAACACATTGATGAAGGTAGAGCAGTGGATGTAGTGTATACAGTATAGATTTCAGTAAGGCATTTGATAAGATTCCCCATGCAAGGCTTCTTCAGAAAGTAAGGAGGCATGGGATCCAAGGAGACCTTGCTTAGTGGATCCAGAATTGGCTTGCCCACAGAAGGCACAGGGTGGTTGTAGATGGTTCGTAATCTATATATATATATATATATATATATAAATAAAACATCAGATATGCTGATGACATCGTACTAATAGCTGACTGAGAAACAAAACTTCAAGAACTACTCACTATAGTGGCAGCAGAAAGTAATTGCAGAGGCCTCTCAATCAACACCAAGAAGACAGAAAGCATGGTCATCTCCAGAAATACAAACATCCCACATGATTGATCAAGATCGGAAATACAAACATCAAACAAGTCAACAAATTCAAATATCTTGGCAGCCTAATAACAAGTAATGGCAGGTGCAACACAGATATCAAAAACAGAATAGCAATGATGAAAGAAGCTTTCCAAAAAATGAAGATCATATTAACAGACAGAAAGATGAGCACGTACACTAAAAACAGAATACTGCAGTGCTACATTTATTCTATCCTGACTTATGGAAGTGAATGCTGGACCATTTCTCTAGCAATGGAAAAGAGACTAGAAGCAGCTGAATTATGGTTCTGCAGGAGAATGTTAAAAATATCATGGACCACACACACATCAAATGAAGAAGTTCTCAGAAGAGCCCAAGCAGTTTATCACTCATACCAACAATAAGAGAAAGACAACTCAGATTCCTAGGACATATCATGCAGAAAGATGAACTAGAAGAACTCATACTCTCTGGAAAGATTGAGGGGAGTAAACCTAGAGGAAGACCTCAGCTTATGTACATCAAAAGCATAGCCAGGTGGCTACCCATCAAGGAAATGGAAGTCATCCAAAAAACGAAGGCTAGATCTATATGGAAAACCATGATCACCAAAGTCCGCATCGCATATGGTACCTAGGCAGACAGATTGTTCGTATTCTGCATGGAGGTTGGTGACCAGTGGTGTTTGGCAGGGATCTCTTCTGGGATCCTTCTTCTTTGTGATTTTTATAAATGACTTGGATGAAGTAGTAGAAGGGTGGGTTAGTTGGTTTGCTGATGACACAAAGGTTGGAGGTGTTGTGGATAGTCTGAAGGGTTATCAGAGGTTACAGCGGGACATTGATAGGGAACGTAACTGGGATGAGAAGTGGCAGATGGAGTTCAAGCCAGATAAGTGTGAAGTGGTTCATTTTAGTAGGTCGAATTTGAAGTCCGAATATAATATGAATGGTAACTCTTGGCAGTGTGGAGGATCTGAGAGATCTTGGGGTCCGTGTCAATAAGACACTCAAGGCTGCTGCGCAGGTTGGCAGAGTTGTTAATTCAACAACCATGGGCGTGAGCTCAAGAGCTGTGAGGTAATTTTACAGCTATATAAGACCTTGGTCAGACCTCACTCGAAGTACCTCAATTTCAATACTATAGAGACAGTGCAGATGAGACTTACAAGGCTGTTGCCTGGATTGGAGGCCGTACCTTATGAGAATAGATTGAGTGAACGTGTCCTTTTCTCCTTGGAGTGACGGAGGATGAAAGGTAACTTGACAGAGGTATATAAGATGGTGAGGGGCATTGATCGTGTGGATAGCCAGAGGCTTTTTCCAAGGGCAGAAATGGCTCACACAAGGGGGCATAGTTTTAAGGTGCTTGGAAACAGGTACCAAGGGAATGTCAGGGCTAAGTTTTTCACACAGAGAGTGGTGGGTGCGTGAATGCACTGCCGGCAGTGGTGGTGGAAGTGGATACCATAGGGTCTTTTAAGAGAATGGAGCTTAGAAAAACAGAAAGCTATGTGCTAGGGAAATTCTAGGCAGTCTCTAGAGTAGGTTACATGGTTGGCACAACATTGTGGGCTGAAGAGCCTGGAATGTGCTGTAAGTTTCTATTTCTATTTTCTTTGTACTTCCTGTCTATCGAACTGCATTGAAATGAGAGTCACTGAAATTGAGCGATTCAGTTCACTTTACCCATAGCACATAACTTACGCTCCTTACAGAAACATAAAAAAGAATTGCCATCATTATAACTGTCTTTCACTTGGTTTTCCTCCTTTTTTTTTCTTCTTAGAACAGTCTTATTCTGTGAAATGTTTTCAACATTAGGACTCGTTAACAAAAAACTGAATTTAATAGAGGTCAGGGTAGATAGCTGAACATTCCAGCGAAGTAAGAGGATTATTCTGCCTCTTTAATCACTTGTCCATATTAGGTTATGGAGTATATCTCTGTGGTGGGACAGATAAACAACCAGATTTGCTATAGGTTCTGGAAGTGTTACAGTGAATGGAGATTCTTGAACAGGTGCATATACCTCAGGTAAGTGGTCCATGTCATGAGGATCAGACCACTCTATTTCTTTCTCTAACTTTTGTGGACTTTGAAGATGCATGAACATAAGAAATAGGAACAGGAGTAGGCCATCTGGCCCATTGAGTCTGCTCCAACATTCATTGAGATCATGCCTGTTGGCCATGGACTCCTCCATCTACCTGTCTTTTCCCCACAATCTTTAATTCCCTTACTATGCAAAAATCTATCGAACCTTGTCTGATATATATTTACTGAGGTAGCCTCCACTGCTTCATTGGGCAGAAAATTCCACAGGTTCACCATTCTCTGGGAAAAGCAGTGCCTCCTCACCCCCATCTTAAATCTATTCCCCCTGAATCTTGCGGCTATGTTCCCTAGTTCTAGTCTCACCTATCAGAGGAAACAACTTTCCTGTCTCTATCATACTTTCATAATTTTATATGTTTCCATAAGATCTCCTCTCTTTCTTCTGAATTTTAGTGAGTACAGTCCCAGGCGACTCAATCTCTCCTCATCATCTAACCCCCTTATCTCTGGAATCAACCTGGTGAACCACCTCCAAAGCCAGTACATCCTTCCTCAAGTAAAGAGATAAGAACTACACATAGTACTCCAGATGCAGCCTCACCAGTACCCTGTACAGTTGCAGCATAACCTCCCTGCTCTTAAATTCAATCCCTTTAGCAATGAAGGCCAACATTCCATTTGCCTTCTTGATAGCCTGCTGCACCTGCAAACCAACCTTTTGTGATTCATGCACAAGGACTCCCAAGTCCCTCTGCACAGCAGCGTGCTGCAATTTTGTACCATTTAAATAATAACCTGATCTTCCATTTTTCCTTCCAACGTGGATAAACTCACATTTACCAGCTTTGTACTCCATCTGCCAGACCCTTGCCCATTAACTTAACCTATCTATATCTCTCTGCAGACTCTCCGTATCTTCAGCACAATTTGTTTTTCCACTCAATTTTGTTTCAACAGCAAACTTAGATACACTACGCTCAGTCCCCTCTTCCAAATCATTAATGTATATCGTGAACACCGAACCCTGTGGTACACCATTCACCAGTGATTGCCAACCAGAGTAACACCCATGTATCCCACTCTCTGCTTTCTATTAATTAACCAATCCTCTATCCATGCTAATAGGCATCCGTTAATCTCCTGAGACCATGGATTTGCGCCTTGGAAGGTTTCCAGTGCCCAGGCCTGGGCAAGGTTGTATGGAAGACCAGTGGTTGCCCATTCTGCAAGTCTCCCCTCTCCACGCCATCGATGTTGTCCAAGGGAAGGGCACTAGGGCGGATACAGCTTGGCACCAGTGTTGTCGCAGAACAATGTGTGGTTAAGCGCCTTGTTCAAGGACACAACACGCTGCCTCAGCTGAGGCTCGAACTAGCGACCTTCGGATCACTAGACTGACACCTTAACCACTTGGCCACGCATCCATGCTAATATATTACCCCCAACTCTATGCATCCTTATCTTATGGATGTCTTTTATGTGGCACCTTATCAAACACCTTCTGGAAATCCAAGTAAATAACGTCCATCTGTTCCCCTCTATCCACTGCGCTCATTATATCCTCAAAGAACAACAGCAAGTTTGTCAAACAGGACCTGCCTTTGCTGAATCCATGCTGCATCTGTCTGATGGATCCATTTCTTTCCAAATGCCTTGCTATTTCTTTTTTAATGATAGCTTCAAGCATTTTCCCAACTACAGATGTTAAACCAACTGTCCTACAGTTATTTGCCTTTTGCCTATGCCCCTTTTTGAACAGTGGTGTAATATTCACCGTTTCCAATCTGCTGGGACCTGCTCAGAGTCCAGAGAACTTTGGTAAATTATTACCAAAGCCTCTACTGTAACTTCTGCCAATTCTTTCAATACCCGGGGATGCATTCCATCAGGACCAGGGGACTTATCTATTTTCAGGCCCACAAGTTTGCTCGGCACTACCTCTTTAGTGATAGCTATTGTATCGAGGCCCTCACCTCCCATCGCATCCATAACATCTCTTTTTTGCATGTTAGACATGTCCTCCGCTGTGAAGACAGACACAAAATAGTCATTCAAAGCCTCTTTCATTTCCTCATTACCCAATATCAATTTCCCCTTCTCATCCTCCAAGGGACTTGCATTCACATTAGCCACCCTTTTCTGCTTTATATAATTATAAAAAACTTTTACTATCTGTTTTTATATTTTATAATCTTTTCCCTTTCTTTATTGCTCGCTTAGTGGTTCTTTGTTGCTTTTTAAAGTTTTCACAATTTACCAGTTTCCCACCACTCTTGATGACTTTGTATGCACGAGCTTTTAGTTTGATGCCTTCTTTTATTTCCATAGTTATCCAAGGCTGGCTCTCCCTGCCCTTACTGTCCTTACTTTTGATGAGCACCATAAAAAATATCTTTGAGAGTCTTCCACTGTTCCACAACTGTCCCACCATATAGCCTGTGTTCCCAGTCTACACAAGCCAAATCCTCCCTCATCCCATTGTAGTTTCCATTGTGTAGGCATAATACCTTGGTTTTCAATTGGACTATTATGCCCTTCATTTGTATGAGAAACTCAATCAAACTGTGATTACTCTTTCCAAGGGATTCTTAACTACAAGATCACTAATGTTACCTGTCTCATTGCATATTCCCCTGTAGGTTCAGTAGCATGCTGCTCAAGAAAGCCATCACGGCTGCATTCTATGAAGTCCTCCTCAAGACTGCCTTGACCAACTTGATTCATCCAATCTAGGTGCAAGTTAAAGTCCCCATGATAACTGCTGTTCCATTGTCTCTCACTATCACCCTGATCTCATCTTTAATTAAGAGTACTACCCACCTCCTTTACCTTCCTGCCTAACCTTCCATATTACCTGATATCCTTGGATATTTAATTCCCAATCCTGTCCATCCTGCAACAACGTCTCTGTAATGGCCACTAAATCATACCCTTTTGTACTGATTTGTGCCACAAGTTCACTGACCTTGTTTTGACTACTATGGGCATTCATATAAAGTGCCCTTACACTCATTGTGCTTTTAAAATCTTGTAACCTTTTACTCTTTTTCACTTGACTTTTCTTCACTCCACTCTTACTTTTTTTACACTTCTTTTTTACTTCTCCAATCTATTGAACCCACCCCCCTACTATTTAGTTTAAAGCCCTATCCATAGCCCTCGTTATATGATTCTCTAGGATCCAGGTCCCATTATGGTTCAGGTGGAGACCGTACCATTGGTATAGCTCCCTCCTTCCCCAATACTGGAGCCAGTGTAGCACCAGTCTTATCATGTGCGACTAGTCGTTGCACTGTTTTGACATGAGGTGCTAATAGGCCATCAGAAGAATCCAGGTATCGAAAGGAGGCAGTGAATAGAAACCGCACACTTCTGGAAATAAGGTTTTTTTATATAAGGAAAAACAATATGTACAAAATATTTACATGAGCAAGAACAATTAAAAATTCAAACATTCTGTTTTGGTTCCAAATCTTAGTTATCAAACCACAACAAATTCCTTTTTAATTGAAATCAGTGATATTCATTAGAATAACCTTTGTTACTCCAATTTCTCTATAACAAATTAGATCTAGTGTTATTCCCTATTTAAAAGTTTACAGACTAAACTTCCCTTTTTACTTATCCCTGATTAGTTAGAAAACCAAATATAATTCCTATTCTCAAGTATTATAGTTAACTTCAGTTTCAGTTTCAGACAGTATGTCTACAAGTTTAAATTCAAATCCAAAAATTATATACACACAGTTTCACGCCTTTTACGACAATTCTCCAACATCACAACTCTTAAACAAAGTAAATCTCATTCAGTAACCTATGAAAGTCCTTGCAAAAATAATCAGTTCTTGCAGGAAATCAAATTCGGATTCTTTGAATGAAAATAAACATGTACATCCAACCATATTAAATCCTCTGCGTCATTATACATTTTGTTCCTGCGCTGATTCTTTATCTTGGGTGGCTCACCATCATGTTTCTTGGATCTTTGGAATGAAATAGTTGATCATCCACGAAAAGTCAGTTCATAAACTTGTACCAAACTTGGCCAAGTGCCTTGGTATAATTTTGCAGAACTAATTCCCGACTACACAGTAGGGATTTTGGACACTGGTCTCTGCCAATATTGTCTCGTTATAGCTGCTGCATGTAACAGGTGTCCCCTGCTTTTCGAATGTTTGCTTTACGAAACCTCACTGTTATGAAAGACCTACATTAGTACCCTGTTTGCACATTCAGAAGGTGTTTTCACTGTTACAAAGAAAGGCAGCATGCGATAAAAAATCAGCACGTGAAAAAATCAGCGCGCGATAAAAGGCAGCGTGTGCTCCGAGCAGCCGCTCTCCCCCGGATTCGGAACGGCATTGCTTAAACACGTTGCATTGAGCAGCCCTTAGCAAGATGAGTTCTAAGGTGTCGGAAAAGCCTGAAAGAGCTCGTAAGGGTGTTATACTTAGCGTAAAACTGGATATAATTAAGCGTTTCGATCGTGGTGAACGAAGCAAGGACAAAGTGAGTTTGGCTTGTGGAAGCTGACGAAGATGATGTTGAAGAGGTTTTGGCATCCCATGACCAAGATCTGATAGATGAAGAGCTGATGCAATTGAAAGAGGAAAGGATAACAATCGAAACCGAATGCAATAGCGAAAGTGAAGCAACTGCGTGAGATTTTTGCTGCAATGATACAGTACGACTTTAATTTTGAAAGGGTACGTAGGTTTAGGGGATATTTGCAGGATGATTTGCGTGCTTACAAAGAACTGTGTGATAGAAAAATGCACGAGGCTGAGCAGTCAAGCAAGCCTTCCACATCAGCCACAGCAGACGACGAACCTCAACCTTCGACATCGAGGCGGGCAGTCATAGGAGAAGATGAGCTGCCTACCCTGATCGACAATGAGATGACACCCCTGTGTCCCACCACCCCAACCTCCGGGCCCCAGACAGGTACTGTACCGATTCGCGGAGAGTGCAGCGGTAGCTGGGAGGCACACAAGCACATCTTTAAGAAAAAAGCCAAAGTAAACATGCTAATTAATTAGGTGCCGCCTAGCACATAATTGTCGGCCCAGATCAGAGGCGATGCAATCGGCAATCGCCTCTGATCTGTGCTGACATTTACATGCCAGGCAGCACCTAATTAATTAGCATGTTTATTTTGGCTTTTTTCTTAAAGATGTGCTGTGTGCCTCCCGGCTACCGCTGCATTCTTCGCGGCAATGTATCGGGTCAGCGGCCCGGAGGGTGGGGGCCACTGCACCACCCCAACCTGCGACGACTCAGTCTAACACACCATCATCGGTGTGCTCAGCGCTGTTTTCCCAATTCCAGTAAGTGATACTACACTGTACATACAGTATTTCTACTTTATATAGGCTGTGTATTTTTACGTGTTATTTGGTAGATTTGGCAGCTTCATAGTTTAAAGGTTACTGGAGAGCGCTTGCACTGTGTTTTTTCCAACAGCGCTTGCATGAGGTTTTCTGCAGAGAGCACTTGCGTGAGATTTTCGCTACGGAGATCTGTGCAGGCAGTCATTGTAGAGAAGTATTTCTACTTTATATAGGCTGTGTTTTTATCATATCATTCCTGCTTTTACTATATGTTACTGTTATTTTAGGTTTTATGTGTTATTTGGCATGATTTGGTAGGTTATTTTTGGGTCTGCGAACGCTCACAAAATTTTCCCATAAAAATAAATCGTAATTGCTTCTTCGCTTTACGACATTCCGGCTTACGAACCGTTTCATAAGAACGCTCTACCTTTGGATGGCGGGGGAAACCTGTATATCTGTAGCTTCAATAAATCTTTTATTGCCATTGTCTGTCCTCCAGGGGTGTCACCCTGAGGGTTTCAAGTTAGTAGATTAAAGATACTCACTACTAATTCCACTCTAAACAGTTCATGTCTTTTGCTTCTAATCGTTGCTGCGTTTCTCTCCTTGTCCGTCCTGTGTCCACCCACACCAATCCTTGAGCCATGCATTTAACTCTCTAATCTTCTTGACCTAATGCGAATTTGCACATGGCTCAGTTAGTAATCCAGAGATTACTAGTTCTGATTTTTAATTTAGTCCCTAGCTGCTCAAATTCCCTCAGCAGAACCTTTTTCCTCATTCTACCTACATCATTGGTACCCACGTGGACCACGACAACTGGATCTTTCCCCTCTCACTGCAAATTCCTCTGCTGGCCAGATAAGATATCCCAAACCCGGGCACCAGGCAGGTAACACAGCCTTCGAGACACTCTATCCTTGCGACAGAGAACTGTGTCTATTCCCCTCACTATACTATCCCCAATTAACACTACATTTCTCTTCTCCCCCCCCCCCCCCCCGAATGGCTCCCTGAACAATGGTGCCACAGTTAGCTTGCTCATTCTTCCTACAACCACTCACCCAGAGATTGCCAGGACCCTTGTTCATTAAGAGAAGATATTGGTGGCCCGGAATGGCATGGGATGCCTGCCAATACATGCAGGCATGTGAGGTATGCGCTTGGAACAAGGAGCAATGCAACCAACCTCAAGGACTCCTTCAACCCCTGCCTGTTCCGGAAAGACCATAAGCTCTCATCTCTATGGACTTTGTCACTGGTCTTCCTCCTTCCAAGGGGAAGACCATTGTCCTGGTAAATGTAGATCATTTTTCAATGGCCTGCAAATTCATCACCTTGGACAGGCTTCCATCTGCAGTGGAGATTGCTGAGATTGTCCTGCAGCAGCTCTTCAGGATCCACAGTTTTCTGGTGGATGTAGTGTTGGATCGCAGTCTGCAATTCGCATCACATTTCTGGAGCGTGTTTTGCAAATTGATAGCGGCAACAGCGAGTCTTTCCTCTGGGTTTCACTCGCAGCCCAACAGCCAAAGGAGCAGGTGAACCAAGATACAGAATGTACCCTAAGATGCCTGGCCTCTGAAAGACCGAATGAGTGGAGTGACCGTTTGATGTGGGCAGAGATCACCCACAACATCTTGTGGAATTCAGCACATAAGCTGTCTCTTTTCGAGTGCCAATTTGGGTATTCTCCACCATTCTTCCCCAAGCAGGATGCAGAAGTTAGGGTTCCTGTGGCCAAAGATTTCACTCGACGCTGCAAGGAGAGATGGACTGGGGCAAGGGAAATTTTGTTAGCTTCTACCTGGTAGGCTAAAATAAAGGCTAACCGCTAAAGATTAAGGGGACCAGTTTTGCAGCCTGGGCAACATGTCTAGCTGTTGACTCAGGATTTGCATCTCTGAAACTGGCGCCCAAGTTCATTGGGCTTGTAAGGATTCTCAGGAAAGCAAACCCGGCGGCCTTCACCTTGCAGCTCCCCAAGACACTCAAGAGCAATCCCACTTTTCACATTTCCAAGTTAAAACATGTGAACACCACCCCGTTAGCCCCACCACCGTCAGCCCTGCCTCCACCCAAGTTTATTGATGGGGAACAGGTTTTCACCATGAGAAGAATTTAGAACTTCATACTGTTCGACAATATCTCATGGACATGGAAGGAATCGGAGCGGAGGAGAGATGCTGAGTGCCTGAAAGAGACATCTTAGATCTGGCTCTCATCCATAACTATAATTGTGATACCTCCAAACAGCTAGGGCCGTCAGGAGGGGTCCTGTTATGACATGCATCCATCTGTGCCATCTTCCTAAGTTTAGTCGCTGTAACTCCTCGGAGTATGGACAGCTGGCGTAGCCCCTTTAAGGATTCAGGACAGTCTTGTTAATTGGCAGTCATGTTTTGGGTGCCAAAGATTGAGCATTTAAGGAGTACATGAACTGAGATTCAGTGCTCAATTGTAAGCCTACTTGTGATTTTGTCTAGTGTTTGTTTTGTGCTTAGATTTTTGTTCCAGTTTGAAACCGTGTCTCAATCCTAGACTTGGATACTCCATCATTTGGGTCCAAGCCATTCTCGTCAAGGACCTTTGTCAGAGCACCTCCAACTTTGCAAATTTACATTTCTTTTTGTTCAGGGTCTCCAAGTTTCAGTTTCTCCAAGGCAGCTTCTGAAGATGAGTATATCATCCATATGGCAGATTACTCCTTCCAGGCCCTCCAAAATTTGGTTCATCCTCATCTGAAAGAATTCAGGGACTGATGAGATGCCGAAAAGGAGTCTCTTGAAGGTGTAGTGTCCATATGATGTGATAAGTTCTGTGAGCTTCAGTGACTCAGGAGCTAAATGGATCTGTCAGATCCCTGAGTTTGCCTATAGTTTGATGAAGAACTTTGCTCCACCCAGCATACCAAATGTGGGCAGAATAAAATTCTCCCACTTCACTACATTATTCACTTTTGTTAGATCACCACAGATCATCACTGTGCCATCTGTCTTGGGAACAGAAACAATGCCCACACACCAAACAGTAGGTCTAAGCACCTCCATTCTCTCAAGTTCAGCTTTGACTTTGTTCATCAATGGGACAGGTATATCCTTTGCTGTGGTCAGAGAGAACAGCATCACTCTTGGCCTCAGTTGGATAAGGTACTCTTCTTTCAGTACTTCCAGACCTGTGAACAACTCGTGGTACTTCTCCTGCCACTAAATCTTGTGAAGCAAATCCAATCTTACAATGAAGTTCAGCTTCTTGATGACATGTCATCCCAGTAGAGATTCTGAATAACAGAGACATCCTCTTGGAACTGTTTCTCATTTTTACAGATGGAAGTAGTAAACAGTCCTCTCACACTGAGCTTCTGTGTCCCTAGCCCCAGCACTTTCTTTGTTGGGTTTGGCGAATGCCTGTTTTCTTCATCATTTTTGTGAACAGACACTTGGGGATGGCTGTGGTATCTACCCCAGTGTCCATTTTAAATATCTCTGTCTCATTTTGCAACAGAACTGTAGTACACCAGCCTTGTCTATTTGAATCTAGAGCCCCAAGAGAGATCTCTGTTTGTCTGAATCATGGTCTTCTTTGACATGAAGAACTGTTTTTGAATGACACTGGCTTTTGTAGTGGCCAACTCTATGGTACTGATGGCATTTCATTTCTTTTGCTAGACAGAGCTCTTTGATGTGGAATGGAGACTTGCTGCATCTCCTGCAGTTGGACCTTTTACCTGCTCTTTGTTTTGCTTGTCTGTTTTGATTGAGCTGAGCTCTACTGTCCCCTCTTTATGTAGTCTTTCTGACTGCACCTTGTTTTTACACTTCTTTTTGCGCAGCTTCTAGCTTTACCACATTTTCATGCCTGAGTTCTGCCTGTTGCTGATGATCATTCTCTCTCTGCCTGACCATAGTAATAGCTTTCTCTAGTGTGAGATTTGCCTGCAACTGAAGTCTCTCTGACAATTTGATGTCTCGTAGCCCGACAACAATCCTGTCTAGTAGCCCGACAACAATCCTGTCTCTAATGAGCTCAGATTTCCATATGCACTGTTGTCTGACATGACATACAATGCTGTGATGAAGTTATTTACACTTTCATCCGGCTCCTGTTTTCTGGAGTTGAACTTTGCCCTCTCATATATCACATTTCGCTTTCCTTTGAAATATCCTTTGACTTTGTCCTGCACTGTTTTGTACTTTTTTCTGAGCACGCATCAGTCCTATTCCACCCATGCTGGGTCATCTGCTTTGTCGTCCATGCAGTATGTGTGTGCTTACTTAATGCTGTTCTGAAGCCTGAGTGAGATTGCTTACAACCTTAAATCTCTTAAAGCCCTTGAGCCATCACTCAAAGGAATCAAATGTCTCCGGGGTCTTTATTAGGCAAGTAGATGTAGGTACTGCAGTTATTGGCTGCATTTTCCTGTTTGTTTGTTTGTTTGTTTATTTGGACTTCAAAAGTCTTCTCTTTCTGAGAGTTTGACTGACTATCCTGCTGTCTCTGCACTTCCCCAGGCTAGTGGCCCACAGATTACAATTTTTGGGTGTAACTTGAACGTGTTCCCTAGCAACCCTGGCACTTTCTTAACTCAAGCCCCATGGTGCATACAGTTAGCAACTAGCATAGGTAGTTTAGATTGATAAGTCTCTGGATATTTTTCATAGACATACATGATTAAGAACAGTCTTACTGTAAATTTTCTTGTTCGGGGGGTCTCACTTGGTCTGTAGCACCAATTCATTAATGACCAACCACTTCTGACACCATGTTGTGTTCATTATTGAGGGATAGTTCAGAGCAGACCAGGACACCAGCATGCTGGATACTCAGCTGAACTTTATTGATAACCCTGCTTGCACAGTATGCGAAAGTTACTGAGTGGCACAGGAATAACACTATTAACTACTACTATTGATCTCCAAGGAAGTTATAGTTGTCTCAGCCACTCACATCCCCTCAAATCCCCTCAATTCTGGCTCTCCTTTGTTACCACATACAAGCCCAATGTGGGGTATTGATTGTTGTATTTCACTGTTAGGAATGTCATTCTCACAGAAGTTATCTTTTCTTCAGTATTACACAATGTGAAAAAGGCCCTTTGAGCCACATTGCCTAGCAACCCTTGAATGACTGAAACAGCCGAGCCAGTGTCCAATTTCAGTTTAATTTATATTCCATTCACCTCTGGTCTGTTGTTAGCTTTCACATTGTAAATCTTAAGGCTACTCAGTCCTGTGTCACTTTCATCAGACTTTTTATCAACAGTATGCAGATTAGTGCTTTCTTTGAAACTCCAACTTGACCTTTTAGCTTTTTCTCTTCCCCGTGAGTTCCAATTATTTTGTCTGACCAAGGTTGCCTTTGTATGTGTCCTACTTTGTTGCATTTTCTGCAAGTTTAACCTTTAAACCTGTGTTTGTTTGGTGTATGTGAGCCCCTGCCGCAATGGTAACGCAATTTATTAGGCCAGACCAGTTTCTGTTTAGATGCTGAACTTTTGTTCACGTTCACTTTGATTGCACTTCTGTCTGCTGTTTCCAGCTATTTCAGCTGGTGTTTTAAATGTGAGTTGTGCTATATTAAGGAGCTGTTTTTGAATACTTTCTTGTAAGATTTCACAAATTAAATGATGTCTCACTGCATTATTAAAGCCCCTCATTGAACTGACAATGCTCAGACAACTTCTTCAATTCAGCTATGTATGCTTAAATGAGCTCTCTTTCCTTTTGATTCTGCTTATGAAACCGAAAGTGTTCTGCAATCAGCAATGGTTTTGGTTCTAAATGTGCCTGCATTACTTTCACAATATCAGCAAAGCTTATTTTGGCTAGTTTGGTTGAAGCTGATTAAATTTTTCAGCGATCTGTTTGCCTTTAACCCGAATGCACTCAGCAAAACTGGTACTTGTTTCTCACTGGCTATTCCATTTATTTTACAATGCTGCTCAATCAGTCCTGTATACATATTCCTGTTATCTTTGGTGCAATCAAATGCGTTTCTGTTGTGGCTCGCCATTTCTGTTCCCATTTTTATGATTATTATCACCCAGTACTCATTGTTTACGAACCCATTAACTCTTCCATTTCTACCTTTTTTAAACTCGATCATGTCTTCCCTTCCGAAGAGCGCATGCTGCGCTGCTTTTCTTTTACTTGACTGTTTCTTGCTGCACTTCAACAGGTAGGTAGTCATCTCAGGTTCATTTAAACTTCTTTGTTACCACTGTTATGTCTTGTTACTCCAGAACATAAAACTATTTTAAAGGAAAAGACGAAGAGTCTGAAATATGAGTCTAACTCAGCTTTTACTTTAAGCAAGACGCGCACGTATGACTTAGGCCGTAAGACATAGGAGCAGAATTAGGCCATCTGGCTCATCAAGTCTGCTCCACCATTCAATCATGGCTGATCCTTTCTTTTCTCCTCCTCAACCCCAGTTCCCGGCCTTCTCCCTATAACCTTTGATACCGTGTCCAATCAAGAACATATCAATTTTTACCTTAAATACACCCAAAGACCTGGCCTCCACATCTGCATGCAGCCACAGATTCCACAAATTCACCACCCTTTGGCTAAAGAAATTTCTCTGCATCTCTGTATTAAATGGATGCCCCTCTATCCTGAGGCTGTCACCTCTTGTCCTAGACACTCCCACCATGGGAAACATCCTTTCCACATCTAGTCCGTCTAAGGCTTTCAACATTCAAAAGGTTTCAGTGAGATCCCCCCTCATCCTTCTGAATTTCAGCGAGTACAGACGTAGAGCCATCAAATGTTCCTCATATGATAACCCTTTCATTCCTTGAATCATCCTTGTGAACCTCCACTGGACTCTCTCCAATGCCAGCACATCTTTTCTCAGATGTGGAGCCCAAAACTGTTCACAATACTCAAGGTGAGGCCTCACCAGTGCGTTATAAAGCCTCAGCATCACCTCCCTGCTCTTGTATTCTAGACCTCTTGAAATGAATGCTAACATAGCATTTGCCTTCCTCACCATCGACTCAACCTGAAAGTTAACCTTCAGGGCGTTCTGCACAAGGACTCAGAAGGCCCTTTGCATCTCAGATTTTTGCATTTTCTCCCCGTTTAGAAAATAGTCCGCACATTTATTTCTACTAATAAAGTGCACGGCTTTGCATTTTCCAACATTGTATTTCACTTACCACTTTCATACCCATTCTCCTAATCTGTCTAAAGGCTGATTTATACTTGTGCGTACTAGCTTATGCCATAGCCTACACAAGTGGGCTATGCCATTATGAGCATTTATACTTGTGCGTTGGTGTGTCTGCAATTCACTGCCAAAACGCTAGCTGGCAGTGGGGTTTCTATGCCATTGTGTTGAGTTTCTTCGTGTTCTTCGGCCACTGAGAGACATGAATGAGGAAATGCATTTCAAATATTTTCGGATGTCGGCAGGTAGATTTGACGATTTGGTTCATCGTCTCCATCCATTTATTTCGCATCAGTGTATGCACAGTATACTGAGAGACTAGCAATCACCATTCGAGTTTTAGCTTTAGGTGGAAGTCAACAGGCTGTAGCAGCTAGCTACAAACTGGCGTCAAGCACAGGGTCCTCCACAATTTCAGAGGTCTGTAAAGCTTTATGGAAAGCATTACAGCCAGAGTTCCTTCCCTGCCCTTCAGTCGCCCAATGGGAAGCTATTGCAGTGTAGGAGGAAATGCGATGCTACCAAGCAGACCAATCACAGTTGTTTCGGTCTGCATCACCGCAACGTGTAGTTACGTTTTGGGAGAGGTGCGCGTTAGGCTACGGCGTAAGGTTCAGCGTAGAGTACAGTGTAGGGTACGCAGCTACGCCGTACTTACGGCGTACATTTGATACACAGGTATAAATCAGCCTTAAATCCTTCTGCATCCTTCCTGCTTCCTCAACACTACCTGCCCCTCCACTAATCTTTGTATCATCGCAAACTTGGCAACAAAGCCATCTATTCCATCATCTAAATAATTTATATACAGCATAAAAAGAAGTGGCCCCAACACTGACCCCTGCAGAACACCACTAGTCACTGGCAGCCAACCAGAAAAGGATCCTTTTATTCCCACTCGCTGCCTCCTACCAATCAGCCAATGCTAACCCTATTATTAACTTTCCTTTAATATCATGGGCTCTTAACTTGGTAAGCAGCTTCATGTGTGGCATCTTGTCAAAGGCCTTCTGAAAGTCCAAATAAACAACACCCCTTTTATTTGGACTACTTGTAATTTCCTCAAAGAATTCCAACAGGTTTGTCAGGCAGGATTTTCCCTGAAAGAAACCATGCTGACTTTGTACTATCTTATCCTGTGTCACCACGTACTCCATCAACTTATCCTTAAGAATTGACTCTAACATCTTCCCAACCAATGAGGTCAGGCTAACTGGTCTATAATTTCCTTTTTGCTGCCTTTTCTCCTATCTTAAAAAGTGGTGTGACTTGGTGACATGACAGTGTATGCCAGGGGTCCCCAACCTTTTTTGCACCGCGGACTGGTTTAATATTGACAATATTCTTGCAGACTGGCTGACCGGGGGGTGGGGGGTGTTGGTGTTCAAGTAGGGTTGCCAACATTCTCACTCCCAAATAAGGGACAAAAGTAGCAGTCAAATACGGGACCCTTGTGCTTACCCAGAGAAAGACTACCATAGCCACGAAGCCTTGCGCAGGCACCTGTGTGCGCATGCGTGTATGTGCCGATTTT
This sequence comes from Mobula birostris, assembly GCF_030028105.1. Taxonomy (NCBI): domain Eukaryota; kingdom Metazoa; phylum Chordata; class Chondrichthyes; order Myliobatiformes; family Myliobatidae; genus Mobula; species Mobula birostris. The sequence continues at coordinate 45,704,836 of NC_092383.1, read as the reverse complement.
TTTTTCTACAAATCGGTTTTGGCTTAACCTTTCCGATTCTGTTAAGTGAAACTACACTGTTACATACATTATTTCTACTTTATGTAGGCTGTGTAATTATCATATTATTCCTGCTTTTACTATATGTTAGTGTTATTTTAGGTTTTATGTGTTATTTCGTATGATTTGGTAGGTTATTTCAAGTTCAACAGTGCGTAACAGGGAGTGAGGAAAGGTGCAGCTGACTCATATCGTTTCATATTGCCAAATCATATCGTTTCCTCGCGGCCCAGTAGCACATGCTTTACGGCCCGTTGCTTGGGGACCACTGATGCACATACTTTTACATATAAGTCATAATTAAGTATTTAAACTTCAAAGAATCTTAATCAATCAAAATATTTACAATATTACTCAAATGTTACTGAAATATTAAATACACAACAGAGACCAGCTTGTGGGAGCATTTGCGAGACAGATTGCATGGCTGCAGACCAGCTAAGCTGATCCTCTAAATCACAATATTATAAGAGGTAATTTCTGCATGTCAGTCCCACTCAGTTCCTGGATCTCAAATTAATTTTGTGCTAATGAGGTCAGAATATGATTTTTGAGTTATTTGAGGCCAGATACCTCTGTGTTTGCCCTGCACGCAAGGAAGTCGGAACAAATTTGATATTTAACCAGAACTGTGCAGTAATGGGATTAGATTTCTCTAAGCAGTACACAAAATCATCTCACTGCTGGAAGGAAGATGTTTACATCTGTAACAGCCGTAACTTGTTGTACATGATGCCTTTATTGTAAAGGAATGTATCAAGGTTATAATATAGGAACCAAATCACATTTAACACTAATCTGGATGCAAACATAAAGTCAGATGACTAACACCAGGGCAAAGAGGTAAATTTTAAGATGTGTCTTAAAAAAGGAAGAAGACATTGGAAGGCAAACAAGGGAAAATCTGCAGTTCTGAACAAGGGTCTCAGCCTGAAATGTTACTCCTTTCCATAAATGCTGCCTAGGCTGCTGAGTTCCTCCAGCATTTTTGTGTGTGTTGCTTGGAAGTTAAAGAGGTGTAAAGAGGGTATTACAAGGGAGATTCATGATATCTGAAAGCAAGGCAGCCAAGGTAAGAGTGGCTGCAATCATGGATGCACCCAGCAGTCAAGAAGAGTTGTGCAACTGAGCAGGATTAAAGAGGGATGAGGCCATGAAAGGATGAGAAACGTCACTGGGCTTTGAAGGGTTGTGAATGTTGGAGTAAAAAGTGGTGTGACTTGGTGACATGATGATGATGTATACCACGCACATACTTTTACATATAAGCCATAATTAAGTATTTAAATTACAAAGAATATTAATCAAACAAAATATTTACAATATTACTCAAATGTTACTGAAACATTAAATACACAACAGGGACCAGCTTGTGGGAGCATTTGCGAGACAGATTGCATGGCTGCAGACCAGCTAAACTGATCCTCAAAATCACTGTATTATAAGAGGTAATTTCTGCATGCGAGTCCCACTCAGTTCTTGGATCTCAAATTACAGTCCTATGCTAATGAGTCCTATACAGTCCTATGTAAATTGGGACAAAGAATGTTTAGAATGAATTCATGTCTATGATTGATAAAGAGACACTAGACAATGACCCTTATTATCAGTAATATTTTATTTTACGGTTATTTTAGTTATGTTATTTCCTGCTACAGAGCAGAGTAGCGAGAGAGGCAGGAATATGATACTTTGATTTAAACAAATTAGGCAGTAGTTCTGAAAAGGGAAATGGATAAAGTTAGAGGCAGAACAATGAGAATACAGGCACTTATACCTAGGTTTAATAGAAATCAAAATCATCTTGCTGAAATAGAAGTGAGATTTAATCAAACAGTGGCAAAAAAAGCAAAGAATTTCAAACATCTTACTGGAATAAATTATTGTTACATTGTTGGAAAAGAGCCATTGATAAAGTACATTTTATAGTTAGTAGGGATGGTGAATCTGGAGTTGTGTTAGCTGGATCATCCGAGGTGTTTAAAGATGAGGCGGTCTTTTTTTTCAATGATCAGGAATTGATGATCACGGAGATTCAGCACAGAGATGGGGGCCACGGGGAAGATGCTGAGTAGAATACTCATGCTCCTGTTTTCTTGTTTTCAAGGCAGAAAGTATTAATTCAGAGTTTTTACCTCTCTAAGGTCTGCACTCTATGATGTTGCTTCAGCTGCACCTGTCCTAAAAGTGTAGCTCTACTTACTTCAGTCTACAGGAACGTTAGCTCTGAAAAGATGCAACCTGATGGTGGCGTAGGGGGGAAAACTGGGTTTGAGGGCAAGTAGGTTGTAACCAATTAAATAAAGAGAACTATATTAAACTAATTAATATAGAAAGATTTGAGAAGGAACATAAATTCAATATTTAATCAGTTACGTGAATGTTGTGTTCATTAATTGCTAAATCAGCTTTTTAATAAATTAGAGCCAATGTGAGTACCTATTTAATGCTGAAACTATGGTGCCATCCCAGAAAGGATACTGTTCAAACTCTCGCCACTTTTGTAGAGAATGAGTGGTGCAGTGGCACAGTATTTAGTGTTGCTGTCTCACTAATCCAGATACCCGGGTTCAATCCTGATCTTTGATGCTGTTTGCGTGGACTTCTTACATTCTTCCTGGAACGGCGACTGCACTAGTTTCTTCCAATATCCTAAAGACATGATGGTAGATATGTTTGCCACTGTAAATTGCCCTTCATGTGGGTGGGTTTGGGAAACTCAGAGAGGAGTTCGTGAGCAGAGTGGAGAGAATAGGTTACAGGGAAATGGTCCAACAGCCAGAAAAACTCAGCGAACCACATGGCCTTTTCCTGTTTCATAAGATGGAATAAGAAATGAAATTTGTATTTCCAGATTTTCTTTTTAACTTTTAGTTTCTATTGCTGCCCTAAACACCAGCAGCGTAACAGGCAGTAACTAAATTTAAATTTCTGTCACTTCTCTTTGAATCCAGTCTCTTGCTCTGTGTTTCTTTTACTACATCCTCTCCTACTCCAGATCTATTAGATGCTTTAGTTTATTGAAATAAAATTTGAATTTATATAGTAAGAATTCTGAAACAACTTATTTTGAAGAGTCAATTTACAGCATTGGCATTGGTGATTATCTGTGATTGGAAGAGGGCTTTCATCAAACTTCGTCACTTCATTAATTGTATAGAGCTATTCCATGCCATTTATAAATCATTACCCTCCAAATGAGCATTCTGCTATTTTGCTCTGTTGTACAATAGATGAGAATTATGCACTGTATCTTTTCCGCAGAGAAGAGAACGGACAAATCTGCTGTTTCTGGTGCGATTAGAATGAAAATTGCTGTTGAAATTAAAGGTGAAGAAAAAGTGGCTCCTTATCATGTGCAGTACACCTGCTTACATGAGGTGAGGGAACACAGCAAATATGCATATTTATATAATTTTTTCAGGTTTTCAAACACTTACTTGTTGTTGACTATACACAGTACAAATGTACTTTCTTGCTTCCAACTGAAGAAAGCAATAGAATGGACATGATCTTCTAATGGCCACTAAGGAGCTGGTTAGGTGGTTATAGCAGTGACACACTAAGACTTCAGCTTCTACTCAAGAGAATACACTGGCCAAGACCCATGTTGGGCTCAGAGAGTTGAGAAGAGGAGAGACAGCAGCTAACAGTTGATCAAATTGGGAATTTAAATTGAGTCAAATAATGCCCAAAGGGTGAGTGCATCTGTGTGCAACATTGTTGAATGGATTCTATGAAGCACACTCAAATCTGGGGATAGGTTGAGTGAAAACTGGTAAGTGGCAGAATGTAGGGGTGAATATGATCTTGGGCTTCAGCTGATTAGTTAGGACTGCGGAATGGTGCTGAGTGGGATGGATTGGGAGGTGGGGGTGGGGGATAGTGGTATGGATTCGGAGGGTTTTAGAGAACTTTAGGAGGTGAGGAAAGTACCCAAAGGATAAAAGCAAAGATGCTACTTACTTCAGTGAGCTATGTTGTCCCAAACATGCTCAGCAACAATTACTCTCTAAATCACTGGTTTTAATTGCCTTTGCAATGCTCCAGAATTCTTGGATAGGAATTCCACACTTGACTGATACAGAAATCATGTCAGGAGTAGATCACAGATGTCAATGCCCAGTCGACTAGCTGGAATAGCAACTTGACCCAGAAATGGTCAATCTCATATTCCATGCTAGAAATAATATTTCTTCAAAAACATAGGTTAGGGGGAAAAATCAGTACAACACATTATAATTTCTAGACCAATAATTTAAATTATATTGAATCTACTTTTATCAAAATTATACACTGCTGTGAGCCTTTTACTCCTAAATTGTTACCTATGTGTGTGATTTTGTGGCCGAATATGTCACTTGTATTTTTATCTATTTACTCCCAAACATTTTGATACTTAACAGAGATTTTTTAACAACCAACCTAGCAATTTCTTGCATATAAGTTTGTTGCTTTTATTTTTATCGACATTTTTTCTGCTACTTTAAAATGGGAATATAATTTTATTTAAATAATCCCAGTGCCGTCTATCTTCAAAAGCTATAAATACTATTCATGTTATTAATACTAGTCTTATTGCCTTCAGAATCTTTTCAGTTATTTGACTGAAACAAAGTATAATGGTGTTGTGAAGATTCCACAAGTGAAAGGAGATGAGGCATGGAAGGTGTACTTTGAAGATAATGCTCAGGAAATTGTGGATGAATTTGCGATGCGCTATGGTGTTGAATCAATTTACCAGGCCATGACGTGAGTACCTATTTGCATTATTTGCCTTATGTATGACCCTAATTCTGTTCTGACCGTTAAGAAATAGTTTTCTCAAACCAGTGTATAGTAGTTATGTTTCTGAAATGATAATCCAAAAGTGATAGCTTGTACCCTGAAATTTACTTTGAGAATTTGAGTTTAGATTGGAGAATATACAAATGTAGAAATGAACTGCTGGTGTCAATATAAGTGACCATGAAGTTTCTAGATTGTTTCGCAATGTCATCAGGTATACGAGTCTCCTTCAGTGTAGGAATCCTTACCTGGTCAGATCTGCACATGGTAATTGTTCCTTCCCATAACGGGTACCTTTGAGTTGCCTGAGTTGCCGAGTGAAATGGACATCTGTTGTACTCAGGAAAAGCCAGAGCAACTTCTCTAAGCCATCAGGAATGGTTGACAATATGCTGGCATTGCCAGTGACATCTATATTTCATGTATGTTTAATTTTAAAATTAGAGCCTAATTATTATTATTACAGTTGCTGCAGGAAAATGAATAGCTTCCCCAAGACAAATGTTTCAATGCAATGGAATTTGAATGTGGCATGTTTTTCTCTGGAAGTTATGTTAACCCACTTTTTTACGCTTGTGTGTATTTTTCTGGATTGTGTTTCATTTGGCTTACAGCTCAGACTTCAGCATCAACCCTTCTTCACTCTGATGTCACAGTTGTAAAGACTTCGATTCAATCTGATCTCTGGTGCTGTTTGCACATTCTCCCCGTGACCGTGTCAGATTCCTGTGGTTATTTCACTTTCTTTCTATATCCTAAATAAATGCATAAGTAATTGGCCACTGTAAATCACTCCTAGTGTGCAGGTGATTGGTAACATCTGGGAGGAATTGATATGAATGTTCAAAGAGTAAAAAAAAATGAGATTAGTGTAAGTGATTGGCTGATGGCTTGTATCTGTGCTGTAGCACTCTATAACTGTTCCTTTGGTCACACTTCTTCAGTCCCAGGCACTGAAACATTCCCAGCTTCCAAGGTGACAGCCATCCCATCAGGTGGAACAGTCAACAATCCGCATCACGTTAAGGTCTCCTGAGGTCTCAGATCCAAACTACCTTGTCAAGGTCCCTCATGGGGATAGATTGAATACGGTAATGACATGGGCATAACCCTGACAGTGGCACTAGGCACAGCTATGGAGCTTCTGATGGGCACAGGACTGATTCAGCGTGGAATAGAAAGTCAAGTAGCACTTAGCAGAGATGTGGAAGTCAAGGATTGGCTAGTCTGCAGGATGCAGATGGCCACCTGTTCTGTCTGAAAGTTTTGTTAGCCAACAGGACAATCCAGTCCATGACACCTGACTAATGTCATTGCTGCAACTAGTTTTCTACTGCATCAGTTGTGAAATCCTGGTGAATTTCTTCAGATGTCAATAAATATCTAAAAGGATCAAGAAACCCAGATTAGAATGCAGCATCAAATTTAAACTTAATAATTGTGTAGAGTGACTTCTGTATCTTTAATTATTTAGTAAAATGTACTGCTGCCTTTAAGTAAATGGAATTATGAAGGCTAAGGGCCCTCACTGGCAGTGCAATATAGAACATAAAACAGGCCATTTAATCCACTATATCTGCACTGAACACATTGCCAAATTAATGTAAATCACACATAATCCATGTTCCTCCATTCCCTTTAAACCTCTAAAATGACACTATTATACATGCTTTCACCAAAATCCCTGACAGGCTGTTCCTGGTACCCACCATACTCTGTATGAAAAAAACTTGTTCTGCCTCAAATCTTTTAAAATTTCCCCCCCTCATCTTAGATCCATGTCCTTTACGATTTGACTTTTATACCCTGAGAAAAAAAAACATTCTGTCCATCCTATGTATGCCTTTCATAAATTTATAAAGCATCTATCAAGTCTCCTCTCAGTCTCTGACATTCCAGACAAAAGAACCCAAGTTTGTCCCAACTCTCCTTATGACTCATAAATCTCTGTCCAGGCAGCATCCTGGTGAACTTGACAAACAGGATGTGGAGACTCTTTTCAAAGACAGGAAGAAGGGTTCTAGCTACCAGACCTTTACTGTTAGAATCGTAAGGGACATATCTGCCTGTGAGGAGCAGTGCTCTTGGATGCATTGGTTCACAGAGTTCTGCTGCATCCCGTAAGTACTGAGACAAACTCAGGTTGTTTTTGTCTGCAGTATCAGAGGCTGAGGGGAGATCTAATAGAAGTTTATGAAATATCGAGAGGTATAGATAGTGTAGATTAGACAGTCAAAAAGTCTTCTTCCAAAGATAGAAATGTCAAATATTAGAGGATATAACTTTAAGGTGAAGGATAAAAGTTTAAAGGAGGCTTATGAGGCAAGTTTCATTATATGTAGCTGCCAAAGGAGCTGGTACCAGCAGAAACTTCAGAAGCAGAAGCTTTTCAGTGGGCTTCAGTCATCATGAGGTTAGTATGCGTATCACTTATAAAAAAAAGTGGGGCCTTTAGTGACTTTATGGCAGGCTTCTGTCATCATGAGCAGTTGCTTTTTCTGATGTAAATCAGTATGTGATTTAAAAAGTGTGTGGGGCCTTTTGGGACTTTTCAGTAGGCCTCAGTTATCACAATTTATTAAGCAATTGGTAAAAGCCAGTGAAAAGAAGTTAGGTTTAGCCGGAGCAGCCATTGTGTCAGTGGACCTCTGTTAGAATTGTGGATTTTGATACTTTGGCTTAAGAGGTATAAACATGAAGAGGCAAAGGTTAAGGTAAGTCTCTTACTTTCTTTGTCTATTAGTGGATAGCTAGTGTAGCAAGAATGGGTCCAGGATGAGTGGAGTGTTCTTTATGTCAGATGTGGGAATTCTGGGAGACCTCCAGTCTCCCTGATAACTACATCTGTGTGAGCTGCAGCTGGATGCAGCTCCTTACTGACCATGCTAGGGAACTGGAGCTATAACCGGATGACATACGGGAGAATGAGGAAGAGATAGGTACGATCTACAGAGAGGTAGTTACCCCTAAGTTGCAGGAGGCAGGTAACTGGGTGACTGACAGGAGAGGGAAAGGGACTATTCAGAGTATCCCTGTGGCTCAATTACAGGTATACAGTTTTGGATACTGTTGGGGTAATGACCCACCAGGGGAAAGCCACAGCAACTAGATCTCTGGCTCTGTGGCTCAAAAGGGAAGTGAGAAAAAAAGAGGAGTGCATTGCGCTAGGGGATTCAGTACTGAGAGGAGCAGACAGGGGGTCTGTGGGCACGAAAGAGTCATCCAGATGGTATGTTGTCTCCCAGGTGTCAGGGTAAGGGATGTCTCAGATCCGGTCCAAAGCATTCTGAAGGGGGAGGGGGGAAAAGAGATGTGGCCTTGAAGGGAGAATATAGGAAACTAGGTAAGAAGCTGAAGTTCAAGGTTCAAAATAAGTTTATTATCAAAATACATATATGTCACCATATATAACCCTGATATTCATTTCTTGCGGACATTCTCAATACATCCAATAACCGTAACAGAAGCAATGAAAGACTGCAACAAGTGGGCATACAACCAGTTTGCAAAAGACAATGAACTGCAAATACAAGAAGAAATAAATAATAATAATAATAAAATAACCAAGCAATAAATATTGAGAAGATGAGATGAAGAGTCCTTCTACAGACACTTTCTTCCTAAGAAAGGTATGACGACCTTAATGGGGCTGCATTACAGACCACCCAACAGTCCAAGGGATTTAGAGGAACAAACTTGTAAAAAGATTGCAGGCTGTTGCAAAAAACATATGGTTGTTATATTAGGTGATTTTAACTTTCCACATATTGAATGGGAATCCCATACTGTAAAAGGACAAGATGAGATAAAGTTTGCTGAATGTGTTCAAAAAAGTTTCCTTCATTAGTACATAGAAATCCCAGCGAGAGAGCACGCGATACTGGATCTGCTAGGGAATAATACAGGCCAGGTGACAAACATATATGTAGGAGAACACTTCTCATCCAGTGACCACAAGCTATTAGATTCAAAGTAAGTATGCAAAAGGATAGGTCTGCTCCATGGGTTGAGATTCTAAATTGGAGAAAGGTCAATTTTGGTGGTATCAGAAATGTGTGGATTAGGATAGGCTGCATTCTGGCAAAAGTGTACTTGGAAAGTGGGAGGCCTTCAAACACAAAATTTCAAGAGCACAAAGCTTGTATGTCCCTGTCAGAATAAAAGGTAAAGGTAACAAGTGTAAGGAATCTTGGTTTTCAAGAGATATTGAGGCCGTGGTTAAAAGAAAGGAGGAAGATACATAACAGGTATAGGCAAGTAGGGACCAAATGAGTTGCTGAGGAGTACAAGAAATGCAAGAGAACATTTAAAAGTGAAATCAAGAAGACTAAAAGAAGGCAGAAGTTGCTCCAGCAGAAAAGGTGAAGGAGAATCCAAGAAGATTCTACAGATATGTCAAGAGCTAAAGAATTACAAGGAACAACATTGGTTCTCTGGAAGACCAGAATGGTAATCCATGGAGCCAAAACAGATGGGGGAGATCTTAAGTAAATAGCTTGCATCTGTATTTACTCAGGAGACACATACAGAGTCTATAGGAGTGAGGCAAAGCGGCATCAACTTCATTGTTGATTACAGAGATTACAGAGGAGGAGGTGTTTGCTACCCTGAGACAGATCAGGGTGAATAAATCTCCCTGGTCTGACAAGGTGTTCCCTCAAACTTTCTGGGAGGTAAGTGCAGAAATTGCTAGGACCCTAGCAGAGATATTTAAAACATCCTTAGTGACAGGAGAGGTACTAAAAAGCCAATGCTGTTCCGCTGTTTAAAAAAGACTCTAAGCAGAAACCAGGAAATTATAGAGCGGTGAGCCTTACATCAGCTAGGGGAACGTTATTGTAAGGTATTTTAAGGGTCCGCATACATCAATATTTGGATAGATATGGACTGATTAAGGATAGTCACCATAGACTCATGTGTGATATGTCATGTCAAACCAATTTTATAGAGTTTTTTGAGGAGGTTACCAGGAAAGTTGATGAAAACAAGGCTGTGGAAGTTGTCTACATGGACATTAATAAGGCATTTGACAAGGTCCCGCATGGATCAGGAAATTTATGGATAACACCAAGATTGGGGGTGTAGTGGTCACTGAGGAAGGCTATCATAGGTTGCAGAGAAATCTGCATCAGCTGGAAAAATGTTCTGAAAAATGGCAGATAGAATTTAATACAGACAGGAGCAAACATAGGACATAGAAATCTACTGCACATTGTAGGCCCTTTGGTGCGCAATGTTGTGCCGACCATGTAAACCTACTCTAGAAACTGCCTAGAATTTCCCTAGCGCAAAGCCCTCTATTTTTCTAAGCAAGGTTTTGCACTTTGGTAGGACTAACCAAGATAAGTCTTATACAGTAAACGGAAGGGCACTCAGGAGCGTGGTAGAACAAAGGGATCTCGGAATACAGGTCCATAATTTGTTGAAAGTGGCATTACAGTTGATAAGGTTGTAAAGGAAGTTTTTGTCACGTTGACCTTCATAAATCAGTATACTGAGTACAGAAGATGGGATGTTATGCTGTAGTTGTATAAGACATTGGTGAGGCCTAATTTGGAGTATTGTATACAGTTTTGGTCACCTGCCTACAGGGAAGATGTAAGCAAGGTTGAAAGAATGGAGACAAAATTTACAAGGGTGTTGCTGAGTCTGGAGAACCTGAGTTTTAAGAAAAGATTCAATAAATTAGGACTGTATTCTTTAGATTGTAGAAGATTGAGAGGAGATTTGATCAAGGTATACAAAGTTATGAGGTGTATACTCTAGATAGGGTAAATGCAAGCAGGCTTTTTCCACTATGGTTAGGTGGGACTACAACCAGAGGTTATGGGTTAAGGGTGAAAGGTGAGAAGTCCAAGGGGAACAGGAGGAAAACTTTTTCACTCAGAGGGTCGTGAGAGTGTGGAAAGAGTTGGCAGCACAAGAGGTACATGCGAGCTCAATTTCAAAATTTAAGAGAAGTCTGGATAGTTACATAATTAGTAGGAATATGGTGGGTGCAGGTCGATGGGAATAGGTGGTTTAAATGGCTTCAGTATGGACTAGATGGGCCAGAGGTTCTCTTTCTGTGCTGTGCTTTTCTGTGACTCTTATTAAGTGAGTCCATAAGTTGTGAGGACATTTCAGTGATGTTGCAAGTGAAATTGTATGAAATTATCCCCTTTGGTTCAAGAGCTTGATGGTTTAGAGGTATTAACTCTTCCTGAGCCTGGTGGTATGGGTCCTGAGGCTCCTGTGCCTTCTTCCTGATGGCAGCAATGAGAAGAGAACATGACCTGGGAGCTGGATAACCCTGATAATGGATGCTGTTTTCCTGCAAAACATTCCCTGTATATGTGCAAAATGGTGGGGAGGGATTTACCTGTGATGGGCTGGGACATATCTACTACTTTTTGTAGAATTTTGCACAACAACCTGTGCAAATACAGAAATAAATAAATAAATAAATAAATAAATAAATCCATACTCTTCCTCTCATCTCAATATTTATTCTGTATTTATTTATCATTATTATTCCTTTCTTTTTTTATTTGCACAATTTATTGTCTTTTTCACACTGGTTGAATGCACAAGTTGGTGCTGTCTTTCATTGATTCTATTATGGTTATTGAGCAAGCCCCCAAGATTCCTTCAGGGTCATATATGGTGAGATATATGTTAAAGTTAAAGTCTGTCCTGAGCCTTGTGGCCCATCAGGCCGTTGCTTATGCTGGTTTCTGTGGCGTGAAGCGATTGAGAGTATGAGACCCCCCCCCCCCCCCCCCGGATAGGATGCCAGTCTATCGCGAGGTTAACCCCCAGCATTTTGCCGGTACCCATTTTCAGCTGGGTGGACTGGAGCAGTGTGTGGTTAAGTGCCTTGCTCAAAGACACAACATGCTGCCTTGGCCAAGACTCGAACCCACGACCTTCAGATCGTGAGCCCAATGCCCTAACCACTTGGTCATGTGCCATATACGTGAGATATATGTACTTCGATAATAAATTTCTTTGAACTTTGAAGTTTAATTTTCTGTTTGACAAGGTCACTCATGGGAGATTCATCCAGAAAACTAAGATACATGGGATCCATGGTGAACCGGTCATTTGTATTGAGAACTGGCCTGCACATAGAAGACAGAGGGGATCGAAGGGACTTTATTCCAGTTGGAGGTCTGTGATTAGTGGTATTCCACAGGGATCTGTACTGGGACCTCTGCTGTTTATGATTTACTGTATATATGTGCCTGGATGAAAATGTAGTAAATGGGTATGTTAGTATCTTTGCAGATGATATGAAGACTGGTGTTTTGGAGAGCGTAATAGCCTGCTAAAGGATACATCAGGATATAGATCAGTTGCAGATATTGGCAGAGAAATGGCTGGTAGATTTTAACCCAGCCGCATGTGAAATGTTGTACCTAGGTCAGTCAAATGTAGAGACAGTACCCTGTTAAAGGCAAGACCCTTAACAGTGTTGATGACCAGAAGGATCTTGGGGTCCAAGTACATAGCTCCCTAAAGTGGCCACGCAGGGTGATAGGGTGGTTAAGAAGGTATGTGGCATGCTTGCCTTTATGAGTTGAGGCATTGAGTTCAAAAATCAGGCAGTTATGTTGCAGCTTTATAAAGCTCTAGTTAGGCTGCATCTGGTGGTGTATTGTATACAGTTCTAGTTGCCCTGTTATAGGACAGATGTTGAGGTTTTGGAGAGGGTGCAGAAGAGGTTTACCAGGATGCTGTCTGGCTTAGAGAGCATGTGCTATAATGAGAGGCTGGATAAACTTGGGTTGTGTTTTCTGGAGCAACAGAGGCTGAGAGGAGATCTAATAGAGGTTTAAGATATTATAAGAGGCATAGAGTAGACAGTATCTTTTTTCCAGGGTTTGAAATGTATAATACCAGAGGACATCCATTAAGGTGAGGTGGGTAATTTTAAAGGAGGTGGGAGGGGCAAATTTTTTACACAGAGAGTGGTGGGTGCCTAAAATGTGCTGCTTAGGATGGTGGTAGAGACAGATACATTAGAGATTTACAAGAGAAATTTAGATAGGCACATTCAATGTGAGGGATTGGAAGGGTTTGAATATTGTGTTGGCAGAAGAGATTAGTTTAGTTGGCTATTTGATTGCCTATTAATTTGGATCAGCACAACACTGTGGACCAGGTGCCTCTTCCTGGGTTGTATTGCTATACGTTCTGGGTTCAGACTAATCTTATAATCACAGTGACTGCAAGAGCAGGCCCTATAGGATGTCTGTGCATGGAACCAGGTCATGGCAGGTTATTTAAATTGATATTTATTTATCAAGGAGAAAGGTATGGTTGGTGATTTTGGTGATTTTTCTGGGAAGAATGAAATGCTGGAATACATAAGGATTACAAAATCTGAGCTATTATATGTGTTCCTGTTAATAAAGATTGCTTAATCCCCAGGGCCTGATGAACTATATGCTAGGATGCTGTGGGAAGCAACGGAAAAGATTTCTGGGGCTCTGACAGTCCAGTGGAACCAATGACTCACAGCCCCAGATAACTTGGCAGATAGAGTTCAACCCAGATAAGTGTGAGGTGGTTCATTTTGGTCAAATATGATGACAGAATATAGTATTAATGGTAAGACTTTTGGCATTGTGGAGGTTCAGAGGGATCTTGGGGTCCGGGTTCATAGGACAGTTAAAGCTGCTGCACTGGTTGACTCTGTCATACGGTGCATTGGCCTTCATCAACCATGGAATTGAGTTTAAAAGCCAAGAGGTAATGTTACAGCTTTATAAGACTCTGTCAGAACCCACTTGGAGTACTGTGCTCAGTTCTGGCCACCTCACTACAGGAAAGATGTGGAAACTATAGAAGGGATGCAGAGGAGATTTACAAGGACATTGCCTGGATTGGGGAGCATGTCTTATGAGAATAGGTTTAGTGAACTTGGCCTTTTCTCCTTGGAGCGACAGAGGATGAGAAATGACCTGATAGAGGTGTATAAGATGATCAGAGGCATTGCTCGTGTGGATAGACAGAGGCTTATTCCCAGGGTTGAAATGGCTAGCATGAGAGGGCACTCTTTTAAGGTGCTTGGAAGTAGGTACAGTGGAGATGTCAGGGGTAAGTTTTTTACACAAAGGTGGTGAGTGCGTGGAATGAGCTGCCAGCGACAGTGGTGGAGGCGAATTCGGTAGGGTCTTTTAAGAGACTCCTGGATAGGTACATGAAGCTTAGAAAAATAGAGGGCTATGGGTAACCCTAGGTAATTTCTAAAGTAAGTACGTGTTCGGCACAGCATTGTGGGCCGAAGGGCCTGTATTGTGCTGTAGGTTTTCTATGTTTCTAATCCCAATGTATGGTGCTATCTGTATGGAGTTTGCATGTTCTCCCTCTGACTATGAGTTTCCTCCCACATCCCCAAGAACTATTGGTTCGGTCACTGTAAGTCGCCCTTACTGTTAGGTGGCTGGTAGATTCTAGGAGGAGTTAATGAGAATACAGGTGGAGTTTAAAAAGTGGGATTATTGCAGGATTAGCGTGAAAGGGTATTTAATGGTCAGCAAAGACGGTGCATTGAAGGGCCTGTTTGCATGGAACCATAAGGAGATACTGTCCAATGTATCTATGCCAACATTAAATACTCATCTACACTAATCATTCTCCCCGATTTTATTCCCCTGACATCTCACATCAACTTCACTGAGATTCTACCCACCTACACATGAGGGAAATTTTACAGAAGTTAATTAACCATATACAGTCGGCCCTCCATATTTGCGGGGGTTTGGTTCCGGGACCCCCCACGGATACTAAATTCCACAGATGCTCAAGTCCTGTATATAAAATGGTGTAGTATTTGCATATAACCTACGCACATCCTCCTGTATACTTTCAACCATCTCTAGATTACTTACAGTACCTAATACAATGTAAACGCTATGTAAACAGTTGTTATACTGTATTGGTTAGGGAATAATGACAAGACAAAAAAGTCTGTATATGTTCAGTACAGATACAACCATCGTAGCTTTTCTGGGAATGCTGATGCTGCTTCGGCATCAGCCGATGCCGATTCTCCTGTGATCTTTAAGTTCCTGAGGTGTAGCGCTTTACATAGCTAGCCAGCCATCCCTTACTAGCCTTAAACTCCTTCCTCTCGCTCGCAACACAAGTAGCGAACAAAAAAGATGCGAGGCGAACAATGCTCAAACAATGAGTAATACTTTTAATCATCTCTAGATTACAGTACTTTACGCTCCCTCTTAGCCTTTGAGGAATTGCTTTGACCACTTAATTGGTTTTTAGGAGCCATTTTTTCACAGAAACAAAAGGTGCACAAGTAGCGAGGCGAACAATGCTCAAACAACGAGTGCTGGACAGAGAACTTCCAGGTTTTTTTTTCAATCCCGATCCGCGGTTGGTTGAATCTGTGGATGCAGAGCCCACAGATACGGAGGGCCGACTGTATGGGCTTCCAAATAGTTTTGGGCTGAAACGCCGACTGTACTTTTTTCAGTAGATGCTACCCGGCCTGCTGAGCTCTACCAGCATTTTGTGTGTGTTGCTCAGATTTCCAGCATCTGCACATTTTCTCTTGTTTGGCATTGGTTATGATCTTTCAATAATCACTTGATTCTGGCATAGCTCCAGAGGAATGGAAGATTGCAAATGTCACTCCACTCTTTAAGAAGGGAAGAAGGCAAAAGAGAGGAAATTATAGGCCAGTTAGCCTAACCTCAGTGCTTGGGAAAGTGTCGAAATCCATTATGAAGGATGAGTTTTCAGCATATTTGGTGACTAATGATAAAATAAGTAAAAGTCAGTCTGGTTTCTGTAAAGCAAATCTTGCTTGACAAAACTGTTAGAATTCTTCGAGGTAGTAACAAGCCTGGTGGACAAAGGAGAGGCAGTGGATGTCATTTACTTGGATTTTCAGAACACATTTAATAAGGTGTCACACATGAGGTTGCTTAACAAGATAAAATCCTTGGCATTAAAGAAAAGATACTGGCATGGATAGAGAAATGGCCGACAGCCAGAAGGCAGCAAGTGTGAATAAAGGGAGTGTTTTCTGTTTGGCTGCAGTGACTAGTGATGTTCCTCAGGGGTCAGTATTGGGACTGCTACTTTTCACATTGTTTGTCAATGATTTAGATAATGGAGTTGATGGCTCTGTGGCAAAGTTTGTGGATGATACAAAGATAGGTGGAGGGGTAAGTCGTGCTTGCAGAAGTACAGACAAATTGGAAGAATGGGCAAAAAAGTGGCAGATAGTAAATATATGATATTACACTTTGGTAAAAGGAACAAAAGTGCAGACTGTTATCTAAATGGGGAGGAAATTCAAGCATCAGTGGTGCGAACGGACTTAGGAGTCCTCATGCAAAACTCCCAGGAGGTTAATTTACAGGTTGAGTCTGTGGTAAAGAAGGCAAATGAATTGTTGGCATTTATTTCAAGGGGAATAGAATGTAAAAGCAAAGAGGTAATGCTGAAGCTTTATAAGGGACTAGTCAAGCTGCACTTGGAGTATTGTTAACAGTTTTGGGCCCCATATCTCAGAAAGGATGTGTTGTCATTGGAGAGAGTCTAGAGGAAGTTCACAAGGATTATTCCAGGAACAAAGGGGTTAACATATGAGGAGAATTTGGCATCTTTGCACCTGTACTCACTGGAATTTAGAAGAATGCAGGGGTGTATCTCATTGAAACCTACCGAATATTGTAAGGACTAGATAAGGTGGATGTGGAGGGGATGTTTCCTATGGTGGTAGTGTCCAGAACTAGAGGGCACTCCCTCAAAATTCAGGGGCAATGCTTTAGAACAGAGGTAATGAGGAATTTTTTTAGCCAGAGAGTAGTGAATCTGTGGAATATTCTGCCACAGACAGCTGTAGAGACCAAGACTGTAGGTATATTTAAAGTGAAAAGTGATTGTTTCCTGATTGGTCAGGGCATCAAAGGTTATGGCGAGAAGGCAGATCTATGGGGTTGAATGGGGATCTGGTATCAGCTGTGATAGAATGGCAGAGCAGGCTCGATGGGCTGAATGGCTTAATTCTGCTACTTTGTCTTATGGTCTTATGGTCTAACCTATCCCAAATCTGTGGGACATTGCAGGAAACCAGAGGTAACCCACATGGTGACAGAGAAAGTGATAAACTCCATACAGACAGCACCAGAGGTCAGGATCGAACTTGGGTCTCTGAAGCTCTGAAGGGTACCTGCCGTGAGACTGCTGTTTGCTATGTCTTTCCAGAAGACTTAAGTAATTTTGCATCCCACTGAGAAGGTGATGGTGTTCCATTACTTGAACTGCTATAGTCTATGTGCAAGTCTTTATTGGGCCAATTTAGAAGGTATTAGTGAACTAGGGCAGTTTGCACAAAAATAGTTGAGTCTATCCAGGATGTTAGAATTCCTCTCTGTTCAGCTGCTTTCTTCAGTCACAGCTCCTGGAGAACATGCATCACTACAGTCCAGGTTTGGTTTGTTGTGAGATAGCTTGCTGGCGTTCACTGAGTTACGATCATTTGTGTAACTGGAACTATGTTCCAGTCCATGCCGAAAATGGGAATTTAATGTGGAGTAACGGTGTTGATTTGGGTCTCTGAGAGCATGTTGCCACTCTTGATCTCAGACTATGTTTATTCAGGTTCCTCTGGACTCAATAATTAAAATATAGCTATTTTCAGTTTCTGGGAGATTCTGCTAATCTTAATGAAATGTCTTGTTTCCTGCATGACACCAAGGTGAAGTTAAATTATCCAGCATTCCTTTCCCTCTTCCCCACAATTCAAACCTTATCCACACCACCCACCAGGCCCTCACTCAACTTCCTTCCACATAGGACTATTCCCAGTTATTAAATGAATCAGCTGCCTCAAAATATTCTTCAAGTTAAATATTGCTGTGAAGTGTCTTGCTACTAAATTTAATTATTTTTGAGCAAGGAGTAAAGGGAATTTAATGATGTCTGAGTCACATTCACAGTTATCCAAGTGTTACAATATATCTTAATTGATTGGATTTGAATGCCCGGAAGGTATAACTTTTGCATTGTACTCCGGTGAAAATTTGGAAACTGAGAATTTTTACTCCTATTAACAGTAGTTAAGAGTGAAAGGAAGTCTTTTGAATTTTTGTTGGTTAGTAATTCAGATCATTGGTACAATTTGCAAGATCTTATTAAGAACCTTGAAAAATATTGGGGTCTGAACTTAATTTAGAGTGATTCTATCTATTCATTTTAAGTTGCATTACAAACAAGGACTATTATGCCTTTAATTCCTTTCCTAATGAGTTATATGTGATTGAAAGTCAAATTTGATAGTTTTGAAGATGTATTGGTGTTCTTGGTTTAGTAATCCTTTTCTCTTATAATCACAAACTGTCATCACCTTTGCAATTTTGTGTCAATGCTTCAACATTGCTGAATGAGCATAGTAGATGGAAGAAAACTAACTGACATTTATCTATTTAGTGGGGAACTCCTGCTTGTCATATGTTCACTCACCCCTCATTTTATATTTCCCTGCCTGCTGAATCACATAAACAAGTCTAGGATGAGCTGAAGGTCAGTCACCAACATCCCTGATATCTAGCTCCTCCTCTAGATTCTCCATTAAATCCTGCTACGGTATATTGACTTACTAAAGAGAGACACTTCACATCTGACTCCTCAGTGTTACCCTCAGACTAGCTGGCAAACAGTCAAAAAATAATTATCCAATATATTTATCCATCTGCAAAATATTTTTAATTATTTGTTAGCATTTAAGGTTTTTAATTGTATTTAAATATTTAATTTAGAATATATTTGCATATGTTTTTGAAATGTCTCTGTCTAAACCCTTGATCAACCAATCCAGGAAAACTTAACTTGATGCACAAAATGTTTAACTTCACATTCTGGTCTTTCATCCTCAGTGCACTCAATGAATTTTCTCCCTGTTGCTTCAACTCTTATATTCATTGCCCTGACTAATGAAAGCAAATGTACCAAAGACTTTCTCCACAACCATATCTGCTTTTGACGCTACTTTTGGAGAAATTACATTCCCAAGTCCTATATTCTATAACTTTATGCATGAGATAACACAGGGATTCATGAGGATGGTATTAGAATAGAGTAATTTTAGTTATGAGGAGGAAGTAACTGATCTGTTTGTTTTCTTTTGAATAAAAGTGACCTGAAGGAAGAGTTGACTAAGGCCTGTAAAGGATGAGCAGAGCAGTCAATAAGTCAGCAATGTACATCAATCATTATTAAATGGGAGATGAAGGAAAATGTCCTCAGCAAAGAGAAAATGGTGGGAATTCAGTAAAGATAACTTTAATTCAAACTCATGTGATACAAATGAAAGCTTTATGTTTAGAATAGTGAGCTAGAGTTGGGATGTGATTATTAAGTATGTTGTTTCAAGAAATTACTTTGCATTGTAATGTTTGCGCCTTTTAGTTCATCCACTCATACATAGCTACAGAGCACACAAAACCTAATGTTTAATGTTCCAAGTTGTGGTGAATGGTCTCGCTTCACAAGGTTGACTGTTTATTCCTCTCCATAGATGCTGCCTGACTTGCTGAGTTCCTCAAGTATTTTGTATGTGTTACTCTGGATTTCCAGCATTTGCAGAATCTCTTGTGTTTGCGGCTATGTAAAATTATTGTCACTCAAAATGATATACATAAATACTTAAGAATTTCATCCATCAAAATGAGATCGATGTAGTTGCAGTTCACATTAGAGTCTATCAAAGTCCAAGGCTGTGAAATGAAATCTGAGGTGTACAAGTGAGACCAGTTCAGGCAATAGGCCTGATGAAGAGTCTTGGCCCAAAACATTGATTATTTATTTCCCTCCATGGAGGCTGCCTGATTTGCTGAGTTCCTCCAGCATCTTGTGTGTGTTGCTCAAGATTTCCAGTAGCTACAGAATTTCTTGTGGCTTTTCAGAATAATGCAGAGCAGGACTAGTTACATTTCAGCAACTTACAATTCTGTGACTAAGGAGAGCAATAAAGGCAGTTTTGGTAGCGATAAGAAATTAAAATGGAAAATTCTTCATAGTTTGTAAGTTCATTCACCCAATGAGGAATTTGAAGTACTGTATATAGTATCTATGTCGTAAGCTGTAAAGGCAACAACCAATTTTCAGATAAAGATGTTGATTAACAATCAGAAACACACAAATTGGTACTACTGCAGACTGCTCAATAATCAGTCAAGGTATTTATTCCTGCAAGTTTAAGCAGATGCTATTGACAGCAAAGCAAATGCTATCGCAGTAGAAATTTGTTCTATGAAGTTCTACAGATGATAGGGGCATGTCAGTACACATTGCAATACAATAAACTTAATTCAGTTAGTCATCATTGCAAACAGAGTCTGGTGGTCACATGCATCAGGCAGATAAATTATGCTGCTGTTTAGAAACTTATGGTCACACTGAATGAAGATTTACTACCCCTTCTGGACGATGTCAGCAAGACAACCAAAGGCCAAATCTATGTGTGGAGCCAGGCAATATTTCTCATTGCTGCTCACTAGGAGCAACAAATGATCTGCTGGTAGAACTCTGCAGGTCAAGCAGCATCTGTAAGGGGGAAAGAAATTGCCATTTTGGGCTGGAATCCTTCATCATTAAGGATGTAGGGGCTGGAGAGATAATGAATTGTACACGAATATTCTGGGAAATGCTTGTGTCATGAAGGACGAAATGTTAAAGTCAGAGTACATACATCCCAGTGCCTGATGTGATCTACTTCAGGATGTCCTGGGGTTGAAGGAAGCAAGGGAAATGATTGCTGGGGCTCTGACAGAGATATTTACATCTTCATTAGCCACAGGTGATCTGGAAGATGCAAATGTTGTCCTTTTGTTTAAATTGGGCAGCATAGATAAACCAGGAAACTAGAAGCCAGTGAGTCTTACATCAATAGTAAGGAAATTATTTTACAAGGTCCCATGTGGAGGACTGTTTCAGAAAATGAGGTTACATGGAATCCAAAGAGTGTTACCTAATTGGATCCAATATTGACTTGGTTGTAGGAGGCTGAGGTTCAGATTAAGATTCATTTATATATCAGGGCACACCGAAACATGCAGTGAAACATGTCATTTGTGCTGACAACCTGCACAATCTAAGGATGTGCTGGGGGTATCCCACAAACATTCCAGCACCAACATGGCATGCCCACAATGCTCAGCAGAACAACAACAAAAAAGCAATAACAGCAAAATAAGCCCCTTTCCTTCCAACCACTCACACACACAGTCTTCCAACCCCAGGACAGGCTAACAGGCTTCCTGCGGATTCATGGACAACAGATCTCTGACTTCTCCAGAGAATTCTGTGGGCTTCAGCCATCAAGCCTTGATCTTCGGACCTCTGATTGATCATCAGTATCAACCCCAGGACTAGCCGATGATGAGACCCCAAACCTCAGGCCCCGTACTCTGGTCCTGCCAGCTCGCATACAGAGGTCATTGGCTCTCATGCCCCCTTATTACACGGCATCTGATCCTGGTACCTACTGACCTGGGGGTGGGTTAGACTAACTGACCCAGTCCTTGTCCTCACTGGCCCTCAACAACAGTGCTTGCTAGCCTGACATACACAGTTGTCCTTTGACCCATGTTCAAATCACTGCCCTATGAGCACGTAGCAGGGGTCCTTCTGCACCAATTATGAAAGGATGCTGAAGGATATATATCAGATGGAAAGTTGGGTGGAGAAGTGGCAATGGAGTTTAATCTAAAAAAGTGTGAGGGAAAATACTTGGGCTGCCAAATCCTAACAGGACATAATTAGATACAGTAGAGGCAGGGAACTCGAGTGTAGATGCACAGAGAATCCCAGAGCTTCCTGAAAATTGTGATACAGGTGGAGAGGCGAGTGAAGGAAACAATGGTTTGCTTGCTTTCGTAGGCTGAACCTTTGAGTTTAACAGTTGCGATGTCATGTTGCTACTGTGCCGCACCTGGAGCATTGTATACGTTTCTGGTCATCACACCATAGGAAAGACATGGCAGCATTTGAGTAAGTGCACAAGTAATAGAGGGCTGCAGTTATGAGAAGTTCATTGGAACATTAGAAGCTGAGTGGTGACCTTATTGATGTTTACAAAATTATGAGGGCCCTTGACAGTGGATGGTCAGCACCTTTTTATCCTAGAATCTGTAAGTCTAAAATTAGAGGCCATTGGTTTAAGGTGAGAGAAGAGAACCTTAAAGGAGTCTAAGGGCAGGTGCTTCACACAAAAGAAGATCGTTATATGAAATGGGCTATTTCAGTGTTTTAGATCATGCATCCAGAGGTACAAGTTTGAATCCAAATGTGGTAGCGCCGAGACATAGATTCTAGTGATTAAATCAATCTAGAATTGAAGCTTGTCTCAGCAATTGTAACAATGAGAGCACTTGTTTTTTTGTGAAAACCTATCTTTTCACTAATGTTCCTCAGTGAAAGAAATCTACCATCCTTATCTGAACCTATTCTGGACTTCATGTGACTTCAGATACAGAAATATGTTAGATATGTAATTGTTTATTTGATTCATCAACAGGAAGAGTTGAACAGCCAGTTGTCAGCAGTCTATATCCCATGACAATTCAATATAAGTAAAAGCATTTGATGAAGAGGAGATTGCATCTTGTTCAATCAAATTTGGTTTCTAGAGTTAAACATCAGCAGTTGAGTCAGCAAAATCACCATATTAATAATCAGAAAGAACATAGT
The DNA here is from genome assembly GCF_030028105.1 of Mobula birostris. NCBI lineage: Eukaryota > Metazoa > Chordata > Chondrichthyes > Myliobatiformes > Myliobatidae > Mobula > Mobula birostris. The sequence continues at coordinate 45,682,303 of NC_092383.1, read as the reverse complement.
TCAAACAAAATGTCTACATTGATGTTCATATTCTAGTCAGAAAATCGGGCTTGCACTGAGGGTAGGAACCTTTGTATAGGTGTACAGAACCAAGAAACAATTGATTTATAAACAGTTCAGAAGTGTTCATTGGATAAAATATTAGTGATGAACTAACCTGGACTATTCAGTCTGCCAGATCTCAATCTTAACATATAGATAGCTAAATGCTTTGACAGTTCAGAACCGTTTTGCTCACTGTGGTTTCAAGCATTCAGGTGTGGAGAAGCCAGAAATGGCCGAGTGGAAATGAAATAACTTCTCTACTTTAACAAGTTAGAAACCATGAAGAATTTAAAGCTATTGACAATCATCTTGCATGTTACAATGAAAATGATGATTTGGAGGATGCAATTGTCAACAGCATTGAATGAAGGCAGTCCATTATCTACACTCAGTGTCAGCACTGATTTTGTTCATTTACAGTCAATCTGGATGAATTTGTTAATATTAGAAACTAATACATAATTTTATAGTTCTGTAGTAGTATTGGTAGTGTTCTAATTTGTTCTGTATTTCATTTAAATATATCATTTGTTACTCAGTTCAATAGTAGTTTGTCTTTTTTATACCCTTTTAACTATTTCTATAAAACTTTGGCTAATTGGGGACAGCACTTAATTGGGCCAAGATGTACTGGGTCTGATGTGTCCCAATGGACCAGAATCTAATCTAGCTATATTTTTCAGTGACTTATTTGCTATACATTTCTCTGATTCTGGGTTGCATTGAGTTGTTTATTCTTTGTCTCCAAGAATGTCCATCTAGTTATTGCCTTCAACCAGATGGTGTAATTTAACTTCATCTCTCATGCATGACACTATGGCTGGCAACATTACAGTAATAATGTATTCCATCATCAGCCCAACTCTAGTACACTTGCTTCTGAAACAAAACATTGGATGTTCATACTGCATCAGGGCTTGATGCTTCAGAGCACTTCTCTATTTATTTATTTATTAATTATTTATTTGCAGGTACAGCACAGTATGAGAATGTACAAACTCCTAGGTCACCGGTGCTGTAATAGCATTACATTAACTACTATGCTACTGTGCCTTCTTAATTGTCAAGGATGTTGTCTCTGATGGCCCAAGATGTGTAAACATGTTGTGTCCACCTGCAGAAAACCAAGAACACTTTGGAGAACCATAAGATTGTAAGACATAGGAGCAGAATTAGGTATTCGGCCATTGCGTCTGCTCCACCATTCTAACATGGCTGATTCATTATCCCTCACAACCCCATTCTCCTGCCTTCTTCCTGTGATTTTTGACGCTGTAATTCATCAAGAATCTTATCAATCTCTGCCTTAAATATACTTAAATGAATCAACCTCCATAGCCATCTGTGGCAATGAATTCAACAGGTTCATCATCCTATGATGTCCTTGTATTCTGAGGCTGTCGCCTGTGGCCCTAGACTCCCTCATTATTGGAAACATCCACTCAACTTCCACTTTTAATATTTGGTAATTTGGCCTTTCAATATTAGATAGATTTCAATGTGATCCCCACCCCCAATTCTTCAAATTCCAGTGAGTACAAGCCCAGAACCAACAAATGTTCTTCATATTTTAACCCTTTCATTCCCTGGATCATTCTTGTGAATCTCCTCTGGAATTTGTTTAATGCCTCCTTCTGCAATGCAATGCCTGCATCCTTTCTTAGATAAGGGGCCCAAAACTGCACACAATACTCCAAATACAGTCTGACCAGTGCCTTATAAAGCTTCTGCATTACTTGCTTGCTAGTCCTCTCAAAATGATCATTAACATTGCATACTATCAACTCACCCTGCAATGCTGCATGAGGACTCCCAAGACCCTTTGCACTTACGAGTTCTGAATTTTCTCCCTATTTAGAAAATAGTCTATACCCTTATTCCTTCTACCAAAGTGTCTGACCATACGCTTATCGACCCTGTAGTCTATCTTCCACTTTTTTTTCCATTATCCTAATCTGTCCAAATCCTTTTGCAGACTCCCTGCTTCCTCAACACAGCCACCTGTCTGTATTGCCAGCAACCTTGGCCACATTGCCATCAATACCATCAACCAAGTCATCGAAATTTAGCATGAAAAGAAGCAGGTCCAAAACTTATTATTTTGAAATAGTAAAATTTATTATCAAATTATGTATATGTTACCATAAACCACTTTGAGTTTATTTTTACAGGCATTTACAGGAAAAAAAGAAATAAAATGGAATTTATGGAAAAAAGACATAAAGACTGACAAGCAGCCAATCTGCAATTGAACAACTATAAAAATAAAAATAAATAATGCTGAGATCATGAGCTGTAGAGTCCTTGAAAGTGATCTGTAGGTTGTAGAATCAGTTCAGAGTTGTGATGATTGCAGTTACCCTTGTGGTTCATGAGCCTAATGGTTGTAATAACTGTTCTTGAACCTGGTTGTGTGGGACTGAAGATAGTAGTGAAAAGAGAGCATGCATTGCCTGAATAGTGGTGGTCCTTGATGGATGCTCATTTCTAGTGGCAGCACTCAGTGTAAGTGTGCTCAAATGTGGGGATTACAGTTTGAATATTCAATGCTCTAATTTACTGTTTACAATGATGGAGTGCACACAGCAGTAAAGTGGTTTGCCTACAGAACAGTAGCCACTGTACTAAACTCAATTTATTTAGAAACATAGAAACATAGAAAATAGGTGCAGGAGTAGGCCATTCAGCCCTTCGAGCCTGCACCACCATTCAGTACGTTCATGGCTGATCATCCAACTCAGAACCTGCCTTCTCTCCATACCCCCTGATCTCCTTAGCCACAAGGGCCTTATCTAACTCCCTCTTAAGTATAGCCAATGAACTGGCCTCAACTGTTTCCTGTGGCAGAGAATTCCACAGATTCACCACTCTCTGTGTGAAGAAGTTTTTCCTCATCTCGGTCCTAAAAGGCTTCCCCTTTATCCTCAAACTGTGACCCCTTGTTCTGGACTTCCCCAACATCAAGAACAATCTTCCTGCATCTAGTCTGTCCAATCCCTTTAGAATTTTATATGTTTCAATACGATCCCCCCTCAATCTTCTAAATTCCAGTGAGTATAAACCTAGTCGATCCAGTCTTTCATCATTTGAAAGTCCTGCCATCCCAGGAATCAAACTGGTGAACCTTCTTTTTACTCCCTCTATGGCAAGAATGTCTTTCCTCAGATCTTCTTGCTATGAATGCCAGCATACCATTCGCCTTTTTCACCGCCTGCTGTACCTGCATGCCCACTTTCAATGACTGGTGTACAATGACACCCAGGTCTCGTTGCACCTCCCTGTTTCCTAATCGGCCACCATTCAGATAATAACCTGTTTTCCTGTTCTTGCCACCAAAGTGGATAACCTCACATTTATACACATTAAGTTGCATCTGCCATGAATTTGCCCACTCACCTAACCTATCCAAGTCACCCTGCATCCTCTTAGCATCCTCCTCACAGCTAACACTGCCACCCAGCTTCGTGTCATCCGCAATCTTGGAGATGCTGCATTTAATTCCCTCGTCTAAGTCATTAATATATATCGTAAACAACTGGGGTCCCAGCACTGAGCCTTGCGGTACCCCACTAGTCGCTGCCTGCCATTCTGAAAAGGTCTCATTTATTCCCACTCTTTGTTTCCTGTCTGCCAACCAATTCTCTACCCACATCAATACCATACCCCCAATACTGTGTGCTTTAAGTTTGCACACTTATCTCCTGTGTGGGACCTTGTCAAAAGCCTTTTGAAAATCCAAATATACCACATCCACTGGTTCTCCCCTATCCACTCTACTAGTTACATCCTCCAAAAATTCTATGAGATTCGTCAGACATGATTTTCCTTTCACAAATCCATGCTGACTTTGATGATTTCACCGCTTTCCAAATGAGCTGTTATTACATCTTTGATAACTGACTGTAGCATTTTCTCCATCACCGATGTCAGGCTTACTGGTCTATAATTCCCCGGTTTCTCTCTCCCTCCTCTTTTAAAAAGCAGGGTTACATTAGCCACCCTCCAATCCTCAGGAACTAATCCAGAATCTAAAGAGTTTTGAAAAATTATCACTAATGCATCCTCTATTTCTTGGGCTACTTCCTTAAGCACTCTGGGATGCAGACCATCTGGCCCTGGGGATTTATCTGCCTTTAATCCCTTCAATTTACCTAACACCACTTCCCTACTAACATGTATTTCCCTCAGTTCCTCCATCTCACTAGACCCTCGGTCCCCTACTATTTCTGGAAGATTGTTTATATCCTCCTTAGTGAAGACAGAACCAAAGTAGTTATTCACTTGGTCTGCCATGTACTTGTTCCCCATGATCAATTCACCTGTTTCTGACTGTAAGGGACCTACATTTGTCTTAGCCAATCTTTTTCTTTTCACATATCTATAAAAGCTTTTACAGTCAGTTTTTATGTTCCCTGCCAGCTTTCTCTCATAATCTTTTTTCCTTTCCTAATTAAGCCCTTTGTCCTCCTCTGCTGGACTCTGAATTTCTCCCAGTCCTCAGGTGTGCTGCTTTTTCTGGCTAATTTGTATGTTTCTTCTTTGGAATTGATACTATCCCTAATTTCCCTTGTCAGCCACGGGTGCACTACCTTCCCTGGTTTATTCTTTTTCCAAACTGGGATGAACAATTGTTGTTGTTCATCCATGTGATCTTTAAGTTCTTGCCATTACATATCCACCGTCAACCCTTTAAGTATCATTTGCCAGTCTATTTTAGCTAATTCATGTCTCATACCTTCAACATTACCCTTCTTTCAGTTCAGAACCTTTGCTTCTGAATTAACTATGTTACTCTCCATCTTAATGAAGAATTCCACCGTATTATGGTCACTCTTACCCAAGGGGCCTCGCACAACAAGATTGCTACCCTAACCCTTCCTCATTGCTCAATACCCAGTCCAGAATGGCCTGCTCCCTAGTTGATTTCTTGACATTTTGGTTCAGAAAACTATCCCGCATATATTCCAAGAAATCCTCTTCCTCAGCACCCTTACCAATTTGGTTCACCCAATCTATATGTAGATTGAAGTCACCCATTATAACTGCTGTTCCTTTATTGCACACATATCTAATTTCCTGTTTAATGCCATCCCCAACCTCACTACTACTGTTAGGTGGCCTGTATAGAACTCTCACCAGCGTTTTGTGCCCCTTAGTGTTATGCAGCTCTACCCATATCGATTTCACATCCTCCTGGCTAATGTCCTTCCTTTCTATTGCGTTAATCTCCTCTCTAACCAGCAATGCCACCCCACATCCTTTTCTTTCATGTCTATCCTTCCTGAATATTGAATATCCCTGAATGTTGAGCTCCTATCCTTGGTCATCCTGGAGCCATGTCTCTGTGATCCCAACTATATCATATTCATTAATAACTATCTGCACATTCAATTCATCCACCTCGTTACGAATGTTCCTTGCACTGACACACAAAGCCTTCAGGCTTGCTTTTACTACACTCTTAGCCCTTATACAATTATGTTGAAAAGTGGCCCTTTTTGATTTTTGTCCTGGATTTGCCAGCCTGCCACTTTCACTTTTCACCTTACTACTTTTTGCTTCTACCCTCATTTTACACCTCTCTGTCTCCCTGACTTGTTCCTTGCCACATTAGTTTAAATCCTCCTGAACAACAGTAGCAAACGCTCCCCCTAGGACATTGCTTCCGGTCCAGCCTAGGTGCAGACTGTCCTGTTTGTACCACCTCCTCCAGAACTGGTTCCAGTGCCCCAGAAACTTGAATCGCTTTGTTGCAACATACTTAAGGACTTACATAAAACACAGGGCACCATGGTAGCGTACCGACTCCACTACAGCTTGGGGCTTACTGGAGCTCAGAGTTCATTTCTAACACCATTCTGTAAGGAGTCTCTGTACGTCCTCCCCGTGGGATGCATGGGTTTTCCCTAGGTGCTCCGATTTTCTGCCACAGTCGGAAGATGTACCGGGTAGGTTAATTAGTCATTGTAAATAAATTGTCCTGTAATTACGTTAAGGTAAAATTGGAATTGTGGTGTTGCTGGAAAGTATGGCTTGAAGGCTGGAAGGGCCTACTCCATGTTGATTCACTAAATAAATAGAACATTACATCACAGTACAGGCCCTTTGGCCCACAATGTTGTACCGACCTTTTAACTTACTCTAGGATCAATCTAACCCATCCCTCCTACATAGTCCTTCATTTTCTATCATCCATGTGCCTACCTAAGAGTTTCTTAAATGTCCCTAATATATATATTTCCACCACTGCCTTTGGCAGAGTATTACATGCATCCACCATTCTTTGTGTAAAAAAAAAAATTACCTCTGACATTCCCCTATACTTTTGGCCAATTAGCTTTAAATTATGGCCCCTCATATTAGCCATTTCCACCTTGGGAGAATGTATCTGTCTAGCCACTTGATGTATGCTTCTTATCATTTTGGACACCTCTATCAAGTCTCCTCTCATCCTCCTTTTCTCCAGTGAAAAGCCCTAGCTCCCTCAACCAAGGACATAAAAGGTGCTGTACAAACCCAAACTCATTCTTCCTTTCAATAATAGAAGCAATATATTAAAGGACCTTAAAAATTCTAAACACATCCTTCGATCAAAAATGTTTGTGATTACATTTATTTGAGCCTTCTCTCAATCATCTGTTATATTTAAGCAAAAATCAGCTAAGACTCTGGTGAAGTGATGAATTATGTCATTCTGCTAATGGGAAAGAGATCTTTTTTTGTAGCTATATCTAACCTGTGCCCTTGACACAATTGCTTCAGTATTTACACTGACATAACTGAGACCGGTCAATAGGAGAGCTTCAAATCTATATCAGATACTTTTGGCTTACTACCTTAAAAAAATTGTGTTAGTCCCAAAGCTGCAGTAGCTGTTGTTTTAATGCAGTGGGTAATCGGTGACACAAATTAGAACAAACTACTTCAGCACTAATCTTAATTGTTGACAGTCAATGAGTATGACAGTCATGAGGCCAGGCCAAACTAAGATCCTAGTGGCCATCTCTTGACTGCAGTGGGCCTCAGATACAGATGGTTGGCAGTCAAAGTAACATCAGATCCTATCCAGCCAAAAAGGACCAGATATATACTGTATTTATAAAATATTAGCCTGTGTACGACAGCAGAAATTTTATAATATTTGTGGGACCACAAATTATGCCAAATGTGGTGCCAGATAGATTCAAGTTAGCCCTTAAGTTGTACCTTTTCCATGATATAATGCTCTATAGATGTTCTGGTTTGGATGAACGATTTAAAGAGAAAAGTGTGAGTTCTTCCTCTCATTTTGAAGTCATAAATGAACTTTGAAGAGATTCCAAATAATCATGGAACCAATTATGGCTATCACAGCCTCATTAAATTGACTTTAAACAGAAACATAGTAAGCAAAGATTTTGTTTATCCACTTTAGCATGAAACTGATGACATGCACAAAATAGCTGATTAGATGTTATGTAGATTGATCAACCTCTTCCAAGATAAAGATAGCATGTAAAGTTCAAACAAGGAATTGCTGCACACAAAAAGTACCTATTTGATCAAATGATGTGATCAAATTTCCTTGCAAATTGAAGCTGGTGAATTACCTGGTCAAAGTGTAGGTGCCAAATTGGAAGATTTGGAGTAGGGTAAATTCTGGACAGGGGAGAGTAGCTAAGAGGGCCAACTAGTCTAATTTCATACTGCAATGTGTGAAGACCATGTCAGCTTGATATGAGACCTGGAAGAACGAAATTGCAACATGAATGATATGTAAAGTTTTGTGCTTATTTGAACCAAATGTACAAACATTCCTGTAAGCCAAACATCTACATTGGGATATGTGGTGAGGGGAACATGGGGAGTTCTTAAAATAAATTAAAATGAAAATAAAGGATTCCCTTTAAATCTCCCCTTTTCTTACCTTAGGCCCATCACCACTTGCTTTTGATATCTATGGGAAAAAGGATTCACTTTCTACCCTATTTATGCCACTCATAGTATATATACTTGTGTTTGGCCACACTCTCATTTGCTCCAGGGAAAACAAGGCCAACCTATCCAATCTCTCCCCATAAGTCTCCTCAACCCTTCTCCTTACCATGTCACAGGTTTCCTATAGCATGGTAATCAGGACTGCACACAGTGCTCAAGGTACTATCTAACCAGTGTTTTGTAAAGTTGCAACATAATGGACCAGTTTTTATCTTCTATACCTGACCTACAAAAACAAGTATGCCTATTCTTCCTTCATCATCCTACCTAAATGTGTTGCTTTATTTGTGATTTATCGTGCTGCAATATAATCACATACCTCAAGGTGACAAGCAAGATATAACTTGGTCTATGAAAAAAATATGATCTGTAATCCCTTTTAACTTGTGCTTTCTTTCTTATAGGCATTTCTCCTGTCTGTCATCCAAGTACATGTGCCCAGGGGTTCCAGCAGTAATGAGCACCTTGTTGGCCAATATTAATGCCTTCTTTGCTCATACCACAGCTACAACAAATGTTTCAGCCTCAGATCGATTTGCTGCCTCAAACTTCGGAGTAAGTCCAAAATGTGTTATAATGTTGTGCCGAAACCTGAACTGAGCTGTGATCCATTTATTTCTCTTTTCATGGAACTGTTAGCAGAGGAACTGACCCTTTGGCCCACAGTGTTGTGTCAAACTAATTAAACTTGCAATTAAACTAAAGTAATCCTTTCCACCTACGCACTGTCCATATCCTTCTATTCTCTGCACGCTCATGTGCCTATCTGAGAGCTTCTTAAATGTCCCTGCTTGTCTCCACCATCACCCCTGTCAACACATTTCAGTCACACACCACTCTTCATAAAACAAAACTGTTTCACATATCTCCTTTGAATTTATCCCTTGAACTTATCACCTTAAATGTGTGTCTTCTACTATTAAGCATTTCGATCCTGGGAAAACAGATACTGGCTATCCACTCTATCTATTCCTCTCATAATCTTATATACCTCTACCAGGTCTTATCTTCCACCCCTCCTGGTAAAACAAACCATTTGTTCAACTACTCCTTATAGAACCTGCCCTTTCGTCCAGGCAGTACCTTTAGTAAACTTCTTCAGTACCCTCTCCAAAGCTTCCACATGCTTCCTATAATGAGGCACCCAGAACTGAACAAAATACTCCAGATGCAGCCTAAATAGAATTTTATAAAGCTGTAACATGACTTCCTAAATCTGGAACTCAGTGCCTCTACTAATAATGTCAAACATGCTATATGCCATCTTTACCACCCTCCCAACTTGTGAGGCTAATTTCAGAGCACTTTATGTTGTTTCTTTACCCGTATCTGCAATTGATCTATATCCTGCTAAATCCTTTGGCATTTTTCTACAGCACCCACAACACCCCAAATCTTTGTATCATCTGCAAACTTACTAACCCACCCATCCACGTTTTCATCCATTTATAATACTACACAAACCATAAATGTTCCACTACAGATTCCCATGGAACACCGCTATACACTACATTATATACATTTTTGTAGTACACTAGCTTTTTCATTTTTCCTTATGACATAGGAAGAGGACATTTGGCCCATTGAGTCTAAACTGGTTGGTGGAACAGTATCAATCCCATTTGTCTATTTTCCCTCACATGCCCATCAACTTTCCCCCTCCCTCTTTGATTCACTTACTAGTCTCCTTTTCTGGGAGAAATCTATATTAGTAATCAAATCTACTAGCAAGCACATCATGGGCTAAGTGAAAAAAATGGAGCACCGAAGAGAAACCCAGACCCAAACCTTGCAAGAAAACCATTCAAACTCTAAGCAGACAGCACCAGAGGATAGGACTGAACCCAGTCCTTCGAGCTGTATGTCAACAAGTCCAACTGCTGCACCACTCAGCTGCTCTCTGTCTTGGGTGAAAATTGTCTTTCTGGAAATTGTTTAGATAGGTCTCAAATAAAATCAATATCTACTCCAGCTTCTGCTGATCCTTCATTCAGAGTTTGATAGTATGATTGCAATCACTTCGATGTCATTGGGCGCAGGAAATGACTGCTGGCTATAAACTAGTACCATCAATGTGGCTAAGTCTTTAGTCTATTTTTAAATGTTTATAATTTACTGAATTCATAGGAACTGCTTTTTATGCCATTAATTGCCTGCGCTGGCTCTTCAGGTCTTGCTGATCTGCCATATTTAATATTTAATGTCTGAGTTCAGTTTTAGAGTAGTACAACATTAAAGCAACACACATCAAAGTTGCTGGTGAATGCAGCAGGCCAGGCAGCATCTCTAGGAAGAGGTGCAGTCGACGTTTCAGGCCGAGACCCTTCATCAACATTAAAGCCTTGAGTTGTGGCACTTGACACACTACATTTTTAATTTGAAAGTAGCATCAGAGCAGGAAAAGGCCATTTAGCCTCTTGAGGGATTTACGTGGAGCCCTATGCAAAACAGATAAATAAATTTAAGATTGTCATCTCAATCTAAAGGTAGGTACTGTATTCTTGTGTGAGAAATGTACAGAGATGTGGATTAGTTACTTTCATACATGTTTAATTTCCTTATTTGAAATATTTATTATTTCATATTAAAGCTCAGAGACTGGTTTTGAGTTCTCGTGATTTAATTGAAAGCAATTGTGATGCTTTCAATTTTCATTCTTGTGCACACAAGTCTGAAGTAACACAAATTATGTAGCTAGTTTCACCATCAAACAAAACTGGTTTACTTCATTCAGTCAGAGAACTATAGCACAGAAAGTCCCTTCAGCCCATCGAATTAGTGGTGAACATTTACTCCGCTAATCCCATCAACCTGCTCCCAGGCCATACCTCTTCTATCTATGTCCTGGTAGATAGTGTACAGGATTGTCGAAGATTGCAGAGAGACATCGATAGGTTGCAGAAGTGGGCTGAGGAGTGGCAGATGGAGTTCAATCCAGAGAAGTGTGAGGTGGTACACTTTGGAAGGACAAACTCCAAGGCAGAGTACAAAGTAAATGGCAGGATACTTGGTAGTGTGGAGGAGCAGAGAGATCTGGGGGTACATGTCCACAGATCCCTGAAAGTTGCCTCACAGGTAGATAGGGTAGTTAAGAAAGCTTATGGGGTGTTAGCTTTCATAAGTCAAGGGATAGAGTTTAAGAGTCGCGAGGTAATGATGCAGCTCTATAAAACTCTGGTGAGGCCACACTTGGAGTACTGTGTCCAGTTCTGTTCGCCTCACTATAGGAAGGATGGGGAAGCATTGGAAGGGGTACAGAGGAGATTTACCAGAATGCTGCCTGGTTTAGAAAGTATGGATTATGATCAGAGATTAAGGGAGCTAGGGCTCTTTGGAGAGAAGGCAGATGAGAGGAGACATGATAGAGGTATACAAGATATTAAGAGGAATAAACAGAGTGGATAGCCAGTGCCTCTTCCCCAGGGCACCACTGCTCAATACAAGGGGACATTGCTTCAAGGTAAGGGGTGGGAAGTTCAAGGGGGATATTAGAGGAAGGTTTTTTACTCAGAGAGTGGTTGGTGCATGGAATGCACTGCCTGAGTCAGTGGTGGAGGCAGATACACTAGGGAAATTTAAGAGACTACTAGACAGGTATATGGAGGAATTTAAGATGGGGGCTTATATGGGAGGCAGGGTTTGAGGATCGGCACAACAATGTGGGCCGAAGGGCCTGTACTGCGCTGTACTATTCTATGTTCTGTGTCCTATGTTTTATGTTCTATGTTTATCTGATTCCTCTTAAGTTTGGAAATCATACCCACATCCATCACTTCCACTGGCACCTCTTTCCAGACTCTCATCACCCTCTGAGTGAATAGATTTCCCCACTTGTTCCCCTTAAACATTTTATCTTTCACCCTTAACTGATGACCTCTGGTTCTAGTCTCACCCAACCTCTGTGGAAAAAAAGCCTGCTTGCTTTTACCTTATTTATGCCTCTCATAATTTCATGTACTGTACCTCTATCAAACCTCCCCTCATTCTCCTAATCTCTAGAGGATGAAGTCCCAACCTTTTCAACCCTTCCCTGTAATGTTGACCCTCAAGTCCTGGCAACATCCTTGTTTTCTCTCCACTCTTTCAAACTTATTGATACCTTTCCTGTAGGTAACTGACCAGAACTGGACATAGTACTCTAAATTAGACATCACCAACATATTATACAACTTCAACATAACGTCTCAGCTCCGGTACTCAATAACACAGAGAAAGGTCTCACCCTGAAACATTGCCAATTTATTCATTTCCATAGAAGCTGTCTGACCTGTTGAGTTCCTTAGCATGTTCTTTGCCTCAATACTGTATTTTGATTTATAAAGGCCAATGAGCCAAAAATTCCTTTTATGACCCTAACCACCAGTGATACCACTTTTAGGGGATTATGGATCTGTATTCCCAAATCCCTCTGTCCTAATCCTCTTCTCAGTGCCCTATTGCTCATTGTGTAAATCCTACCCTGGTTTGTCCTCCCACACTATAACACCCCACTCTTGTCTGCATTAAATTTCATCTGCCATTTTTAGGCCATTTTTCCAGCTGATCTAGATTCTGCTGCAAATAGAGGAGGTTTAGGTGAAATCTGACAGAGGTATGCATAGATTTCAGAGGCATTGTTGGAACAGATAGTAAGAAACTTTTCCTCATGGCAGATGTATCTTAAGGCCATAGGACATTGGTTTAAGGTGAGGTATATGAGGTTTAGTGGTGGAACTGAAAGATGATTTGTTTTCCCAGTTTGGAATGCACTGCTCAGAAGGTGATGGGGGCATGTACGCTTGCAGTAGTTAGGAACCATCTGGATGAGCACTTGAATTGCTAAGGCACAATTAGCTACAGTTCTAATGCAGGTAAATGGGATCAGTGTAGACAAGGTTCTTTATAAATTTTTGATGTCCAAGGTTTATATGTGCCTGGCGAGACATCAGCGAATTGATTCTCTCTTGATAATACCTTCCATTAATAGTTCAGCAAAGATTGAATTGAAGGTTGCTTTTTGTACCATGCCTACTTGATTTTCCAAACTGCCTTAGCTTTACATTACTTGCATTCTGGAAGTTTACCTTCTTTCACACATCTCAATAGTCTTCAAGGTCCTGCAAAATATCTTTACCTTGTCAATCAGATTTATTTACTCCTACCAGTGAAACTATATTGTATTCAGAGGAGCCCAGTTCAACACAAACAGAAAGAGTTGTGAGAACCAGCCAGGATTTTAACTGCAAAATATACTAGAACCCTTTATTTAAGAAGTGCAGCAGAGATAAGCCAGGTAACTATGGTTTAGTATAAAGAATTATGTACATTTTCAAAGGCACCAGCTGATTGGAGATACTCAGGATGGCTTTATCTGCGGGGACACTCTGCCTTAGTAATTTGTTAAGGTTTTTGATGAGGTAGTGAAGAAGACTGTCATCGCTGGAGATTTTAACCAAGCATCGCTGGCCAGAGCTTACCCAAAGTTCTACCAACACATTGAGGTGAGCACACGGGGGAAGTATACTCAACCACTGCTACTCTCCCTTCCGCAATGCCTACAAAGCACTTCGCCGCCCTCTGGAAAGTGATATTCCTCCATTTTCCTCCTACCTGCCTACAGGCAGAAATTGTAGCACAAAGCAGCCACAGTGAAAATTATCCATTGCTTGTCCAACCAATCAGGCTCAATGTTACAAGATTGCTTTGATAACGTCACCTGGGAGGTATTTCAAGCTGAGAGCATCTCCAAATACATGAAGGTGGTCACAATCTTCAAAGTGCAATGAAGACATTGTTCCTGTCTGGGTCTAACCAAACCAGAAGCCGTGGATGAATAGTTCAGTACTGTTGCTCTCAGTGCAAGGGATAAAGCCTTCACTTCCATAGACCAGCAAGAACTCAAGAGATGCCACCATGATTTACATAGAGCCATCAAAGTGGCAAAATGGCATCACAAGAACAAAGCCCAGTCACGACTCTGCGACAATGACACACACAGCATATAGCAAGGACTGCACACCATCGTGGACTTCAAGAGGAAATGCAGCAATACAGCCAATGTTGCCTCCTCACTCCCAGACAAGCTGAATGTTTTTTTATGCTCAGTTCGAGGTTGATAGGACTGAACCCCAAAGAGAGCCGCCTTGGTCATCTCCAAGGTTGAGGTACATAGAACATTTCAGTGTGTCAACGGCCACAAGACAGCGGGGCCAGATGGCATCCCAGGGTGTGCCCTCAAAGTGTGCTGGACAGCTGGCTGGTGTGTTTACAGACATTTTTAATCTCTCTTTCTCCTAAAGTGTAGTGCCCTCCTGTTTTGAATCGTCCACCATTGTCCCTGTACCTAAGAAAACCAAGGTAGCATGCCTGAACGATTAGTGCCCTATCGCAATCACCTCAATTATAAGCAAGTGCTTTGAGAAGCTGGTTAAAGACTATATCTGCAACATGCTACCACCCACACTGGACTCCCTACAATTCACCTACCAACAGCACTGCACACTGTCCTCACTCACCTGGAGAAGAGGGATGCATACATTAGTATACTATTCCTGGACTACAGTTCAGTATTCAACACCACAATTCCCTCCAAACTTGACAGGAAGCTCAGAGACCTCAGCCTGCATCCCACCTTGTGCAGCTGGATCCTAGACTTCCTATCAGATTACCGACAGGTGATAAGGATGGGCTCCCTCACCTCTTCCCTCTGACCCTCAACACTGGTGCCCCCCAGTAGAGGATGTGTCCTGAATCCCATCCTCTACTCCCTTTACACCCATGACTGTACTGCCACACACAGGTCCAATCTGCTGATCAAATTCACAGATGACACTACTTTGATCGGCCTTATTTCTAGCGGTAATGAGACAGCCTACAGAGGAGAGGTTAACACCCTGACACAGCCTCTCCTTCTATTATCAAAAAAACAAAAGAGCTGATCGTGGATTACAGGAGGAACAGAGACAGGATCAATATCAATGGGTCAGCAGTTGAGAGGCTGAGTAGTTTCAAGTTCCTCAGTATACACATCACTGATGATCTCACCTGGACTGTACACACCAGCTGAGTGGCAAAAAAAAGCACAACAGCATCTTTTCCACCTCATCAGACTGAAGAAGTTTGGCATTGGCCCCCAAATCCTCAAGACCTTCTACAGGGGCACCATTGAGAGCAAACTGACTGGCTGTATCACCGCCTGGTACAGGAACTGCATCAACCTTGATCGCTGGGCACTGCAGAGAGTGGTATGGACAGCCCAGCGCATCTGTGGATGTGAACTTTCCTCCGTTGTGGACATTTATAGCAGCGGGTACAGAAACAAGGCCTGAAAGATAATTGAGGACACTAGTCACCCAGGCATAAACTGTTTCAGCTGCTTCTGTCTGGCAAATGCTACTGCAACATTAAAGCCAGGACCAACAGGCAATGGGACAGCTTCTTTCTACAAACCATTAGAGTTTTAAATTCACATGGCTGTACATTGCAACGGAACCATATCGCAAAGATTTTGACTCCCTCACGTTGTGGGATGTATGTAAGATTTAAGTAAATTCTAATTCTAATTCTGATTCTAAATACAGTATATATGAAGGCTTGGAGTCTACAGCTGCCTGCAGCAAAGACTTCCACAGATTCAGCACTCTCTGACTAAAGAAATTCCTCCTCCACTCTAAAAGGACACCCCTCTATTTTGGCGCTGTGTCCTCTGGTTCCACCATAGGAAACATCCTCTCCACATTCAGTCTATTAAGGTCTTTCACCATTTAATATGCTTCAATGAGGTCACCCCTTATTCTTCTGAGTTCTAGTGAATACAGGCCCACAGCCATCAGACAGTCTTCATATGACAAGCCATTTATCCTGGAATCATTTTTGTGAACTTCCTTTGAACCCTTTCCAGTTTCAGCACATCCTTTCTGAGATAAGGGACCCAAGCCTGCTCATAATTCTCCAAATGACGCCTCACTAGTGCTTTATAAAGTTTCAATATTACATCCTTGCTTTTATATTCTAGTCCTCTTGAAGTGGATGCTAACATTTCATTTACCTTCCTTACCACAGACTCAACCTGCAAATTAATCTTAGGTAGTCCTGCACAAGGACTCCCAAGTCACTTTGCATCTCAGTTTTTTCGTATGTTCTCTCCAGTTAGAAAATAGTCAACCCTTTCATTTGTTCTCCCAACGTGCATGACCATACACTGTATTCCTGATACATTTCCGGACACTATTCCATCTGCCATTTCTTTGCCCATTCTCTTAATCTATCTAAGGCCTTCTGTAGCCTCTCTACTTCCTCAAAACTACCTTCCCCGCTACCTATCTTCATATCATCTGCAAACTTTGCAACAAAGCCATCAACTGCATCATCCAAATCATTGACATATGACATAAAAAGAATCGGTCCCAATACAGACATCTGTGGAACACCACTAGTCACTGGCAGCTAACCAGAAAAGGCTCCATTTATTCCCACTCTTTCCCTCCTGGCAATTAGACACTGCTTTATCCATGCTAGAATCTTACCTGTAAAACCATGGGCTCATAGCTTGTGTGGCACCTTGTCAAAGGCCTTCTGAAAATCCAAGTACACAACATCAACCAATTTTCTTTTGTCTATCCTGCTTGTTACTTCTTCAAAGAATTCCAACAAATTTCCAACACATGCCCTCAAGTCCAAACAGAAATCTAGTAAATTTCCTCAGCACTCTCTCTAATGCTTCTGCATCCTTCCTATAATTAGGCAACTGGAACTGAACACTGCATTCTAGTTTGTAAGTGTAGTCCAACCAGAGTTTTACACCATGCACCCTTTTAAGAACCCTATCAACTTCTGCAGCAACTATGCATGTGGGCACCAAGATCCCTCTGTTCCTTCACACTGTCAAGATTTCTGCCATTAAGCCTGCATTCTGCCTTCATAATTGACCTTCCAAAATGAATTACTTCACATTTTTCTCAGTTGAGCTCCTTCCTCTGCATCCTGACAATGTCCCATTGCAACCAACAACAACCCACCATGCTATCCAGAGTTCCACCATCCTTCATACCATCCGCAAACTTATTGACCAACCCTTCTCCTTCCAAAACCAAGACATTTATATTAAAAAAAGTCACAAGCAGCCCGGGTCCCAGAACTGACACAGGTTGTTGGAGGAGCTCAGCAGGTCAGGCAGCCTCTGTAGAAAGGAATAAGGTGTGAGTATTTTAGCCCGAGACCCTTCAGCATTTTGTGTGCATTACATTGGATCTCTGGCATCTTCAAAATCTCTTGTGTCCCAAAATAGGTCCCTACGGAACACCAGTGGTCACTGACCTCCAGGCTTAATATGTTCCATCTACTACCACCTTCTTCCTTCTATCAGCAAGCCAATTCTGTATCCACACATGTATAGTTCCCTGGATTCCATGTTGCTAACTTTCTGAATGAGTCTCCCTTAGTGAACCTTATCAAACGCCTTACTAAAATGTACATTCACTCCATCCACTGCTCTACCTTCATTAATATGCTTTATCGTATCATCAAAAATGCTATCAGGTTCATGAGGCATGATCTGCCCCTCAAAAAGACCTGCTTACTATTCCTATCTTTTTCCAAATGCTCATCAGTTCTGTCTCTAAGACAGAATAATTTGCCCACCAGTTAAGTAGGACTCACTGGTCCATAATTTCCTTGGTTATAAGATCATAAGTCCAAAACACATAGGAGTAGAATTAGGCCATTCAGCCCATCAAGTCTGCTCTGCCATTCCGTCATTGTTGATTCCGGATCCCACTTAACCCCATATATCTGCCTTTTCACCATATCCTTTGATGCCCTGATGAAACAGAAAACTATCAACTTCACCTTTAAATATAACCATGAACTTGGCCTCCATCATAGTCTGTGGCAGAGCATTCCACAGATTCACTAATCTTAGGCCAAAAAAATTCCTCCTTGCCTCTGTTCTAAAAGGTCAACCCTCAATTTTGAGGCTGTACCCTCTAGTTCTGGATACCCCACCATAGGAAACATTCTCTCCACATCCACCCTATCTAGTCCTCTCAACATTCGGTAGGTTTCAATGAGATCCCTCTCACATTCTTCTAAATTCCAGCGAGTGCAGGCCCAAAGCTGCCCAATGCTTCTTATATGTTAGCCTCTTCATTCCCGGAATCATCCTCGTGAACCTCCTCTGGACTCTCTCCAATGACAACGCATCCTCTCTGAGACACGGGGCCCAAAGGTCCTGGTGGGGGTCTACACTGCCAGCAGGGCTGCTGGGGGGTTCTGGTGCACCTTCCAGAGGAGGCCCTGTTTGTGTGAGACAAGAGACAGAGCACCCAGAGTGTCACTCCCTTCCTTCAGCCTCGCTGGGTTAGGGGTGGCCAAGCGCCAAGTTACTATATGAGGAACATTTGGCAGCTCTTGGGCTGTATTCCCTTGAGTTCAGGAGAATGAGGGGGGATCTCATAGAAACATTTTGAATGTTATAAGGCCTGAACAGATTAGATATGTCAAAGTTATTTCCCATGGTAGGGGAATCCAGGACAAGAGGAAACAACTTCAGGATTTTGAACAGAGATGCAGAGAAATTACTTTTGTTAGAGGGTGGTAAATCTGTGGAATTTGTTGCCACAAGCAGCTGTGGAGGCCAAGTCATTGGGTGTACTTAAGGTAGAGATAGACAGGTTCTTGATTAGCCAGGGCATCAAAGGGTATGGAGTGAATGCAGGGGAGTGGGGATGACTGGAAGAATTGGATCAGCCCACGATTGAATGGTGGGTCAGACTCGATGGGCCGAATAGCCTACTTCTGCTTCTATATCTTATGGTCTTATGATGCCAGCTAGTCCCGGTGCAGCACGGCTACCTTCCGCCGCTCAGGCAACCACACCTTATATGCCACATCGGAGATGTGGTCAAGCACTTCTCCCAGCTCCTTCCAGTGGCTTCTTCTGGGAGGGGTAATAAACCCATACTGGGGTACCACCATGTACTGCTGTATTTGTGCCCTAGACTGGCGGCCTGGCCCCTTCTGCGATGTGCAAGTATTGCAGCAGTGCATGAACCGCTCCACGTTCTGACTGTACCCAGGCCAGTAGAAGTTTTCATGCAGCCTGCCCAATGTCTTTGCAGCTCCAAGATGGCCAGCCCCCAGCAGCCTGTGCACCGACTGCAGCACCATGGTGTGGAGCCCCCGGGGGACCCCCAGCTGCAAGATATTTCTGTCACCATCAGACACCTGCCACCGCCTGAACAGCATCCTGTCGAGGTCCTCCGGCATTCCCCACTGAGAGTATAGGTCTCTTGAGCCAGGGTGGAGACCTCTGCCCACTTCGGCTGTCATTTCACACTCAGCCATTCACTTACCTGAGCCAGCACAGGACTGCTCATTTGTTCACTGCGCAGCTGCTCGTAATCCATAGCGGGGAGGTCGCTGGCTGTCACCGTCACTTGACCCTGGTTCAGCTGTGTTGCATTGCGCCCCTCCATGGTGTGCTGCACTGCCGCGGGCCGCTGTGCGACCGACCGGTAGTGGTGGTTCTCGGCTAGTTTGCCCTCATGTTTCATCTTTTCCCTTCTTATAGCTTTTTTAGTTGCCTTTTATTGGATTTTAAAAACTTCCCAATCATCCAACTTCCCACTCACTTTTGCTCCCTTAAATACCATTTTCTTGGCAGTTACACAGTCTTTAACTTCCCTTGTCAGCCACAGTTGCCTCCCACTGCCATTTGAGAACAACTTCTTCTGTGGAACATATCTATCCTGCGCCTTGTGAACTATTCCCAGAAGCATCAACCATTTCTGCTCTGCCGTCATCCCTGCTAGTATCCCACTTGAATCCACCTAGGCAAGCTCCTCTCTCCTGCCTCTGTAATTCCCTTTATTTCTTTGTGATACTGATACATGAGATTTATGCTCCTCCTTCTCAAACTGCAGTACCATTCAATCATATTATGATCACTGTCTCCTAAGAGTTCCTAAGCTCCCAAATAAGATCTGGTTTATTACACCTAATCTAAGATAGCCTTTCTCCCAGTAGGCTCAAGCGCAAGCTTCCCTAAAAGACATCTCATAGGAATTCATCAAATTCCCTCTCTTGTGATCCAGCACCAACATAATTTTCCCAATCCACTTCCATATTGAAGTCCCCCCTTACAATTGCAAGATTACCCTTATTACGTGCCTTTTGGAGCTCCCCTTGCAATCTCAACCCCACATCTAGGCTACTACTTGAAGGCCTATATATGATTCCCATAATGGTTTTTTCATCCTTGTAGTTTCTTAACTCTACCCACAAAGATTCCTCTAACCCTATGTCTCCCCTTTCTAAGGATGAAATTCCACCTCTTACAAACAGAGACACACCACCACCTTTGAAACAAAGTATATCCTTTGATGTTAAGCTCCAAGCTATGACCCTCTTTCAGCCACGACTCAGTGATGCCCATAGCGTCATACCGACCAATCTCTAATTGCGCCACAAGTTCTTCCACCTTATTCTGAAGGCTACACACATTTAAATACAGCACCTTCCATCCTGCATTCTTCATCTTTTGAGTTTTGCATCTGTGGTACAATTTAACTCTTTGCTCTGTCTGCATTTGTACCCATTCATTAGCTTGTTCTTCCTTACGTTCATGTTATATCCATCATCTATCTCCTTGTAAACCCTCTGGCTCATCCTCTGCTCTATCATACTGGTTCCCACCCCCCTGCCATATTAGTTTAAAGCACTCACAACAGCTCTAGTAAACCTGCCCAGAAGAATATTGGTACCCTTCAGATTCAAGTGCAACCCGTCCCTTTTGCACAGGTCACACCTGCCTCAGAAGAGGTTCTAATGATTCAGAAATCTGAATCCCTGCACCCTGCTCCAATTCTTCAGGCATGCATTTATCTGCTACCTCACTCTATTCCTATCCTCACTGTCACGTGACACAGGCAGCAATCCCAAGATTACTACCCTTGAGGTCCCACTTCTCAGCTTCCTTCCTAACTAACTGTATTTTGTTTCAGGACTTCCTTCCTTTTTCTGCCTATATCCTTCATACCAATATGTACCACAACTTCTGGCTGCTCATCCTCCCTTTTCAGGGTATTATGGGAGCATCCTCTGGCACCTTGGAGACAAACTACCATCAGTGCTTCTTTTTAGTATCCACAGAATTGCCTATTTGTCCCCCTAACTTTCAGGTCCCCCTATTACTGCTACCATCCTCTTCAGTTCCCTACTTTTCTGAGCCACAGGCCAGACTCAGGTCCAGAGGCACGGCCACTGTTGCTTCCCCCAGGTAGGTTGTCCCCTCTAACAGTACTCAAAATGGAGTACTTAGTTTTGAGGGGGACAGCCATAGGGATGCTCTTCACTATATGAAGTTCTTCCTGTAGCTCCCGTCGGGAGGCTGGTAGTCTCCTGGATAACCCACGTCTGACGCCCAGAACAGAACACTGACCCTGAAGACGTACTCCCTATTCTCTCAAGAGTTAAATAAGGAAAAAGGACTGAACTTAGCTGCTTACCTTGCTGCCGCCTATTTTTGCCAAATCCTTGCTCCCTACGTGAACAAATGAGTAACATTTGCCGCCCTCCAATCATCTGGTATTACTCCTGCATTCAGCGAGGATCACTGCCAAAGATGCAGCAATTTCTTTGCTTGTAATAACTGTATTCCTGTAATAACTTGGAATATATCCCTTCTGCCCAGGGAGATTTATCTATCCCAATGTTTTTCAAAAGTTCCAGCACAACCCCTTTCTTTGCATGAGTTGACATGCTCAGGCATATCAGATAGAAAGTTTGGCAGAGAGTTGGCAGATGGAATTTACTTTTGACAAATGTGAGGACGTCAAATAGGGATATGATATCTACAGTAAATAATATGGCACTAAGGAATGTTGATGAACAGGGAGAATTTGGGATTTAAAATCCATTGTTGCCTGGAAATAGCAACATAGTGAAGAACGCATATGACATGCTTGTCTTCATCGGCTAGGACATAGAATATACAAGTTAGTACATAGTAATGCAACTTTACAATACAATCATTAGGCCACAATAATGGAGTATTGTTGCAATAGAGAGAGTGCAGAGGAGATTCACCGCTGTTGCCTGGATTGGAGGACTTCAGTTCTGAGGAGAGAATGGTTTGTTTTACCTGGTGAAGGCTGAGTGGTGACCTGATAGAAGTAAATAAAGTTATGACAGACACAGATTGTAAGACAATTTTTCACGTATTAGGGAAGGAAGGAGTTTTAGAGGGAATCTGACAGGTAAGTTTTTATTACACCAGGTGTAGTTGATATTTCAACTGAACAGTTAGTGGAGATGATGAAATGAGATTTAGCTGGTAAGTTATAAGGGCATTTAAACAGTCACTTAAATAGGTAAGGGCATGGAGGATATGGCCTAATATGGGTAAATAGGATTATAGCTGATGAACTAAAAGGTGGGTTTAAAGGCCTGCTCTATGCTTTTCAACTTTATGGATCTATTAGGTTTCATTCACCTTTAAAGTACTTTTTTTTTGTCATTCTGAGGCTGAATTTCTGTTGCAGTGAAAGCATTTGGCTGCTGCTTCTGACTTGCAGTCTACGTGAGGGTTGTCTGAGTGCAAACAGCCCACTGCACTCCAACCACAGCTCTCACAGCTGGTGAGGAATCCTCCCCAGGCCCAACAGCTGTCAAAGCATCAGTCTCGCTGACTAAAAAAGATTTAGCCTTAAGACCTGATTGAAAATTTAAAAATAAAAAAAAATGCTGTAATATTTGTAACATTTAAAATACTAAAATTCTTCTTTGTTTTGCTAAAATAAAATTAAAACATTGATAGTAAGTATTTTCTAAAAAGTAGCTCCATTTCCTCCTGACAGCAAATGTCTTCCATCCATCTGGCAAAAGACTGCTGTAAGTTCTCTCTGGCCTGGGCTCAGTGAACAAACTTTCTCTCTAAGACCCAAGAAGCTTCAAAAGTTCCTACTGTCCCACATTGGTGCAACAAAGGGGCAGAAGCAGCAACCACCAACTCAGAGCCACAGCAATGCTAGAGGCAGATGATTCAAACTCATGCATATGCTAGTACAAACAGCGCTGGCATCACAATGAAAAATAGAGTCAAAAATGTAATGTAGAACATAGAAGCAGTCCCTTTATTAGTGCTTACCATCATTCCTAATTATTCTAATCCCACTTGTTTGCATTAATTCCATATCCTCCTATGCACTGTGCATTTAAGTATCTGTACAGATAGCTCTTAACTGTTGTTACTGTTCCTGTCTCCACCACCATGTCTGGCAGCTTGTTCCATATACCACCTCTGTGTGAAATGTTTACTCCTCAGGTCCTTTTAAACCTCCTCCTTCTCACTTAAACCTATGCCTTCTAGTATATTTCTCTACCAAGACTAACACTCTGACCACCTATCCTATCAGTGCTTCTCATAATTTTATACATCTCTCAGCTTCCTTCACTCTGGTAAAACAGTCCCTAGCTATCCAATTTCTCCTTGTAACTCAAGCAAAATCTTTTCTGAACTCACTCTAGCTTAATCTTACTTTGTGTAGAGTAGTGACTGGAACTGCACACAATATGTAGGTGCTATCTAATCAACATTTTGGAGAATTTTAACATGATGTCCCAACCTTTGTACTAAACACCTCACCAATGAGGTCAAGCAGACCATATGCCTTTTTCACAAACCTGTCTACCACTGTCCAGGAACTATGTCATTGTATCCCTAGGTCTCTCTGTTTCAACAACACTCACCAAAGCACTGCCATTAGTGTGTTTAACTTCCCAAGATACATCACTTGACTTCAATATATTCTGCCATTTCTTGACTCACCCTGGATTCCATGTGGGACCTGGTCAAAGGGTTTGCTAAAGACCCATCTAGATGGCCTCATTGCCTCATCAGTTCTCTTGGTCACTTCTTCAAAAATCTGTATCAAACTTGTGAGACATAATTTCCCAAGCACAAAGCCATATCCTCTTGTCTTTCCAAATGCAAATAAATCCTATCCCTCAGAATCCTCTTCTGTTACTTTCTCACTACAACCATACTGGCCTGGAGCTCTCTGGTGTGTCTCTGTTTCCCTTCTTGAATAAGAGCAATTGCTTATTCCCCTGAACTCATTAGCTTCCACCTCTTTCTCTGTGGAAATAGAGAGAAACATTTATTTAATATCTTGCCCACATCCCTTGGCTCCATAAGTACTCCATGCTGATGCTCAGGGGACCTACTGTTTCCCTTTAATATACACACATAATTTTCTAAGATTTTCCTTTATTTTATCTCATCACCCGCTCTGGCCCTCCTAATTTCCTTCTTAAGTGTACTCCCACATCTTTTGCACTCCTCATGGGGCTCAGCTGATCCCAGATGCTGATATCTAATAGATGTCTCCTTTTTCCTCAATAACCCTCATAAACCAAGGTCTCTTAATTCTGCCAGCCTTGTTCTTCACTGCAGCAGGAACATCCTGGCCCAGAACTCCTCCTGGCTCACTTTTAAATCTTTCTCACCTGTTTAACTGGCACTTCCCAGTGGGTGCGGCATGCTTGTATAGTGGTTCGCATAACACTATTACAGCACCAGCAACATTGGTTTAATTCCGGTTGCCGTCTGTAAGGAGTTTGTACTGTACATTCTCCCCATGACCACTAGGTGCTCCAGTTTCCTCCCACATTCTAGCAGGTCAATCGTTTACATGGGTATACTTAGGCGGTGCAGACTCATTGGATGCAAGGGCCTGTTACTGTGTCATATCTCTGGATTTTTAAAAAATTAAATTACTTAAATTTCTCTTTACTTACTAACAGCCTTTTTAGAAATTAGCCTTACCCTTATTTAGAATATTAAATTGCTTATTCCAATCATTTTCTGTGACTCTTGTATGAAATTTGGCAAAATTAGCTCAGAGGTTGGAAGCAGTCGATGGTGGTTGAAGTGAGATTCTCAGAATGGAGGGTGTGACTCGTATTTGATAATGTCGGCTCATTCAGAAAGACAGTAAGCATAGGATCCAGGGTAACTTGGCTGTGTGGATACAGAATTGGCTACCCACAGATGGAGTCTATTTTGCCTGGAGGTCAGTGTCAAGTGATGTTCCACAGGGATCTGTTCTGGTATCTCTGCTCTTTGTGATTCTTATAAATGACTTAGATGAGAAAGTGCAAACAACAGGAATTCTGCAGATGCTGGAAATTCAAGCAACACACATAAAAGTTGCTGGTGAACGCAGCAGGCCAGGCAGCATCTCTAGGAAGAGGTGCAGTCGACGTTTCAGGCCGAGACCCTTCATCAGGACTAACTGAAGGAAGAGTGAGTAAGGGATTTGAAAGTTGGAGGGGGAGGGGGAGATCCAAAAAGTGGATGGTTAGGTTAGTCAGTTTGCAGATGACATGAAGGTTGGTGGAGTTGTAAATAATGTAAAAGGTTATCATAGGTTAAAACAGGATATTGACAGGATGCAGAGCTGGGCTGAGAATTGGTAGATGGAGTTCAAACCAGGGAAGTGTGAAGTGATTCATTTGGAAGGTTGAATTTGATGGCAAGGTTAATGGCATGATTTTTCACAATGTGGAGGAACTGAGGGATCTTGCACTCCATGTGGACCTTTTCAGAATGGCAGGCAGTGACTAGTGGGGTACCGCAAGGCTCAGTGCTAGGACTCCAGTTGTTTACAATATATATTAATGACTTATATTGGGGAATTAAATGCAGCACCTCCAAGTTTGCAGATGACACAAAGCTGGGTGGCAGTGAGGAGGATACTAAGAGGATGCAGGATGACTTGGATAGGTTAGGTGAGTGGGCAAGGTCATAGCAGATGCAATTTAATGTGGATAAATGTGAGGTTTCCACTTTGGTAGCAAGAACAGGAAAACAGATTATTATCTGAATGGTGGCCGATTAGGAAAAGGGGAGGTGCAACGAGACCTGGGTGTCATTGTATACCAGTCATTGAAAGTGGGCATGAAGGTAGAGCAGGCGGTGAAAAAGGCGAATGGTATGCTGGCATTCATAGCAAGAGGATTCGAGTACAGGAGCAGGGAGGTACTATTGCAGTTGTATAAGGCCTTGGTGAGACCACACCTGGAGTACTGTGTGCAGTTTTGGTCTGAGAAAAGACATTCTTGCCAAAGAGGGAGTACAAAGAAGGTTCACCAGTTTGATTCCTGGGATGGCAGGACTTTCATATGATGAAAGACTGGATTGACTAGGCTTATACTCGCTGGGATTTAGAAGATTGAGGGGGGGATCTTATTGAAACGTATAAAATTCTAAAGGGATTGGACAGGTTAGATGCAGGAAGATTGTTCCTGATGTTGGGGAAGTCCAGAACGAGGGGTCACAGTTTAAGGATAAAGGGGAAGCCTTTTAAGACCAAGATGAGGAAAAACTTCTTCACACAGAGAGTGGTGAATCTGTGGAATTCTCTGCCACAGGAAACAGTTGAGGCCAGTTCACTGGCTATATTTAAGAGGGAGCTGGATATGGCCCTTGTGGCTAAGGGGGTCGGGGGTATGGAGAGAAGGCAGGTACAGGGTTCTGAGTTGGATGATCAGCCATGATCATACTGAATGGCGGTGCAGGTTCGAAGGGCTAAATGGCCTACTCCTGCACCTATTTTCTATGTTTCTATATGCATTGATCTTTCAAAGTTGCCACGTAAGTTGACAGGGTGATTAAGGTGTATGGTGTACTGGCCTCCGTTGGTCAGGATTGAATTCAAGAGTTGCAAGGTAATGTGGCAGCTCTATAAAATCCCTAGTTAGAACACACTAGGAATGTTGTGTACAGTTCTGGTCACTTCATAATAGGATGGATGTAGAAGCAATAGATGGGGTGCAGAGGGAATTTACCGGAATACTGCCTGGATTAGAAAATTATAGTGAGTGTGTGGAACGGGTCGCCGGCGGTGGTGGTGGAGGCAGATATGATAGGATCTTTTAAGAAACTTCTGGATAGGTACATGGAACATAGAAAAATAGAGGGCTATAGTAACCCTAGGTAATTTCTAAGGTAAGGACATGTTTGGCACAGCTTTGTGGGCCGAAGGGCCTGTATTCTGTTGTAGCGCTCTATGTTCCAAGTTAAGGTTCTGCCATCCCTGGCATGTTGAGTTTTTGAAGATGGAAACATGGCCCTTCACAGGTGCTGGGTCTGCAGTGTGTGCATGGCATGAGATGTGAATGGAATGAAATAAGGAAGCATCTGTTTATTATTTCTTTCTGCACTTAGTCTGGTATTTTGAGTTGATGTAGCATAATCGATACACAATATCTGAGTAAGTATTGGCTTACAGGGTTCAAGATACAAGTTTCAAGATTGTTTAATGTAATTTCTAGTAGAGAAGTATAAAGGAGAATGAAATAATTGTTACTTTGGATCTGATACAGCCCATAAAACAACACAATAAGGTAAACAACACAATGATAAAAACACAATAAATATAAATACACAAGATAACATATACATAGTTTGACTGTATGTACATAGGCCCTATCCTAGGCCCTATCTCTGTATATAAGGGGACTCTGACAGGAAATGTTAAAGTAGTAGAAAATGTGAGGGAGGGGGTGTTAATGCGTGGAGGTGTTGATCAGCCTCACTGCTTGCAGAAAGTAACTGCTTCTGAGGCTGGTGATACTGGCATGGTTGCTATGTAGCTTCATCTCTGATGGGAGTGGGACAAACAGTTCATGAGCAGGGTAGTTCAGATCCTTCATGATGGTGCTGCCCTATGTCCTTGATGGGGAGTTATGTATGTCGTTGATGGTGAGTAGTCTGGTACCGGTCATACAGTGAACAGTTTTGAGTACCCATTGTAGAGCTTTCCTGTACACCACATACAGTGCAGTGATGCAGCTTGTTAGGATTGCTCTCTTCTGTCCATCTGTAGAATGCCGTGAATTTGATGTTCATCGTCCACCTCTCTTCAGCCTCCTTGGAAAGTAGAAGCATCGGTGAACTTTCTTATTCAAGCAGGATGTGTTCCGGGATACGAGAGTTTGTGCAAGACGTGCACTTTCAAGAGTTTGAAAGTGCTCATTGCTCTTCTACCACCTCTCACATTCATTTTTCATATTTTTAAAGTAATTTTCTGATTATTAAGCCTCAGTTTAAGTTGTAAGACTATCTACAGTTGTTAAATATTATGAATTATTTTGAATAACGAACTGAGGAAAGCAATTACTACCAGATATATCAGACCTGTTTTGCAGGAGTAAAGAAAGCAGTCAGTACTAACTGCAACTATTAACACCTGGTTGGATAGTGAGTCATAGCCTTGCAAGTTCTATGGAGCCAGAGAACGGTGGGGCAGTGGGTTTGGGGGTGTGGGGGCAACTAGTCCTTGCCTTTGCTGGAAGAAATGTCACCAAATGGTAGACTGGATGTGTCAGTCATGTGAGTCAACCATTCCAAAAGTGGGGAAAAGGTCAATGGATTTCTCTTGTTAAGAATTTCAGAGATTCAACTGGCTCCACTGGACTGTCCTCAGGGTATTACAATGCCCAAAGGACCTTCCATTGGGAAGGACCAGTCATATAACAATGATATTGACACATGGGCAATGTGGATGTAACAGAGTCAACTGCCTGGCCCACTGCAGCTAATCGAATCATGATGTCACTTCATCGCTATAGCCACACAGGTTAGTTGTATATTAACTCCATTTGCTGATGCGCCTATCATAATACTTTAAATGAATGTCACTCATGTATTGCAATGTTAAATTTATCTGAACTTACTATTAAGAAACAACAGATTTGGCATAAAATATTTCCCAAAAAATGTGAAACAAAATGAGGCTTTTTTTTTAAACGTCTGCTGCCCTAAATGAAGTGCCTCAGTCCCATCCAATCACTGACTTTTCATCAACTGAATGGAAACAAAGAAAGCAAAAGCCAAGTAATGATGTGTATGGTGGGTTTTGTTATAATATCCAAACACCTACTGTAAAAGCAAATGGTAGAATTCTTCCATACAGACCTGTGTGTGCCTTGACCCAAAAGGTCAACTGTACATTTCCTTCCACAGACACTGTCTAACCTGCTGAGCTGCTCCAGCACTTTGTCAGCTGGTGGCTTTCTCTGCCACACAAAGCTCATTACATCCCTCAAATTTATGAAGTTTCATAGTTTTTGGGGAATCAATTAAGAGTTAAACTGAATTATGAGTTCATGAACAATGGCCAATTCATATTATCTTCAGATTACCTGTAGCATTTCAATATGTTTTTAATAAATTCCACACATTGCTGTTCATCATGATGCTATGACCTCACACTGGGTGTTTGGAGGGCAACTACAATTCTGCTGATTTTATCAACAGTCATCAATCTTTGGTTAGAGAGATTTACTTAACTTCAAAACAAATTCTTATTCCTTACAGGTATTAGCCAACATAAAATGGCGTAGAATGCTAAAACATGAGGCACTCACTAAATATATTACAGCAAGGGAAACGTCAGCTGGACAACTAAAAGTCACTCGTTTTTCTCACCTATGTACAAAAACTTGTGTTTTATTTGTTTTGCAGAGAGAAAAATTTATAAAACTCTTGGATCAGTTGCACAATTCTCTGAGAATTGACCTATCTAAATATAGGGTAAGTGTGGAGAAAATGAAAAATGATCTGTTCCAAAACTGGTTACACGTTACTGAGTAAGATTTTTTTAAATCATAGTTCCAGTTTCTTCACATCCTAGGGATTTCTCCTCCTCCTTGTTTTATATCCAACTCTATGTATATGCATATGTATATGTATATACATACAATATATATTTGTCTGGTTGTGTTTTTAACAATGTTCTATATGTGTTTGTATATGTGAGGACTGGGCCTCAAAGCTACGATTCACCTAGCGGGAGTCAGGTATCAGGCTCAGGACTGGGCCTCAAAGCCACGGATTCACCTAGCGGGAGTCAGGTATCAGGGTGAGGACTGGGCTTCAAAGCCAAGGTGTCGCCTTGCGGGAATCAGGTATCAGGCTCAGGACTGGGTCTCAAAGCCACGGATTCACTTGGTGGGAGTCACGTATCAGGGTAAGGACTGGGCCTCAAAACTACAGATTCACCTAGCAGGAGTCAGGTAGCAGGGTAAGGACTGGGCCTCAAAGCCACGGATTCACTTGGCGGGAGTCAGGTAGCAGGGTAAGGACTGGGCCTCAAAGTCATGGATTCACCTAGCGGGAGTCAGGTATTGGGGTGAGAACTGGGCCTCAAAGCCAAGGTGTCACCTAGCTAGTGTCGGGGGCCAGTTGACAGATGGTATCGGTGGGCAGGGCTTCGTGAGGGGAGTGAGAGGGGAGGTGGGTGTCTCAGGACCCTTATTATATGATTGTGATCTTCTGTGTGTGACTGTTTGTAATGTGTCTTTGCACCTTGACACTGTTTTGTTTGGCTGTATTCATGAGCTTTCATATATGGTTAAATGACAATTAAACTTGAATTAAGTTGTGTGTTACTGGTTAGAGAAGTCACAGAGCTATCAGTTTCTGCACTAAGACTACACAGGCTTGTCTAGACAACTCAGAAATGTTGGCCATTTATTTGCATCTCATGCTTTCAGCAGAAGTTTTGAGTCAGTTCATAAGGAAGGAGTGCTGTGGAAGATCTGTTACTGAGCGTTGCTGCCTTCTTGTGCTTCTGTTCTTGACTTTTGGGTAGACATAGGAAAGTCTCACCTGGGTGTAGGTGAATATCCTGAGCTAGGACTGAAAATGCGGATTAGGATCAAACCAAGGCCAGGGGTCAGGAACATGGGCAGATGAGAGGCTGGAGTAAGGAACAGGTACCCTGCTAGCCTGATGAGTTTGAGATTAGAGTGCAGTCGGGAACAAGAATGGGAGGTTGGGTGAGCAGGGTGAAAGGAAACCACCATTCCTGTGTTTGAGCCTGTTCATGTGTGTCACTGTGTGTGTGTGCACGCACATATGACAAATAGGTGTGCACATGCCAGTTGTATATATGAGCATTGATTGTCATTTGGCAAAGTTTGATCTCTCCAGAATAATCCTGAGTCCGATGAAATAGATGGTGGGGCAGGTACAGGGAGGGGTGCGGGCAACATTGAGGATGCAGGGAGTTGGCAGAAGGACTTAGACAAATTAGGGGAATGGACAAAGAATTTGCAAATGGACTATAGTTCAATAAAGAATATGGTCATGCGCTTTGGTAGAAAGATAACGGTGTAGACTGCTTTCTAAATGGGGAGAATATTCGGAAATCAGAGGCTCAAGGGGATTTAGAAGTCCTTGCAACACATACAAAATGCTGGTGGAACGCAGTAGGCCAGACAGCATCCATAGGAAGAAGCACAGTCGATGTTTCAGGCCGAGACCCTTTGTCAGGACTTGTGCAGGATTTCCTGTTGGTTAACTTGTAGGTTGAGTTGGTGAAAGGAAGGCAAATGTTATGTTAACATTTATTTTGAGAGGACTAGAATATAAAAGCAAAGATGTAATGCTGAGTCTTTATAAGGCACTGATCAGACCACATTTGGAGTATTGTGAGCAGTTTTGTGCCCTTTACCTAAGAAAGGATTTGCTGGCAATGGAGAGGCTAGGGGAGGTTCACAAGAATGATTCCAGGAATCAAAGGGTCAACATATGAGGAGTGTTTGATGGCTCTGAGCTGTACTTGCAGGAATTTACAAGAATGAGAGGTGTTCTCATTGAAACCTATCAAATATTTAAAGGCCTAGATAGAGTAGATGTGGAGAAGATGTTTCCCATAGTGGGGTGGTGTAGGACCACAACTCAAAATAGAAGAACGTCCCTCCAGAACAGAGATGAGGAGGAATCTTTTTAGCCAGAGGGTGATGAATCCGTGGAAGTTATTGCCACAGACAGCTGTGGAGGCCAAGTTATTGGGTATATTTAAAGCAGAGTTTGATAGGTACTTGATTAGTAAGTGCATCAAGGGTTATGGGGAG
The DNA here is from genome assembly GCF_030028105.1 of Mobula birostris. Taxonomy (NCBI): domain Eukaryota; kingdom Metazoa; phylum Chordata; class Chondrichthyes; order Myliobatiformes; family Myliobatidae; genus Mobula; species Mobula birostris. Next base: position 45,650,377 of record NC_092383.1, on the reverse strand, counting down.
AAGGTAGGAGAATGTGGTTGAGAGGAATAATAAATCAGTCATAATGGAATGGCTAAGCAGATCCGATGGGCCAGATGATCTATTTCTGCTCCTATGTCTTCTGGAGATTGATTTGGATGCTGGAAATGTAAGTATACTTTAAGTGCAAATGGCTTTAGCATAGATAAGTATCACCATTAGCATGGACTGGCTGGGCTGAAGACTTATTTCTATAATGTATATTTCTAAGTGTGATAGATGCTGACTAGAGTAGTGGGCTCACTATATAAAACCTGAAGGGAGCTGGTGCATAATAGCCACAAACAGTAAAGAAAACAACGAACAGGCAATTTCCACACCTTAACATAAAGTTCAGAACGTGAAATACCAGGATCTTCATGGATAATCTCCAACATGAGAGGGCTGAATGCTGCCCTACTATCATAATTCAGACACTTTTACATCAATGTGACCACACTGAGTGTGACATGAGGAACAGGAGATACCAGACTAAAGATAAACCAGTAGGACACTATGGTGGGGAAAAACAGGAGGGTTAATACCATCTCCATGGAATGAACTTCACCAGAAAGAATAAATTAAGTTGGCATCTCAGCAACTTCTCATGAGGAATTAGTGGATTCATTTTATGAGCTTTTGCCTCATTCTAACAAGGAAGTAATGTGCTGCAGTCATTATGCAGTCACCTCAACCATGGGACATTCAGGTGAGCCCAAGGAGTTCTAAACAAAAACAGTCATGAGTTGAGAGTTAAAGGGCAAAAGTTTAGGGGTAACATGAGGGGGAATTTCTTTACCTAGAGAGTGGTAGCTGTGTGGAACGAGCTTCCAGCAGAAGTGATTGAGGCAGGTTCGATGTTGTTATTTAAAGTTAAATTGGATAGCTATATGGACAGAAAAGAAATGGAGGGTTATGGGCTGACTGCAGGTTGGTGGGACTAGGTGAAAGTAAGAGTTCGGCACGGACTAGAAGGGCCGAGATGGCCTGTTTCTGTGCTGTAATTGTTATGTGGTTGTTATGTGGTCCTGATCCACGTTCCATGGGGAGACAAGCTGATGTCCTGGATGATTTCAAAGCCAAGGAACAGGTGCACAGGTTTCAAGGTGTGATCAGTAAGACTAGTTTAGTGGCACTGTCTGGAATTCCCTGCCTGTGTGCATTCCAACAACAACCAATCGGGGCTTTTCCTAACAGGAATTGGATTGGGGCTAAAAGAAAGATTACAATTTGCAGGGTTATAGGGAAGGTGTATAGAATTAGGACTGTCTGGAATACTCTAGGTGGTGCTGTTATGACTTTCAGATGAATTATCTCATTTTCCAAAGTAATGCTACAAGGCTGCTGAGCTTGGTTCAGACCTGTGTCATGTAAGTATAGCAGACACTGAATAGAGGAATCTTTATGAAATGGTGGATGAAAAATATTTCATTGCTGCCCAGATGCTATGCTGAGCTACTTGTTGGTAATTCACATTCTACTAAGTTAATTAGTCAGCTTGGTACATTGGCCTTCATAAATCAAAAGTTTTGAGTACAGGAGATGGGATGTTACGTTGGAAAGGACCTGGATTAATGATTATTGCAGGAGTTATATTTAACCAGAGGTTATGCTCATTCTCACATCTGGATGTTGCAGACAACTTAGAAAAATAAGGGGCTATGGGTAAGCCTAGTAATTTATAAGGTAGGGACATGTTTAGCACAACTTTGTGGGCCGAAAGGCCTGTATTGCACTGTAGTTTTTCTATGTTTCTAACAATAATATTTATTTTCTTTCCCAAATTCAGCATGTGCTGAGTTCTGAACTATGTCAGAGGTTGTTCTCCAACTGGCTAGATTATCTGGGATTGGAGTTACCAATGCATGATCCGAAGGTTCTGTTAATCTTTATGACAGTCCAGTGATATTACAATCATATCTTACAGAACAGACGTTCAGAATTTATTTACCCTAAGTACCGACTCCACAAACATGATGCTATTTCAATTCACACATCATTTATCCAGGCCTGTAAGATTCCTATTGAAACAGTTCAGCTTCTGTACTGCTGTATCAATAAATCTAAACTCACCCTGCAATAAAATGGTTCAAACATTTTAATAAACCAGCAGCCACTGCAAAACACAGTGGGAATGCACCTTCCAACAGCCACTGACTATCAATCATACACCCCACCCTCACTATGTTCCGTCTCTAGACCCACAAACCAATATCCAGCATTGGGACATTTTGTAATGTGAGGCAAAGTGATAAAAAAAAGGCAAGAACTTGCATTGTGTACAGTATATCCTTTATTAACCTTGGGATGTCCTAAAGCACGTCACAATGTGATGTTAAGTGTCATCTCATTGCATAGATAACTACACAAACAAATGATATTGAATAAATGTTCATGAGTACAAAATGCCCACAGACATCCTAAGCTGCACTTTTTAAAAATATTTAACAATTTCCAGCATTTCAAATTTGTTAAACAAAGTATCATTTTCCTAGGATAATTTCCCAGCAAGTAATCCGGAAAGGCTGCAAGACCTGAAGTCAACGGTGGATCTTTTGACCAGCATTACCTTTTTCCGTATGAAGGTATTATACCTAAAGTGCCATTATATTGAAGGAGGTTCACTAATTATTTTAACAAAGGCAACTGTAGTCATCTTTTCACAACAAAAGTTTGGTAATTCACACCACCTCATGAATTCTTCTGCATTATTGTTTAGCACCCCATCAGTTTGTTTAGGTGCCTTGGATCTATTTAAAAGTGCTGTCTGCAACACTAGATTACTATAGAACTTAATGTATCACAGAGTGCTATTTACAGGTGGTCATTTGCTCATGCAAACTCAACACATCTAATATGTTGTGAAAGAATGAATTACTGTATATATTATGGTTAATTCTATTACTAAGAATCTTTTGTTAATTGTTTCTTTTTGGATTTGCAGCTCTAATGAAATGTGGGGTAAATTTTAATCTCCCAAAACATGTACCTTTGAATGGGCTTGTTTGTTAAGATTCTGAACTCCCTTCCACATGGAAAGATGACCTGGTGTTGCGTAAGAAGGTCTCAGGCATCAGGTCATAGTCAGGGGACAGAGGGCTTTGGGATAATCAGCAGTTAGAAGCCATAGTGAAGGTAGTGGCCTAGATCAGTTTGGCTACCTAACCACATATTACTGCCTACCTATCCATTTAGTGGAGGTAGGATATATGCAGGCAACCTGTTTTCTCCCAAGTACTCCTCTACAGTACAGCAATATCGCACAGGAACAGACCCTTCAGCCCAAAATATCTGTGCCAAGCATGATGCTAAATTAAACTAATACCTCCATGTAGGAAAGCATCCACAGCTCTTCCTTCATCAAGCACCTCCATCATCTCCTGAAAAAACTCATATCAAGTTAGTAAATCACAATTTGGCTGCACGTAGCCCTGCCAGAATTGGGATATCAAGAACCACAGGACATAGGTTTAAGGTGAGAGAGGAAATACTTAAGAGGAACTTAAGGAGCAATCTTTTTACACAAATGGTGGTATTTATGTGGAACGAGCTGCCAGAGAAGGCGGTTACAGTAACAACTTTTAAGACAGCTGGACAGGTCAGTGGATTGGAAAGATTTAGAAAGTTATAGGGCAAGGGCTGGCAAATGGGACTAGCTTGCTTGGGGCATCTTGGGTGGCATGGAGCGTTGGGCCAAAGGGCCTGTCTCTATGACTTTACGAATCTATTTCTGAAATGCTGTCTGATTTCAGCTTCCTAAACCTTTCATGTGCTTCCTTTTCTTTTTTTGACTAAATTTACAACTCCTCTCATCATACAAGGTTCCTTTAGCTTATCATCTTTGTCCTTCCTTCCTACTGGAACATACCTGTCCTGAATTCTAGTCAGATGATTTTTAAATTAATTCCAAATGTTGTATGTTGACTTAGTAACAGCTGCTCCCAATCTACTCTTCCAAGCTCCTGTCTAATATGCTGCAATTTGCCTTGCCCCAGTATAATACTTACTCACTGATTCTAGACTTGCCTTTATTCATCACTATCTTAAAACTTAAGGAGTTAAGTTCACTGCTTCCAGTACATTCTCCACCGAAAAATCACTCATCTGACCAGGCTTGTAATATATCATTAGTGACTTAATTTGAAATACAATTGGAATTTGAATCTTTAGCTTTACCACAAATGCTGACTTCATGCATACATTACCGCTCCATAACTTGATTAAAAATTTGCTTATTTGCATTGCAACATTGTGGTTCAATGAATATTAATAATTACAGGTTCAAGAACTTCAGAGCCCTCCTAGAGCAAGTTCTGTGGTGAAAGATTGTGTCAAAGCTTGCCTGGACTCAACATACAGATATATTTTTGACAACTGCTATGATCTATATAACCAGTTGCTGGACCAGGTAATGGAATTTTATGTTTTTTAAAGTTTCAGTATTTAACAATTGACTGGAGCATCCAAGCCATGTGTAGAATATAGTTCATTGCTACAACCAGTGACCAAGATCTTTAGTTGTGTATTTAATTACAGGTGTAACATCTCATTATTAGGAAACATTTTATTTCAAGTAACATTTTACTGAAGGTATTGTTTGAATAAGCATCTATAATTTTTTCAGCACATCCAGCTAGTGGAGAGATTCACTGATTAGCTACATGATAACCGCCTTTATAGGCACCAACCTAAATATAGATGACAACACACACACACGCACACACACGCAATTCTGAAGGAACTCAGCAGACCAGACAGCATCAATGGAAAAGAGTTAATAGTTGACATTCTGGGCCAAGACCCTTCATTAGCCCTGATGAAGGGTCTCAGCCGGAAATGTCAACTGTTCTTGCTCTTTTCCATAGATGCTGCCTGGTCTGCTGAGTTCCTCCAGCATTGTGTGTCTGTTGCCTTGGATTTCCAGCATCTGCAGATTTCTCGTGTTTGTAAATATAGAAGACTCCATTGTTACAGAAATCTAGCAACGAGTTGTTATTTCTCTCACAAATAAAATATACCAACATCATAACCAAATAGAGGATGAACTAAAGCATCTGTGAGACTTTCATGCTTGGAGAAAGAAAGCAGTCACAAAGAATTCTCCAGATAGTGTGGCCTTTGCCCATTAGAAAAGAGAAAGGAATAACTTTATGTCTGTGGTGAAGGGGAAAGTCACAGCCTCAACACTAGTGAATTGCAACATATTGTGTGATGTCGGATGTCAGAAGGGAACAGGGCGTGAGAATGACATCACCTCATCAGCTTCATTGAACATAGAATACTGGACAGTACAGCAGAGGACAGGCCATTTGGCTCGCCATGTTGTGCCACACTAATTAAACTAGTAATTATGTGCCTGGGAAAATAAGGCTGGCTTGTTAGAAACTGAAACTTAGTTAAACAAAGGGCCATATGATGAACAGATAGGAATTGCTTTATTATTGTCACATGTACTGAAGTACAGTGAAAAACTTGTTTTGTGTACTGTTCATACAGTGCAGTTCATTCATTCCTTATGAGCTGTGTCATATTTTGAGGATAATCATGGTCTTTCCATGACCTTGATTGTTCTTGGCAAGAACAGTGCAGTATAGAGTGCATTAGCGTAGTACAAAGTAAAACAACAACAGGATGTAGAATGAAGTGTAACAATGACAATAAGGCACCAGATCATAACAAGGTAGATTATGAGGTTGAGTCTATCTCTTGACTGGTTCCTTAATATGATTGGATGGCTCTTCACCATACAATCTACCTCATTACGATCTTGTTTACCTACAGTTTATTCTACATGGTTTTTCTTTACTTTCTTCTGCCTCAGTGCTCTGTGTAATGCTTTCATCTGCATGAATAGAATGCAAGACAAGCATTTCACTGTATTTTGGCATATGTGACAATAATAAACCAATTTCAATAGGGAACCATTCAATATATTGTAACAGTGAGATGGAAGCTGTCTTTGAGCCTGTTGGTACATGCTTTCAGGCCTTTATATCTTCTGCCAGATGGGAGAGAGTATGTCCAGGATGGATGGGGTCTTTAGTTCCTCTGCTTTCTTAACTGAGGCACTGAGAAGGATAGACAGAGTCCATGGAGTGGAGGCTAATGTCATTGATGTGGTGAGCTATGTTCAAAACTCTGCAGTTTTGTTTTGTGTTTACTTATAGAACAGTTGCCATACCAAGATGTTAGGCACCTAGATAGGATGCTTTCTATAGTACATCAACAAATCTTGGTAAGGGTTGAAAGGCACTTGCCAAATTTCTTTAGTCTCTTGATGGAATGAGGTGTTTGTGAGTTTTATTGGTTCTTGGTGTCTATGTGGTTAGGCTAGGACAGGCTGTTGGTAAAATTCACTCTGAGGAACTTGAAGCTCTTAATCCTCTAAACCTTACCAAAGTTGATGAAGACAGGAGCATGTGCACTACTCTCCTTCCTGAAGTCAGTAACCAGCTCTCGTTCTGCTGACATTGAGAAAAAGGTTGTTAGCTTGACACCATGTTACGAAGCTCTTTATCTCCTTCCTGTACTGCAACTGTAAATGTCACACCACCCTTTAAGAAGGGAGGGAGGCAAAAGACAGAAAAATACACACCAGTTAGCCTGATTTCAGTGGTTGGCAAGATGCTAGAGTTCAATATTAATGATGAGGTTTCAGTGTACTTGGAGGCACGTGATAAAATCTGTTGAAATTAGTATGGTTTCCTTAAGAAGAAAACTTGCCTAACCAATTTGTTGGAATTCCTTGAGGAATTAACATGAAGAGTAGACTATGGAGAGTCGGTGGATGTTGTTTATTGGATTTTCAGAGGGCCATTGACAAGGTGCCATACATTAGGTTTCTATATTAGATGAGTAGTACAGGAAAGATACAAGCAGGTAGAGAATATGGGTGGACTGGCAGGTGGCAAATAGTAGGAATAAAGGAGCCTTCCTGGTTAGCTTCCAGTGACAAGCAGTGTTCTTTGGGTGTCGGTGTTGGGATGCTTCTTTTCACATTATATCAATCATCTGAAGGGCGGAGCTGATAGCTTTATAGTCAAGTTTGCAGATGATACAAAAACAGGTAGTGTTGAGGAAGAAACAAGTCTGCAGAAGGACTGAGACATATTAGAGAAATGGGCCAAAAACTGGCAGATGGAATACAATGTAGGGAAGTGCATAGTCCTGCACTTTGGTAGAAGGATTAAAGACAGACTATTTTCTAAATGGAAAGCAAATTCAGAAATAGGAGGTGTAAAGGGACTTGGGAGTCCTTGTGCATGATTCCCTAAAGGTTAACTTGCAGGTATTAAGGCAGACAAATGCAACGTTACCATTCATTTTGAGATGACTAGAATATAAAAACAAGGACACATTGCTGAGGCTTTATAAGGCATTAGTCTGACTGCACTTGGAGTAATGTGAGCAGTTTTGGGCCCCTAAGAAAGGATGTGCTGGCATTGGAGAGGGTCTAGAGGTAGTTCACGAGAATGATCATGGGAATGAAGGGTTAACCTATGGGAAGTGCTTGATAGCTCTGGACTGGAGTTTATAAGAATGAGAGGGGATCTCACTAAAACCTATCAAATATTGAAAAGCCTAGGTGGAGTGGATGCAGAGAGGATTGTTCCAAAAGTGGCTTTTAGAACTAAAGGCCACAGCCTCAGAATACAAGGATGTCCCTTTAGCCAGAGGGTTTTGAATCTGTGGAATTCATTCCCACAGTTAGCTTTAGAGGCCAAGCCCTTGGGTTTATTTAATGTGGAGGTTAATGGGTTCACAATTAGTAAAGGTGTCAATAGTTAAGGGGAGAAGGCAGAAGAATGGGGATGAGAGGGAGAGTAAATCGGCCATGATCGAAATGCAGAGCAGATTCGATAGGCTGAATGGGCTAATTCTGCTTCTTCTATATGTCTTAGATTTTTATGGGCTCATTGTTATTTGAGATATATCCCATTATGGTGGTATCACCTGCAAACTGATGAATGGAGCTAGAGCAGAATATGGCCACACAGTCATGAGCTTACCGTGAGTACAGTAGGGGACGGAGGACACAACTTTGTGAAGCACAAGTATTGAGAATAATTATGGCAGAAATGCATTTATACATTAAGTGCAGAATTCCAGGATTTTGACCTAGTAATGCTGGAAGGCCAGATGATAGTACTGTGCTGTGCTTTATATGAATCACGATGTATTGACTAGTTGTTTTGTGCAATTTTGCAAGACGAAAATTACTGTTTTAAGTAGAAAATCAATATTATTTGATTATTAGTAACAAGCTTGTTCCACAAACAATACAAATGACTCTAATGCTGAAAATTAGAAAATGAGGTGATTTATTATTATAACATTTGTACTTGTAATTTTAAAACTTTATTCCTGGACAGAAGCCATTAGACTGATTTACATATGAGTACAATTCAAACCAAAAATTTCTATTTATAGCAATGATACATCTATCACTTATTTATTGCATTTTAGTGTGAATTAAACACTTTGCATTTATCTGTCATATGCAAGTCGAGTGATAATGTACCTCCACATCCCAGAGGGCAATATTTATTCAATCGAGACTGAGCAGTGATGCTTTGTAAATCTTCAGATTTATTCAATAAGAGAGCTACCAGATGGACCAAGATCAATTCCAGAAGAAGTAATTTTAAGATTGATACTTGCAAGTCCAACTAGTAACTACCAGCCTGCTAAAAATAAGTTTCTTGTTACTTTGGTATTGGAAGAGTTCAGAGAATGGCTATAAGGCTCGTAAAATGTCACAGTTTATCTAGTGTAAGAATTGGAAGTTGGTGATAGCACAATGAAAGAAAGAGCCTAAAGGTGCACAATTTAGAAAACTGAAGCAATGTTATTGGATATACTGAGCCTCATATTATCCTTCATACATGTTGTAAGATAGTGTAGACCAGATTGCTCTGAATTCCAATTTATGTCAAATATCATGTCAGAATACCACCTCTCCCAAGTGCAAATCTTGCTAAACCTTGCCAATGGCAAAACAGTGTCTCAACATGTTGGATGTCCTCCCTATAACGAGAGTAAGGTGAGGAATATGCACAGCTCAGCATATTAAATGCGATCACAGCCAACTCACTGGAGTTTGCTTTCACATAAAGCCTACAGTCACTCTTGCCTTTAGTAGCCATGCAGGTTCAGGCTTTGCTCTGACATACTGAGACATTCTCCAGGCCTTGCTACAAAATGAAGGGCTGTGATTGGCACATTGGCTTCTGATGGCAGGTCCTGAGGACCCACACTTCATCACCATTATAATCTTTTGATAGGATTTAAATAATGAAACAAATACAAACATGCAAAAATATCTTTCAAACATACAAGTTATTAAAATTAATTCTAAATGAAAGACTAAATCAAATAACAAATAACTTCCTAACTGTTGTGATTCCATTCAGACAACGTACAACATTATGTTTGCCGGTGTAAAGCTGAGGGGTCAGATACAAACTATGGATGGTTTCAGCACTGAAGCATACAGGTGTGGAAATCAGAGTTGAGTTGATCTCACACTACAGCTCTCCTGAAGCATGAGGAGATTTTGAAGACCATGCTGGTGATAGAAAGTGTATTGAACACGGTGTATTTTCTGAAATTTTATATAACTTCCCTGTTTTTGGCACAGGGCATCAGAAAAACTTTCCTCTATCTTTTGAAAACTGAAATGGCATATAGTTTAAATTTTATGGAAGTTGATAAAATTGGACAGTAGATGGGTAATCCCATATTGTCAATTTTGCACAATCAATAAAAGTTTAGATTTGCTATTCACAATTTCAAAGCTCATTTCCATCAGAATTGCCATTTCAGAAGTCCAAAGTGCCAGGAAACAGCCAATTTACAAAATCACTGGATCATTCTCACTCCACAAGCAAATCTAGTAAATGTTTTAATTTTTATGTTATAAAAATGAATCAGGCAATGATATTGTTTGTAATATGTAAATAAAAGTCAAATTACATTCATACATCTTTCCACTTTTATTTCAAAGCATGAAAATGCTTTGGAGTTCCTTAGACAAGAGTCAAAGAGCATGAAAACAGACCCTTTGGCCCAGTGTTCCATGTTATCTAAGATTCCCTTCTAACCTATTTGCTCACGTTTGGCCCATATCCCTCCAGAGTCTTCCTATTCATGTACCTGCCCAAGTATTGTTTAATGTTGTTAATGTACCTGCCTCACCCACTTCTCCTGGTAACTTATTCCATATATACTGACCAACCCCTGCATTAAATTAATTTGTCTCACAGGCTCATCCCTGTCACCCTAAACCTATGTCCTCTCGTTCTTGATTCTTAGTTTTAATTTAAATTACATTTCTTCTTTACCTCTTGATTTAATTCAGGCAATAGCTTGAATTATTTTTAATTCTCGAAGTATTAATTTCACGCAGGACCACATCTCAGCTGAACAGTAGCTGAGAAGAATAGTTATTTAAAGTAGTTTGAGTACCTTGTATTCTTGTCAGCATTCTTGTCAAACGTAACATTTGGTCCAGAAGTTATAGAGTAAAAATCTTTAAGCATGATTTGTCTGCAATATCACACTTACAATAAGTCTACATCTCAAGTAAACAAGCCACTTGGCTTTGGAAGTAGCACAGGGTACTTGATGAGATGTCAATTGTGTCATTTAATCCCAAACGAATATTATTCATGACAAATTAATTACTATTCAGTATCCTGAAATTTCTCCTATCATTATTAAATTTTCAGGTAATGTTTGAGAATCTTTGGTCAATTTATGCAAGTTATGATTTAATAGTATTTGGGACTATTACATAATAGGTGTCTTTTTCCTATGGTCACAGTTTAAGGTGAACACCAGCCATTTTATACCATTTGAAAACTGAATTTTTTCACTATGTGAAATGAATCAAAGTCCTTTAGTTTAGATTCTCCAGAATAATGTCTTCATACATTTATCTTCAGTAAGATATTAAAACAATTATTTTAACAAGAAATGCTTATAATAGGACTCACTCCTATTAGAATGACAAGCTTATTTAACAACTAATAGCAAGTTTGGGGTTATCAGTGGGCACAAAGAGCAGGGGTGAAAATCTTGTATCCATGACCAAAAGTTTAAGAACTTATATTACAAACAAGAGAAAATTTGGAGATACTTAAAATCCAAGCAGCACCCACAAAATACTGGAGGAACTCAGCACGTCAGGCAGCATCTATGGAAAAGAGTACAGTCGACGTTTTGGGCCGAGACCCTTCAGCAGGACAGGAGAAAAAAAAAGATGAAGAGTAGATTTAAAAGGTGGGGAAAGGGGAGGGAGAAACACAAGGTGATAGGTGAAACTGGGAGGGAGAGGGGTAAAGTAAAGAGCTGGGAAGTTGATTGGTGAAAGAGATACAGGGCTGGAGAAGGGGGAATCTAATAGGAGAGGACAGAAGGCCATGGAGGGAGGTGATGGGCAGGCAAGGAGATAAGGTGAGAGGGGGAAAGAGGATGGGAAATGGTGAAGGGGGGGGCATTACCGGAATTTCAAGAAATCGATGTTCATGCCATCAGGTTGGAGGCTACCCAGATGGAATACAAGGTGTAGTTCCACCAACCTGAGTGTGGCCTCATTGCGACAGTAGAGGAGGCCATGGATTGACATATTGGAATGGGAATGGGAAGTGGAATTAAAATGGATGCCCACCTGGATATCCCGCTTCTTCTGGCAGACGGAGTGTAGGTATTTGGTGAAGTGGTCTCCTAATTTATGTCGGGTGTCATCAATATACAGATGGCCACACTGGAAGCACCAGACACAGTATATGGCTTCAACAGACTCACAGGTGAAGCATCACCTCCCCTGAAAGGACTGTTTGGGGCCCTGAATGGTATGAGGAAGGAGGTGTAGCGCTTGTTCCACTTGCAAGGATAAGTGCCTGGACAGAGATTGATGGGGAGGGACGAATGGACAAGGGAGTCATGATCACTGTGGAGAGCAGAAAGTGGGGAAAGCAGAATTTATATCATCTGTTTGAATATTAATATTTGATAGCACAAGCATACTTCTGGATCTGTTCATCTACATAATTAAGAAACCTAGGTGGAGATGTGTGTTAGGAACATAGTAATGATAGAGGCAGAAACCTGGGTGGGAATGAAAGTTTGAAGGTGTGGCACAAAGATCTGAAAGATTTCAGAAAAACTCAGATATGTCAGCTCACTAGCAGCCTTTCCAACAGCTGCGAGGACAAAGTATTAAATAATGCTCAGGACTGATGCATGCTGACGTAAAGCACAAATGTCACTATTTTGCATTGATTAGTAGCCTTGATGGATATGAACTCTCTTCCTCCAGCCATTGCTGGTTGAGTGTAGCTAAACCCATAGGTATTGGTGGTACACTGGTGTGGCCAGTGCCTCACCTTGCCAGTAATCTGAGTTCAATCCTGACCTCTACTTTGGTTTACACATTCTCCATCTACGTGGGTCTCCTCTGCACGTTCCACATCCCATTAATGTGCAAGTTGGTAGGTTAAATGGCCATTGTAATTTCCCCTAGTGTATAGATGAGAAGTAGAATCTGGGGGAAGTTAATGGGAGCAGGGAGAACAAACTGGGATTCTCATTAGATTAGTGTAAATAGGTGGCAGATGGATGGTCTCACTGGGTAAATGGCCTATTTCCGTGTTGTATGACTCTAGGGAATGTAGTTGGAGGAATTTGGACTAGTTCAACCAATGAGGCTTCATTCGATCATTGCTGTTTAAGAAAATCCAAAAAAGGAAGATGCTGAAAAAGAGGGAGTTAGATATGGCCCTTGTGGCTACGGGGGTCAGGGGGTATGGAGGGAAGGCTGGGGCGGTGTTCTGAGTTGGATGATCAGCCATGATCATAATAAATGGCGGTGCAGGCTCGAAGGGCCGAATGGCCTACTCCTGCACCTATTTTCTATGTTTCTATGTTTCTATCTGAAACAAAAACATGGAATACTGAGAATACTCAGATCAGGTAGCATCTACAGTTGTACAAGGCATTGGTGAAACCACACTTGGAATATTTGTGTGCATTTCTGGTGGTCATACTATAGGAAAGTTGTGATTAAACTAGAGACTGTTCAGACAGGACTCATAAGGATGTTACTGAACTGGAGGGCTTGAATTATAAGAAGAGACTGGATAGGTTTGGGATTGTTTTCTCTGGAATGAAGGAAGCTGAGGAGTGACCTCACTGAGATTTATAAAATCACGAGGGCATAGACAAGATAACTGTCACAGTATTTTTTCCCAGGTAAAGGAGTCTAAAACTAGAGGGTACAAATTTAAATTGAAATGGGAAAGTCTAAGAGACCTGAGGAGCAGGTGTCACACACAGATAGTGATGGGTATATGGAATAAGCTTCCAAAAGAAGTGGAAGAGCCAGGTACAATTATGTTTAAAAGATATTTAGGTGGGTGCAGAGATAGGAGAGGCTAAATATAGACAATTGGGACAAGCTCAGGAAGCCACCTTGATCAGCATAGAAGAGTTGCACCAAAGAGCCAATCACCATACTGCATTAATCAATGAATATTTTATTCTGTTTGTGAAAAGAGAAATAGAGTTTATATTTCAAGTCAAAGACCCTTCATCAAAAGTGGTGGTAACTTATCCAATTAGCCAGTGAGTTTAACAGCTGGTGCAGCTGGAATCCTTTTCCTCCTCCTGTTTGAGCTTTCTCTTATAGCTAAGGTAGCACTGATGGCATTGAGAATCTATTGCCATGTATTTTGGAAATTCCCTGTAAGTTTTGATTGATGCCTTTAATTTTGTATAATTTGACATGGTCATCTGACTTGATCACCTATGTGGAATCACGTTCAATTGAATATTTTAATCTGTATTTCATTCTTTAACCCATTGATTATCTTTGTAATTCTACACTTGGCCTTTGAGTTGTTGGATAGAATGAACATCATTTTAATATTGTTACTAAAATCACTTTGTCTTGACAGAGTAAAAAACAAGACATTCCTCGTGAGGAACAGGGACCCAGCATCAAAAACTTGGAATTCTGGCCTAAGCTCATTACTTTGATGGTGTCTTGTGTAGAAGAGGACAAGACAGCCTATACTCCTATCCTGAACCAGTAAGTAAAGTTACACCATTCAGTTTTATTTTAAATGTCAAATCTGTGTTAAGTAGAAAGATCATTTTAAAAGATAATTAAACCTCAGATCTTGCTGTCAGTCAAAATATTATTGAGATTAACTTCAAAACAAAAAGCTACAATCATTTTACAATGACAGTTTTATTATTTCTTGCTTAATATTTACCTGGAGTTTGGACATAGTGATGTGAAGTATTAAGTTATAATATTATAATAACATTCCAAGTATGAAGTTATATGTGAACTAGCCTAGAGATTAATTGCATATGTGTTTTTTTTTTATCAACACACTATTGAAAATGTCCTTACCTTGGAATTAAATGTGACTATTTTTAGATTGTTTTGCATCACACAGGAAGTCCAGCTGGGTGCTAAAAGGTGTGGATCTTGCATTTCAGTTTTTCATTCAGATGTGCAACAAATTACTTCATTTGCCTCTCTTCAGACCATTTAGGGCAAATTAGACTAACTTGTGCCTGAAGTGACTTTCTTTGGTTTTTCTCTAGAACGACCAAGTGCTTAGTGCAAAAATAGACTAGGATCTCACATCAACATTTCTTTCAGTGTCCTTCCCGCCGTCAGCCCACACAATACACTCCACACAGAACCACACCTAGGTCATAGGCTCTGACACCCCACTAATTATTTCACTATCAATTTTCCAATTGACCTCAGTCCCTGACAGCGTTGCATCCCTGATGACCAGTCTGGCCCAAGTCCCATCCAGGCTGTTCATTTCTTTCCCAGGGCCCAGCATTGGTATGAACATTGTTTATCCATTCCTACACTTTTGAGTTGGCTCTTTACTGTCATCCAAAGCCTTGAGTGCTGCCGAAGTTGATAAAAGCAGGCCCACAGAAAGCACTGCCTTTGAGTTGTTGTTGTTATGGCCATCTGAAATACTCTGAAGCATATCCTGAGTATTTCTACATCCCTGTATTTCAGTCTTTAAAAAAAAATAAAAGATCAGGTTTTCAAACAAAGTATGCTGTGCTTTTGCTATCTGCATATTCCTGCAAGTGCAGCCCAGGTGAAAACTAGTGGTGCAGACAAATGAAGGCAAATAGATATGAAACCCTTGTTATTTAATCGTACCTTAATCTTACACAATATATTATTAGAGCATCATGCTTGATATGTTTACATTCTCTGTTTCTGCTAAGTTAGTGGTAGACTAACTTACTGATTTTAATCAAATTAATTACTTCTAGCAGAGTGAAATTTTGGTTGAAAGTGTTAAACATGCTGCCTTCCCATGGTTAAATTTATAGTATGTTTATTATTTGATGAATGCACCACATCTCCAGTGTAAAGCTAAGTAATGCATTTCAAGCAAGTTGGTGAATTTTTTAGATTGTCCAAAGTGGCTGAGCCTGCTGGAACTATCAGTTCATTTGAAACCATTAGTTGTAATTGTTATCAATCTTTAGACTCATTTGAGAGTTTGATCCTCTGATAAAATGGATTTTCTTTCAGGCTGCTTGTTCCATAGCCATAAACTAGCTATATTTAATTGTTTAATTCAAACTTATTAGAACTAGTTCAGAAATGAGATTGAATTCCTTTTGCAAATTTCAGCCACTCTAAACCAAGTTCACACTTCAAGATGTTGGAAAAGATTTGTGGCTTGGGTGGAGGATGTTGTTGAGCGGCTCACCGAATTGGCTTGTGAGCTTGCAGATATTTCGTTACCCATCTAGGCAATATCAACAGTGCAACTTCAAATAAAATGTTGGTGGTATACATTGTTCGTCTTTGATGTGTCCTGTGATTAGTCTGTGTGAAAACCTGTGCGTATGTGTGCTATTTCTATTGGTTCCCAATTATGTAAACTGCGATTGGTTTGTTAAAATCCAATAATCACAGATGAACAATGTAGATCACCAACATTTCATTCGAAGTTGCACTGATGTTGCCTAGCTGGGTAACAAAATGGCTGCAAGCTAACAAGCCAGTTCGGCGAGCCACTCAACAACAAAAAAGTTCACACTTTTGTGTATGACCAGTGTGGAAATATTCATATGTCATTGGGCATCCTGAAGTTCAGCTTACTGTCAACATCAGATCTGAGCTAGTATTGCTTTAATGAAAAAGTTATTTATTTACTGCTAAACCATTCTTGGTCCAAACTCTTGTTTTAGACCTTGGCTTTATTTTAAACCATCTTGAAATGAAGTTCTGGGTTTCTGAAACATTCTGCTGGCAAAGTACAGCTGCAGCTTAGATTCCAACAAACAAACATGTTTGATGAAGGCTCACATTTCCAACATACAGATTTTGTCCACTGAAAAAGTCAAATAGTGATTTGAGTTTCAAACAATGTGATTAGAGATTTAGCAACCATCTGTGGCATTTCCCTCACCAAAGCACATATGCAGAATTAGCATGTTTGGAGCAACCAGATGCTGAATCTGAAAATTTATGGATCACTTTGAGAGTCATTTTTCTGGTGGGGGGGGAATGTGTGTGTGTGTGTGTGTGTGTGTAGGATCCATCAACAATGACAATATGGATATAACCAATACAGATAGAAGAGTGAAGTATAATGTCACCACGAGCAACCAATTTTCTCCTTATGATCCTCTTTTATTAAGAAAGAAAGTTAAGATACTGGAACTGTAGAAAATGATGATGATTTCAGAAAGCACATGAATAACACGATGTTATCTCATCAAACATAGGAAATGAAGCTCCCAAAGATTCATTTATATACTAATAAAATTGGTGGCATTTCTGAAGAAGTTAAGTAAATGTTTTCCTTATATCAACTCAATGTCCAGAAACAGATTTAATTTTCATTCCATTAAGAACAGAAAACCTTGAAAATTTAAATTATCTATAAGCAAATAGAGAAGTTAATTTATATTGTAATCTTAAAATTTACTTAAAATATAACTGCATCATATTTCATTTAGATCATTTGATTCATAGAGATTATATCCAGTCAAAGCTTCCATTGAGATGTTTGAGTTTAGTTTGCTGTGGTATCTCCAGGTCTCCCAGAGTAGGCTTTGAACGAAGCAGAGTAAAGAGTGTTTAAGTCACCAGCAAAGTGAAAGGGAGTAGGAGAGAAGATGACAGTACTCAAAATTGTGGGCAGATTTAGTCATAATTTGGCTGTAAATTGGTGAAAGTTTAAATGAGAAAAAAATCTCAAATACTGAAATTTGAAGACTTTGGAAAAACAATTCAAGTCAAAGAATGTAGTTTATAGCTATGCAACAGTGTGCATTTGTAACATACAAAGATACTCTGTTATATTCATCACTTTCTTCAAAGATCTTTCCAATGGGTTTACAGATTAATTTTCAAACCTGGATGTTGGCATCACATGAGGCCCATGTCATTCCATCCCCATGAATTTAATATGTGATTTGCAAACTGGAACTTCTTGAGAGGACGCCAAAATTTTGAGATGCCAAATTCATTGTTTTACCAATGAGCTTACATTTTATCTGAATAATTTTGTAAGATCCATCGCACATGCAGAAGCTGACTGGTATCATGCTTCACTTTATTTTATTGTCGCTAAACAATTGGTGTCTCTCTTTTAAAGGGATATCACTGAACCCAAGCACAGTTGGGATCATTGTGCTGCTCTAACAATACTGACTGCAGCAATGGGGCTATAAGCAGAGGAGTGGTCAGCACCACTGAAGGTTGCTTTGTGATCCTGTTGAAGATACCAGTCTGCTGAAGAAGGTCCAGTAGACCAGGAGACCTAGCAAGTTGCCAGTATCCAAAATAAAGCTACTATTATGACTACTACTACTAATACGCCGACTCAGGCCTAGAGGGCCGGCGTTGGGCAATATTCTGTGCCTTATAAGGCGCAAAACGAAAGACTGTGTGGCGCGCCACTACTCACACAGACAGTAGGTGGCTGTTGACTCACTAAGAGTTCATCCGCCCTTTGACAGGTTTTGGTGTTAGTCCTGCTGGGTGCCTACACACCCTCCTCCCTGGTTAACTGAAGTGCACCGGGGGTGTGCCGGTTGAGTCGCCAACAACCCGACCCGAGACAAGTAGTACTGGGCTACGTGGTACCAGTAGCAAGGCAAGGCCCTGACATGACCTGAAATGAAGCACTATGGGAATATTTGCTCAATCAAAGTTCAAGTGATGCCCAAGGAACTGATCTCAAGGACTTAATAGGTCACTAGGAAGAGAAAATAGCAACAAATCCCACCTACCACTTAATGCGCAGCTATACTGATACATTTTCTTCATGCCACACCTGCCACAAACCTCCAACCCATTACAGTCATACACACAGGCAGCAACTCTTGCCTCTCTCTTGTAGGAGAATGTTGCTGAGAATCGAAGAGTGCCACAGCACTGGCAGGAATTCTATGTGTCATTGGGTTCAGTCATTTCAAGGAAAGGTTACTGACAGTTAATGGGTTTGTGCACCACAGTGCCTATGGCTTGTGGTGCATTAGGGTTTATGGGAAATGAGTGTATGAACGTATGCAATATACCTCCTTACATCCCACTTCTCCCTCATCACAATCTCTCATGACTTAGAATATTCAAGTAGTTCAAATGTGCCCCTTCCCTATCCATGACCACATTCGTTCATGGTCAGAATCAACTACTACCTAAGCAAGGAGCTAGACCTGCCCGCAACAATTTGCCAATCACAATAGGTCTGCAGTGGATGCAAACTTACTGGCTCTTCACTCAGCCTTGTATCGCCCGGACAATAGCAATACTTATATCAGGCTGCTGCTTATTGATTATAGCTCAGCATTCAACACCATCTTATTTTCAGTACTAATCAACGAGCTCCAAAACCTGGGCCTTTCTACTTCTTTTTGCAACTGGGTCCTTGACTTCCTCATTGGAAGTCCACAATCAGTGCAGATCAGAAATAACATCTCCTGGCTGACAATCATCACTGTCAGAAATCAAGGAAGACCACTGTTCTTCTCTCTCTGTATCCATGACAGTGTGGCTAGGCACAGTGCAAATGCAGTCTAAAAATTTGCCAATAACAGAACTATTGTTGGCAGAATTTCAGTTGATGACAAGGAGGCATACAGGAGGAGTGAGATAGATCAGCTGGTTGAGTAGTGTCACAATATGGCCCTTGTGGCTAAAGGGATCAGGGGGTATGGAGGGAAGGCTGGTACAGGGTTCTGAGTTGGATGTTCAGCCATGATCATACTGAATGGTGGTGCAGGCTCGAAGGGCTGAATGGCCGACTCCTGCACCTATTTTCTATGTTCTATGTTTCTATAAAAAACTTGCACTCAATGTCAGTGAGATCAAGGAATTGATGGTGGACTTCAGGAAGGGGAAGTCAAGGGAATGCTCACCAGTCCTCATTGAGGGATCAGCAGTGAGCAGTTTCAATGTCCTGGGTGTCAACATCTCTGTAGTTCTTTCCTGGGCCCAATATTTTGATACAATTACAAAGAAGGCACAACACTGGCTATATTTCATTAGGAGTTTAAGGAGACCAGATGTCACCAAAGACTCTAGCAAAATACTATAGATGTACTGTGGAGAGTATTCTCACTAGTTGCGTCACCATCTGGTATGGAAGGGCCACTATACAGGATTGGAAAAAGCTGTAGAAGATTGCAAATTCAGGCCGCTCCATCATGGGCACTAGCTTCCTCAGCATCGAGGACATCTTCAAATGCGTCTCTCAAAAAGTCTGCATCCATTATTAAGGGCCTCCTTCACCCTGTTCATGCCCTCTTTTCATTGCTACTATCAAGGAGGAGGTACAGGATCCTGAAGACACACACTCACAGCAGACACAGGTGGTGTGAGACGAAGCAGAAATGCGGCAAGAGAACAAAGGCTCTAGCCTGGCTGAGAGCTAACCCTACCACACCAGTGGTATCATTATTTTCCTGGCCAACATCAGCTCACTAGAGAATAAAATGGACTCTCTAAGACTGAGAATGAATGCACAGAAAGAGGTGAGAAACTGCTGCATTCTGGTTTTCACCAAAATATGGATAAACAAAAACTTGCCCAACTCCGAAATTCATCTTGATGGAATGACTCTGTTCTACGCAGACAGAAATTGCCTTTCAGGGAAATCCAGAGGAAGTGAAATCCTTGTGGACATTAACAAGGATTGGTGTACAAACTTATCTGTGGTTAGCAGTCACTGTTCTGAGGCAATTGAACATCTTACAATTAAACGCCGGCTATATTGCCTGTTCAGGGGGTTTATTGTTGTGTTCATCATCCATGTTTACATACCCCCTGAGTGCAAATATCAAGGACATACTGGGAGATCTTTAAAATATCATCAGCTCACTACAAAACAAGCATCTGGATGAACTCTTCATAACTGCAGGAGACTTCCATCATGTTAACCTGCAGGACTTTTTACCCAGATTCCACTAACACATCACCATGGACATTGGGTGAACAAACAGACTGGACCATGTTTATACCAACAGACACAGCACTTACGAAGCTATCCCACACCCTCTTCTTGGCCTCTCTGACCACATCTCTATAATGTTAATCCCAGAATACTGACTGCTGCTGAAAATGGAGAAAGCAGTCAGGAGGACTATCACTGTGTATGGACTAATGAAGCAACCTCTATGCTTCAGGACTGTTTTGAAGGGACTAATTGGCAGATGTTCATGGAGAATGCTCACACCACAAACTGAGAAAACGTAGACCTTGAGAAATATGCTTCATCTGTCACCAGCTACATCAGTAAGTGTGTAGATGTTGGTATCTCAAGAGCAGTCATCTCATAGCCCAATCAGAAGCCCTGGCTGAATGCAGTGGTGAGCTCCCTACTAAAGGCCTGGGACCCTACCTTCAAGTCAGGTGATAGAACAGCTCTCAGAGCAACCAGGAGAAACCTCACCTAAGGACAAATTCCACCTACACACAGAAAGTTCAGGAACACTTAGTTGTGACTAGTGGTGCATTGTACAAATTGATTGTTGTTTACCATCTGTATTAATGATCTGGATGATAATATGGTAAACTAGATCAGAAAATTTATCGGTGACACCAAGATTGGCATGTAGTGGACAGCAAGGAGGTCTATCAGTGTTTGCAGTGGGATCTGGACAAAGATGGTCTGAAAAATGGCAGATGAAATTTAATGCAGACAAGTGTGAGGTGTTGCACTTTTGAGAGGACAAGCTGGTGTAGGACTCAAAGTGAACAGTAGGACACTGAGTAGTTCAGTAGAACAGAGGGATCTGAGAATACAGATACATAAATCCTTGAAGTATTGAGTACACAAGTTGGGATGTTACAATGAAGTTGTATAAGATGTTGGTGACGCCTAATTTTGGAGTACTGTGTCCAGTTCCGTCTGGACACTTACCTACAGAAAAGATAAATAAAATTAATGAGATTACAGGATGTTGCCAGGACTTGAGGAACTGAGTTAAAGGGAAATATGAATATGTTTGGACTTTATTCCTATGTGTAGGAGAACGAGGGGAGATTTGATAGAGATATACAAAACTATAAGGGGCACAGATAGGGTAAATGCAAGCAAGCTTTTTCCACTGAGGTTGGTTGGCTGAGTCTCTAGAACCAGAGGTTATGGGTTAATGAAAGGTGAAATGTTTAAGGAGAAAATGACAGGGAACTTCAGAAGGTGGTGAGAGTTTGGTACAAGCTGCCAGCAGAAGTGGTAGATGTAGGTTCGATTTCAAAATTTAAAGGACATTTTGGATGGGGATATGGATGGGAGGGAGATGGAGGGCTATGATCCGAAGCAGGTCAATGGGACTGGGCAGATTAATAGCTCAGCATGGACTAGAAGGGCCGAAGGGTCAGTTTGTGTTGTAGTACTCCATCACTCTAAATGTAGTAATTGTATGAACTTCCACATTCCCTTTAGCACATATTCATGTCACTCTGTTAAGGTGAAGGCTGGAGGCCCAAAACTAGTGGTGGTTCCTTGGGCTTGGTGCTGGGTCAGTTGCTATTTGTCATTTGTGTCAATGATTTGGATGAGATTATACAGGAGACGTGATAGAGGTATACAAGCTATTACGAGGAATAGATGGAGTGGATAGCCAGCACCTCTTCTCCAGGGCACCACTGCTCAATACAAGGGGATATGGCTTTAAGGTAAGGGGTGGGAAGTTCAAGGGGGATATTAGAGGAAGGTTTTTTACTCAGAGAGTGGTTGGTGCGTGGAATATACTGCCTGAGTCAGTGGTGGAGGCAGATACACTAGTGAAATTTAAGAAACTACTAGACAGGTAGTACAGACTAGATAAGAGGAATTTAAGGTGAGGGGGTTATATGGGAGGCAGGGTTTGAGGGTCGGCACAACAATGTGGCTGTGCTGTACTATTCTGTGTTCATAGTTAATAAGTTTGCAGATGACACTAACATAGACGGTGATAGTGACCATGATGGTTATCAGGATCTACAGAGTGATCTGGATCAGATGGGTAAATGGGCCAAGAAGTGGTTGTACTGAGAGACCTACGAATGGTGGTGAACCCAAGTGCAGAGTAAGGTCTAGAATCAACTCAAACTCAAAATAAACAAGACAAATCGCCAACTGTAGTACCTGAAATGGAACACCTACAATTGAGGACTGAGTCGTCAGCGTGAGGCATTTAAGTACAGACTTTCCATGAAGGAATGTGGCAGGCAATAATTGGCAGTCTAAGTCTTAAAGGGACAGCAGCAGTTAACCACTCTCCAAGGACTTGGAGCACCAAAACTTGGATGCCTGTTGCTGTTTGGTTGGGACCATGGCAGAACACCCCCCCTTCTTCATTCAGCCAGCTCCTGACAGCCCAGGGCAGTTGGATCGTGCTGGTGAAAGTCCTCTATCAAAGTAGGGTTCAGGATGTCCCATGAAAGAATCCAGTTTCTTTCTTCTAGGCCATATCCCTCCCAATCTGAGAGGTATTGCCTTTTACCCCAAACAATGCAGATCTCCTAAAGTTGACAGACTCCATAGGTAGGTTGTCCCTCAACAATTCTGGGAAGCGGAGAAGGTTTGGAAACTGGAGTCAGGGGGCTGGCACTCATGAGCTTGAGGCAGAATACGTGGTATGTGGGGTGAATCTACATGGTGCTCAGGAGTTGGAGATGATGGGCAACTGGGTTGACACAGCAAAGGATTTTGAACAGACCAATGTAATGTGGGGACAATTTTTTGGAATCAACCCTCATAGGAAGATCATTAGTTGAGAACCAAGCTCACTGACCAGGAAGCAATTGGTCTCCATCTTCTCCAACAATTGTCCTGGCTTTGTTGTTGCAGTGAATTGGCCAACAGCACCTATTTCACCTTTACCCATCTCTGGACCAGTTGGTCCACTGATGGAAGCCCCACCTCCACTCTTGTTCCAGGAACAAGAGAAGACAGTACACAAATTCACATTTGAAGGGGGACATGCTGAAGTGTGTTCTACTCAAGCTTCATCCGGATAGGTTGTCACACCAAGTGGTAGGTTCCCTAAGGCTAGACATTTGAGTGTTCTCTAGGTTCTGGTTGACTCTCTCCATTCGCCCATTGTCCAGGATCCATCTGCAGACCAACAGACTGGCAGAAGCTCCAATGAGCTCACAAATGGCCTTCCAAAACCTAGCGGCAAACTGGAGCCCATGATTAATGATGTCTTGTGAGTAAATATGAATCCTGGAAATATGCTGCAGCATGAGCTTGGCAGTTTCTGAAGTTAATGGTAGTTTGGGAAGGGGAACAAAGCAGCCACCAGACTCTCTAGATCATCCACTAGGCATTGGACTGCAGGGGCATCCTTTAGCTCACCACACAGTCCCTTATGGAGTAGAGCAACTGCTCCGTGTGGCCAAGGAACAAAATTCCATGGAATAATCATCAACAAACCAATTCCCCTGGTGCAAGTTGAGGAGCTTTGCCGTAGACCCATATCTTCCAATGGTCTGTACTGGCACAAATAGGTTAATCCTTCTTCTACAGTTTGTGGCCCAGGCAAGGGCACTTCCAGCAAGATGATTAAGGCTACCTTAAAGCATTCCAATGGGAACTTGGATGGCTACAACTCAAAGGCCAAGGAGCATGGTACCAGGAATCCTTGGTATATTTCAGGGTATCATCATGAGAGCCAATAGGTGCAGCAATCCCTCAAATACTGACAGAGTTTCCAGCTTGAGTATACCTGGAACTGATAGCTGCCCTGGCCAAACTCAGAGTTTAGTAGATTCCTGCTTTTTAGAGTCAGAATTTCTGGAGAGTGGTGAAGATCTCCTGAAGCAGTTTCTCCCTGGTAGGCCAATGTAGTTTACAGTCATCCATCCTCTGCTGGGTTCATGATTGCTCAATCATGCTGTAACAAGAGAGCTATGGAAGACTCAGCAGCCCACAAACAGTGGCACTAGAAATGGAATTCCTACTATTGAGCACTGAGTGCACAGCACGAGGCCTTTAAGTACAGACTTTCCATGATAAAATGTGGCAAGCAATAATTGGCAGTCTTGAGTCTTAAAGGGAGAGAAGCTGCTCCGGGAAATTGGAATGCTGAAATTTGGATGCCTGCCACTGTTCAGTTGGGACTATGACAATGGTAAATAGAATTTAATCAGATAAGTGTGAGATGTTGCATTTTGGAAAAATAAGTGAAGATTGTCTTCACCAGTCAGGGCACTGAATGTAGAAATTGTAGTGTTATGTTGCAGTTGTACAAGATGTTGGTGAGGCCGCATTAGGAATATTGTATTCAATTTTGCTCACTCTGCTACTGGAAAGATGACATTAAGCAGGAAAGAGTGCAGAGGTAATTTATGAGAATGTTACCAAACTTGAGGGACTGAATTATGGAGAGAGGTTGAGCAGGTGGGCCTTCACTCTACCATGAACGTACAGATCTTGAACTCACTTACCTCATTCTTAAAGGCTTCCCACTTGCCAGGCATCTCCTTGCATGTACACAACCTATTCCAGTCAACTTTTGCAAATTCTTGCAAGTACTCTCAAAATTTCCCTCAATTTAGAAAATTTACTTGTGGACTAGATCTGTCCTTTTCCATTACTAATTTAAGACTAATAGAACTATGGTCACTGGTCCCAAAGTGCTACCCATTGAAACTTGAGTCAATTGTCCTAACTACTTGTCATAGTTTCTTCTAATTCCCATTGACGAGTGAAGGATCTTTAGTCTAATTGCCCCCCCCCACCCGGTTCTTCAGTTTTACCAATATAGCCTCATTGGCTAATCCCTCAAGGATTTTCCCTCATCAGCATCACAACACCCACTCCTCAAGCCTGAAACATCAGTGCCCCAGATCACTGAGCTGCCTTTGTAGCCGTTCCCTCAACCACATTTCCTTGATTGCAACATTGGCACAATTCCACACATTCATCCTCACTCTCTGCTCATCCGTCTGACCTGCAAAGCTCCTTGAATTAAAGTGAATTTCTAGTCTAAAGGTGGAATGATATGTTTGCCAGTGTTCTCATGCTCCCCCACTCAAGAGTGACTGGCTAAAATATTTAATCATTTGAAGTGTAAGCACTGAAATTATTGCAACAATTTTTGAAATCTGTTTAATTATTTTAAATTAAACTCTATTTCTAGTATGACAGCATGTGGAGGTGTTTTAAAAAGATGTTTACTAAATCAGCAAATAGTTGGAAATCATAAATATTTATCTATGGAAGGTGCAGAGAGAATGTCAGTGATAGAGTAGAGACCGAGGATAATGACGTAAGAAGTGATGTGAGGTGAAGGGCAGTTTTTGTTCAGCACACCTATCTGGTGAGGATATAAATGTAACAGCTTGAAAGAGAATGAAGTGAAGAAAAGAAACCTGGAAATACCCAGAGCACAAGGGACCATCTATTGAGAGATCTAAACTAAATTCAGGGCAACCCAGCCTGATCTGCTGAATATTTCTCATGTGCTCACTTGGCATAAGATGCAGAGCTGGGCTGAGAAGTGGCAGATGGAGCTTACCCGGAAAAGTGTGAAGCGAGTGATTCACTTTGAAAGGCTGTGCCTTGTCCTTGATTTCCCCACCATGGAAAACATCCTTCAAGCATCCACTCTGTCCAGACGTTCAACATTCAAAGGATTTCAGTGAGATCCCCCCTCATCCTTTTAAATTGCAGCGAGTACAGACCCAGAACTATCAGATGTTCCTTGTCTGATAACCCTTTCATTGCTGGAATCATCCTTGTGAACCTCCTCTGAACTTTCTCCAATGCCAGCACATCATTTCTTAGATGAAGAGCCCAAAATTATTCACAGTATGCAAGGTGGGGCTTCACCAGTACCTTATAAAGCCTCAGCATCACATCCCTGCTCTTGTATTGCAGACTTCTTAAAATGAATGCTAACATTGCATTTGCCTTCCTTACCACCAACTCAACTTGCAAGTCCACTCAACATCCACTCTATCCCCTTTATCTATCCTACATGTAACCTCCTCAAAGAATTCCAACAGGTTTGTCAGGCAAGATTTTCCCTTAAGGAAACCATGCTGACTTTATCCTATCTTGTCCTGTGTCACCAAGTATTTCATAACCGTATCCTTAACAATCGACTCCAACATCTTCCCAATCATTGATCAAAGAGGCTGCCTTTCTCCTTTTAATTTGGATGAAATAAAAATAGAAGGCTATGCAGGAAGGAAGGGTTATATTAATCTTAGATTAGGTTAAAAGGTCGGAGCAACACCATGGGCCTAAGAGCCTCTATTGTACTGTAATGTTCTACCTTTTATGATATTTAGTCCAGCTGTGGCTTACAGACAATGCTCCCTGCCATTCACAACAACTCAAATTTTCATGTTATCCACAAACTTACTAATCAAACTTCTTGTATTCCATAAGACATAGGAATATAATTAGGCCACTCATACCATCGAGTCTGCTCTGCCATTAGATCGTGGTTGATTTATTATCCCTCCCAAACCCATTCTCCTTCCCTCTCCCCATATTCTTTGACACTCTGACTAACAAGAACCTATCTGTTTTAAATATACTGAGTGACTTGGCCTTCACTGCCAGCTGTGGTTATGAATTCCACAGATTCACCACCCTCTGGCTCAAAAATTCATTCTCATCTCCGTTCTAAATGGATGTTCCTCTATTCTGAGGCTGTGCCCTGTGGTCCTAGACTCACCCAATATAGGAAACCTCCTTTCCACATGCACACTGTTTAGACCTTTCAATATTTGTTGTTGTTACGTAACCAGCAACAATGAATATCAATCGAGACAGGTTATATAAGAATAACCAAACATTTATTAAACACCGATAAACGAAAATGGAAAAAAAAACAAATGAAAACTTTAACTGGAAGTTAACAGATATGCAGCCATTCACCAACTCGCCACTCGGCTCTGGTTCTTAAAGTGTTAAATGCGAAAAACGTTCTTAAAGCAATACAGTCAGATATAGTTCTTAAAGTGATAACTTCGAAAGTCCAACAGATTTACACGTTCAATTGGGAGAGAATTCTCTGGAGAAGGATTTCTTCACAGACGCAACTTTACTGCTGGTTCTGTCCACGATGCTGAAAATGAACAGTTTAAATCGACTGACCTTAAATTCCTTTAGAGAGAGAGAGCACCTTTTCGCATGAACTCTTTGCCCTTTTGGCAAGAGTTATCTCGATGCAGGTAGCTACTATTCCAATGAAGACTCAATAAGGTCGATCCTTTATTAAACTGCCAAACGATGCTGACTCCTCTCGATCCTTCGATTCTGCACTTTGATAAACTCTTCACTCTCCCTTCTAATGTTGGAATTGAGTAAATCAACACATCTAGCAAAAATTTCCAGTCCAAATAATAAGGCATTTTGCAACAGAACGCACAACTGTTTTAAAAATGAAACTACGTCACCAAAAACAAACACGCAACAGAAACGGAGATGTAGCACATTCTACCTGGAAATCTACAAACTCAAAAACCCACTGCATCACCTGGGTCGACCCTTATATAGTCACGGGGCACATGTCATCACGTGACCTCACATCGGCGGGAAAATCACATCAGGTGACCTCCAAAAGACCATTACATCATTCTCACTATAAAAAAACAGATCTCCTTGAGCATGTAACACCTCCCTCCAAAAAAGTTTTGGTGTCTTGGAGAACAAAATTTTAACAATTTATACAAAAAAAAACGAAGGTATAAAATTTACAAAATAGACAATACATACAATCTTATCTTTCAGCCCTTTACAAACTAATGTACAGTAGGAGTGTTACAAATGTTAAAATATCACTCCAAAAAAAACAAATTTTCATTATACATTTAACATCTAGACAAACAATCAGCAATCACATTATCTTTACCCTTAATATGAGTGATCAAAATGTTGTACTCCTGTAACATTAAACTGTGTTATTAAATTGGAGTCTAATTTCCTTAACCCTTTTCCTTAACGGGGGTCACAGTGGCATGACCAAATTCACTGTTAGCTAGGTTAGTTAAGTTAGCTTTTGAAAGTCTCTCAAATAATTTCTCCACCCCTGTAACATGTGCTTTCCACGTACTATTCTCTGTAACCAAATCATCAATATAGGCATCTGTATCTTTTAATCCCTGAATCACGCCATTAATCATCCTCTGAAAAGTACTTGGTGCATTCTTCATCCCAAATGGAAGAACATTATATTCATATAATCCAGATGGGGTTACAAATGCTGTAATCTCTCTACCTCTATCCATCAATGGAACACACCAATAACCTTTTAACAAATCAATTTTTGTAAGGAATTTGGCCTGTCCAACTTTATCTACACAATACATCTACCCTAGGGATTGGATATGCATCGGTCTTTGTCACAGCATTCACCTTTCTGTAATCCGTACAAAACCTAATACTATTGTCTGGCTTAGGCACCATAACACACGGTGAACTCCAATTCGAATTAGAATGTCTAATAATATCATTCTCTAACATATACTTAATTTCTTGTTCAGCAAGTTCACATTTTTCCCTGTTCATTCGATACGGATGTTGTTTTATGGGTTTTGCATCTCCAACATCTACATCATGTGTAGCTACGGTGGTTCTTCTATGGACGTCTGGAAATGCATCTCTATACTTAAAAATTAACTGTTTCATCTGCTCTCTCTGCTCTGGCTGTAAATGAACTAATTTTTCATCAATATTTTCCCGAATTTTTGAATTTGGTAACCTGGTTGAAATAATGTTGGGTTTAAAATGAGTTTCGGATGAATCCTCCAGTAAGTTTTCATCAAAATCAGATTCATTATCCATCACAACAGTCATAGTAGCAACTTCTCTCTCATAATACGGTTTTATCATATTTATATGACATAGCTGTGTGGTCTTTCTCTGATCTGGGGTTTTTACCACATAATCCACATCATTTACCTTAGACTTAATCTCATAAGGGCCATGGAATTTGGCTTGCAATGGGTTCGTTTGCACTGGGAAGAGAACCAACACCTTATCTCCAGGCTTAAATGTCCTCATCCTAGCTTCCTTATCTTACCACGTCTTCATCTTCTCTTGAGCTGATTTTCCTTGGCCAAGCTACAAACTTTGTACAAGCTGTCTTTAAATTTCAAAACATAATCTAGCAAATTACTGTGTACTTCCTTATTAATCCATTGTTCCTTCAGCAAAGCCAAAGGTCCTCGAACTCTATGTGCAAACACAAGTTCAAAAGGCCTAAAACTTAATGATGCCTGCACTGGCTCCCTTACTGCAAAAAATAGTAAATATATACCTTCATCCCAGTCCTTTTCATTTTCCACACAATATGTCCTAACCATAGTTTTTAGTGTAGAATGAAATCTCTTCAATGCTCCTTGGGATTCTGGATGATAAGCTGAGGAAATAATCTGCTTTGCTCCCAGTTTATATACTATCTGCTAAAACAACCCAGACATAAAATTACTACCTTGATCTGATTTCCTTAGGCAACCCAAAATAAGTAAAGAATTTTATAAGAGCCTTTGTCACAGTTTTGGCTGTTATATTCCTAAGAGGTACTGCCTCTGGAAACCTAGATGCTGTGCACATAATAGTTAATAAATATTGATGTCCACTTTTAGATTTTGGCAAAGGACCTACACAGTCTACAATGATTTTTGAGAACGGCTCACCGAATACTGGAATTGGTTGCAGTGGGGCCACCGAAGTTACCTTGACTCTCTCTGTGCTAGTTTTCCTTTTAAAAATTTTACCTGGAGAAAATTTATTCTTGTGAATTAAAACATACTCGTCAGCCAACTTATCAATCTCCTGCGAAGTAGCAGTGTCCCGTTCATTTAAGTATGTTCTCACTTCAACAGGAATGCTTCTTTTAAATTCCTCCTGCAAAATCAGCTCTATTAATTTATTATACTCCCCATTCACATTTTTGGAAGAGACCCATCTCTCAAAACACACAGATTTCTCATAGGCAAATTCCACATAAGTTTTTTCCACCGATTTCTTCAAACTTCTAAATCTTTCTCTATACGCTTCTGGAACCATCTCGTATGCCTTTAATATATTCTGCTTAACAATATCATAATCCAGTGCTTGCTCAGCATTTAAAACCATATAAACTTGTTGTGCCTTGCCTTTAATTACACTTTGTAACATCATTGGCCATTGGTCCTTCGGCCACTTTAAACTCAGAGCAACTGTTTCGAAATGTTGGAAATATGTGTCCATGTCAGCTTCATTAAATGGGGGAGCCAAAATAACCTCATGACTAGCAATAAACTGTTTCGTAGAGCCAGAAGACTGACTCTCAAACTTCAATTTCTGCATTTCTAGCTTGAATTTCCTCTGGTTTTCAGCTTCTCTTTCTTCAAATTCCCTTTTTTTAAGGGCTTCTCTTTCTTCAAATTCCCTTATTTTATTAGCCTCTCTTTAGGCCATTTCCACTTTAAATCTTTCAAACTTTAACTGTTCAAGATGCAACTGCATTTCCAGATTACTCATTGGAAACTTCTCTAACACCTCAGCATCAAACAAATTCAAAGTAATATAATGTTCAGCAATTTTTCTTTGTATGAAAGCCTTGGTAGAATTTCTCGTAATTCCTTTAATATCCAACTTCCTAGCAATCTCCAATACCTCAGATTTTCTCGCATTCTCTAAAAACCCTGAGTCAGGCATCTTCAAAAACCTGTCAATATCCATTGTTGCCGAATACAACACACACACCAATCAAACCAAAAAAAAAAGGGTATTCCCCTTATCCAAATCAAAATGGCAATTACCAGCAATTAAACTCAAAATTGGAACATATCCCGGACGAGCCCGCACTGTTTATGTTATGTAACCGGCAACAATGAATATCAATTGAGATAGGTTATATAAAAATAACCAAACATTTATTAAACACTGATAAATGATAAGGGAAAAAAAAACAAACGAAAACTTTAACCAGAAGTTAACAGATATGCAGCCGTTCACCAACTCGCCACTCGGATCTGGTTCTTAAAGCATTAAATGCGAAAACAGTTCTTAAAGCGATACAGTCAGATATATTTCTTAAAGTGATAACTTCGAAAGTCCAACAGATTTACACGTTCAATTGGGAGAGACTTCTCTGGAGAAGGATTTCTTCACAGACGCAACTTTACTGCTGGTTCTGTCCACGATGCCGAAAATAAACAGTTTAAATCGACTGACCTTAAATTCCTTTAGAGAGAGACACCTTTTTGCATGAACTCATTGCTTTTTTGGCAAGAGTTATCTCGATGCAGGTAGCTACTACTCCAACAAAGACTCAATAAGGTCGATCCTTTATTAAACTGCTAAACGATGCTGACTCCTCTCGATTCTTCGATTCTGCACTTTGATAAATTCTTCACTCTCCCTTCTAATATTGGAATTGAGTAAATCAACACATCTAGCAAAAATTTCCAGTCCAAATAATAAGGCATTTTGCAACAGAATGCACAACTGTTTTAAAAATGAAACTACGTCACCAAAAACAAACACGCAACAGAAACGGAGATACAGCACATTCAACCTGGAAATCTACAAACTCAAAAAC
The DNA here is from genome assembly GCF_030028105.1 of Mobula birostris. Lineage (NCBI taxonomy): Eukaryota > Metazoa > Chordata > Chondrichthyes > Myliobatiformes > Myliobatidae > Mobula > Mobula birostris. Next base: position 45,618,328 of record NC_092383.1, on the reverse strand, counting down.
CCACTGCATCATCTGGGTCAACCCTTATATAGCAACGGGGCACATGTCATCACGTGACCTCACATCGGCCGGAAAATCACATCAGGTGACCTCCAAAAGACCATTACATCATTCTCACTAAAAAAAAACAGATCTCCTTGAGCATGTAACGGTTATGTTTCAATGAGGTCCCCCAGATTCTTCTAAACTCCAGTGAGTACAGGCCCAGAGCCATTATAACACTCATCCTCATGCATTAACCCTTCATTGCCAGAATCATTCCTGTGGACTTCCTCTGGGTCCTCTCCAATGCTAGCACATCCTTTCTAATATAAGGGGCCCAAATCTGCTCTTAATACTCCAAGTGAGGAATTTTCTGTTTTTACTTCGGATTTTGAGTCTCTTGTTTTCCAACCCAACATTCAGTTTGATTTTAAAGACCCCAAAAAGAATTATAGACAGATTTCAATGAGATTATACACATTTGTATTTTAAAGTCATAGGATAGAGCCATATAGCACAGGAACAGGCACTTCAGCTCATCTAGTCCATGCCGAACTGTTAATCTGCCTTGTCCCATTGACCTGCATCCAGATCATAGCCCTCCATCCCTTTCCAGCCATGTTTCTGTCGAAATTTCTCTTAAATGTTGAAATCAAACCCGCATACACCATTTGCATTGGCAACTGGTTCCATAGTCTCAACACCCTCTGAGTGAAGAAGTTCCCTTCATGTTTCCCTTAAACATTTCACCTTTAACCCTTAACCCATGACCTTTAGTTGTGGTCTCATCCAACAGTGGAAAAAGCCTGCTTGTATTTATCCAAACTATACTGCTCATAATTTTGTACACTTCTATCAAATCTCACCTAAAGAGTTTAACGCTACTTTAATTAAAATGGAGAAAGTTAGAAGTTATTAACACAAGCAATTTTTCTGTGTATGTTTATTATTCTGCTGTGCTTTATTGAGGCCACAAGTTTTCTGAAATACTACAGGCTATTCTGCATAATGTCTGACAGATTCTAAGTGTCTGGTATCTTCGAAGTGTAAAGATCAGCACACTGTGGTCAAAGCTGAATCTAAGCCTATATCCTCATATTGATACACAGCAGGTCAGATAACATCCATAGGAAGAGAGCACAGTCAACGTTTCGGGCCGAGACCCTTCATCAGGACTGACGAAGAGTCTTGGCCTGAAACGTCGACTGTGCTTCTTCCTATGGATGCTGTCTGGCCTGCTGCGTTCCACCAGCATTTTGTGTGTGTGTTGCTTGAATTTCCAGCATCTGCAGATTTCCTCGTGTTTGTGTCCTCATATTGATATCAGCTTAAATAGTATTCATCTCACATTTAAAATATGATCTTACAATGCAATATTTCTTTAGCAAAATATTGAGGAAAGGTAAACATTTAGACATGAATGCTCATTGCATTGCAGATGACTGAGATGCAGCGTGATTAAGGGAGTTTAACTCATGGTCAGGGATGGATGGACCCATGTTTCAGTTGACTTAAAGAGACATTCTAGACAACATTTTATTGCTCCTGGAAATGAATGAAAGGACTACACTGCATGATTAATCCATGGCTATTAAGTGCAGTGCAAATAGTTTGCAACTTTTCATTGCCTTCTCATTTCATTCATTGCTACACTGATTGATCAATTGGGCATATCAACAGGAGGTCAATAATTGATTGAACTCTTGTAAAAATGCAGCTGAAGTAGGGTTATTTATTCTACCAATGAAACTAAGTTGGAAAACTTGAAGAATAAACTAGAGCAACATGTGGGACTATAGACTTACAGTTTTGATAGGAACTGCAGAGCAGGAATTTGTCCAAATGGTGCAGGGGAATGGATGGCCCTCCAGGACAATACACAGAAGCCAGTGGGAGCAGATAGCTACAAACATCAGTGCCAGAAGTCATACTTCATGGATTTGTTCACTGTACTGCGAGAAGTTCAGTGAGTTCACACAAGTGATTAAGGTCATTAAGAGAATCTTCCAGTGGGTATCCTCCAACACCTCTCCTACAGGACCCATCTGCATGATATCCATTCTCTATCTGCTTTCCCACATCCTAACACACTGGGTATTGATTTACATCTCACCTACAACTCGCAATTCCTGTGAGATATTCAGCTGTAACCACCAAAAACACCCACTTCCTTGCTCTTTCAGGTCATGGTGACCCTGACTAAAGATAGTTGGACCTAACAGAAGGTGGGTAGGCTATCCTTCATGGCTTAACCATCATATTGAGGCAATACTAGCCATTAAGGGTTAGTTTTGTCAAAACTGAGTGTCTTTTGTCTGGCTGAGAAATGCCATTATAACAACCTCTTACTCATTGTCAGCAAGACCAAGGAGTTGATTATCGATTTCAGGAGGAGGAAACCAGAGGTCCTTGAGCCAGTTACCATCAGAAAATCAGTGGTAGAGAGGATCAGCAACTTTAAATTTCTCAGTGTTATTATTTCAGATGACCAGTCCTGGGCCCAGCATGTAAGTGCAATTATGAAGAAAGCAAAGCAGCACCTCTACTTCCTTAGGAGTTTGCGAAGATTTGGTATGACATCTAAAATCTTGACCAACTTCAATAGATATGTAGTGGAGAGTATATTTATTGGCTGCATCATAACCTGATATGGAAACACCAGTGCCCTTGAAAATCCCACACAAAGTTATGGATACGACCTAGTCGGTAGAGCCCTCCCTACAATTGAGCACATCTACATGAAACACTGTCTGTTGCAGCAAAGCTGCATCCATCATCAGAGACCCCTACCATCCAGGACATGCTCTCTTCTCACTGTTGCCATCAGAAAACAGATTCAGGAGCCTCAAGACTCACATCGCCAGGTTCAGGAACAGTTATTACCTCTCAGTAACCATGCTCTTGAACCAAAGGGGATAACTTCACACAACTTCACTTGCTCCATCATTGAAATGTTTCCACAACTTAAAGGCTGACTTTCAAAGGGCTTTATCTCATGTTCTCAATATTTATTATTATTATTATTTCTTTCTTTTTATATTTGTACAGTTCATTGACTTTTGCACACTGGTTGGACACATTGATTCTATAACGGTTGCTATCCTCTCATGGATTTATTGAGTATGCCTGCAAGAAAATGTATCTCAGGGTTGTATATGGTGAGATGTACGTACTTTGTTAATATATTTTCTTCGAACTTTGAAGGCCAATAGTTAAAAGTGAAAAAAATCATTGAATGTTTTAGTATTCACAGCCATCCGCCCAGGTACCAACATTGCCCAGAGGTTAGGGTTTAACTTGCAGACAGGAACTATATACAGTGAGACACTGAACTGAGTAACCTCTCTCCCACTTCATGGGGTGGAAGGTCAGCAGTTTAAGGGGTGATCAAGATTTTCTGTGGAAGATTCATCTGAGATCACACACAGGCAGAGACAAAGGATGAGCAGGGAAGTTGAAATGTCATGCATCATGGAGAAGCCTACTTGACAAAAAGTTCAGAGCTCCTGTCTAATGTACAAGTGGTGACCAACTCTATGGAATTTTGTCAACCCAATCATAAGGCAAAGTGCTTTGATGTAGTATCCTTTGGAGCATGTACAATGCCTTTAGACCCATGGTGGAGGCTCAGAGTGTTAGAACCTTGACAACAGAGTAGATATTACAAAGGAGTGTGGGCATAGTGGCATTTACAGGGTTCTGCAGTCAAGCGGCAACTTAACTTCCAATAGCTGACAGTAGTGAAGCATAAACCTTTGTCCTTTTTAAAACAAAAGGAAGCATTCCCCTTGTTACCTTCACCCTTCTTACTGACTGTCAACTGAACTCAAGTGTAGATATAGCCTTTTGGTCTCAGAGCTGCCAGTTTATTCCCCAAGGCTTTGTGCTGTCCTTTCCGCTGAAAGTTATCAGCCTTCCAGAAATAAGTCAAAGGAAACAATGACCAGATACAAAGCATTCTGAGGACATGCATGAAGGTGATTTGTTCAGTTTTGTGTCCATTCATCTTTGGTTTATTAATGTGGTTTGGAATCTTTATTGTACTGTGCACTGGACACATGATGCTTTGTGACACTAGGAATTGTGAATGGAAAATTGCCTTTGCAATTGCTGGTACTGCACACTGATGATTCCTCATGGACAGCATACACAGAAAAGATTGATCTGTTTCATTTTGTGTAAAGTTTTAATTTCCCTGCTGCTCATTCATGTGTTGGTTTCACACCAGAATAACCAGCAGGGTCAGCTGCAGGATAAAACAGATAGCCATTACTCCCTCTGGTTTTCCACAGGGGCTCAAATGCACTTGGCACAACAGATCACTAAAGATTCAGAATACATTGATTGCTGCCAGATTACTGGGCATTCACCTGCATGAATCTGCTCCCAACGCTCAGGCATCAGCTGTGGGGAGTGGATTCCCTTTAGTTTGATCTATAGCAGATGTTATATTTGTAACTCCAAAGCATAAGACCAATAGAAAGAAAAACACGCAAGCCAGGAATAACTCCTGTACATTTAGTTTTACTTTAGTGACGTGCTCAAGTATGATGTAGTGGCATAATGACGTATGCCATTCATGTACTTTGTACATATAACCTGTAACGAATTATGTAAATGAAGAATGCTGAAACAATATGTTTACAATATTACTGAAATATTAAATACACGACACTCCTTCCTGCATGGCTATAAACTCCTACTTAATATAGAATCTATCTCAACTTGTACTATGCAAAAGTCTTAGGCTGGTGTGGTACAGAAGACTTTTATACAGTACTGTATTTGTCAATGTGGGGTGGAAAGCAAGTTTGTAAACTGGCAGGAGCAAAGGATGTTGGAAATGGTGAGAGTCAAGCACTGTGGGAGGGGTGTGGGACAGGTGGCAGAGAAGGAGTGCCTGGGGTGGGGGGGGTGTCATGAGTACTGACACAGCCAGCCATGAGACATCAGGCGAAGTCATTTGATTTCAAACGATTGGTTTATTGATCATGATAGAATGTCTCTCTAGTGCCTCCCACTCTCCGTCCACAGTAGAGACCAATATCACAATCAGATTTATCATCACTCACATTTGTTTTTTGTTCTTTCTTTTTCAATATTTTTATTGATTTGCATAAAAGAATACAGAGTACAGTAGGATATATAATATATATAAATTACAATATATTGGAATCACAGACATAGTCTCATTACCCTATATCAGTATACATTAAAATTAAACGTAATATTGACTCTATTTCCTGAGGAGACCGAGGTCCTTTAACATCTGTCAGACGATGCTGAGGATGTTCTACAAGTCTGTGGTGGCCAGTGCTATCATGTTTGCTGTTGTGTGCTGGGGCAGCAGGCTGAGGGTAGCAGACACCAACAGAATCAACAAACTCATTTGGAAGGCCAACGATGTTGTGGGGATGGAACTGGACTCTCTGATGGTGGTGTCTGAAAGAGGATGCTGTCCAAGTTGCATGCCATCTTGGACAATGTCTCCCATCCACTACATAATGTACTGGGTGGGCACAGGAGTACATTCAGCCAGAGACTCACTCCACCGAGATGCAACACTGAGCGTCATAGGAAGTCATTCCTGCCTGTGGCCATCAAACTTTACAACTCCTCCCTTGGAGGGTCAGACACCCTGAGCCAATAGGCTGGTCCTGGACTTATTTCCTGGCATAATTTACATATTACTAATTAATTGTTTATGGTTTTATTTCTATTTAATTATTTATGGTGCAACTGTAATGAAAACCAATTTCCCTTGGGATCAATAAAGTATGACTATGACTACTATGACTAAGGGGTAATTTTATTATACAAAAAAATCTATACCCACTACCCAAAAAAAAAGCTGTTTGGTTAAAAAAAAGAAAAGGAAAAAATCCTTATCATATAATAAAACATATTGTTAGCCAACATCTGTGCTTAATAGCAAATGAAAGATTTTGAAAATAATTCAAAAAAAGTCCCCACAATGTTAAAAAATTTTGTCCAGGTTCAGAAATTGAACAGCGAATCTTCTCTAAATTTAAGCATGACATAACATCATTTAACCAATGAGTATGAGTAGGCAGAGTGGCATCCTTCCATTTAAGCAACAATGCTCTCCTGGCTATAAGAGAAATAAAGGCCAAAATATGCAAATCATGTGACTCCAAAATAATATAATTTCTTCCAACAATACCAAATAAGGCAGTCAAAGGATTAGGTTTAAAATTTACTTTAAAAAGCACCGAAAAAGTTTAGAATACTTCCTTCCAATATTTTTCAGGACTCGGACAAGTCCAAAACATATGAATCAGTGAAGCTTCTCCATTATTACAGCTATCACAATAGGGAGATATCATCATCATCAGGTGGCATGCCCAATTTGAGCTTTGACTGCCATGGCCCACACACTCCTGTTTCGGGTCAAGTGGATCAATTCATTGGTATTCATTTCCAGTTCTCTAGCTGCTGTCTCCATCATCATTTGTCTTTGTCTTCCTCTTGCTTTCTTCCCTTCAGTCTTTCCCATAATTACCGTGCATTCTAGCTCCTCTTTCCTAATCACATGTCCAATGAAGTTACATTGCCTTTTCATGATCTCGTGTTTGCTCTGTTCATGACATCCTCATTAGATATTCATTTCGTCCATGATATTCTTTGCATCCTCTTCAAAAACCACATCTCTGCTGTTTCAATTGTCCTGAGTATGACTCTAAACTGCAACTGGTGATGAGGATCTGATTGGGGACTTTCAGAGCTTTGGAGTGGAGTTACCCCTTAGTCATTCATTGTTCCCAGGGCCACTCTGACTCGGAACGGTAGCACCTGCAAGGGTTCCTGCTCAAGATACGTGCGAAGGCCAACAACAGATCCGGCAAGTTCAATAACTGAACTTATGCTGAAGGGAGATATATCCGAATAAAAATGAGAGAGCTTATCTTTAGTCATGTGGATCCTAAAGAATTCTACAATTCTTTAAATTGTAGAAGGGAATGACGGGCACATAACGAGGTATTAACCAATTTTAAAATTTCATTCCAAGTATCCTCAGAAATTGGAATCTGTAAATCTTGTTCTCAGAGATTTTTAATTTTGTCTAAAGGAATATTTCTCATTCCCAACAACATACCATAAATATTAGATATAGATCCATTATGGAAGGGTTTTAACTTAAAAATTGTATCAAGTAATTCTTATCCGGACTTTTTTTTGTGTGGCAGCAGTACAGTGCAATACATAAAATTACTATAGTACTGTGCAAAGGTTTTAGGCACTGTAGATATATATATATATGTGCCTAAAACCTTTGCACAGTACTATGTGTGTGTATATGTATAATAAAAATGTGTGTGTGTGTGTGTGTCTGTATGTATGTTATATATATTATACTATATAGACATCCACCGCACAGCAATTTTTAAATTGTCCCATTCAGGCTTAAAGATTTAATTGCTCTGGAGGATTTCTTACTCTTGTAGGATTAGTCTTTCCTGTCAGGGGTTCACTCTGCTTGACAGGTGAGACTTGTAGCCATGAAACAATCTCAGGTTCTGGGGCCTCCTCAGTGGTGGTTGTTGGAGTTGACTCTGGGATTTAAGGAAGTGTTTCTGACAGCTGTGGACACTTTTCTTCACTCACAATTGATATTGCTCTCCTCAGTTGGTTGATGTGCCATGTCCAGATGACATCAAACATGATCTCCACTGTACAGGAGAGTGGTCCAGTTCTTTTGTTAATCTTTCTGAGTACCCACTTTTGATCATCTCTGTCGTCCCTCACCAAAGCTGCTTGCCCAGGAGTGAAATATTGAAGCTCCTTGCTTGAAGAGCCTTCAGTTTGTCTCAGTTGTTTGTCCTGCATACTCATTCAGAGATAGGGTTTAAGGAGTGGATTCTTAGACTTTGAACAAACTTTTCTGCTATTTATAGCTGGTGCAGATGTAACATATCTTATTCCATTAATTTTCAGGAATGACTGAAACTGATCTGCAACAATCTGTGGTCCATTGTTACTGACTAAGTGTTCTGGAACACCAGTCCTTGAGGAGTGTGTGAGACTGTTGTGGAGGCTATTGGGAATATTTCTGGCCAATTGTAGCTGCATTCACTACTACCAATAAATTTGTGCCCATGAATGGACCAGCAAATTCAACATGAATCCTCTGCCAGGGCAATGCAGGCCATTCTCAGGGATGGAGAGGTGCTAATCTTGGAATCTTATGGAATTGGTTGATCTGCTGATCTAGTGCAGGCCACCAGACAAAGTTTCGAGCCAACACTTTCGTTTTGACCATGCCTAGGTTACCTCCAACACTTTACATTCATCTTGGATGGTACAACAGCTTCCAATCCCCACGTAAGGCAACCCCTGATAAGTGTAGTTCATCCCGGTGCTGGTAAAAATTTGAGAACTATGATTTCTGCTGCACACGCGAGCCATCCTGGGTTCCCAAGTAGAACTGAGACAGTGTGGGGTCTTTACTGGTTTTCCATTAAATTAACCATGCTGTAGTAGGGAAACTATTGATTTGCATTAGGGAGAATGTACCCAGAGGATGTAATGTCAATTTTGTAAAATTTTCGGGTATTTCCTTTCCCAAGGATAAACAGGACAATCCATCAGCATTTCTATGATTAGTTGAACTCCAGGAATCAGAGCCCATTTCTGCATTCCTGCTGCTGCTGTTAGTTGAACACCCCTTTGGGGATTGAAAATGGACACTAGTGGTTGATGATCAGTAATAAGGATAAACTCTCTCCTACACAAGCCCTGGTTGAAATGTTTTACACCCCGAACCAGACTCAAGGTCTCTCTCCTCCGTCAATCTCAGCATAATTTTTCTCTGCTGCCATAAGGGAACATGATGCAAAGGTTATGCGGCGTTCACTTCCATCATTCATAACATGTCATATGATCTCACCTATACCATAAGGTGAGGCATCACAGACACACTTCACTAGATGATATGGATCATAATGTATGAGTACACCACCTGCTGTCACCATTTCCTTTGCCTTTTGGAAAGAAGACCCACACTGTTTTGTCCATTACCACTTCTTCCCAATCTGTAGTAATGAGTTCAAGGGGTGGAGCACAATAGCCAGGTTTGGCAGGAACCTGTTCTGGTAATTGAGAAATCCTAATAAAGAACACAACAGTGAAACACCATTTGGCTTTGGGCCATTCACCGCTGCTTGAATTTTCTCAGCACACTTGTGTAAATTCTTGTGGTCAGTGGTGTAACCACAGTAAGTGATGCTTGGTTTAAAGAATTCACACTTGTTGCATCTGCTCTGAGCCCAAGATCTTCTAATCTTTTTAACACAGTCTTGAGATTTTGGAGATGTTTCTTGTCATCCTCACCAGTAACAATGATGTCATCCGGGTAACACTGACTGAATGGACAGCCTTGCAGCATCTGCCCCATAGCCTGTTGCCCGACTGCAGGTGCAGATTCTACTCCAAAACTAAGTCTATTATAGATAAAGTCCTTTGTGAGTGTCTATATTGAGAGACACTTTGGATTCTTCTTCTATCTCTGTCCATACATAGGTCTCAGCTGTCCATTTTGCTTTCAGTGCTGGTTAATGCTGACCTTTAAAATCACCACAGATCCTCCCAGACCCATTCGTCTTGGCTATTGGGACCACTGATATTGCCCATATGCTCCAGTCAAGTTTGGAAAGAATTCCTTCAGCAGACATGCAATCTAGCTCACTGGCTACTTTATCACAGATGGTACAAGGAACCAGATGGGCTTTTAAAACTTGGTGTCACATTTTCATTTACCCTTAATATGTTTTGTTTTTCCAATTCCATCCTTGAACACTGCTGTGGTATCATCTAGTACCTTACTTAATTCACTTTCAGTTCACTCTATTGCAATGAATGTGGCATGCAAATGATGGATGGATCTCCAATCAGGTTTTTAAAGCAGAGCTTGAGGCTAATTTCAAGGCTAATCAGTCCTGTGTCACTCACTGTGTCAATCATTATTAGATTTTGCATCAACAGCAGGCAGACATTTGGCCTTTCAAGTCTGCTCCACCATTCAATCATGGCTGATCCTTTATCTCCCTCCTCAGCTCCACTTCCCAACCTTCTTCCCATAACCTTTGATGCCATGTCCAAACAAGAACCAATCAAGCTCTGCTTTAAAAACCTCCAACGACCTGGCTTCCACAGCTGCCTGTTGCAACAAATTCCACAAATTTACTAAAGAAGTTTCTCCGCATCTCCGTTTTAAATGGACACCCTGTGTCCTGAGGTTGTGCCTTCTTGTCCTGCACTATCCCACCATGGGGAACATCCTTCAAGCATCTGCTCTGTCCAGGCCTTTCAACATTCGAATGGTTTCAATGAGATCCCCATCATCCTTCTAAATTCCAGTGAGTACAGACACAGAGCTATCAGAAATTCCTCATAAGATAACCCCTTCATTTGCAGAATCATCCTTGGCAATCTCCTCTGGACCCTCTCCAATGTCAGCACATCTTTTCTTAGATGAGGAGCACACAACTGTTCACAAAACTCAACATGAGGCTTCACCAGTACCTTATAAAGCCTCAGCTTTACATCCCTGTTCTTGTATTCATGACCTCTTGAAATCAATGCTAACATGACATTTACCTTCCTCACCACTGACTCAGCCTACAAGTTAACCTTCAGGTTGCTCTGGAAATATCCAGAGCACAAGGGGCATTCTATTGAGAGATATAAACTAAATTCAGGGCAACACAGCCTGATCTGCTGAGTATTTCTCATGTGCTCACTTGACATAAGATGCAGAGCTGGGCTGAGAAGTTGCAGATGGAGTTTACCCAGAAAAGTGTGAAGTGAGTGATTCACTTTGAAAGGCTGTGCCTTGTCCTTGACTCCCCCATCTTGGAAAACATCCTTCAAGCATCTACTCTGTCCAGCCTTTCAACATTCAAAGGATTTCAATGAGATCCCCCCTCATCCTTTTAAATTGCAGTGAGTACAGACCCAGAACTATCAGATGTTCCTTGTCTGATAACCCTTTCATTGCTGGAATTATCCTTGTGAACCTCCTCTGAACCCTCTGCAATGCCAGCACATCATTTCTTAGATGAAAAGCCCAAAACTATTCACGATATATAAGGTGGGGCTTCACCAATACCTCATAAAGCCTCAACATCACACCCTTGCTCTTGTATTCTAGACTTCTTAAAATGAATGATAACATTGCATTTGCCTTCCTTACCACCAACTCAACTTGCGAGTTAACCTTCATGGTGTTCTGCACAAGGACTCCCAAGTCTCTTTGCATCTCAGATTTTTGGATTTTCGCCCCATTTAGAAAATAGTCTGCACATTTATTTCTACTACCAGATGCATCACCATGCATTTTCGAACATTGTATTTCATTTCCCACTCTCTTGCACATTTTGCTAATCTGTCTAAATCCTTCTGCAGCCTACCTGTTTCCTCAACACCACCTGTCCCTCCACCAACATTTGTATCATCTGCAAACTTGGCAACAAAGCCACCTGTTCCATCATCTAAATGATTTACATACAGCATAAAAAGAAGCAATTCCAACACCAACCCCTGCAGAACACCACTAGTCACTGGCAGTCAACCAGAAAAGGATCCTTTTATTCCCATTTGCTGCCTCCTACCTATCAGCCAATGCTCTAACCATGCCAGTAACTTTCCTGTAATACTTAACTTGGTTAAGTTAACTTGGTAAGCAGCCTCATGAGTGACAGCTTGTCAAAAGTCTTCTGAAAGTCCAAATATACAACATCCACTGCATCACCTTTGTCTATCCTACATGTAATCTCCTCAAATAATTCCATCAGGTTCGTCAGGTAGGATTTTCCCTAAAGAAAACCATGCTGACTTTGTCGTATCTTGTCCTGTGTCACTAAGTATTCCATAACCTTATCCTTAACAATTTACTGTAACATCTTCCCAACCACTGAGGTCAGGCTAACTGGTCTATAATTTCCTTTCTGCTGCCTTCTTCCTTTCTTAAAGAGTGGAGTGACATTTGCAATTTTACATTCAAATGATTCTTGAAAGATCATTACTAAGGCCTCCACAATCTTTAGATCATAGATCATAAGACAAAGGAGCAGAAGTCAGCCATTCGGCCCATCGAGTCTGCTCCGCCATTTTTTCATGAGCTGATCCATTCTCCCATTTAGTCCCACTCCCTTGCCTTCTCACCATAACCTTTGATGCCCTGGCTTCTCAGATATCTATCAATCTCTGCCTTAAAAACACCCAATGACTTGGCCTCCACTGCTGCCCATGGCAACAAATTCCATAGATTCACCACCCTCTGGCTAAAAAAATTTCTTCGCATTTCTGTTCTGAATGGGCGTCCTTCAATCCTTAAGTCATGCCCTCTTGTACTAGACTCCCCCATCATGGGAAACAACTTTGCCACATCCACTCTGTCCATGCCTTTTAACATTCGAAATGTTTCTATAAGGTCTCCCCTCATTCTTCGAAACTCCAAGAGCAGACAAACGTTCCTCATATGTTAACCCTCTCATTCCCAGGATCATTCTAGTGAATCTTCTCTGTACCCTCTCCAATGTCAGCACATGCTTTCTTAAATAAGGAGACCAAAACTGCCCACAGTACTCCAAGTGAGGTCTCACCAGTGCCTTATAGAGCCTCAACATCACATCCCTGATCCTATACTCTATTCCTCTAGAAATGAATGCCAACATTGCATTTGCCTTCTTCACTACCAACTCAATCTGGAGGTTAACCTTAAGGGTATCCTGTACAAGGACTCCCAAGTCCCGTTGCATCTCAGAACCTTGAATTCTTTCCCCATTTAAATAATAGTCTAAAAAAAATCCCACCGCCATCAGATCCCACCGTCAACTCCTGGGCCCTCGGAGGCTCCATCTTGCTCTCACCCCAACCCTCCCCTCTCCATTGACACCCCCAGCCTCCCCTCTCCCCCCTCTGATCCCAGCTCTCATCCATTCCGGGTCTTTACCATCCCCTCCGACCTTCAACTGTCGGAGGCAGAACGCTCTGTTCTCAGTAAGGGCCTCTCATTTGTCCCCCTTCGCCCACACCTCAGCGAGTTCCGTGTTCGCCATGATGCGGAACTTTTCTTCCGCTGTCTCCGTCTCCGAGCCTACTTCTTCGGCAAGGACTCTTCCACCCCCACCGATGACCCCTTCTCCCGTCTTCAACCCTCCTCTTCTTCATGGACCCCCCGCTCTGGTCTTCTGCCTGCTCTGGATCTCTTTATCGCTAATTGCTGACGGGACATCAACCGTATCGACTTCACCGCACCTTGTTCCCATTCCAACCTCACTCCTTCCGAACGCTGTGCTCTCCACTCCCTCCGCACTAATCCTAACCTTATTATTAAACCCGCCGATAAGGGGGATGCTGTTGTAATCTGGCGTACTGATCTCTACCTTGCCGAGGCACAGCGACAACTCGTGGATACCTCCTCTTATTTACCCCTTGATCGTGACCCCACTAAGGAGCACCAGGCCATTGTCTCCCACACCATCACCGACTTTATCCGCTCAGGGGATGTCCCATCCACTGCTACCAACCTTATAGTTCCCACACCCCGCACTTCCCGTTTCTACCTCCTACCCAAGATCCACAAACCTGCCTGTCCTGGCCGACCTATTGTCTCAGCTTGCTCCTGCCCCACCGAACTCATTTCTGCATACCTCAACACTGTTTTATCACCCCTTGTTCAATCCCTTCCGACCTATGTTCGTGACACTTCTCACGCTCTTAAACTTTTCAATGATTTTAAGTTCCCTGGCCCCCACCGCTTTATTTTCACCATGGATATCCAGTCCTTATATACTTCCATCCCCCATCAGGAAGGTCTTAAAGCTCTACGCTTCTTTTTGGATTCCAGACCTAATCAGTTCCCCTCTACCACCACTCTGCTCCGTCTAGCGGAATTAGTCCCTACTCTTAATAATTTCTCCTTTGGCTCCTCCCACTTCCTCCAAACTAAAGGTGTAGCTATGGGCACCCGTATGGGTCCTAGCTATGCCTGCCTTTTTGTTGGGCTTGTGGAACAATCTATGTTCCGTGCCTATTCTGGTATCTGGCCCCCACTTTTCCTTCGCTACATCGATGACTGCATTGGCGCTGCTTCCTGCACACATGCAGAACTCGTTGACTTTATTAACTTTGCCTCCAACTTTCACCCTGCCCTCAAGTTTACCTGGTCCATTTCCGACACCTCCCTCCCCTTTCTAGATCTTTCTGTCTCTGTCTCTGGAGACAGCTTATCCACTGATGTCTACTATAAGCCTACTGACTCTCACAGCTATCTGGACTATTCCTCTTCTCACCCTGTCTCTTGCAAAAACGCCATCCCCTTCTCGCAATTCCTCCGTCTCCGCCGCATCTGCTCTCAGGATGAGGCTTTTCATTCTAGGACAAGGGAGATGTCTTCCTTTTTTAAAGAAAGGGGCTTCCCTTCCTCCACTATCAACTCTGCTCTTAAACGCATCTCCCCCATTTCACGTACATCTGCTCTCACTCCATCCTCTCGCCACCCCACTAGGAATAGGGTTCCCCTGGTCCTCACCTACCACCCCACCAGCCTCCGGGTCCAACATATTATTCTCCATAACTTCCGCCACCTCCAACGGGATCCCACCACTAAGCACATCTTTCCCTCCCCCCCTCTCTCTGCATTCCGCAGGGATCGCTCCCTACACAACTCCCTTGTCCATTCGTCCCCCCCATCCCTCCCCACTGATCTCCCTCCTGGCACTTATCCGTGTAAGCGGAACAAGTGCTACACATGCCCTGACACTTCCTCCCTTACCACCATTCAGGGCCCCAAACAGTCCTTCCAGGTGAGGCAACACTTCACCTGTGAGTCGACTGGGGTGATATACTGCGTCCGGTGCTCCTGATGTGGCCTTTTATATATTGGTGAGACCCGACGCAGACTGGGAGACCGCTTTGCTGAACATCTACGCTCTGTCTGCCAGAGAAAGCAGGATCTCCCAGTGGCCACACATTTTAATTCCACATCCCATTCCCATTCTGACATGTCCATCCACGGCCTCCTCTACTGTAAAGATGAAGCCACACTCAGGTTGGAGGAACAACACCTTATATTCCGTCTGGGTAGCCTCCAACCTGATGGCATGAACATCGACTTCTCTAACTTCCGCTAAGGCCCCACCTCCCCCTCGTACCTCATCTGTTACTCATTTTTATGCACACATTCTTTCTCTCACTCTCCTTTTTCTCCCTCTGTCCCTCTGAATATACCTTTTGTCCATCCTCTGGGTCCCCCCCCCCCTTGTCTTTCTTCCCGGACCTCCTGTCCCATGATCCTCTCGTATCCCCTTTTGCCTATCACCTGTCCAGCTCTTGGCTCTATCCCTCCCCCTCCTGTCTTCTTCTATAATTTTGGATCCCCCCCTCCCCCTCCAACTTTCAAATCCCTTACTCACTCTTCCTTCAGTTAGTCCTGACGAAGTGTCTCGGCCTGAAACGTCGACTGCACCTCTTCCTACAGATGCTGCCTGGCTTGCTGCATTCACCAGCAACTTTGATGTGTGTTGCTTAAATAATAGTCTGCCCGTTTATTACTTCTGCCAAAGTGCATAACCATACACTTTCCAACATTGTACTTCATTTGCCACTTCTTTGCCCATTCTTCCAATCTATCCACGTCTCTCTGCAGACTCTCCGTTTCCTCAGTGCTACCGGCCCCTCCACCTATCTTCGTAACGTCAGCAAACTTAGCAACAAAGCCATCTATTCCATAATCCAAATCGTTGATGTACAATGTAAAAAGAAGCGGCCCCAGCACGGACCCCTGTGGAACACCACTGGTAACCGGCAGCCAACCAGAATAGGATCCCTTTATTCCCACTCTCTGTTTCCTGCCAATCAGCCAACGCTCTATCCACATATGTAACTTTCCCATAATTCCATGGGCTCTTATCTTAAGTAGCCTCATGTGTGGCACCTTGTCAAAGGCCTTCTGAAAATCCAAATATACAACATCCACTGCATCTCCCTTGTCTAGCCTACTGGTAATTCCCTCAAAAAATTGTAATAGGTTTGTCAGGCAGGATTTTCCTTTAAAGAATCCATGCTGAGTTCTGCCTATCTTGTCAGATGCCTCCAGGTACTCTGTAACCTCATCCTTGACAGTCGACTCCAACAACTTCCCAAACACCGATGTCAAGCTAACAGGTCTATAATTTCCTTTTTGCTTCCTTGCCCCCTTCTTAAATAGCGGAATGACATTTGCAATCTTCCAGTCCTCCAGAACCATGCTATCGACTTTTGAAAGATCATCACTAATGCCTCCGCAATCTCCACAGCTACTTCCTTCAGAACACACGGGTGCATTCCATCTGGTCCGGGTGATTTATGTACCCTTAGGTCTTTCAGCTTTTTGAGTACCTTCTCCCTTGTAAAAGTAACTGCATTCACTTCTTCCCTCGCACCTTTCAACATCTGGCACATTGCTAGTGTCGGCCACAGTCAAGACAGATGCAAAATACTCATTTAGTTCATGTGTCATCTCCTTGGCCTCTGTTATTATTTCTCCACCATTTTCTAGTGGTCTTATATCCACTCACACCTCTTTTACTTTTCACATATTTGAAGAGGCTTTTACTATCCACTTTGATATTGGTTACTAGCTTGCTTTCATATTTCATCTTTTTCTTCCTAATGATTTTTTAAGTTGCTCTCCGTACAGTTTTAAAAGCTTCCCAATTCTCTGTCTTCCCTCTAATTTTTGCTTTGTTGTATGCCCTCTCTTTTGCTTTTATATTATCTTTGACTTCCCTTGTGAGCCACGGTTGTACTATTTTGCCATTTAAGTATTTCTTTTGATTCTCTTTTAAAATCTAATGCATTCTGCAATCACCATTAGTTTTGGTTCCAAATGTTCCTGCATTACTTTTACAATAGCAGCAAAGCTCACTTTGGCTGGTTTGATTGGAGTAGTTAAACTTCTGAGCAAACTGTGTACTTTCCCACCTATTGCACTCAGTAACACTGGCACTTACTTTTCACTGACTATTTTATTTACTTCAAAATACTGCTCAATTCATTCAGTATACATCACCAGTTATCTATTATGCAGTTCAACCTATCTATCTTTGCAATGCAGCCAACTTTCTGCTTTTTTATTTATATTATTTTCATGCGGTACTCACTGTTTATTAACTTGTGAATTTCATCCATTTTTTGCCTTTTCTTTTTTAACTCCAACATCTTTCTCTTGTTCCGAAGAGAAAACATGCTGCATGTTTTTAACTAGAATGTCTTCCTTTCACCTTTGAAGAAAATGTTGCTGTACTTCATCAGATAGGTATTCATCTCAGGTTTGTTTTAAAACTTATTAGTCACCACTATTATCCTTTGTAACTTCAAAACATAAAATTAATTGAAAGAAAAACACAAAAGCTGGGGATTGGTTGTGTATGTTTAGATTTACTTTAGTGAGGTGCTCAATTATGACAGGGTTTACCTTGTCTTTCACAAACTTAGTACATATAATCTGTAATAGACAATAGACAATAGGTGCAGGAGTAGGCCATTCAGCCCTTCGAGCCAGCACCGCCATTCACTGTGATCATGGCTGATCATCCACAATCAGTACCCTATTCCTGACTTCTCCCCATATTCCTTGACTCCGCTATCTTTAAGAGCTCTATCTAACTCTTTCTTGAAAGAATCCAGAGAATTGGCCTCCACTGCCTTCTGAGGCAAAGCATTCCACAGATCCACAGCCCTCTGTGTGAAAAAGTTTTTCCTCATCTCCGTTCTAAATGGTCTACCCCTTATTCTTAAACTGTGGTCTCTGATTCTGGACTCCCCCAACATCGGGAACATGTTTCCTGCCTCTAGCGTGTCCAAGCCCTTAATAATCTCATATACTTCAATCAGATCCCCTCTCATCCTTCTAAATTCCAGTGTATACAAGCCCAGTTGCTCCAATCTTTCAACATATGACATTCCCTGCAATTAACCCAGTGAACCTATGCTGCACTCCCTCCATAGCAAGAATGTCCTTCCTCAAATTTGGAGACCAAAACTGCACACAATACTCCAGGTGGGGTCTCACCAGAGCCTTGTACAACTGCAGTAGGACCTCTTTGCTCCTATACTCAACTCCCCTTGTTATGAAGGCCAACATGCCGTTAGCTTTCTTCACTGCCTGCTGTACCTGTATGCTTACTTTCAGTGACTAATGAACAAGGACACCCAGATCTCGTTGTACTTCTCCTTTTCCTAATTTGACACCATTCAGATAGTAATCTGCCTTCCTGTTCTTGCCACCAAAGTGGATAACCTCACATTTATCCACATTAAACTGCATCTGCCATGCATCTGCCCACTCACCCAACCTGTCCAAGTCACCCTGCATTCTCATAACATCCTCCTCACATTTCACACTGTCACCCAGCTTTGTGTCATCTGCAAATTTGCTAATGTTACTTTTAATCCCTTCATCTAAATCATTAATGTATATTGTAAATAGCTGCGGTCCCAGCACCAAGCCTTGCAGTACCCCACTAGTCACTGCCTGCCATTCTGAAAAGGACCCGTTAATCCCTACTCTTTGTTTCCTGACTGCCAACCAATTTTCTATCCATGCCAATACCCTACCCCCAATACCATGTGCTCTAATTTTGACCACTAACCTCCTATGTGGGACCTTATCAAAGACTTCCTGAAAATACAGGTACACTACATCCGCTGGCTTTCCCATGTCCATTTTCATAGTTATATCCTCAAAAAATTCCAGAAGATTAGTCAAGCATGATTTCCCCTTCGTAAATCCATGCTGACTCGGACTTAGCCTGCTACTGCTGTCCAAATATGCCGCTATTTTGTCTTTTATAATTGACTCCAGCACCTTCCCCACCACTGATGTCAGACTAACTGGTCTATAAGTGCCTGTTTTCTCTCTCCCTCCTTTCTTAAAAAGTGGGATAACATTAGCTACCCTCCAATCCACAGGAACTGATCCTGAATCTATAGAACATTGGAAAATGATTACCAATGCGTCCCCGATTTCTAGAGCCACCTCCTTAAGTACCCTGGGATGCAGACCATCAGGCCCTGGGGGTTTATCAGCCTTCAGTCCCATCAGTTTACCCAACACCATTTTCTGCCTAATGTGAATTTGCTTCAGTTCCTCCGTTACCTTAGGTTCTCTGGGTGATGAATTTACGTAATGAAATATGTAAACAACAATGAATGCTTATTCAAACAATATATTTAGAATATTACTGAAATATTAAATACACAGCAGCAGACAACACCTGAAAGGTGATGTTCAAACAATTAATGCACTTTCTAAGTACACAGTCCTATCATAGTCATGCTTTCTCACACCTCTGGTCTCTGTAGAGAGAGAATGAAATAGTGAAATTGAATAGAGGGTCTAAGTACAGTTAGTTTTGTAACAGAGGATGACAATGTTGCAGACATCCTGCATTACAAAACTGGGAAGAACCAGGTACTCACATGTAACCTTAGGTGATGGGTTCTATAGCTGCGATTGCTCCCACATCATATGGCAGATTTATTTGAAAACTCTCTTGGGATAATTATGGACACAGAAGAACAACACATGAGTTGCTGGAGGAATTCAACAGGCTTGATGAAGGGTCTTGACTCGAAATGAGTGCTGTCCATTTTGACTGACACACTTAGTTCCTCCAGCATCTCATATGTTGCTCTAGATCCCAGTGTCTGCAGTCTCTTGTGTCTCCACATTGTCGCAGACTTTGGTTCAAGTGTGTCATACCATTTCATGGATCAATCCTATGGGCTTTGCACCCTCTCACCCCTAAGCTTCCTAATCTAATTTATTATTTTCTCTTAAGTACCTTGCCTTTTTGACACATTTGACATTTTTTTCATTACTGAACTGCAGGAATTTTGCATATTTCCTTGCAGAAATGCTGGTGAAACGGTTGTTCCCTGAACACCCTGGCAGAAACCTCCTTCTCTTTTATCCACAAAAAAGAGAAAATCTGCAGATGTTGGAAATCCAAGCAACATACACAAAACGCTGGTCCAGGTAGCATCTATGGAAAAAAGTACAGTCGACATCTTGGCCCGAAATGTCGACTGTACTTATTTCCGTAGATGTTGCCTGGCCTGCTGAGTTCCTCCAGCATTTTGTGTTGTTGTATTGTTGTCTCTTTTATCCAATAGTTTCTCAATTTTCAAGCCATGCTTCATTTCCAGTTCAATGCACCCATGTCTTGCAGCAATTTGTGCATAATCCTTCAAGTTAGCGAAAAGTTCTTGGCACTTGCCCCACCATTTACACCTTGAAATTAATCCAGGAAGTGTCAGAAAGTTATGGATTCACAAATCCAAAATACTGTCTATCAATCAGCATATGATCTGTAGATAGATGATGAATTGTTTAATTGGAACAGATCAAGCTGGTATTGTTTCTCCTGAAGTACATGTGTCCTGCCACACAAGGTTATACTGGCCAGAACATAGCAAACCAAACTGGCAGTGTTGGTGTTACATTTGCATTGTATGTTGAATAGCAGTATGATCTGGTCACGCTAAATGCTTCCAGTGGCGATTCAATCTGCATGCTAATAGGCTCATTAATATGGCCGCTGCAATCTACCCTGTTAAGTCTAGGTGAGTTAGTGCCATATTCTGGAGGGTAGTAGCTGACAATGCACTTCTCTTTCACTCATTCCATGTGTCATACTAGTACAGGGATGTGAAAACACTCTCTGGATCTGTTTTGTAAGTTTACGTGTAGCTGTTCATAAAGCATCTCATCTTCCTGTGACAGATCTATTCACTCCAGCCTCCACTAGGAGTTGAGCTGAATTACTCGATAAAATTGTTTTCTAGGACTGCAGATCAACTGGGCTTGGATATCAAAGAGCAAAGCCAGCCACACACATTGGCTTGATTCCAATTTTTCATCTTTTCAGATGAGCAGGACAAATTGGTGGTTTGGGATAATCATATTGCTGCTTCAGCGGTCTTGCTGCCAAGACAAGCAACAAACTGCACAAATCAAAATAACATTGAGAGCTGGATGGAATCTCTAGTGTCCTCAACTACGAGTGAGGGTGTCAGTGAGCATTTTCATTTCTGAAATACTGTATATGGAGCTATTGATATTTAAAATAACACAATTCTTGATGTGATTGGACATGTCTTTGTGAAATTACATTGCTCCAGCCTTCTAGATCAATTTGAACCAATCCTTGCAGCAAACTTGGAGGAGACTGCTGATGCTGGAATCATGAGTAACAAAGAAAACACCATACTCAATACTTCCGACAGCATCTGTGGAGGACAGTTGGTATTTTGGATCAAGGCCCTTCATCAGCAGAATTAATTGGTCTGACTAAATTGAAATCTGTCTAAATTAGACATCTGAGCTACTGACACTGCCACCTGTGCTGACACTGATGAAATACAATGTCAGAAAGTGTAATGTCATCCACTTTGGTTGAAGAAATAAAAGCATAGACTATTTCTAAATGGAGAGAAAATTCAAAAATATGAAGTGCAAATGGACTTGGGAGTCCTCGTACAGTATTTCCTAAAGATTCATTTGCTGGTTGAGTCAGTGGTGAGGAAGGCAAATGCAATGTTAGCATTCATTTCAAGAGGATTAGAATATAAAAGCAAGAGTGTAATGTTAAGGTTCTATAAGGCACTGGTGAGGCTTCAATGGTGAGCAGTTTTGGGCTCCTTATGAAAGAAAGGAAGTGCTTACATTGGAGAAGGTCCAAAGGAAGTTCATGAAAATGATACTGGGATTGAAAGGCTTATCATTTGAGGAGCTATCCAGGGCTCTGGGCCTGTACTCACTGGAATTCAGAAGAATGAGGAAGGATCTCATTGAAACCAACCGAATGTCAAAAGGCCTCGACTGGGTAGATTTGGAGAGGATGTTTCCTATGGTGAGGGAGTCTAAGACCAGAGGACTCAGCCTCAGAATAGAGGGGCATCCAGTTAGAGCAGAGATGAGAAAGAATTTCTTTAGCCAGAGAGTGGTGGATCTGTGGAATTCGTTGCTGCAGGCGGCTGTGGAGGCCAAGTCATTGGGTATTCTTAGGTTCAGAGGTTGATAGATTCTTGATTGGTCAGGACATGAAGGGATACGGGGAGAAGGCAGAAGATTGGGGCTGAGAGGGAAATGGATCAGCTATGATGAAATCGAAGACCAGACCTGAAGTGCCGAACGGCCTAACACTGCTCCTATATCTTATGGTGTCCAGGTAGTCACCCAATGAAGTGGCTGTTGATTGACACAATGATAATAGAATAATCTTTGAGATAGATTCTAGAGTGCTGATGATTGTGATAATGTGAAACAAGATTGTATGAAGTCAGGACAAACCCCACTGCTCCTCCAACTTCATACTCAGGTTAGGGGTTCACTTTTCAGGAAAAGAATGCGATGAGAGATCCATGTTCAATCCTCAGTTTTTACAGTTAAAAGTTAAACAGTTACATCAGCAACATTTCTGATGTACTGATGACCAAAGCTCATCTCTGAAGAGGGCATAAAATAACATAAATAGATAAAGTGAACAAGCAAGAAGTTGGCATGTGAATAATAGGGGAAGGGTGAAGTTGCATATTTAGGCATATTTAGAAAAACAAAAAGTATGGTGACAGACTGGAAAGTGTTAGAACTCAGGGTCTGAGAACTGGGTAGTGAGATGCAGAGAATAATCATATAGTGACACAAAGTGATTTGGAAGTTAACTGGTATGATAGTCATTCTTACTTTTGGACTCAAGCATAAATGAGATTGCGCAGTCTTTCATTAGACCTCATCTGGATGTCTATCTACCATTTTGGTGGATTCACCAATGGAAGAATGTATTTGTGTTACAGCATGGCAACAAGGCTCAAAGGATTGATTTAAGCTCAGACCTATGTTGGATGTGCCAATTGTCAGAGTCTGTGATGCTGCTTGAGAAATTGAAGCCAGGTCACTGACAACATTTAAGAAGATTTTGGATGAGCATTTGAATGGCTTTGGTATCAAAGACTGTGCCAAGTGCTGGGAGATGAAATTGGTGTGAATGGGTGCCCACAGGTCAGCATGGGTTTGGTGAGCCAAATGGCCTACTTCAATGGTGTCTGCTTCTATAATCATGACTGTATGACTTCGTCATTGGATCATTAGAGAGGCCATATCACTGTTCACTCACATATTTGGCATGAAATTAGCAATATACATGAATAGGTTGAAGGCATATCTAGGAGATTCTCCTAGTTTAGCCTCAATAGAAAAGGTGTCCTAATGGACATTGCATTGTACCATTTTGTTCCACCATCCCTTTTCAGATATTTGAGTTACTAAGGACAGCATACTTTTTTTTAGATTATGAGGACACTTAGTACTCATTTATTGTCATTTAGAAATGCATGCATTAAGAAATGATACAATGTTCCTCCAGAGTGATACCACAAAAAAACAGGACAAACCAAAGACTAACACTGACAAAACCACATAATTATAACATATGGTTACAGCAGTGCAAAACAATACCATAATTTGATAAAGAGCAGACCATGGACATGGAACAAAAAAAAGTTTCAAGTCCCGATCGACTCCAATAGCCCCGATAGCAGGCGGCAAAAAGGGAGAAACTCCCCTGCCATAAACCTCCAGGCACCGACAACTGCCAATGCATTGGCAACACCCGACCACAGCCGACTTTGAGTCCATCTGAAAACTTCGAGCCTCCGACCAGCCCCTCCAATACAGCCTCCCGAGCACCATCCTCTGCCAAGCGCCTTCGACCTTGTCCCGGCCACCGAAACAAACAAAGCCGAGGGCTCAGAGGCCTTCTCTTCCGGAGATTCTGGACCACACAGTAGCAGCAGCAACGAAGCGGGCATTTCAGAAGTTACTCCAGACGTTACTCCGTGCTCTCACGTCTGTCTCCATCAGATCAGAATTGTGCATGATACCCTACTTAACAATACAGATATCATTCCTGGAGCGGCCGCGCCGTGCCGCCATCTTCTCTTCCCGAAGATGTAACTACTTGGTGAGGGATACAACTTTATGAATGCAAATGCTCAACTTTGAATAATTTTTATACAAATTTATCTTCAAATAATTGAAAATCTTAATATGTTTGCATACTTGTACATCACGCTGATCAAGGTGCAGCTTTTTATGTATCTTCAAGATATGGGGATCATTGGCAAGGTCAGCATTTATTGTCCATCACCCGTGGTACCATGAGAAAGTGGTGGTGAACTGCTGGAGAGAAAGTACTCTGACAGTGCTGTTATGCTGTTTGGTAGGAAGTCCTAGGATGTTGAATAAGTGATGGTAGATTTTCAGGTCCAAATGGCTGATTGGACGAGTTGGAGTGGAGGAGTTTTGGAGCCGATCCACCTGAACTGAGAGTGAGGTTTGCTTGATCTAAGCATCGTGGCGATATGGAAAGGTCAGGTACGGGACCAAACATGGCGGCAGAGTCCAGGTCCAGAGCGTATCGATGTGACAGGACCTGCGTCCTTGAACAAGGAATGACCCAATGTTTGGATGATTTAAATGCTGGACCAGGTGGATTAAAACAGCAGAGTGTCAGGACCAGAGGCGAGGGTTGAGACAGTTCTGCTTGCTGCTCTGCGACATTTCCTCTGCTCTTCGCTGAACTGAGGCTGAGGCTGTGGGCCTGCTCTGGCTGCTCTGGGCTTCTTGTATGTGGGCTGTGGGCCTGCTCTGGGCTTCGTGTCTGTGGGCTGTGTGCCTGCTCTGGCTGCTCTGGGCTTCATGCCTGTGGGCTCTGCGACATTTTGCTGAACTGAGGCTGAGGCTGTGCGGCTGCTCCAGGCTTCATGTCTATAGATACCAAATGCTGTTTGCTTGATTTATTGTTTGCATGATTTTTTTTTCTCTTTGTGCATTGGGTGTTTGTTAGTCTTTTTTTAATTTAAATCTTATTTCATAATTTACTGGCATAATTTACATATTACTAAACTATTTATGGTTCTATTATTATTTATTATTTATGGTGCAACTGTAATGAAAACCAATTTCCCCGGGATCAATAAAGTATGACTATGACTAAATGAACCCTTTTGGGTTTCTTCTTGGCTGTCTGTAAGGAGGTTAATCTTAAGGTTGTATAATGTATGCATATTTTGTTAATAAATGTACTTTGAGCTTAAAGGGGAACCTGCAGGTGGTGTGTCATGCACCTCCTGGCCTTGTCCTGTCTGATAACAGAGGTCATTGGTGTGGGATGCTGTCAGAGTAACTACTTGAATAACTGAAGTGTATTTAATGGATGGTGCACATAGTAGCTACTGATGGAGGGGCTCTTGTATCTAAAAGGCATTTGTTAAAGCACCACAGTAAAAGGTACTGCACACAATGTAATGAAGAGAGATAGGTGAAAGGATCAACAGAGAACAGGAATAAATGATTCATTTCCTGTTGGTGAACTGTACTCGGGGAATCACAGGGAATAGCGAAAAACTGTTTGAAGTGTTTTATTGACGGGTCAAAAGTGATCTGTGAGGAAGAAAGCAAAGGACCCACACAGAAACAAGATAGATTATAACAAAATAGATTGAGATCAAGTGTCCGTCTTATCACAGTAGGGAACCATTCAGTAGTCTTATAACAGCATCATAGAAGCTATCCTTGAGCCTGGTGGTACGTGCTTTCAGGCTTTTGTATCTTCTGCTCAATGGAAGATGGGAAAAGAAAGAATGTTCAGGGTGGGTGGAAACTTTGATTATGCTGGCTGCTTTACTGAGGCAGCAAGGAAATGGCAGAATGAGAAAGAAAATGGGAAAATATGAAGTCATTCACTTTGTTCAGAAGAACAGGCAAACAGATTTTTTTTTAAAAAATACATCTATAAAAGTTGGTGTACGAAGTATTCTCAGTGGGCTGGTTCATGCAGCAAGAAAATTAATATGCAAGTTTTGACAAAAAAAATAAGAGAACAACTGGTAAATTAATTTTCATTATAAAGGGATTAGAATAAAAGAAGAATTGAGTCTTGTGGCAATCTTGTAAGAGCTTTGTTGTGCCAGGGTTCTGTTCTCCATCCCAAGGATGGATGTGTATGTCATGGGTTAGGACAGCATGGATTCAGTTGATTGATTCCTGAGATTATGTTTTTGACCCATAAGAAGAGATTGAGTAAAATTAATTCGACTAGAGTTTAGGAGAGGTGAACCCACAAGGTTGATGCCAAGAGCTGATTTCAGAAGTTTACTTAGCCTATCTAAAATGAGACAGTGTAGCCTCAGGATAAGGGCTTGGCAACTTCAGTCTAAGAGAAGACCAAGTTCTTACTCACTGTTTTGAAATCTCTGAAGTTCTTTTCCGGAGGACCATGGGAACTTAGTTGCTAATTATTTTCAAGATGATATTAATAGAATTTTGGATATTTTGCCTAATTTGGAGTATTGTGTGCGGTTTTGGTCATCTACCTACAGGAAAGATGTAAGCAAAGTTGAAAGTGTACGGAGAAAATTTACAAGGATGTTGCTGGGTCTGGAGGACCTGAGTTACAAGGAAAGATTGAATAGGTTAGGACTGTATTCCTTGGAATATTAAAAATTGAGAGGATATTTGATAGAGGTATAAAAATTATGAGGGATATAGATAGGGTAAATGCAAACAGGCTTTTTCCACTGAGGCTGGGTGGGACTACATCTGGGTCATGGGTTAAGGGTGAAAGGTAAAAAGTAAGGGGAACATGAGGGGAAATTTCTTCACTGGGGGAGTTTTGTGAGAGTATGGATTGAGCTGGCAACACAAGTGATGCATGTGAGCTTGATGTCAACATTTAAGAGAAGCTTGGATAGGTACATGGATGGTAGGGATATGGAGGGCTATAGTCCCAGTGTAGGTAAATGGCAGTAGGCAGTTTAAATAGTTTTATAATGGACTAGTTGGGCCAAGGGGCCTGTTTCTGTGCTGTACTCCTCTTTGACTCTATGGATTTGAGGAGAATCGGGAAATGTAGGAATTGAATGGAACTTGAAGCCAAAAGTTACAACCTTCTTTCAGTTTTTATAATGACTTAAATTCTGAATGGCATAGTCATTGGCCCAACAGTTTGTGTGTTAGTAGTTTTACGATGTTCCTTTGCAAGAGCATGATAATTTTTAAAATCTATAATTTTTTGTATTCCTTTTTGGGATGTGGGCATCACCAGCTAAGCCAGCATTTATTTTCCATCCCTAGTTGCCCTTGAAAAGGTGGTGATGAGCTGCCTTCTTGAACTGCTGCAGTACCTGAGGTGTAGGTAAACACAGTGCTGCTGGGGAGGGAATTCCATGATTTTGACCCAGCGACAATGAAGGAATGGCGATATGTTTCCAAGTCAGGATGGTGAGTGACTTGGAGGGGGATTTTCAGGTGGTGGTGTTCCCAGGTATCTGCTGTTCTTGTCCTTCTAGATGGTAGTGGTCGTGGGTCTGGAAGGTATTGCCTTAGGGATTTTGGTGTGTTGTTGCAGTGCATCTTGTAGATAGTACACACTACTCATTGATGGTGGAGGGATTGGATGGTTGTGGAAGGTGTACCAATGAAGTGGGCTGCCTTATACTGGTTGGTATCAAACTTGTTGAGTGTTGATGGAGCTGCACTCATCCAGGCGAGTATTCCATTACACTCCTGACCTGAGCTTTGTAGATGGTGGACAGGCTTTGGGGAGTCAGGAGGTGCATTACGCGCAACAGGATTCCTAGCCTTTGACCTGCTCTGGTAGCCACTGTGTTTATATGGCTAGACCAGTTCAGTTTCCTGTCAATGATAACCCCCAGGATGTTGATAGTAGGGGATTCAGTGATGGTGATGCCACTGAATGTCAAGGGACGATGGTTAGATCCTCTCTTGTTGGAGATGGTCATTGCCTGGCACTTGCTGTTCATACTTATCTCGACATCTATTTGAAACAGACTCAAAGACATATCAATAAAATTTATACAGTACAAAATGCTTTATTTTGAAAATAAACCCATTACTTTCAAGGACTCATCATCTCATGTTCTCAATATTTACTGTTTATTTATTTATTATTATCATTTTTTTTTCCTTTATATTTGTATTTGCACAGTTTGTTGTCTTTTACACATTGTTTGACCTCTTTTTTGGTGCAGTCTTTCAATAATTCTATTGGATATTTTGAGTCTGCCCACAAGTAAATGAATTTCAGGGGTGTATATGGTGACATATATATACCATGATAGTAAATTTATTTGAACTTTGATCAATTGAACGTTAATGTGAAGTAATCAGAAACTGTTGAAGCTTTTCCCTCTTCATCCGTTCACATTTGAGTTCACCAGTGGAAAGAAGGTAATTTGCCACAAGTTAAAAAAACCTCACTCTGAAACTCATAACCAGGACACTTTCCCACAATATTTAACAACTGAGTGAAAGCTGGGAACAATCAGCCCTCTCATCGGCATTCCGCAAATGAAGCAAAAGAGGAAGAAGAAAGAAGTTGGAAGAGTTTATGCTGTGAGAAAGGACATGAAATCAGTGGTGTGAACATATGGGCTCTCTTATTTCAGTTATAATTTTTAAAAATGGGTCCTGACAAAGGGTCTCGGCCCGAAACGTTGACTGTACCTCTTCTTAGAGATGGTGCCTGGCCTGCTGTGTTCACCAGGAACTTTTATGTGTGTTGCTTGAAATTCCAGCATCTGCAGATTTCCTCGTGTTATAATTTTTAAAGGTTTGATTGTGAATGAAGTTTTTCATGCTTTACACTAATAATATTTTACTACTGGAAATATTAACAATTTACTAATTATTAAATATTTTATTTATAGTGCTATAATGTGTAAACCAATGTGCTATAATACTGTGTAAAGCAAGCTACTCATTTCCAGAAAAGTTTTAACGACCTTAAATGCATGAAATTTATAATTGTCTTCCATTGCAAAATACAGATTTTTGGAGTCCTACAACACAGTAACAGACCCTTCAGCTCATGCTGACCTTTAAGGGCATCTTCACTAATCCATTGGCCCACATCAAGACCATATCCCTCTGTGCCTTACGTACTTAAGTGTTTCTTAAAGTATTATACTTAAATCCACCATCTCCTCTGGCAATGTATTCTAGCTATTATTTACTCTTCATGTAAAAAAAACTGTACCTCTTTCATCGTAAAACTATATCCTCTTGTTTTTCACACCCTTTCCATAAGTTCCCCAGTCCTCCAATCTAGATATCATTCTGGTAAAGTAGTGATCAGAACCGCACATAATACTCCAAGTGTGACTAACCAACCTTTAATACAATTGCTACATGAATTCTTGACTCTTGTACTTACATGGGTTGGTTAAGAAGACGTGACATGTGTATACTTGTATTGCCACTTTAAGGGAAGTATGGACTTGGACCCCCTAGGTGTCTCTATTCAACAAAAATCATTAATGCCAAGTTGCTTTATCTTTAATCTGTTATCTTAAAAGTATGCCTTCTATTTACATTTAGTGCTTATTTGACTTCAGGTTTCCTCAGGAACTTCACATGGGAAGATTGAGTGCCGAGGTCATGTGGCAGTTGTTTGCCCAGGACATGAAGTATGCACTTGAAGGTAATTAATATCTATTATCAAATTATCTCAGAGCTGAAGCGCCCCCCAATTATCAACTACAATTTGAGAAGTAGTTAAAGGCACCACATTAATGAAATGGAAGTATCATATGGCATTCTTTAGGCACATAGTCTGCGGCAGTTATTCAAAGACTTAATAAAAGTATAAAATTAAAGGCCAAATTGAATGATTGGCTCATTAGATTTCACTGATCCAATTGTTCTTTTATGGAAGAGGAGACATTTGTCTTCATCATTGTTGCTTAATTTCAATGCCAATGTAATGACTGGAGACCAACAGTTATTGAAGAGAGCACCTTGGTGGTGGAGAACAGATATAAACTGAAACCAGGACTGATCAGAGTTGAGAGAGGTTATTAAATAGTGATATAAACTATAATAAAATGCATGAAAAAATATAATTTTGACTGGAAACCCACGACAAATGTCCAGTTATTATTCAGTCATTTCTGCAGTATTCTTTATGGTAAATTGATAACTCACATTATTAATAAAAACAAGAGTGTAGTGCCATTTTAGGCACAGTATTATAACCTTGTTACTTCTCCCCTGTTCTTGACTGTCTCCAGGTGTTAATTCTTCCAATGTTCCACTCTCTTACTGTCTGACAATTCAGTGTGATAGTGTAAGTTAGTTTGTGAAAGTTCACGAAGTTTTGGTTAGGGTTGTCAAAGGGTATAGCAGAATATAGATCACTTATAGACCTGGGAAGAGTTTAATCCAGGAAAGTGAATTGTTGTATTTTTGGAAGTCTAATACAAGGGGAATGAACAAAAGAGGGATGTTGGGGGTCCAAGAGTACACTGAGTGGTGAAGAAAGCTTATGGCATGCTTGCCTCTATTGATTGGAGTATCGCATATAAGAGTCTGAAAGCTGTGATCTAACTAAAGAAAACTCTGATTAGGCATTTGGAGTTCTGAGTTGCCCAGAATAGAATGATCTGGAGGTTTTGAAAAGAGTGTAGAAATGGTTCACTGGTGTTCTGCTTGGATTAAAGGGTACAAGATATAATGATTAGATAAACTTTGTTCTACACCGTAAGATCATGAGATATAGGAACGGAATTAGGCAATTCAGCTGATTGGGTCTGCTCCATCATTCTATCATGGTTGATTTATTGCCCCTCTCAATCCTATTTTCTTGCTTTCTCCCCATAACTTTAATGCCCTGACCAAACAAGATCTACCAATCTCCACTTTAAATATACTCAATAATTTGGCCTCAACAGCCGTCTGCGGCAATGAATTGCACAGATTCACTACCCGTTGGCTGAAGAAATGTTTCCTTATCACTGTTCTAAATAGAAGTCTCCTATTACAGGGGTTCCCAACCTTTTTTACGCCTTGGAGCCTTACCATTAAACAGGGGTGCATGGACTGTAGGTGGGGAACCCCTGCTCAACTCTGAGGCTGAACCCACTGGTCCTAGATTCACCCACCATAGGAAACATTCTCTCTACAACCTCTCCTTTGTCCACCTGCCTTTTACTTCCTCACAGAATTCTAACAGATTTGTCAGGCAGCTTTCCTTTTAAAGAAACCATGCTGACTTTGACTTATGTTATCATTAATCTCCGAGTAACCCGAAACCTCATCCTTAATAATGGACTCCAACACTTTCCCAACCACTGAGGTTGGATACTTGGTCTATAATTTCTTCTCTTTTGCCGCCTTCCCTTCTTAAAATGGAGTGACATTTGCAATTTTCTAGTTCTCTGAGACCATGCCAGAATCAAGTGATTCTTGAAAGTCCATGACCAATGCATCTGTTATCTCTTCAGCAACCTCTCAGGACTCTGGGATGTAGACCATCTGGTCCAGGTAACTTATCCAGCTTAAGACCTTTCAGTTTGCCTAACATTTTTTCCTTTGTAATAGCAATGGCACTCACTCCTGTTCCCTGACTCTCACTTCTGCTCCCTGACACTCAAGGGCTTCTGGCATGTAGCTCATGTCTTCCATTGATGCACAGTACTTATTAAGTTCATCTCCTATTTCTTTGTCCTCCATTACTACCTCACCAGCATAATTTTCCAGTGGTCCAACAGCAACTTTCACCTCTCTTTTATTCTTTATGTAACTGAAAAACCTTTAGTATCCTGCTTTATATTATCAGCTAGTTTGCCCTCATATTTCATCTTTTCTCTTCTTATAGCTTTGTTTAGTTGCCTTTTGTTGGATTTGAAAAGCTTTCCAATGATCCAACTTCTCACAGTTTTGCTACCTTATGTGCTCTTTCCTTGGCGTTTGTGGAGGGATGCCTAGCCCAGCCATTTGAGAGCTTATTCTTCTGTGGGACATATCTACCCTGCTCCTTGTGAACTGTACTCAGAAACTTCAGCCGTCTCTGTTCTGCCATCATCCCCGCCAGTATCCCCCTCCAATCTACCTGGGCAAGCTCCTCTCTCACGCCTCTGTCATTCCCTTCATTCCATTGTGATATTTATACAAGTGACTTGTGTTTCTCCTTCTTAAGTTACAATATGAATTTAATCATATTATGATCACTGCCTCCTAAGGGTTCCTTTACATTAAGCTGACTAATAAAATCTGGGTTATTACACAACACACGATCTAAGATAGCCTTTCCACTTGTAGGCTTGAGCACAAGATGCTCTAAAAAGCCAATTCGTAGGCATTTAACAAATTCCCTGTCTTGTGATCTGACAACAACCTGATTTTCCTAATCCTCTTGCATACTGAGGTCCCCCATTACAATTGTAACGTTACCCTTATTACGTGCCCTTTCCAGTTCTCTTTGTAATCTCAACTCTACATCTTGCCTACTATTTGGAGACCTATAAATGATTTCCATAATACTTTTTTCACCCTTTTTGTTTCTTAACTCCACCCACAAAGATTCGACATTCTCTGACCCTTTGTCATCTCTTTCTAAAGATGTAATTCTGTCTCTTACCAACAAAGCTACACTGTCGCCGATGGTCATCTCGAAATGAATACTAACATTGCATTTGCCTTCCTTACCACTAGTTCAACCTGCAAGTTATCCTTTAGACGTTCTTGCACAAGGACTCCTATGTCCCTTTGCACCACTGATTTTTGAATTTTCTTTTCATTTAGAAAATAGTCTACACCTTTATTCCTTCTACAGAAGTGCATAACTATATTTTCCTGCAGTGTATTCCATCTGCAACTTCTTTGCCCATTCTCCCAACCTGTCTAAGTTCTTCTGCAGACTCCCTGCTTCCTCAACACAACCTGTACTGCACCTATCTTTGTATCATCCATAAACTTGGCCTCAATTCAGTCATCCAAATCATTGACATATAACATGAAAAGAAGTGGTCCCAACATTGACCCCTGTGGAACACCAGTAGTCACC
Organism: Mobula birostris; assembly: GCF_030028105.1. Taxonomy (NCBI): domain Eukaryota; kingdom Metazoa; phylum Chordata; class Chondrichthyes; order Myliobatiformes; family Myliobatidae; genus Mobula; species Mobula birostris. The sequence goes on along the minus strand of NC_092383.1, from coordinate 45,585,413 downwards.
GGCACTACTGCTACTACTACGTCGACTCAGGCCTAGGGGGCCGGCGTCGGGCACGATGACAGACTCTCCACTTTTCCCTCTCCCTCTTCAGTGTGCTCAGTTCATCTACGTTAGCCGCACCACTGTCTTCTAGGAGCGTGTTGACCATAGTCTTGGGAGGGCACCCAGGGTTCATCCTCCCATGCTTGGGCTCCCATATGATGACTAGGCTGGCAGGTAGCTCAGGGTGGCATAGACAGTGCCCCACTAGTTGCAGTCTTCTCACTTCTATTTTAGTGGAGAGCATCGGCAGGTTGTTATAGAGCTCAACGTTCATCATGACTACTTTATTCTCACTCTTTCCCTTCTTCCAGTCAGCCAATCTGCTATCCATGCCAGTATCTTTCCTGTAGTACCATGGGCTTCTAATCTTGTCAAGTAATCTCATGTGTGGCACCTTGGCCTAGTACCAAGTACGGGTGTCCCCCGCTTTTCGAACGTTCGCTTTACGAAACCTCGCTGTTACGAAAGACAGTTACGAATTAGTTACCTGTTTTTCGCTAACAGAAGGTGTTTCCACTGTTACAAAAAAAGGCAGCGCGCAGCCAAGCTCCTCCCCAGTAACTGCATTCTAGCCGGCATTGCTTAAACACGTGCCTGTGAGCATCTGATAGCAAGATGGGTTCTAAGGTATCAGAAAAGCCTAAAAAAGCTCGTAAGGGTTTTACACTTAGCGTAAAACTAGACCATAATTAAGCGTTTCGATCGTGGTGAATGAAGTAAGGACAAAGTGAGTTTGGCTTGTAGAAGAGGTTTTGGCATCCCGTGACCAAGAACTGATAGATAAAGAGCTGATGCAATTGGAAGAGGAAAGGATAACAATCGAAACCAAAAGCAGTAGCGAATGGACTGAAAGTGAAGTCGTCCAGGAAGTGAACGTGAAGCAACTGCATGAGATTTTTGCTGCAATGATCACAGAAAAGCACAACTTTAATTTTGAAAGGGTACGTAGGTTTAGGGCATATTTGCAAGATGGTTTGAGTGCTTACAAAGAACTGTATGATAGAAAAATGCGCGAGGCTAAGCAGTCAAGCATACTGTCGTTTTTCAAGCCTTCCACAGCAGCCATAGCAGACGACGAACCTCGACCTTCGACATCAAGGCAGGCAGACATAGAAAAAGATGACCTGCCTGCCCTGATGGAAACAGGCGACAATGAGATAACACCCCAGTGTCCCACCACCCCAACCCCCGGGCTGCGGACTGATACACTGCCGCGGAGAATGCAGCGGTAGCCGGGAAGCACCCAACACATCTTTAAGAAAAAAACCGAAATAAACAAGCTAATTTATTAGGTGCTGCCCGGCACGTAAATGTCGTCCCAGATCAGAAACGATTGCTGATTGCATCACCTCTGATCTGGGCCGACATTTACGTGCTGGGCGGCACCTAATCAATCAGCTTGTTTATTTCACCTTTTTTCTTAAAAGATGTGCTGGGTGCGTCCCAGCTACCGCTGCACCACTGCATGCTTCGCGGATTGGTATCGGTAGGCGGCCCGGAGATTGGGGACCACTGCACCACCCCAAACTCCGATGACTCAGCCTAACACACCATTATCAGTGTGCTCGGCGCTGTCTTCCCGATTCCGGTAAGTGATACTACACTGTACATACATATTTCTACTTTATATAAGCTGTGTATTTTTATGTGTTATTTGGTATGATTTGGCAGCTTCATAGCTTAAAGGCTACTGGAGAGAGTGTTTCTGCCGAGAGCGCTTGCGCCGTTTTTCTGCCAAGAGCGCTTGTGTGAGATTTTCGCTATGGTGAACAGTGTGGCAATGATTGTAGAAAAGTACTTTTACTTTATATAGGCTGTGTATTTATCATATCATTTCTGCTTTTACTATATGTTACTGTTCTGGTCTGCGAACACTCACAATTCTTTCCCATATAAATAAATGGTAATTGCTTCTTCAATTTACGACATTCCAGCTTACGAACCGTCTCATAGGAATGCTGGCTTCAGATGGCAGGGGAAACCTGTACTGTGAAACCTCATCCTTAATAATGGATTCCAACATCTTCCCAAACACTGAAATCTGGCAATCTGGCCTATAATTTCCTTTCTTCTGCCTCTTTCCCTTCTGGAAGAGTGGAGTGACATTTGCCAGTTTCCAGTCCTCCTGAACCATTCCAGAATCTAATGATTCTTGAAAAATCATTACTATTGCCTGCACAATCTTTTCAGCAACCTCTTTCAGTCCATCTGTCTAGGTGATTTATCTATATTGAGACATTTCAGCTTCCCAAGCATATTCTCCTTAGAAATAGCAATTACACTCATTTCTATCCCTCTGACAATCTCTAATTTCTGGCATACTGCTAGTACCTTCAACGGGGGAGACCAACGCAAAATACTTACTAAGTTCATCCAACATTTTTTAGTCCTCCATTACTGCCTGTGTCATTTTCCAGTCATCTGATATCCACCCTTGCCTCCATTTTACTTTGATAAAATTTTTGGCATCCTCTTCTGTATTATAAGCTAGCTTAACTTCCTATTTCATCTTTCCTTATGGCTTTTTTAGGTGCCTCTCTGGAACAGGGTGAGTGAGCCCTAATAGAAGTTTATAAAATGATGAGAATTTTAGTTTGTTTGTTATTTAGTTGTTTGTTAACACACAGCATGGAAAATTCCCTTCTGGCCCTTCGAGCTCCACCACTGTAATGTTGAATCAGGTTCACAAATCTAGCAAGTGAGACAGAAAGCACTCTCTGTGAGTAGGTATATTAATCATTTATTTACAAACAATATGCAGAGCATACCTTCCCAATGGTCATGTGCACTGCTTGCCTGAAAACAAAGGGAGAGAGAGAGATAGAACCTCTTACATGTGCTCTCTATATACCCAGGATATTTGAAACTGGGCACAAGGCTGTTAACTAATGGGGAAAGCGGTTACAGTTTCTATACTATGTTTTCAAGATGGTGCCGGTATCTGGCAACTCTACACGTGCTCTCCAGAGCAAACTGCCCCCTACACTATCCTATACCCGAGAAACCCTTCTTAACCTCCAATCTGCTACATCTAGCAAGATCAACACCACCCTGGCGAAGCTACTGACCCAGCTGGAGATCACTGCGCCAGAATTGCTTCTTCAACTCCGGCAAGGCCTGGTCTGAGGCCCACCACGTTCCCGGAGACCCGCAGCCTGCTACCATGCTGGAGTGCTTGGTGACGCGGCCCATTCCAACCAGCACCTCTACGGAGCAGACGACCAAAAAGAAGTGACGTCGGAGACCTCAAAGTGCCCCAGACACTTCCCCAGTGCGACCACTGTAAAGCTCCATTGGTGGACATTCACAGCTGCCGGAAGTAAGGCCTCCGCCACCGACCTCGGAAATCGAGCCCGAGGCTCGGCTGGAGTGGAGGCCTCCACAACCATGACTCATCTCATGGACTTGTTTCAGCAAGGAGCCCGGCCCTCCAGGATTAAGTGTCGGCTTCAGGGCCAGACCCAATCGACAGCCCGAGCCCCCGGCAGCTGGAAGTGGCAGCGAAGCCTCCCCGTCACTTGGCCTGACCCGGAGCGCCCGACGACGCGACCCGCCGATTGATCCCCGCGGGACACATCCACCAACCTCAAAGAGCTGACAACAACACACTGCATCGATGGAAACCTGGAAAGATACACTATTTACCAAGGAAGCATGGGAAAAGAGCTGGCCTGCTGGTCAGATTAAAGCTGAGGGACTTCAGGGTCCCTATGCCCACCATCCTACTAGCTAATGTGTAAACCATAGTGAACAAAGTGGATGATCTTAAAGGGAGACTCACCGGCTGCAGGGAGATGCAGAACTGCTGTGTTTGCTGTTTCATCGAGACCTGGCTCTCCCCTGCCACCCCCGACTGTGCCATCCGACCGGAGAGATATTCGATCCATCGGATGGACCACACAGCGTCTTCGGGCAAGACGAGGGGAGGTGGTGTCTGCCTATTGATCAACACTGCGTGGTGCTCGGACACAGTGGCACTGACAAGCTCCTGCAGCCCGGACCTGGAACACCTGTTGGTGAAGTGTTGTCCCTACTATCTGCCACGGGAATTCACCTCGGTCATACTGACAGCAGTCTACATTCCCCCCCTCCAGGCGGATGTGGAGTGTGCTCTTAACGTACTGTATGCCAACATCAGTGAACCTGAGACCAGGTATCTGGAGGCTTTGCTCATTACAGCAGGGGACTTTAAACAGGCCAACCTCAGAAAGGCGCTGCCAAAGTTATACCAACATGTCTCCTGCCCCACTAGAGGCCTGAATATACTTGACTACTGCTACACAGCTGTCAAGGATGCCTACCGTTCCGTCCCACGACCTCACTTTGGAAAATTGGACCATCAGGCCGTACTCCTCCTCCTGGCTTACAAACAGAAACTGAAGTGGGAGGTCACGGTGTCAGAAGTGGTGTCGCATTGGATGGTGGAAACGGATGAGGTCCTCCATGACTGCTTTGAATCGGTGGACTAGTTAGTATTCAAGGACTCAACAGCTGATCTTGATGAGTCTGCCTAAGCTGTCATGGACTTTATCTGGAAATACACAGAGGACTGTGTGTCTCACAAGACGATCCGGGTATTCCCTAACCGGAAACCTTGGATGAATTATGAGGTCAAGTCCCTTTTAAAGGCTAGAGCTGCGGCTTTTAGGTCCAGGGATACCAGTCGCTACACAGAATCCAAGCGTGAACTCTGGAAAGCCATTAAGGGCGCCAAAAGGCAATATCAAGCCAAGTTGAAAGCCCAAGCTAACCAGAGGGATGCCGGTAGACTATGGCAGGGCCTAAATGAGATCACTGGGCACAAGAAAAGGGCTGGGGATATCAATAACTGTGGCGCTTCTCTTCCTGATGAACTTAACGTATCCTACGCAAGATTCGAACAGAAGAGAAGCATCCTGCTCCCTCCAGATGAACCGGACCTGGTGAGATAGAGATTCATCGTCACCGAGGAGGACGTTAGAAGGGCCTTCTTGAAGATAAATCCAAGGAAGGCGACGGACCCAGATGGCGTCCCAGGATGGGTTCTCCGGGCCCGTGTAAGCGCGCTAGCTGGAGTATTTGCTGACATCTTCAACTGCTCCTTTCTTCAGTCTAAGATCCCCTCATGTTTTAAGAAGGCAATGATAATCCGGGTGCCGAAGAAAAGCAAGGTGGCATGCCTGAATGACTATCAACCTGTGGCTCTGATATCAATTGCTATGAAGTGCTTCAAGCGATTGGTTATGGCACACGTCAACCACAGCCTACTGGTCAACCTCGACGCTTTGCAATTCACCTACCGGAGCAACAGGTCAACAGCAGATGCCATCTCTCTGGCCCTACATTCCTCCTTAGAACACCTGGAGAATAAAGATGCATATGTAAGGCTCCTTTTCATTGACTACAGCTCTGCCTTTTATACCATCATTCCAAATAAACTGATTCCTGAGCTCCGGAACCTGGGCCTTAGCACTCAGATCTGCAGCTAGGCCTTCAACTTCCTCGCAGACAGGACGCAGGCTGTAAAAATAGGGGACAAGCTCTCCTCTACAGTCACTCTGAGCACCAGTGCCCCACAAGGCTGTGTAGTCAGCCCCCTGCTGTACTCACTGTATACCCATGATTGTGTAGCCAAGTTTCCTTCGAACTCAATATATAAGTTTGCTAATGTCACCACAATTCTAGGCCATATCTCGGGTAATGATGAGTTTGGGTACAGAGAGGAAATTAAGAACCTGTTGGCATGGTGCGAAGACAATAACCTATCCCTCAACGTCAGCAAGACGAAGGAATTGGTTGTTGGCTTCAGAAGGAGTAGCGGACCGCACGACCCCATTTACATGGGTGGTGCGCAAGTGGAACAGGTCAAAAGCTTTAAGTTCCTCGGGGTCAATATCACAAATGACCTGACTTGGTCCAACCAAGCAGAGTCCACTGCCAAGAAGGCCCACCAGTGCCTTTACTTCCTGAAAAAGCTAAAGAAATTTGGCCTGTCCCCTAAAACCCTCACTAATTTTTATAGATGCACCATAGAAAGCATTCTTCTAAGGTGCATCACAACCTGGTATGGAAGTTGTCCTGTCCAAGACCGGAAGAAGCTGCAGAAGATCGTGAACACAACCCAGCACATCACACAAACCAATCTTCCGTCCTTGGACTCCCTTTACACTGCATGCTGTCGGAGCAGTGCTGCCAGGATAATCAAGGAGCGACCCACCCAGCCAACACACTTTTCGTCCCTCTTCCCTCCGGGAGAAGGCTCAGGAGCTTGAAGACTCATACGGCCAGATTTGGGAACAGCTTCTTTCCAACTGTGATAAGACTGCTGAACGGATCCTGACCCAGATCTGGGCCATCCCCTCAAATATCAGGACCTGCCTCTGTTTTTTTTGCACTACCTTACTTCCCCTTTTCTATTTTCTATTTATGATTTATAATTTAAATTTTTAATATTTACTACCGATTTGTATTCCAGGAGCACGAAGTGCAGAATCAAATATCGCTGTAATGATTGTACGCTCTAGTATCAATTGTTTGGTGACAATAAAGTGTAAAGTATACTAACCAATTAAGACAAAGCAACTTCCGACAATCAGAATAAGGCATAGGATAACCACCATCCTACTGTGCCACCCCAAAATTAAGGATTAGTGCATTACCTATGTGTGGAGCCACAATCGATGGACAAGGTCTTTAAGTGTTTTATACTTATTTATTTGGAGATACAGCATGATATCAGGACCTTCCATCTCAATGAACTCACACCGTCCAATAACCTACTAAACTCCATACATCTTTTGGAATGTGGAAGGAAACCAGAGCACCCAGAGAAAACCCACACGTTCATGGGGAGAATGTACAAACTCTTTACAGATAGTGTTGACAGTCAAAATCCTTTCCCCCACTGTCAAAATATCTAAATCCAGAGAATTTGCATTTAAAGTGAAACAGAGTAAGTTCAAACAAGATTGTGTAATAAGAGTTTTTACACAGAAAGTGAGGGCCTGGAATATGCTGCCAGGAATGAGGGTGGAAGCAAATATGGTAGAGGCACTTAAGAGGCTTTTAGGTACATGAATATTCTGAGAATGAAGGGATATGGACATTAGTTCCAGGGGAACTAATCTAGTTAGGCTTTTAATTACTAGCTCAATTACTTCAGCACAACATTGTGGGCCAACAGGCCATTTTCTGTGCTGTACTCTACTGTTCTAGGTTCTAAATGTCAAGTAATAGATAGATGGAATTTTTATTGATCCCGAAGGAGATTACAGTATCACAGTAGCATTACAAGTGCACAGATATACAAATTTACAAATATTAAAAGAGAAGTAAGAAAGAATAAAAAAAAGAGTTTCCTCAAACAGTCTAACAGGAGGGTGTTGTGGGGCAGGGTCATCACTTCCCTGGCTGTAAGACCATAAGACATAGGAACAGAATTAGGCTATTTGGCCCATGGAGTCTGCTCCACCATTCAATCACAGTTGATCATTTTCCCCCTCCCAACCTTCTCCCCATAACTTTTGATGCCGTGTCCAATCAAGAATGTATCAATCTCTTCCATAAAAACATCCAGTGATCTGATCTCTACAGCTGTCTGTGGTAACACATTCCACAAATTTACCATCCTCTGGTGAAAGAAATTTCTCTGCATCTCTGTCTTAAATGGTCACCCCTCTATCCTGAGGCTGTGCCCTCTTGTCCTAGACTCCCCCACAATTGGAAACATCCTTTCCATATCTACTCTGTCTAGGCCTTTGAAAGGTTTCAAGGAGATCACCCCTCATCTTTCTGAATTCCAGTAAGTACAGACCCAGAGCCATCAAACGTTCCTCATTTGATAATCTTTTCATTCCTGGAATCATCTTTGTGAACCGCCGCTGGACCCTCTCCAATGCCAGCACATCTGTTCTTAGATGAGGAGCCCAAAACTGTTTACAATACTCAAGGTGAGGCCTCACCAGTGCCCTATAAAGCCTCATCCTCAGTATCACATCCCTGCTCTTGTATTCAAGACCCCATGAAATGAATGCTAACATTACATTTGCCTTCCTCACCACCGACTTAACCTGCATGTTAACGTTTAGAAAGTTCTGCATAAAGACATCCAAGTCCCTTTGCATCTCAGATTTTTGGACTTTCTCCCCATTTACAAAATAGTCTGCACATTTATTTCTACTACCAAAATGCATGACCATGCATTTTCCAAACATTGTATTTCATTTGCCACTCTCTTCCCGATTCTCCTAATCTGTCTAAGTCCTTCTGTAGCCTACCTGTTTCCTCAACATTATTTGCCCCTCCACCAATCTCCGTATCATCTGCAAACTTGGCAATAAAGCTATCTATTCCATCATCTAAATCATTGATATACATCATAAAAAAAAAGCAGTCCCAACACCGACCCCTGCGGAACACTACTGGTTACTGGAAGCCAACCAGAAAAGTAACCTTGTATTCCTACTCACTGCCTCGTACAAATCAGCCAATGCTCTAACCATGTTGGTAACTTTACTGTAATAGCATTGACTCTTAACTTGGTAAGCAGCCTCATGTGTAGCACCTTGTCAAAGGCCTTCTGAAAGTCCAAATATTCACTGCATCACCTTTAACTCTCCTACTTGTAATCTCCTCAAAAAATTCCAACAAGTTCGTCAGGCAAGATTTTCCCTTGTGGAAACCATGCTGACTTTGTCCGAACTTGTGCTGTGTCACCAAGTACACCATGCCAGAGTCTAATGATTTTTGAAAGATCATTGCTAATGCCTCCACAATCTCTAACGCTACCTCTTTCAGAACCCTATGGTGCAGTTCATCTGGTCCGGGTCATTTATGTACCCTTGGGTCTTTCAGCTTTTTGAGCACCTTCTCCCATGTAATAGTAACTGCACTCACTTCTCTTTCTTCACACACTACAACATCTGGCACATTGCTAGTGTCTTCCACAGTGAAGACAGATGCAAAATACTCATTTAGTTCACTTGCCATCTCCCTGTCCCCTGTTATTATTTCTCTAGCCTCATTTTCTAGCTGTTCAATGTCAAATCTCATCTCTCTTTTATTTTTTACGTACCTGGAAAAGCTTTTATGATCCATTTTGATATTGTTTGTTAGCCTGCTTTCATAGTTCATCTTTTCCCTTCTAATGATTCTTTTAGTTGCTCTCTGTAGGTTTTTAAAAGCTTCCCAATCCTCTACCTTCCCACTAATCTTTGCTTTGTTGTATCCCTCTCTTTTATTTTTACATTAACTTTGACTTCCCTGTCAACCACAATTGTATTATTTTTCTATTCAAGTATTTCTTTATTTTTGGAATGCATCTGTCCTGCACCTTCCTCATTTTTCCTGGAAACTCAAGCCATTGCTGTTCTGTTGTCATCCATGCCGGCATCTCCTTTCATTTACCTTGGCCAACACCTCTCTCATCACTGTAATTTCTTTTACTCACTGAAATACTGCTACATCAGACTTTACTCCTCCCTATCAAATTTCAAGTTGAACTCAATCATATTGTGATTACTAGCTTCTTGGGGCTCTTTTACCTTGAGCTCCCTAGTCACTTCCAGTGCATTACATAACCCCCAATCTAGCATAGGTGATCCCCTAGTAGGCTCAGCAACAAACTGCCCTAAAAAAGCCATCTCATAGGCATTCAACCAACTCACTCCGTTGAGATCCATTACCAATCTGATTTTTCCAATTGACCTGCAATTTTAAATCTCCCATGACTGTAGGTCAACTTATAATAAAGCCTAACGGCCAAGGGTAAGAATGACCCCATATAGTGCTCTTTGGAGCAGCTAAGGTGAGAGGGGAATGTTTAAAAGAGGGGTACAGGACAGGCTATTTTTAAAAAAAAACTGTGGTTAGTGGGTGCCTGAAACAGGCTGCTGGGGAAGTAGTGGAAACAGATACAAAAGTGGCGTTTAAGAAGCAGTTGGATGTACAAATATGCGCCAAATGTATATACATCATGTACAGGCAGAAGATAATTAGTTTAATTATGCATTATATTTCACACAGACTCTGTGGGCTGAGGGACCTGTTCCTTGTTTTATGTTATTTTCATTACTTAACATTTTAAAGGCTTAATGTATTATGGTTTGTTGGTAGATACCGGTTTTGGGAAATGGGTGGGAATAAGGTATTATTGACTTTAGAGAGAGAGAAAATGGTGAGGAATATGGACTGAGATTTGGGGTGGGAGGGGTCAACAGTGTAAAAGCTGACATTCACCAAAGTCAAATGCCCCTTGAAGTTTGTTGCCAGGAAGTTATGGAAGGGTAGTTTGATGGGTGCCTATGGTTTCTACACACTCAAATATTAAGGTTAAAACATGAAGGACGAAGGCACTGTAGTCCGGATGCAGGACCATTAATATGGTAACCAAAAGTCTCAGTTTCAAGATGGCAATTTGTAAAATTAGATTCAATTAGAGAAATAAAGTAATTAAACAGAATTAGAATTGATAAAAATACTTTACTATGAAATGTCTTGACATCCAGTAAAAGCACAACTACCTCACTGCAGTCCCCTAGAGAAGGAAATCTGCTACTCATACCTGCCTGAACAAGAACCTGGACCCACTGCAATTTGCCTATCATCATAATAGGTCTTCAGCAGGTACAATCTCACTGGCTTTCCATTCATCTTTGGATTACCTGGACAATAGCTGTACCTACATCAGACTACTGTTTATTGATTACAGTTCATCATACCCTCAGTTCCAATCAACAAGGTCCTAAACCTGAACCTCTGTATCTCCATCTGCAACTGGATCCTTGACTTTCTCACCAGAGTCTGTGTGGATCGGAAATAACATCTCCACCTTGCTCATAATGAACACCAGCACGCCTCAAGGATGTGTGCTTAGCCTAGTGCTCTAATCTCTACACTCATGATTGTGTGGCTAGACACAGCTCAACACCATCTACAAATTTGCCGATGACATGACTTTGTTGGCAGAATTTTATATGGTGACGAGGAGGTGTATAGGAGCAGGATAAATCAGCTGATTGTGTGGTGCCTCAGTAACAACTTTGCACTGAACACCAGTAAGACCAAGGAATTGACTGTGGGCTTCAGGAAGGGGAAGTTGAGGGAACACAGACCAGTCCTCATCGATGGATCAGAAGTGGAAAGAGTGTGCAGTTTCAAGTCCTGAGTGTCAACTTCTCTGAAGGTCTATCCTGGGTCCAACATGTTGTTGCAATTTTAAAAAGGGCAGGACAGCAGCTATAGTATATTTAATTAGGAGTTGAGGAGAATCGGTATGTCAAAGACACTTGCAAATTTCTACAGATGTACAATGGAAAGCATTCTGACTGGCTGCATCACTGTCTGGTATGGAGGGGTCACTGCACAGGAACAGAAAAAGCTGCAGGAAGTTGAAAGCTCTGCCAGCTCCTTCATGGGCACTAGGCTACCTAGCATCCAGGACACTTTCAAAAGGTAAACACAAAATAATCTGCAGATGCTGTAAAAGATCAAAGCAACACTTTCGGTACGCTGGATGAACTCAGCAGGTCGGGTAGCATCAGTCAGAAATGATGAGTCGACGTTTCGGGCCGGAACCCTTCGTCAAGACTGAAGAATGAAAGATGGGGAAGGATTTGAAGAATGCTTGTAGCGTCAGTCGATAGACCAGTAATTTGAAAAACAAAGGGGTGGGGGAGGGGAAGCATTGACGTCATAGCCCTGAAGACAATGGATGGTAGAAGAAGGAGGGGGAACCATGAGGGAGCTGGGGGAGGGGTAGAGTAAAATAGGGGTAGAGGAAGGGAGGGGGAGGGAATTACTGGAAGTTGGAGAATTCTATGTTCATACCAAGGGGCTGGAGACTACCTAGACGGTATATGAGGTGTTGCTTCTCCAACCTGAGTTTAACCTCATCATGGCAGTAGAGGAGGCCATGTATGGACATATCTGAATGGGAATGGGAAGCAGAGTTAAAGTGGCTGGCTACCGGGAGATCTTGTCTGTTGTGGCGGACAGAGTGGAGGTGCTCGACGAAGCGGTCCCCCAGTCTGCGTCGGGTTTCACCGATGTAGAGGAGGCCGCACCGGGAGCACCGGATGCAATAGATGACCCCAACAGACTCACAAGTGAAGTGTTGTCTCACCTGGAAGGACTGTTTGGGGCCCTGAGTGGTTGCACGAGATGAGGTGTAGGGACAGGTGTAGAACTTGCGCTTACAGGGATAAGTGCCGGGTGGGAGATCAGTGGGGATGGACGTGTGGATAAGGGAGTCACGGAGGGACCAATCCCTGCGGAAAGCGGAGAGGGAAAGATGTGCTTAGTGGTGGGATCCTGTTGAAGGTGGCGGAAGTTGCGGGGGATAATGTGCTGGATCCAGAGGCTGGTGGGGTGGTAGGTAAGGACAAGGGGAACTCTGTCCTTGTTGTGGTTGTGGGAGGATGGGGTAAGGGCCGAAGTGCAGGAAATGGAGGAGATGCGGGTGAGGGCTTCATTGATGACGGTAGAGGGATACCATGATCCTTCAAGAAAGAGGACATTTCAGATGTCCTGGAACGGAAAGCCTCATCCTCGGAGCAGATGCGGCAGAGAGTCAGTTATGAGAGTCAGTGGGCTTGTAGAAGATGTCAGTGGACAGTCTGTCTCCAGAGATGGAGACCGAGACATCGAGAAAGGGGAGAGAAGTGTCCGAGATAGAGTAAGTGAATTTGAGGGCTGGGTGGAAGTTTGAGGCCACTGACTCTCATAACTACCTCGACTATACCTCTTCCCAGCCCGCCACGTGCAAAAATGCCATTCCCTATTCCCAGTTCCCAGTTCCTCCGTCTCCGCCGCATCTGCTCCGAGGATGAGGCTTTCCGTTCCAGGACATCTCAAATGTCGTCTTTCTTTAAGGATCATGGTATCCCTCTACCGTCATCAATGATGCCCTCACCCGCATCTCCTCCATTTCTCGCACTTCGGCCCTCACCCCATCCTCCCACAACCACAACAGGGACAGAGTTCCCCTTGTCCTTACCTACCACCCCACCAGCCTCCGGATCCAGCACATTATCCTCCGCAACTTCCGCCACCTTCAACAGGACCCCACCACTAAGCACATCTTTCCTCCTCCACCCCTCTCCGCTTTCCGCAGGGATCAGTCCCTCCGTGACTCCCTTATCCACATGTCCATCCCCACTGATCTCCCACCCGGCACCTATTCCTGTAAGCGTAAGTGCTACACCTGTCCCTACACCTCATCTCTTGCAACCATTCAGGGCCCCAAACAGCCCTTCCAGGTGAGACAACACTTCACTTGTGAGTCTGTTGGGGTCATCTATTGCATCCGGTGCTCCCAGTGCGGCCTCCTCTACATCGGTGAAACCCGACGCAGATTGGGGGACCGCTTCGTCGAGCACCTCCACTCTGTCCGCCACAACAGACAAGATCTCCCGGTAGCCAGCCACTTTAACTCTGCTTCCCATTCCCATTCAGATATGTCCATACATGGCCTCCTCTACTGCCATGATGAGGTTAAACTCAGGTTGGAGGAGCAACACCTCATATACCATCTAGGTAGTCTCCAGCCCCTTGGTATGAACATAGAATTCTCCAACTTCCAGTAATTCCCTCCCCCTCCCTTCCTCTACCCCTATTTTACTCTACTCCTCCCCCAGCTCCCTCATGGTTCCGCCTCCTTCTTCTACCATCCATTGTCTTCAGGGCTATGACGTCAATGCTTCCCCTCCCCCACCCCTTTGTCTTTCAAATTACTGGTCTATCGACTGACACTACAAGCATTCTTCAAATCTTTCCCCATCTTTCATTCTTCAGTCCTGACGAAGGGTTCCGGCCCGAAACGTCGACTCATCATTTCTAACTGATGCTGCCCGACCTGCTGAGTTCATCCAGCGTACTGAAAGTGTTGCTTTCACCTTCAAAAGGTGATGCCTCACAGAGACAGCATCCATCGTTAAGGACCCCATCACCCAGGACGTGCCCTCTTCTCATTGCTATCTTCAAGGAGGAGGTACAAGAGCCTGAAGACGTACATTCATCATTTCAGGAACAGCTTCTTCCCCTCTGACATCAGATTTCTGAATGGACAATGAACCCATGAACACCACCTTAGTATTTTTCCCTCTTTTATATAATGTAATTTCTTTTATATATACTTACTGTAATTCATAGTTTTTATTATTATGTATTGCACTATACTGCTGTAACAGATTTCAGTTGGAACAATATGCCAGTGATATTAAACCTGATTCTGATTTTGATTGCTGTAGTTTGTGTGAGATTCTAGTCACATAAAATGAGATTGATGCATAACTCTCTTCTGAAGGGCTCTAGTAAAACCACTTGGTTGTGTCAAACCACTTTCAGGATAAATAGTAATAAATTACATGGTCAGACCTTCCCCGTGATACAAGTAATTTTGCTTCATTTGTAAAAATGGAATTAATTTCTAGGAACCCATCATAGGTATGAGTGGGATCACTCAGGAGAATTGGTACATTTTTTGGAATCTACATGAAAGAAGGGAGCTAGATAGCACAGGCATGATGGTGAAATGAAGTAGAATGACTGGATCTTAGACTAAGAAGACTAAATAATCTGGGATATCCCAGACTAAAGAGGCATGGGAACTGGAATAATAGGATGTAGACAAAGTCAGCAGGGCTTGTTTTGCTGGTATTGTGTTGAAGAGTAAAACTTTATGGAAGCAGGCCCTTCAGACCAATTTGTCCGTGCTGACCAAAATGCACAGCTAAGCTACACCCATTTGTCCACATCACTCTAAACATTTCTTAACCATGCACCTGTCCAACTACCTTTTAAATGCTATTAATGTACTTGCCTGTATCTCTTCATCTAGTAGCACATTCCTAAGAAGTTTCTTGTTCTATCTCTGCCTGCCTCGATGTTGAAGGTCGAGGTTCGTCGTCTGCTGTGGCTGATGTGGAAGGCTTGCTTGACTGCTGAGCCTCGCGCATTTTTCTATCACACAGTTCTTTGTAAGGACTCAAACCATCCTGCAAATATCCCCCAAACCGACGTACCCTTTCAAAGTTAAAGTCGTACTTTATCATTACTCATTCGGTTTTGATTGTTATCCGTTTTTCTTCCAAGTGCATCAGCTCTTCATCTGTCAGTTCTTGGTCATGGGATGCCAAAACCTCTTCAACATCATGTTCACCAGCTTCCAGAAACCAAACTCACGTTGTCCTTACTTCATTCACCACGATCAAAACGCTTAATTATGCCTAGTTTTACGCTAAGTGTAACACCCTTACGAGCTCTTTCAGGCTCTTCCGATACCTTAGAACTCATCTTGCAAACGGCTGCTCACAGGCTCGTGTTTAAGCAACGCCGGCGAGAATGCAGTTCCGCATCCGGGGGAGTGCGGCTGCTCGGGGCGCGCGCTGCCTTTTTTCACGCGCTGATTTTTTATTGTGCGCTGCTTTTTTTTCATAACAGTGAAAACACCTTCTGAAAGCGAAAACAGGGTACTAATGTAGGTCTTTCGTAACAGTGAGGTTTTGTAAAGTGAACGTTCGAAAAGCGGGGGACACCTGTATCAGGATGGAAATGGGATGTGGAATTAAAATGTGTGGCCACTAGGAGATCCTGCTTTCTCTGGCGGACAGAGTGTAGGTGTTCAGCGAAACGGTCTCTCAGTCTGCGTCGGGTCTCACCAATATGTAGAAGGCCGCACCGGGAGCACTGGACGGAATATATCACATTATTTTCTCATTAGTTTCTTTCTGAAGTTCTATTTTATATTAAGGAAGTGTTTAAAATGGACTTGAGTGCCTTGGTTTTCAGGCAGAGGGTGGTGGGTATAAGGAGCAAGGCACCAGTAGAAGTGGCAGAAGTGGGTACAGTAAAGTGTTTAAAAGACATTTGGATCAGGAAGATGCCTTGGTCGGCATGGTCAGATTGGGCTGAATGCGCTTGTTGTGGTGCTGTACAACTGTATGACTATATCACTTAAAATGCTCAAAAGAACTTGTTTGATACCAATTCCTGACTCGTGGCAAAGGTGATGAACTGAGAGCTTGGATACATACATGGAATTATGATGTAGTGGCCATTACAGAGACTTGGCTGGCACCAGGGCAGGAATGGATTCTCAATATTCCTGGATTTCAGAGTTTTAAAAGTGATAAAGATGGGGAGAAAGGGGAGGAGGGGTGGCATCACTGGTGAGGGATACTATTACAGCTACAGAAAGGGTGGGTAATGTAGCAGGATCCTCTTTTGAGTCAGCATGGGTAGAAGTCAGGAACAGGAAGGGAGCAGTTACTATATTGGGAGTATTCTATAGAACCCCTGGTAGCAGCAGAGATACCGAGGAGCAGATTGGGAGGTAGATTTTGGAAAGGTGCAAAAATAACAGGGTTGTTATCATGGGTGACTTTAACTTCCCTAACAACACACACCAAAGTTGCTGGTGAACGCAGCAGGCCAGGCAGCATCTCTAGGAAGAGGTGCAGTCGACGTTTCGGGCCGAGACCCTTCGTCAGGACTAACTGAAAGAAGAGCTAGTAAGAGATTTGAAAGTGGGACAGGGAGGGGGAGATCCGAAATGATAAGAGAAGACAGGAGGGGGAGGGATGGAGCCAAGAGCTGGACAGTTGATTGGCAAAAGGGATATGACAGCATCATGGGACAGGAGACCCAGGGAGAAAGAAAAGGGGGAGGGGGGATTAACTTCCCTAATATTGATTGGCACCTGATTAGTTCCAATGGTTTAGACGGGGCAGAGTTTGTTAAGTGTGTCGAGGACGGATTTCTGTCACAGTATGTTGACAGGCCGACTAGGGGGAATGCGATACTAGGTAACGAACCGGGTCATGTCACAGATCTCTCAGTGGGTGAGCATCTATGGGACAGTGACCACCGCTCCCTGGCCTTTAACAATATCATGGAAAAGGACAGAATCAGAGGGGACAGGAAAAATTTTAATTGGGGAAGGGCAAATTATGAGGCTATAAGGCTAGAACTTGTGGGTGTGAATTGGGATGATGTTTTTTGCAGGGAAATGTACTAAGGACATGTGGTCGATGTTTAGGAATCTCTTGCAGGATGTTAGGGATAAATTTGTCCCAGTGAGAAAGGTAAAGAATAGTAGGGTGAAGGGACCATGGGTGACAAGTGAGGTGGAAAATCTAGTCAGGTGGAAGAAGGCAGCATACATGAGGTTTAGGAAGCAAGGAGCAGATGGGTCTATTGAGGAATATAGGGTAGCAAGAAAGGAGCTTAAGAAGGGGCTGAGGAGAGCAAGAAGGGGCATGAGAAGGCCTTGGCGAGTAGGGTAAAGGAAAATCCCAAGGCATTCTTCAAATATGTGAAGAACAAAAGGGTGACAGGAGTGAAAATAGGACCGATTAGAGATAAAGATAGGAAGATGTGCCTGGAGGCTGTGGAGGTGAGCGAGGTCCTCAGTGAATACTTCTCTTCGGTATTCACCAATGAGAGGGAACTTGATGACAGTGAGGACAATATGAGTGAGGTTGATGTTCTGGAGCATGTTGATATTAAGGGAGAGGAGGTATTGGAGTTGTTAAAATACATTAAGTCCCTGGGGCCTGATGGAATATTCCCCAGGCTGCTCCATGAGATGAGGGAAGAGATTGCTGAGCCTCTGGCTAGGATCTTTATGTCCTCTTCCTCAGGAATGGTACCGGAGAATTGGAGGGAGGCGAATGTTGTCCCTTCATTCGAAAAAGGTAGTAGGGATAGTCCAAGTAATTATAGACCAGTGAGCCTTACGTCTGTGGTGGGAAAGCTGTTGGAAAAGATTCTTAGAGATAGGATTTATGGGCATTTAGAGAATCATGGTCTGATCAGGGACAGTCAGCATGACATTGCAAAGGGCAGATCATGTCTAACAAGCCTGATAGAGTTCTTTGAGGAGGTGACCAGGCATATAGATGAGGGTAGGGCAGTGGATGTGATCTACATGGTTTTTAGTAAGGCATTTGACAAGGTTCCACATGGTAGGCTTATTCAGAAAGTCAGAAGGCATGGGATCCAGGGAAGTTTGGCCGGGTGGATTCAGAATTGGCTTGACTGCAGAAAGCAGAGGGTCATGGTGGAGGGAGTACATTCGGATTGGAGGGTTGTGGTGTCCCACAAGGATCGGTTCTGGGACCTCTACTTTTCATGATTTTTATTAACGACCTGGATGTGGGGGTAGAAGGTTGGGTTGGCAAGTTTGCAGATGACACAAAGGTTGGTGGTGCTGTGGATGGTGTAGAGGATTGTCGGAGATTGCAGAGAGACATTGATAAAATGCAGAAGTGACAGATGGATTTCAACCCGGAGAAGTGTGAGGTGGTACACTTTGGGAGGACAAACTCCAAGGAAGAGTACAAAGTAAATGGCAGGATACTTGGAAGTGTGGAGGAGCAGAGGGATCTGGGGGTACATGTCTACAGATCCCTGAAAGTTGCCTCTCAGTTAAATGGGGTAGTTAAGAAAGCTTATGGGGTGTTAGCTTTCGTAAGTCGAGGGATAGATTTTAAGAGTCGCGGGGTAATGATGGAGTTCTAAAACTCTGGTTAGGCCATACTTGGAGTACTGTGTCCAGTTTTGGTCGCCTCACTATGGGGAAGGATGTGGAAGCATCGGAAAGGGTACAGAGGAGATTTACCAGGATGCTGCCCGGTTTAGAGAGAATGCATTATGATCAGAGATTAAGGGAGCTAGGGCTTTACTGTCTGGAGAGAAGGAGGATGAGAGGAGACATGATAGAGGTATACAAGATATTAAGACGAATGGATAGAGCAGACAGCCAGCGCCTCTTCCCCAGGGCACCACTGCTCAATACAAGAGGACATGGCTTTAAGGTAAGACGTGGGAAGTTTAAGTGGGATATTAGAGGAAGATTTTTTACTCAGAGAGTGGTTGGTGTGTGAAATGCACTGCCTGAGTCAGTGGTGGAGGCAGATACACTAGTGAAATTTAAGAGAGTACTAGACAGGTATATGGAGGAATTTAAGGTGAGGGGTTATATGGGAGGCAGGGTTTAAGGGTCGGCACAACATTGTGAGCCTAAGGGCCTGTACTGTGCTGTACTGTTCTATGTTCTATGTTTCTTTCATTTTCTTGATCAAATCTTCAATATCGCCTGTTAACCATGGCACCCTTGCAACTCTCAACTATTATTTTCTCCTTTTTAAACACCTTCTGTTTATTGGATGTTGTTTCCCCCTCTAGCAGCTGCAGGTCATGTCTCATAGACTTCCCCAGTTTAGAGCTCTTGCTCGAGTACCAATCTTACCTCTTTTCATGACAACCTTGAAGCTCACCAAACTATGATCACTTTTACCAAAGGGTTCCTCCAAAGACTCTTTAATCACTTTCCCATCCTCATTCCCTCAGATAAGGTCAAATGCAGCCACTTCAAAGAAGAATTCTCTACATTCTGCTTGAGAATACCCTCTTGGATGCAATTTACAAATTCTTCCCCTCAATATTGGGGATGTTACAATTTCCCACAATGCCAACTTTATTGTTTTTGCAATCTGCTACATATCTGTTTTTTCTAATTCCACTGACTATAGCTGGAGTTCCCAACCTTGGGTCCATGGACCCTTGATTAATGGTGAGAGTCCATGGCATAAAAAAGGTTGAGGAGCCCTGGGAGGCCAAACTTACTACACTTTCGTTTATTCCTTAGTTCTCCCCAAGCAGTCTCATTGGCCAATCTCTCTAGGATACCCTCCAAGTTCTACTGTAATACTCTTCCCAATCAGCAGTGTGGACACACAAGTTCAAAATGATGGAAACAAATGTTAGCTTCATTGCTGAGTAACACTTTAAAAAATATACGTAGCAATGGACAAAAAAATCAATTAGTAATGCGTCATGGACAGTAAACCAGTGAGAGGATGGCAAGAATGGTACATAGATCCTGATGAGTGTTTAAACTGGCTTTGGATATCAGTGTAGGAGAACATTTGAAAAATGATACAATCCAGAGTTACATAGCTGGCAGAATAAGTTATTGGAAATCAAGATTATTTTAAAAGGACTAATTTTAAACAAATCCTACAGGATTTAGACCATAATTTACAGGAACAGAATTAGGCCATTTCGCCCATTTAGTCTTCTCTATTATTTCATCATTGCTGATACATTTTTCCTCTCAGCCCCAATCTGCTGCTTTCCCCCATATTCCTACATGCCCTGACCAATCAAGAATCTATCAACCTCTGCCTTAAATATATATATATATAAAGACTTGGCCTCCACAAATGCCTGAGGTAAAGAATTCAACAGACTCACCACTCTCTGGCTAAAGAAATTCCTCGTCATCACCATCCTAAAAGAATGCCCTGCTCTTTTGAGGCTGTGTCCTCTGGTCTTAAATACTCCCACCATAGGAAACACCCTCTCCACATCCACTCCATCAAAGTCTTTCATCATTTGATATGTTTTAATCAGGTCATCCCTTATTCTTCTGAATTCTAGTGAATACAGGCCCAGAGTTATCAAATGCTCTACATATGACAAGCCATACAATCCTGGAATTATTTTTGTGAATCTCCTTTGAATCCCCTTCACACATCCTCTTTAAGATAAGGGGCTCAAAACTGCTCACAATACTCCAAATGAGGCCTCACTCGTGCATTATTAAAGTCTCAACATTACACCCTTACTTTAATATTTTATTCCTCTTTAAATGAATGCTAACATCACATTTGTCTTCCTCACCACAGGCTCAATCTGCAAATTAACCTTAGGGAATCAGGCACAAGGACGACCCAGTCCCTCTGCACCTCTGTTTTTGTATTTTCTCCCCATTTAGAAAATAGCCGACCCTTTCATTTCTTCTACCAAAGTACATGACCATGCACTTCCCAACACTGTATTCCATCTACCACTTCCTTGCCCATTCTCATAAATATCTGTCCTTCTGTAGCCTCCCTACTTCCTCAAAACTACCTGTCCCTCTACCTACCTTCGTATCATCAGTAAACTTCACAACAAAGCCAGCAATTCCATCATCCAAATCACTGACATATAACATAAAAATAATCGGTCCCAACACAGGCCTCGATGGAACACCACGAGTCATCAGCAGCCAGTCAGCGAAGGCTCCCTTTATTGCCATTCTTTGCCTGCTGCCAATTATGGGCTCATAGCTTGTTAAGCAGCCTCATGTGTGGCACTTTGTCAAAGATCTTCTGAAAATCGAAGTACACAACATCAACTGATTCCCCTTTGTCTATCTTGCTTGTTATTCCTTCAAAAAATTCCACCAGATTTGCCAGGCAAGAGTTTTTTCTTGAGAAAACCATGCTGACTTTAGCCTACTTTGTCATGTGCCTCCAAGTACACTGAGACCTCACCTTAATAATCGACTCCAACATCTTTCCAAACACTGAGGTCAGACTAACTGGCCTCTAATTTCCTTTCTTCTGCCTCTCTGCCTTCTTAAAGAGTGAAGTAACATTTGCAATTTTCCAGTCTTCCAGAACCATTTCAGAATGTAGTGATTCTTGAAAGGTCATTACAAAAGCCTCCATAATCTGTTCAACCACTTATTTCAGAACACTGGGGTGTTCACTAGGTAACTTATCTACCTTAAGACCTTTCAGTTTCCCTGGAATCTTCTCCCTAGTAATGATAACTTCACACACTTCATGACCCCTGACACCTGGAACTTCCATCATACTGTTAGTGTCTTCCACAGTGAAAATACTTCTTCAGTTCATCTGCCATTTCCTTGTCCCCCATTACTACCACTCCAGTATCATTTTCCAGCAGTCCAATATCCATTCTGGCCTTTCTTTTACACTTTATGTTTCTGAAGAAACTTTTGGTATCCTTTTTAATACTATTCGTGAGCTTACTTTCGTATACCTTCTTTAGCTTCTTAATGACTTTTCTAGTTGCCTTCTGTTGATTGTTAAAAGCTTCCCAATTTTTGCTCTATTATATGTCCTTTCTTTGGCTTTTATGTTGGCTTTGACTTCTCTTGTCGGCCATGATTGTGCCATCTTGCCTTTAGAATACTTCTTCCTGTTTGGGATGTATCTATAGTATATTGTGCCTTCCGAATTGCTTCCAGAAAATCCAGACATTGCTGCTCTGCTGTTATTCCTGCCAGTGTTCTTTTCCAATCAATTCTGGCCAATTCCTATCTCATGCCTCTGCAATTCCCTTACTGGTACATCTGGCTTTAGCTTTTCCTTCTCAAATTTTAGGGTGAATTCAATCATATTATGATCATATCCCCAAAGGGTTCTTTTACCTTAAGCTCTGTAATCAATCCCATTTCATTGCAAACACCCAATCCACAATAACTGATCCCTTTGTGGGCTCAATCACGAGCTGCTTTAAAAAGCCATCTTGTAGGCATTCTAGAAATTTCCCCTTGTTGAATCCAGCACCAACCTGATTTTCCTAATGTACCTGCATATTGAAATCCCCATCACCATTGAAACATTGCCCTTGTGGATAGCATTTTCTATCTTCCGTTGTAATTTGTAGACCACATCCTTACTACTGTTTGGTGGTTTGTAAACAACTCCAATAAGAGTCTTTTTACCCTTCAGTTCCTTAACTTTATCCACAATGATTCAAAACTTTTGCACCCTGTCTCACCTCTTTCTAATGATCTTATTTCATTTTTTGCCAAATTCATTTAAATGCTTCTGAACAACTCTAGACAACATGCCAGCAAAGATATTGCACCCTCTTAGGTTCATGTGTAACCTGTCCCTTTTGTACAGGTTGTACCTTGCCCAAAAGAGCTCCTAATGATTCAGAAAACCAAACCCTTGCCACCTGCACCAGTTCTTCAGCCAAGCATTCACTTGCCAAATCATCTTATTCTTACCCTCACTAGCACTGGGGAGGCAACAGACCATCCAGATTTAGAGCCTTACCAATTGACACAAGTGGATGTCATACTAGAATGTCTCTAAAGTCAGAGGTTGTAATTAGGAAGGGCTGATAATTTGTTACAATATAAGGATGCTTGTGCTGTGACAAATCACTAAGACTGAATGGCTTTCAACAAAGACAAATAAGTGATACACAAAATACATTTCAATGTAGTGGAATTACAGAATAGCAAAGACAACTATCATAAGTTGTTAAGGGAAACGAAAGCTGTGATTATACTGTATCTGCTTCATGGATGATTAGAAAAAGGGAAGCTATTTGTTCTAATAGAAAGAAAATACTAGTTGTGCTGAGTTTCAGAGAACTAACATGGATAACGTTTAGCCAATAGGTCTTCCAGGATGTATGGGAAAGATCTTTGTTAATATTAAAATAGATAAGGTATCATTTCAGGATTTAAAAAATCTTAAAATAGACTGGACTGATAGTTGAGATAACAACCACTTGAGGGTCCTAGTAGACTGGTACAGGAACAATGCAATCCCTCCACTCATCCTTTAATAGTTGACCTGAGTCAGGGGCTGTGTCTGCTGTGTCTGTGTCACCATTTTTAAAATGGAGTATACTAAGTACTGTGGGTACATTTGATTTATTAAAGCTATGTGGACATCACTGGCAAAGTCAGCCTTTATTATCCATCCCTAACTGCCCCCAGGGGAGTGACTGGCTTGGTTGTTTCAGAGTGAGGAGTCAACTATATTGTTGGGTCTAGACTCACATCTGCAGCAACCAGGATGACACATTCCCTGGAGCACATTGGTGAAATCAATAGGTTTTATAGCAACCTAAGCTAGGTGCAACACACTATAAGTTGGAAGAATTCAGCAGACGGACAGTATCTTTGGAGGCAAGTCCTTTCGGATCAAGTCCTTTAATTGAACTAATATGAAGAGAGGAGATAGTCAGTACAAGAGGGGAAGGGGAAGGGTTGGAGAAAAAAACTGATGGGTGATAGGTGGATCCAGGCGATGGGGGGAGGGTGATAAGCAGATGAGAGAGTGGAACCAGAAGTAGAATTGAGTCGGAAGTGATAGGTAAAAGTGACAAAGGACTGAAGATAATGAAACCTGATGAGACAGGAGCATAGGATCAAGGGGTGGAGGTAGGGAGAGTAAATGGGAGCATTGGGGGAGGGGAACCAGTGATAGGATGGTGATGCCAGGTGGACAGGTTTGGTGAGTTAAAATAGATTGGGCAATAAGGGTCAGGTTGAGAGAGAAAAGAGAAAGGGGCAGAGTAAGAGCCATGATGGGAAGTTGAAGAATTAAATATTTATGTCACCAGATTATAGATTACCAGGGTGGGATCTGAATTGCTGTTGCTCTAGTTTGCATTCAGCTTTAATTTGGCATTGGAGAAAGCCAAGGACAGACATGTCAATGTGGGAGGAAAATTAAAATGGCTGGCAACCAGGAGATCCATATGGTCACAGTGGATGGAGCATTAATGCTCAGCAAAGTGGTTGTCCAGCTTGAGTCCAGTTTTACCAATGTGCTGTAGAGGGGGCCACAAATGCAGTTGATAATGCTGATGAATTTCCATGTGAAGGATTTTAGTCCAGATTAAGCTTCTCAGCTGAAATATTGACTGTCCATTACTTTCGTGGATGCTGCCTGTCCAAATGAGTCCTTCCAAAGTTTGTTGCTCCAGATACCAGCATCTGCAGCCTTTTGTGTCTCCAATGTTCCTGTAGTTTACTCTTATTCCAGATTAATCTAGTTGCTTCATTTTGCATTCCCCAATTACCATGGGGAACTCAAACTCCTTACTCTGAATCTCCAGTCAAGGTCTTCAGATCTTGTGCTAGTAAGTTAACCTCCGCACTTGTACAAATAGAAGAGATATTAGAGGTGTTTTTTTTTGAATGGAGAAAGCTTCTAGTAAAAGACAACATGGTAGATGTTGTCTACTTGGAGTTTCAGACATTCTTCAAAAAGTTATCTTACAAGAATCTTGTAGAATTACAGTTCATTTGCAAGATTTGGAATTGGTTGAAGACTTTTCAAAATTGGTTTTGAATGGCTATAGAATTTTTTACTGACCATTTGGGATTTTGTTATTTACTGTTTTCTACAAATGACATAAATGTAGGTATTGAGTGTGGTTTTATGGAATTAAGTCTCTGTTTGGCAAATAATATTTAATGTAGAATGTTGTAGTATTACGTATGTTGCAGCATTGATTATTATGCATAAACTTAACAGGGAACAGAAATGAAGTCAGTCTTAAACAGCGCTTCCAAGTGAAGACTAATGATTAATGTCATATAGCCATAATGAATGAGTAATTTGTAAAAACTACGTTTTTTTCCTTCGCTGGCAAATGTGTGGACAACCTTGCATTGGAGTGATTATTATGGCTTAGAAGACAGAGGAGCAAAATTAAGGCTATTCGACTCATTGAGTCTGTTCTACACTCCATTGTGGCTGATTTATTATCCCTCTCAATCTCATTCTCCTGCTTTCTTCCCATAACATTTGACACCCTGACTTATCAGGAACTTATCAACCTCTGATTAATGATGTTCTTTCCAGGCTATTCATGTTTTTGACACATTGGGAGAACACAGTGGGTCAAGCAGCATGTGTGGAGACTTAAAATGCAAGTCAATGACTCGGTTAGTGCACTGCATCAGGATTGAGAAGGAAGCAAAGAGACCGCCAGTGCGCAGCAATATGGCTAGATGAGATAGGGGCTGGTAGGAGATAGCTAAGCACTGATGTGGAGGGGATGGAAGGGATGAACAAAAGTGAAGTAAACTAGGTGGACAGGAGAACACCAGGAGTGTGTTGCTTGAAATGGAAACCCGCATTCATACCATTGGGGTGTGAGCTACCCAAGCAGAATGTGAACCAGATGGTATAAACATAAAACTTTCCAAGTTCTGGTAACCCACTCCCCAGAGCTCTCACCATACACACGCTCACCTGTAAACCTAGTTTTCTTCTCCCTTTGTTTACCTTTCCTATCACCTACCAGCCTCTATTTCACATCTATAATGCAATACACCACCACAAGAGGTTCAGATAAGTCAGAATATGTTTGGTGCAAAACTGTTTTTTTAAATAAGTATCCAAAAAATCCAACTGTAGGTTGGGCTATACTGAACCTGGTGTTTGGAAGTGAACCTGGACAGGTGACTGACCTTTCAGTGGGTGAACAGATAGAGAACAGTGAACATAACTCCTTAAACTTTAAGAAAGCTGTAGTTAAGGAGAAGTATGGACTTTATGGGGGAGTATTAAATTGGAGCAGAGCAAACTATGAGATTATTAAGCAGGAACTAGGATTGGGAACCACTTGGGAAATTAACTTCTGATATATGGAAGGTGTTTAAAGACAGACTGCACAGAGTACAGGACTGGTATGCTCTAGTAAGAAGGTAGGATAAGGATAGCAAGGTAAGGCAACCTTAAATGATGAGAAAGATAGTGAATTTAGTTAAGAAGAAAAAGGAAATGTATGTAAGGTTTAGGAAGCTGAAATCGAATATCCTTTGAGGATTATAAAGGAGCTAGAAAAGAACTCAAGAAAGGAATTAGGAAATCAAGGAGAGGCCTTAAAAAGTCCTTGGCAAGTTGGGTTAAAGACAATCCCAGGTCATTCTATCCATACGTCAAAAGCAAATGATAACTGCGAAAAGGAAACATATTCTTGGATGTGGAGGATATGGGAGGGGTTCTAGGTGAGTACATTGTATCAATATTTACCAAGTGGAAGATGTGGAGGAGAGTAAGATCAGTGTGAAGTATGCAAATACACAAGGGCATTTTCAGTTAAGAAGGTAGTGTTGGGTCACTTGAAAAATGTTAATATGGATAAGTCCCCAGAATCTGATAGGATGTACCACAGGTTATTGAGAGAAACAAGAGATGAGTTTACTGGGGTCCTTGACCAAGATCTTCACATTCTCCTCAGTCAGTTTCTTGGAGGACTGGCAAGTAACCAATGTTGTTCTGTCCAAGGGAAATAATTCTGGAAGCTATCGACTGGTGAGTGTCACATTGGGAGACTATTGGAGAGGATTTTTAGGGATAAGTATTTTGTGCAATTGGAAAACCATGGCATAATTAGGGATAGTCAGCATGGCTTTGTGCAGAGCAGGTAATGTCATACTAACATTTTGAGAATGTGACAAAGGTGATTGATGAAGGTAGAGCTGTGGATGTTGTCTCTGTAGATTTTACTAACGTGCTTGATGAGGTCCCTCATGGTAGGCTCAACCAGAAGTTTCGAAGGGAACAATGGTGACTTGGCCATTTGGATTCAGAATTGGCTTGCTCTTTAGAAGATGGAGGGTAGTGGCCAATATGATTTATTATAAGAAAGCAATATGAATATAAGCTGTTGCCCTTGATGCAATTATCTGCTGTCTGCTAATTGTAGAACCTGACACCTTTTCCTATTTAAAAAGCTCTTGACTTTATCCACCCTCCTAATTTATTTGAAAAACCGGCCAATGATATGCTCTACAGTAAATTACATTATTGCTGCACATTTTTACCTCAAGTTGTCATATACTTAGAGAACTTCCAGCACACATCAGTATGATGGTAATGTGCATTTTCCTAAGTGTATGAGAATAATTTTGAGCTTGTTTTTCCACATAACTTCAAAATATGTTGCAATGCATGTTGTAGAACTTCAGTAAGGTAGTGTTCAGCTGGAAATGTAACTGCTCTATTGTGGTTGAAAAGGCTAGAAAAATACAGATGTACTCAAAAGATTCACTGTCCTGCACTAAATCCTTCCTGATCCAGCTTCAGGTTTCTGCTTGTCCCAAATTCCTACTGCTCGGTTGCTTGTCATAATAATCAGGGTATTTACTTTCCCATCCTCTTGGTCTTCCCACCAATATTAAAATTCCTTAGCCCATTTATTCTTCAACACAATTTGGATAATTTCCTTTTCCATCTATCAGCTCCCACCTTCTCACTTTGTCCCCCTCCCCCACTCACCTGCCTTTCCCCACAATGAGCTTCACCTGTCAGCTTCCATCTTGTTCTCTCTCTGTTCCCCCACTTTATTATTCTGACTTCTTGACCCTTCCTGTCTGGTCCTGTAAAAGGTCTCGGCTTGAAATGTTGATTGTTTATTCCCCTCCGTAGATGCTGCCTGACCTGCAGAGCTCCTCTAGCACTTTGTATGTTGATCTGGATTTCCAGCATCTGTAGAATCTTTTGTGTTTATGATTTGTGCTAAGTATCTCTGAGATATATTTACCCTGAAGAAGTTTAAACCTATTCTTCAATGAGAGTTCAATGAGACCCATTCTCACTGCTCCCCCTCTGTGGTCTCTGCTACTCTCAGACTTTTCAACCATGTGCTTGCCAAACTCACTACCACAGCCACATATCTTTCCAATAAGTTGTGTCCGCCACCATCTTGTTCCACATGGCTTTCAGCTCTGTTTCCACTCCTCACAGTTTAGGTAGTGATGATCCCAGATATCTGTGTTTAATTATTTCACCTTCGGATTCTACATGCCACCCTCCCTTCCATGTGGAGATACCTGCAGGCCCTGTCTCTTTCTCTGCATGGCTCCAGGTATAACTCTCCACTACCTGCCATGAACCTCTATTTCATTCTCCACTGGATCCATGCCTTCAGCCACTGTTTTTCCCTCGCTTCCAGTAGATCGCTGTCTCCAGACCAAGGCACCTACTGCCTCTCGCTCAGACCTCAACTTCCTGCAGGCTGCAGATCATGCCACCTCCAGCTTCAGCTTAGACCTTGGTTTGGACCACCTCCAGACTGCAGATCCTGCTGCCTCCAGCTCTGGTTGCGACAATGTGGGCTTCCTCCAGACTGTAAATCTTGCCGTCTCCAGCCCAAACCTCCACTGTCTGACTTCACCAACTCTCCGCCCTCCTCTAACCTTAGCTCTAATCCCTGCTGTGTCCTCACCATCATTTCCGATCTGAAGTGGAACATTTTGTCCTCAGCAAGGACTTTACCTTTATACCACTGTGCTGCACCTCAGTAAGTTCCATAGCCGCCACGATGCGGAGCTGTTCTTCCAACTTTGTCAAACCCAATTTCCTTTTCAAAAAATCCTATTGCCTCTACTCAATTATCGCATGACTTACTAAATGTCCTGCTGCCCTGAGCAACTCCAAATGTGAAAGACTTGCAGACTTTGCTGTTATGATCCATCATTGAAATCTTCTGCCATATGTGTGAACAGCCAGTTTCCTTTATAAGATACAATGGCAAAGTTTTACTCCAATCTGTAGCATAGGTTTAAAAGTTATGATCGTTTTATGGGGGTAGAAACTTAAAATGCAGAGCCAAAATTGATACCAAGGCAAAAATTAGCATATGTCGAGAAGGGAGATCCTGAAGTTGAGCAAGAGAGTCAAGAGTGTTCTTTGAGTATATTTGGTGCATTTATTATTATAGTTTATATAGAATTAGCAAACTAATACAAAGCCCTCTCAAAACAGAAGTGCCAGTGATTAGGAGAGTTTTGTAGAGGTATCCACACCATGAGTAAACTGATGAATTTTGGACAAGAAGATGAAGTACAATTTGAACAATTGGTCCCAAGTGCAGACAAGCATTTGCTGTTTTGAGAGGTGCAGGTTAACACCAGCCAAAAATTATAGCAGTACCTAAACACAGGTAATGTGATAGAAGCAGATTACTTGGGCATTGAGTTATGAGTATGTCAGGTATCTTACTGTAGTCAGTGATCGCTATTGTACAAGTTGTAGAGCTGGGAATTAATTGTGTAACTTTTTAAAAAGTATTTAACTTTACCTTGCGTGAAATGCAGATGTTTTCAGATAATTTATTTGCTCCACAAATTTGACTAGGTATGTCCTAGGGGTTTCTCCCTGATGTACCTGATGCAATTTCCACATGGCGTGATGTGATAGCTGATTTGAAGCCTATGATGCAGTATTGCAGGGCATAGAGAAGTGTTAACCCAGGAACATCCATTACTGAGTTTAATGGCCGATTGAGACTCCTGTAACATGGCTTCTGTATCACTTTACTTAACCCCAAACTCAGATCATGCTTCCAGTCCTCATCTCCAACCTCCACACCCTCAATAGAGACCAAGGTCACTCCTACCTCTCAGCCTCCAAGTGTCCCCTGTCTTCCAAATGCATGTTGCTTGGCACCCATCAAGGCCTCAGAACGCATCCCCCACCCATTAGCCTTCCCTTTCTCACCAATATCTCATTTCCAGGCAACATGTGTTCAAATATGAAAATGTACAAAGACCTTTTGCTTTTTGCCATAAAGTGATAGTACAGGCATTTCAGCTCACCCTGTCCATGTCAGCCATCAAGTGCTCTTCTAAAATCATCTCATTTACCAACGTCTGGTCTCTTAGCCTTCTGTGCTCTAACCATTCAAGTGTTCATCCAAGATATGTTGTAGTTGTGTGAGAGTACCTACCCCCAGTACTTCCCAGGTTACGTTGCTTACCTTTCTGGTAAACAAAAAGCAAAATTTCAACTCGGTTATTGTGAAGAAAGTGAATTTAGCAAGAGTAGCAAGTGGTGCTGCCTGTCTGACTGTAGAAATGGAGAGTCTGGAGAATGCCTGTGTTGTTACTGTATTATACTGTAACCCATGTATCCTGATTATTTCAGCTTCTCCATGTGTTTTCTAGTGCAAATCTGTGAGGTTATCTCTTTTAGGCACTGTAAATTAAATTTTAATGCAATAGTACTTTAGACCTCTGTAATAACTATTCCTAGATATTTTGGGTCTCTCTCTCAAACGAGTGGTTTCAATTATGGCTTCTCAAGAAAACTAACAAATTATCAAAATAATGCTTCAAGTAATCACCACAGTACTACCTTTAGGCTGCTTTGATATTCACCTGGGTGAAAGAAATTTTTCATTAATTGACCCTGTAAGTTGTCTCTAGTGTGCAGGTGAGTGGGAGAATTTGAGGAGTTAATGGGAATCTGTAGACAATAAAATGGGAGCAGTGTAAATGGGTGCTTGATGGTTGAAACTGAATCACTGCACAACAGATTATTTGGTTGTTGAGAAGTACAAAATAATTCCTTATTGAGATATTGAGCTTTTCCGTTGGTTGCTCTCTAATTAGATTTCAATCGGAATAGTGGGAAATAAAATTATATTTTGTGTTTAGCTACTTATCACACTAAGATGACAATTAAATTAGGATGTCAACATCACAAACTAAATAGTTCATTCAAGTTACAGGCGTAATAAATAAATCCCTCAGCAAACGTCCATAGCATGGAAGTAAGTATTAGAGTGAATTAATAAAATAAATATTAGATTAGGGTCATTAATTATAATCTCATTATCAGAAATTGTTTATGATTGCTGTCTTTGATCAATGAATATTTAGAACTGAATTTAGAATTGGGCTTATATCTGACTGACAAGTTAAAGTAAGAATTAGCTTTCAAACATAAAATGCTGTACACTTCAGTTGGTGCTTTTCTTTCTGATTTGCAAAGTTCAGGTTCAAAGTTCAAAGTAAATTTATTACAAAATACATGTATGTCACCATATACAACCCTGAGATTTATTTTCTTGCAGACATAATCAAAAAATCCAATAACCATAATTGAATCAATGAAATACCACACCAACTGGGTGTACAACTAATGTGCAAAAGACAACAAACTGTGCAAATACAAAAAGAAAGAAAGAAATAAGAAATAAATATCAAGAACATGAGATGAAAGTAAGTTCATAGGTTGTGGGAACATTCCAGTGATGGGCCAAGTGAAGTTAACTGAAATTATCCCTTTTGGTTTAAGAAGCTGACAGTTGAAAGGTAATAACTGTTCCTGAACCTGATGATGTGAGTCCTGAGGTTCCTGTACATTCTTCCTGATGGTAGCAGAGAGAAGAGAGCATGACCTGAGTGGTGGGGGTCCTTGATGATGGATGCTGCTTTCCTGCAGCAATGCTCCATGTAGATGTCCTCAATGATGGGGAGGGCTTTACCTATGATGGACTAGGCCGTACCACAACTTTCTGTTGGATTTTCTGTTCAAGGGCATTGGTGTTTCCAATCTGGGCTGTGATGCAACCAGTCAATATACTCTCCACCACATTTGTGGAGCTTGTCAAATTTTTCAATGTCATGCTGAATCTTTGTAAACTCCTAAGGAAGTAGAGGCACTGCCATGCTGTCTTCAGAATTGTGCTTATGTGCTGGGCCCAGGACAGGTCCTTTGAAATGATAACACCAATAAATTTCAAGTTGCAAGTGTCTACCTCTGATCCCCTGAAAAGGACTGGCTCATGGACCTTACGTTTCCTCCTCCTGAAGTTAATAATCAGCTCCTTGGTCTTGCTGAGACTGACATTGTTGTTGTTGTGACACCACTCAGCCAGATTTTCAATCTCCCACCTATATGCTGACACTTCACCATCTTTTATTCAGCCTACGACAGTGGTGTCGGCAGCAAACTTGAAGATGACATTGGAGCTGCACTTAGCCACACGGTCATAGGCAGTGGTGCAGTGCTAGCTGGAGCATGTCCAGCACCTCTTTAAGAAAAAAGCCAAAATAAACAAGTTAATTAAGTAAGTGCCTCCCAGGGTGATTTGAGTGTCTCAGAAACTGCTGATCTCCTGGGATTTTCACACACAACAGACTCTGGAGTTTACAAAGAATGGTCCCAAAAACACAAAAAAAAAATCCAGTGAGTGGCTGTTCTGTGAGCGAAAACATCTTGTGAAATCCACTCGCTAGATTTTTTTTTGTTTTTGGCACCATTCTTTGTAAACTCCAGAGTCTGTTGTGCATAAAAATCCCAGGAGATCAGCAGTTTCTGAGGCTACGTCCTCACTACGCCGGATAATTTTGAAAACGCCGATTTCGAGTAAAAATGACAGGCGTCCACACTAAGCGTTTTTCAAAATATCTCCGTCCACATTAGACGGATATTTGGGCGAATCTCCTCCTACTGGGCACGTGCAGGACACACAGAAAACAAGCGAAGAGGAAACGATGTACTTGGTGCGCATTTGTCCAGTTACAGAGTAGAAAAACTTGAAAGGACTTGCTCTTGGCTCTCGCGCAGGAGGACTTAAAACTAAAAAAAACCAAATACTGGAGCGTATGGGGGCAACCGACAGGGAGTTCAGGGACAGTATGACCCAGCTGATGACGAACATTGAAAAACTGACCAATTCTGTTGCATTAATAAAACATCTTGTTAAATGTATAAAACGTCTGCATCAGTGTTATCTTGTATTTCCATATAATGTTACATTAGGCTGTTACACATCTATTGTCAGAGAAGTACTTGCATAAATAGGTGAGCCACCTTCATACAAGCAAGGACAGAAGATAGGGCAAAGTGAGTATACGTATTTATTCAGTAAGCTATGGGTCAAAGTATCTGGTTAGTACATTTCCAACTCTTCTGACTTCAGTCTCGTTGCCGTCTGTTCTGAAATCGTTAGGTGGTGGTGTTCAAGAAAACAATGAACATCTGTTCTGGCACGTCATGACAGTGTTTTTAAATAGTCAAAAAAGCTCACTTTACAATTTAACTCTCACGCCGTTCACACCGACTGCGCGTTATAACAACTTGCGCAGTAACAAGCAGAAGCAGGAAAAGCATTGTTGTTGTAGTGTTGTCGTGACAGCGTTTTTAAATCTCTCCGGTTACCCCGTACACACTACAATGGATATTAGGAGTTTTCAGATTTATTCACTCTGGAGATCGTTTCTGAAAATCTCCGTTTTCGGGGGATGAAAACGCCGTTTCAGTGTGGACAGAAGGTCAAAACAAAGAGAAAAAGCTTTGTTTTCAAAATTATCCGGCGTAGTGTGGACGTACCCTGAGACACTCAAATCATCCTGGGTGGCACCTAATTAATTAGCTTGTTTATTTCGGCTTTTTTCTTAAAGAGGTGCCGGACACGCTCCAGCTAGCGCTGCACCACTGTTCATAGGTATAAAGCGAGTAGACCAGGGGACCAAGCACACAGCCTTATGGTGCACCTGTGCTGGTGGAGATTGAGGAGGAGATGTTGTTGCCAATCTGAACTGACTGGGGTCTGCAAGTGAGGAAATCGAGGATCCAAGTTCACAAGGAGGTGTCGAGGCCAAGGTCTTGAAGCTTATTGATTAGTTTTGGGGGGATGATAGTGTTGAATGCCAAGCTGTAGTCAATAAAGAACATTCTGATGTTTGTACCTTTGCTGTCCAGATGTTCCAGAGTTGAATAAAGAGCCAATGAAATGCCATTTACTGCAGACCTGTTGTGCTGGAAGACAAATTGGAGCGGATCCAAGTCTGCAATTTATGGATTTCTATAGGAAATAGCAAGTCTATTGAAATTAACTCTATTGTGTCCAGCATTGTGTGACTGGGAGTCAGTTATTCAATATTCATCCATTGGTAGTACCCTCAGTGCCCAATCTCCACTCGTGCAGCAGAGACCAAGGAGATCCTACTTCAGCATTGCTTATACAGACTGTTGCCGCTCAGGCCCAGCAAGTCCAGCATTGTCACTTGGTTTGCTAAGCACTCAGCCTGATCTCTAACTCCCACTGGCGGTGTCTTCCAGCCCTCAGCTTCTGATACTTGGCTACTCTTATGTATAACCAACTGACCTTCTCCACATCACCACCAGCACTAACCAGCCCTAGGAGTGAGGGACGTGGGTCCTGGTGTGTAACTAAGAGTGGAGGAAGTGGTTCCTGATATATTATTGAGTTTGGGAATTAGCTCCAGGTCTGTTATTGGGTTCGGGAATTAAGTCTTGGTGTGTTACTGAGAGTGTGGGAATTCGGTCCTGGTGTGTAACTGGGTTTGGAAATTAGGTCCTAGTTTGTTACTGAGAGTGGGAACTTGGAGCTGATTATGAGGCAAGATGCTTACACAGAGTGGTAGGTGTCTCGAATGAAGCCATGGATGCAGATACATCAGCAAAGTTTAAGAGGCAGTTGGACAAGAAAATGAACTAGCAGGGAATGGAAAGGTATAGCCCGTATACAGCATAGGCAGCTGTGACACAGACATAGTGGCTGGAAGGCCCTGCTCCTGTGATGGACTGCTCTGTGTTCATTGGCACCATCACAAAATGAATTGCATGTACTCATCTAGACTACTCTGAGAACATGTCCCAAACCTAGATAAGGGCAGCAGGCACTTGGATACATCAGTGCCTGCACTCTTCCCACCAAGTAACACACCATCCTAGTTTGGAAACATTTTTTTCATCATGACTCGGGTGCAAATCCTGGAAGTCCCCACCAAACTGCACTGTGGGAGTGTCTTCCTCAGAAGGACTACAGTGATTAAAAATAATGATTCTCTGTCTCCTACTCAATTGTAATCAAGAATGGGCCATAAATGCTGCCACTTGATAAAAATGAAATTTGTGAAGAGAGTAACAACTGACTCTCTGCTGTAATTCAGAATATGAATTGCGTTGGAAAGTAGACAACCTAATTGTAAGTAATAATGTCAAGTGGTACTTAGCAATTAAAGACCCACTCACTGTTACTCCATTTGGGGTTTCTCTCAAACAATTTCACTGCAGATCTTATTACAGCCTTGATTTGACCATAGGCACACAAACTGAATTAGAGAGGAGAGTAAAAGGGATTGCTTTTGACTGAATATGTCACGAAAGACCCTTGCAGAACTAATCTGGAGTCACATCAAGCATATAGCATGACTGTTATGTTGGAGGCAAATCAAATGAACCTAGGATGTTGGTGTAGACTTCCTCAGGGTATCTAGCTGTCTTCAACTACTTGCTCAATCACCCTCCTCAAGTCAGAGAGGTTACCAAGGATTGCAGAATGCTCCACTACAGTAAGTTTATTAGAGGGATTGCACTGATTTCACCCACATTCACTGTATCCAGACTAACTTTCTCACCTCTGATTCAGCCTCTCTCACCTGCTGTTTCCACAAATATTGGTTTGTTTAGATCCTAAAACATTTGCTACTTTCTCTGTCTGTTTCATATTTTGTGTGTCTAAGTCTAGCCTGCCAAGCTAGTTCCACCACTTTATCAATTACTCATTATGCACACTTGGGACCATAATGTGCTGATAACTGTCCCCATAGGCCACTCCCACATATCCTACAGGTATCACAGACATTCCTTTTGTTCTACAATCCCCCCACCACCACCTTCTCTCCTGTTGAAAGCTAATGTGCATCTCTTTCTTTCCCTGTTCTGAAGAAGAGTCAAAACCCTGAAATGTTGACTGTTTCTCTTTTTAGAGATACAGCCTGACTTACTGAGTTTTTAGGGAATTTTCTGTTTTTAATTCCAAAAAGTTAGTCTTCCAATCAACACACACAAAATGCTGGAGAAACTCAGCAGGCCAGGAAAAAAGTACAGTTGCAGTTTCAGGCCAAGACCTTTTTGCAGTCTTCCAATCAGTTAGATTATGAGAACAGTCAGTCCTCTTTTATTGTCATTTAGAAATGCATGCATGCATTAAGAAATGATACAATGTTTCTCCGGAGTGATATCACAGAAAACAGAACAAACCAAAGACTAACACTGACAGAACCACATAATTATGACATATAGTTACAGCAGTGCAAAGCAATACCATAATTTGAAGAACAAACCATGGGCATGGTAAAAATAAGTCTCAAATGTTACCGAATCTTAGCCTCACAAAATAGTTTTACTGCAAAATATTTGAAATTATTAATAATTATTGCCTATTATTTCAGTGAACCAATTGTAATATGATAAAACATGTGCAATATTATTTCCTAAAGTTAATCATCATTTCCTAATTTAGAAGTTGTCAATAATTTTATGGAATCTTCTCCACAGGAAGCAAAACATCATGGTAAAGATATAACAAACTGAAATGCAAGGCACTAACCCACTGAACCACCAAAATACCAGGCTTAAAAATCATTATCACACTATCTACTTTGAATAGATTAATGTCTTCAATATAATTGTTGCAAAGTCAAATCTTTTTGATCCAGATGAAGAATCTTGACCCAAAATGTCAGCTGTCCATTTCCCTTCATATATGCTGCCTGACCTGCTGAGTTTCTCCAGGCCCTTTTGTGTTGGTGCAGATCTTTAGTTCAATCTGGCTTAACTATTATTTATAGAAATACAAATGCAAAGAAAAATGTGTAAGTCAATATAATCTAAGGTTAAACTTTAACAGTAGCACTCAAAAGTAACACATTGATACAACCCTTGATTCAGCGGTCCCCAACCTTTTGCGCACTGCAGACCAGTTTAATATTGACGATATTCTTGAGGACCGGGCGACTGGTGGGGGGGTGGGGGGGGAGGTTTCCGTGCGGCCCGATAGCACATGTTCACAGCCTGGTGGTTGGGGACCACTGCCTTAGTTTATCAAGAATTGCAAAATGTTAGCAATATAATAATATCATTTCATTGGGGGTTCCTATGGGAGTGCTTTAATCTCAAAATGTATTCAAAATATAGTGTCATGTGTTTTTTAAACACATTGTGTTGCATTCTTTATTGTTGGAAGAACAAGTATGGCTGAAAGCAAATGATCTGGAATGAAATGTGTATAAATATAAGGATATATTATTGTAACACAAACATTTCATGCTCTCTGTATAGGCCTCACAAATACACACAGATAACACAGCCTGTAGTGGGAGGATTGATGTGGTATATTCTACAGATGATGGCCTTTATCAGAATCGGGTTTATTATCACTGAGATATGCCATGAAAAGTGTTGTTTTGAAGCAGCAAGGCAGTGCAAAACATATAATTACTATGTTACAAAGTAAGAAAGCAGTGGAAAGACAAATAATGATGGAGTGTTCATGGACCATTCAGAAATCCGAATAGTTGGTGTTTTGATCATTTACTATGAAGATAAAAGACAGATAATGAAGTAGTCTCATGGGCCATTCTGAAATCCAAACAGGTGATGGCTTGATCATTTATTATGAAAATAAAACTTATCAACGCTATAATTCACAGGTGTACTGTATTTAACAGTCAAAACCAACTACGTCCAAGTGGATCCAGTGAACTTTTAAGTAGTGATAAAATGATGCAAAAGAAATCCCATGTTCAGATATTTGAATACGTAAATACTGAGAGAAAGATAAAGGATTACTCCATCTTCAGCCTCTGTGTTGGTTTGCAAGAGGTTTTTCTGAATTTCATTGATTATTGAAAGCAAAGTTAATTTAGAAGAAGATTCTCTTCAAAACATTGTTTATTCATTACAGATACCACTGGTGAACAATTATATTATGATGGTTTATTTCCCAACAACTTGCTTTCAGTTAATTAAACAATGAAGCTTTCATGTTATCTCTTCCAGTTTATTTACAGCAATCTTAACTAGTTAGCACAGTTGAGTTTGAAGGAGGGGCATCAACACTCCACTGATGGCTCCAAGGGATTGTAGAAACATTTGGTACCCAGTAGATAGTCTGCTTGACTGATTAATGTTGAAGTAACTATATTCCTACTCAGACTAAGGTTTATTGTGCAAACCAGTAGTCTGGCTTTATTGAAATTCCATGTTCATCACATTGTGACATCAGACACATAGCAACGTATTTGTTGATAAAAAGAAAACGTTGAATCATTTAGAAAATTAAAAACTGCAAGTGCTGGAAATATAAAACAAAAACAGAATATGTAAACCTTCCACAGACGTTGTCTGTCAGACTGCATGTTTCCAGCAATTTTTTTGTTTTTGTTTGGGTTCATTCAGACGGCCTGTGTTGAAATATTTTAAAAACTGATCGCAATTACAATAAAAGAAAAAAAATGTAATTGCTACTTTAAATGCCAGTAATAACTGAATTATTCATTTTGACTTTGACATTAATTTGACATCAAATGATGGAAGCAAAGAGGCAGCAACATAAATTACAGCAATATTTCATTGGTCTGTGCAGCTACCAAATATCAAAGAATTTAATTGCAATATTTGGATAGTGACAGCTGTTTTAGAAAAAAACATTTTTATTTATCAGACCTAATTTCAAATTAAAATTTAAAAAATCAATTTTGTAAATATGCTAAATTCTCACTACAGCATTCACATATGCATTTTAAGGGAATAGCTGAATTAATTTCCTAGCTTAAGTTAAATTTGGAAAATGTCAGTTATATTTTGCAGGCTTGACAAGTAAGATGGCCTTTTACGGTTTAGTGCATTTGGAACCTAGAGTATATGCATCATGACCGACTGTAAGAATACTTGGAGTCCTCCTACCAATTAGATCATGAAAATACAACATTTTAGATACTTGTGTAATTGTTTCCTTCATTAGAATAGATTGGAAAACTTCATTAAGCTTGTAAAGTTCAATCAAATTTATGACAAAAGACATTCTTTTTTTTTTTTGCCAAAAACTGTTTACTGGTAATTAAAGCTCCAATTGGCAAATCAATCAAAAGGGAGTGTGATTAGAGAAGGCAAGTTTGTGCATTGATTTGAGAGATTAGTCCAAGCCATTTTAGTTTCGAAGACTTTCAGAGGTTTTTGAGATTAGCTTGAGGCACAAACTCTTTTCAACAGAAGTTCCTAATTTAAAATTTGATGGGCATACAGTCGGCCTGAATCACACTAATGATTCTTTATGAGGAGGAGGAATGTGGGACAAGCATTATGTTTTCTCCTGCTACCTGCAGCTGTTCATGGGAGGTGCAGTGTTTGTTGTAAATCTCTTCTGAAGACTTGTTCAGGAATTGAATCAAAAAAGTTCAAACTTCAAAGTAATTTTTTATCAAAGTACATATATGTTACCATATGCTACCCCAAGGTTCACAGTAAATACAAAGAAATACAATAGAATCAATGAAAAATCACACACAACAAAGATTCAGCATTCAACAGCATAATTCCATCCAGGCTCGACGGGAAGCTCAGAGACCTCGGCCTTGACCCTGCCTTGTGCAGCTGGATCCTGGACTTCCTGTCAGATCACCGGCAGATGGTAAGAGTGGGCTCTCACGCCTCACCCTTCTGACTGTCAACACAGGAGCCCCTCAGGGTTGTGTACTAAGTCCCCTCCTTTACTCCCTATATGCCCATGACTGTGTCACCACCCGCAGCTCTAATCTGCTAATTAAATTTGCCAACGACACTACATTGATTGGCCTAATCTCAAATAATAACGAGGTGGCCTACAGGGAAGAAGTCATCTGTCTGACACAGTGGTATCAAGAAAACAACCTCTCCCTTAATGTCACAGAAACAAGGGAGCTGGTTGTGGACTACAGGAGGAATGGAGACAGGCTAAGCTCTATTGACATCAATGAATCTGGGGTTGAGAGGGTAAACAGCTTTAGCAATCACATCACCGAGGACCTCGTGGTCTGTACACACCAGCTATGTGGTGAACTAGGCACAGCAGCGCCTATTTCACCTCAGACGATTAAGAAAGTTTGGTATGGGCCCCCAAATCCTAAGAACTTTCTACAGGGGCACAATTGAGAGCATCTTGATTAGCTACATCACTGCCTGGTGTGGGAACTATACCTCCCTTAATTGCAGGACTCTGCAGAGAGTGCTGCAGACAGTCCAGTGCATCTGTAGTTGTGAAATTGCCATGATTCAGGACATTTACAAAGACAGGTGTGAAAAGAGGGCCCGAAGGATCATTGGGGACCTGTGTCACCCCAACCACAATCTATTCCAGCTGCTACCATCTGGGAAATGGTACTGCAGCATGAAAGCCAGGACCAACCGGCTCCGAGACAGCTTCTTCCACCAGGCCATCAAACTGATTAACTCACACTGACTTGAGTGTACTTCCATGTTACTTTGACTGTTCTATTTATTATAAATTATTATAAATTACTATGATTGCACATTGCACATTTAGACAGAGACGTAATGTAAAGATTTTTACTCCTCATGTATGTGAGGGATGTAAGAACTAAAGTCAATTCAATTCAATTCAATAAACTAGGAAAACAACCAATGTGCAGAAGACAACAAACTATGCAAATACAAAAAAAAAAGAAAAAAATTAATAAATTCAGTTCAGATAGTACAACCCAACTGCGGGATATGGGGACACTTTTGCATGTCCTGAGCTAGTGTGGCTTGGCGGTGCCCATCCCTCTCCAGGCCAGACCACGTCCCATGTCCTCCAACTTGGTGGCTCACCCTGGTCTCGAACAGGTGACCATCTTCAGGGAACTCATCCGCCCTGGCCAGTGACTTTGGCAACAAGGTCCATCGCCCAGTGGTGCTGTGTTAACACCGCCCCCTCACATCATTTAGCCCACCAGCTGAAGTAGTGTACCAGGGCGTGCCACTTGGAGGCAGACATGAGAGATTTAGGAGATGGATAAGGACCAGTGATGCCCATCCACCCTTCAAGGCAGAGCTCAGCTGCCAGACATCAAAGGTACTACCTCTGTCTAGAGCCCTCTA
The DNA here is from genome assembly GCF_030028105.1 of Mobula birostris. Classification (NCBI taxonomy): domain Eukaryota; kingdom Metazoa; phylum Chordata; class Chondrichthyes; order Myliobatiformes; family Myliobatidae; genus Mobula; species Mobula birostris. Next base: position 45,544,149 of record NC_092383.1, on the reverse strand, counting down.
CACCCCAATAATAAATAAATAAACAATAAATATTGAGAACTTGAGTTGTAGAGTCTTTGCAAGTGAGTCCATAGGTTGTGGAATCAGTTTAGTGTCAGGGTGAGTGAAGTTACCCCTCTGGATTTAGAGCCTAATAAGTGAGGGGAAATAGCTATTCCTGAACCTGGAAAGAATGTTTACTGGGTTCATACCTAAATATACCTTGGAGCAAGTAAAGAGAAGAATATCTTATTTCCATCAGTGTCCCCAACACATAGCTGAATGCTTTACTGACAGAAGGTTAACCCATCAAACCTGAGCAAGTGTAAGTAATAATTTGAATGACCTGATTGCTCCATTTAGGTTCCCGTCCACAGTCTTATAAAATGGCAAGCTGAAAAACTTCTCCTTCCAATTATTCAATCATTACATTACATTCCAGTAATCCCTTTTCTCCTTACAAACAACTGGCCCAGCCTTTGTTCCTAATTGATCATCAGAGAGTCAGAGCATTACATTGTACAACATATTTAGAGGTCCTCCAACACATCTCATCCATGCCAACTTTTTGGCCCATCTAACAAATCCTATTTGCCTGAGCTAGGTACATACGTTTCTATGTCTTTTGTATTTACGTGTCTGTCTGTATGTCTCTCAAACATTGTGATTGTATCTGATTCCATCACTCCCTCAGATGGTAACCATTCCATGTGGAGAAAATCACTCCTCAAATCCACTTTTAAACTCCTTTCTCACACCTTAACCTATGTCCACTATCTACTCAGGTTACCCTTCAGCCTCTTTCACTCCAGGGAAAACAAACCCACCCTATTTAATCAATCTTTAAGGCTAAAGTTCTCCAATCCAGGCAACATCCTGGTGACTCTGCAGGTGCTGAGATCTGAAAGAACTCAGCAGGGCGAGGGCATAGAGAGATGATCACTAAAAAGAGGTGAGAGGGAGGAGTGAGACAAGGTCTGGAAGGTGGTAAAGGGAACCATGTGAGGTGGGAATGATGGGCAGGTGACAGGGCAAAAAGGGGACATGAAATATAGGAGTAGCGATAGAGGAAAGTTCAGACATAGAAGCTGATGGGTTAATGAGTGTAAGTAAGTATGAAAAATATTAGGTAGATGGAGCCAAGTGGAAAGGCAGAGTCAGTAGCTAGAAGGTGAGGAGGAACCAGATAAGGAAGGGATGATGGTCAGATGGAACCAGACAATATCCATCTCCCATTGTAGATGGATTAGATCTCATCTAGCCCTGGGGATTTATCTGTGAATGAAGGGAAGTTAGACCTGTTCTTTGGCAAGTATTACATTTTGTTTTGCACCATAAATGTGGGAACAAAGACTAAAAGTTAAGGCATCTAAAAAAAAGGAATGCATGTATAAAATTACATTACTTGGTTTTTAAAGGTTTGACAGTATAATAATTATTTTTAAATATTTTCAAAAACTGTACATCATTATTAATAAATGCTACAATACTATATTATCATGGAGTACTCTAGATCAATTCTCCTAAGTTGTAATGAGGGCAGCCTGCTACCATCCGACCTCTAAAGCTGCATAGTACCCAGAGCATCTCTGCTTGTAATTGAGCTTTTGGCACCATTTTAATGTTGCATCTGTGCTCATAGTTTTACTAAAAAATTGCACTAAGTGGTATTACAGAAACATAACTCTTGACATAGGTGTATACTGTCTTGATTGAAGATAATTAAAAATTAAATTGTACAAATATTAGAATAGATATATAATTATGTTTTTAAAAGAGGTGCATTAGTTATTTATATTTGTATGACTAAGGAAAACATCTTTAGCAGAAGTGGGTATAAAATAGTCACAAGTTAGCAGATGTAGATAATGGACATCAAAAGAATTTTCTGAAATTACTGCAGAGTTCTTATTACAGCTACAATGATCACCTTTTCAACATGATTTAATAGCCTCAGATTTACGAGTTTTTCTCAGCCATGTTTACGCATTTCCCAGTATCTATTTCATAACCTCATAACTGTGCAGGTACAGTTGTCAAATGCTAAGAGGGCAGTCTTGACATTGTACCAACATGGATAAAGAAAGGCAAACTTGACTTTAAATTCACTATGGCTATAACAATGACCATAACTCAAAAGTTCCAGGTAGTTTTAAATGTTATAGTATATGAGCATACTGCCATTATTCATCAAAATAATAATTCTACCTTTCCTTTCACTCTTAAAATTAATGTGCATACTATAAATTTCAAAAATATAATACTTAGAATTCACAAGTATCAAAAGGAAAATGGTCAGAGTAATCAACTTTAACAATATGTTAATATGTAGGTTTAAGAAGGGCTTTGTATCACTCAAAAAATATGCACAAACAATGGTACATTGTTTAAAGTATAAAACTAATTATTCTTTATTCCTGATGTTCTTATTCAATATAAAAATGACTTTTTTAATATGCTTTGTAACAGAACATGAAAAACATCGATTATGCAAGAGTGCTGATTATATGAATTTGCACTTCAAAGTAAAATGGTTTTACAATGAATATGTGCGAGATCTTCCGGGTTTCAAAGATGCAGTAGCAGAATATTCTTTGTAAGTAATAAAATTTTATTAATTTCTATCATGCAGAAGTTTACCTAAAAGAAACATCATCTTAGAAAAGAGCAGTAATCTGATGTATTTAAATGTTCAATCTAAATTATTTAAATATTAATTTTAAAGCATATTGTTATGGTACAAGAGTTTTTAAAGTGTTGGAATGAAGTTTGCACTTAAATTAAACCTCCATTTATCTGAGGTAGCAATTCTGGAAAAACAGCATGAAATTTGAATAGCTTTTCACCAGCCCATTTTGGTTTTCCCTTCTGATTTACTGTCTTCCATTTTGAGCTAGAACTGATACTTCCTGAGGTGACCAACTGCAACCTGATCAGGCAGGTGAACTTACAAATACACATGTTCTATGTGTGGCTGGTTGTTTAAACCTGAAGTTTAGAAAGATCTAGACCTAGAGCCTGTGAAACCTTCTCATCTCTAATCCTGTCTATGCCACAATATATGGCTTATTTTCCCATGAAAGTTGAGCATTATGCAAATGTTTTACTTATTGCTATGATCTCATTATGTGGGTGGTTTAAACTGTTTTTGCTTCTCTTTGTCCAATCAGTGAGTCTGGAAATATGGACTATATTGCTGACCAAAATATTCTGAGAAGTGGGAGCACTGAAGTAATTTAATTTACCTGACGGTATTTTGCTTTTTTGAATGGCAAAGATTCTAGGGTCTCAGTGAGCTGAAGTTCCTGTGTCCATGATGTACAACTTAATTGAGAGGACTGGTGTGTCATGTACTGTTAGCTGGAGGACTAATGTTAGACAGGTGTTGGCTTGTAGGTAGGAGTACAAAACAAGGACAGAATACACAGAGTTGTATTTCCCGTTGTTGGTTATGGGGTAGTTTTTGTTAAAATTATCCTGACCGCATTGGAGGCATCACAGATGGTTCCAGTGGAACAACGTTTAAAATAAAATTAAAAGCAATAGAAGGCTGTGGAGGCCAAGTTATTGGCTATATTTAAAGTGGAGATTGATAGGTCCTTCATTAGTAAAAGTATCAAATGTTATGGGGAGAAAGCAGGAGAATGGGGTTGAGAGGGAAAATAAATCAGCCGTGATTGGATGTCAGAGCAAGCTCAGTGGGCCAAATGGCCTAATTTGTTCCAATGACTTATGGTTTGAAGACTTGGTTTATTAGAATCAGATTTAATATCACTGGCATATATCATGAAATTTGTTAATTTTATGGCAGCATTACAACAAAATACATGATAAATAAGTATAGAGAAAAATGAGATACATTACATGTATATATATCTATTAAATAGTTAAGCTAAATTAAGTAGTACAAAAATCAGAAATAAAGAAGTAGAGAAGTAGTGTTCGTAGGTTCAATGTCCATTTAGAAAGGCACTTGAAGTTGCTTGACTCTTCACTTCTGATCACCTTGTAACGATTGGTTTGTGTTCCCTCATCTTACCCTTCCTGAAGTGCACAATCTGCTGTTTGGTCTTGCTGATGTTGAGTGCATAGTTGTTGCCGTGACACCACTCAGCTAACTGAACTGGTATATTATTATTATGATTATGAGGACACGCAGTCCGCTTTTATTGTCATTTAGTAATGCATGGATTAAGAAATGATACAATGTTTTTCCAGAATGATATCACGAAAACACATGACAAACCGACTTAAAAACTAACAAAAACCACATAATTATAACATATAGTTACAACAGTGCAAAGCAATACCGTAATTTGATAAGAACAGACCATGACATAGTAAAAGTCTCAAAGTCTCTTGAAAGTCCCATCATCTCACGCAGACGGTAAACCTCCAGCGCTGCCAACTTGCCGATGCAGCATCCTGGAAGCACCCGACCACAGTCCGACTCCGAGCCTGTCCGAAACCTCCGAGCCTCCAACCAGCTCTTCGACACCGAGCACCATCTCTGCCGAGCGCTTAGACCCCGGCCCCAGCAACAGGCGATAGGCGAAGCCGAGGATTTGGGGCCTTCGTTTCCGGAGATTCTCGATCGCACAGTCGCAGTGGCAGCAAAGCAGGCATTTCAGGAGTTACTCCAGATGTTCCTCTGCGCTTCTCACGGTTGTCTCCATCAAATCCAGATTGTGCACGGCCCCCTAGTTACACATAATTGATATTCATTCGGAACGGCCGCGCACGCTGCATCACGCCACCATCTTCTCCTCCCTCCTGTATCCTCCTATCTCCTACCTCCCTCCTATCTCGCTCCTGTATGCCCTTTTGTCACCATCTGAACTTCTGCCAACAATGGTTGTATCATCAGCAAATTGATAGATGGTATTTGAGCTATGTATAGCCGCACATTCGTGGCTGTACATAGAGTAGAGCAATGGGTGAAGCACGCATCCCCATATAGCGCCAGTGTGACTGTCAGGGAGGTGGAGGTGGAGATGTTATTTCCAATCCACACAGATTGTAGTCTTCCAGTTAGGAAGTCCAGTTACAGTCTTCAATCATAGGTGGAAGAAATTTGCTAAAAGCTTACATGCTGAAGTGTTAGGCTCCTACTGACACTAATGAAGTGCCCTTCAGGTATTGAGGTACTTCCTGTTCAGCCCTCCTTGCATTACCAATACTTGCCCTGACCAGACTCATGACTTTAATGAGATTTTCTGTGACTGTGAAGCAGTACTTTGTGAAGCTATTGCCTACTTCAATGAGGGACATAGTGGCTGAATGTCAAGGGTTAATGTTACTTCAACTCAATTTACTTCCTCATAAAGAAGATCATTTATCTCAGAGATTGATTTTTAAACCAACTGAGTTGAGAGTAAGATGAATGAACACTTGTTGGTGCAGGAGGTACACATAAAGGCCATATATGTGATAAGTTCACAGATGCATTTACCTGCAGTCATCATGTTAGTTTAACTAAAACATTTGAAAGAGGAAAAAAAGCAGCATTTACTCTTTGATGAACAAATGCAGGCAGCAATTCAAGATCTGATACATTTCATGATACTTTGTTGTGTTATTGCACCTGTTACACTCTTGTATCCTTTAATGCAATTTCCACAAACAACCACTTGCATAACAGAAATCTGATTTTGTTGTGCAAACAAAATGTGGTTAAAACTTTCTTAACTGTAACTAAAGATTGATCTTAATGTGGAAGAAGACTTGCTCACATAACCATTTACATTTCAAAGTTGCAAGAATTATTAAATAATTTTCAGCATCTATACCATAGCAATAAGGAATCTGACACTTATGGTTTATATTATGACTTTGGTAACAATCAGATTTTTCTGTAGCCTAGAATCAGCCTGGTACAGTTCCAGTCAGTCCAGTACCAATCCATTTCGATGGTCAGCCTCATTTGTTCCTTTATATAATAATAGGACTGACCAGCACAGAATGAGGCCATTCAAAGTACTATGCTCTGAGTCTTAGAGAGTTAGAGAGTCATATAGCACAGGGTAAGCTCCTTGCTCCACCACACCCATGCCAAAGATTTTGCTTGTCCTAGTTCTGTGGAAGAGCTATATATTTGTCCTAGATGTAGAGGCAAAACAAGAGGAAAATCAGATGGAAAGCAAAGAGGGAAGGATGGTTGTTCGAGCAAAGGATAAGATGACCAACTGACACCTTTCTCTCAGACAGGCAGATACAGCAAGAGGTTCAGTTTAAGAATCTCTGAAAAGACCTGGATATGCCATGCAAATTTCCTTGTAAATACAAATTCCACATAGCTTGGCTCTGTGCTTGAGACAACCTCACATCTGGAACTCTATTGCGCACTGTACCTTTAAATAAAAATAAGTAGAAAATAAATCTCTAAAAGTTTTACTGTGGCATTTTTAATTACTTTGCCTACCCCCGATATCTCTCAATATTTACTTTAAATGTGGCTAGATGTCCTATAGTATCACAAACATTCTGAGAACAAAACAGCACTGGTTTTAGAGTCACAGTTCCAAGAAGAGTCTTCTGCAGACTCAGTCACCTAGCCTGATATATCAGCATCCCGATGGTGTTTCCTCCAGCCCAACATGGAGCACTGTCTAGGCAGTGGAGGTGGAACCTGCTGGATCCTAGTATCCACCAACCTATTTGGCCTCTCTAGTTGCTTTAGGGCCAGTGTGTATTTTTCCCATCTAAGGTTTACATAGAGGAGGTTACCGTCCCTGTTTGACTTAGGCTCCCACTTCCAATCCATCCTTAAGCATGATTTGCTTCAGACTGTGTAAATTTAATTCATTTTTGGTTTTGAGTACAAATTACCATCTTTCATCTAGATATTCTTAAAATTCTGATTGTTTAAGATCTATACAGTGCCAGGCTAAAGAGCTGATAAGCAGTCAGAGCGTATAAACAGTCAGCAAGTCATTTCTATAACATTATTTTAACTTTAAATAACTGTTTAAAATTCAAAACATAAGGAGGGAATTTTAAGGCAAAATTTCTAAATTAGCAGATTGATTGGGAAATAATGCAATGTTACATCTAAATTGATAAATGCTATTGAAGATCTGCTGGACTGGAACCACCAAGTCCCAAGCATGCTGATTATCAGAGCTTTGCTGTAGAGAAGAAAAGCTAAATTGGTAGATAAAGTCAAAGCCAAATCGGCATGGTAAGACATATGAAAGGAATGGAGGGCTAAATTGTAACTATTTTAGTATAACGAGTCTCACTAATTAGTCAGATGTACTGAGAGCATTGTTTATCACATGGGAAAATGAGATTGTTGTCATCAGAGATATGATAGAAAGAAGCCTAGAGTATGCTGTATAACCTCAGTTTTGATGGTGGGGAATGGAAAAGAGGAGATGCCTTTCCAATACTGATTATGAAGTCTTGTGGTCATAAAGGAGAATGTCCTTAAAGACTCTTCCAATGAGGCATTATGTGTAGAGCTCGGAAACAAAAACTGATCGCTTTGAAATGTGTCTATCAAAGATTTCCAGACAGTTATCAGGAGATAGATCAACAGAAATGTGTCAAAATCTCTGAGAGTTGTAAGGATAATTGAGTTATTGTGGTAGGGGAATTCATCTTTCTCAGTATTAAGATTTTTTGCCCAGAGGATGGACGACACTGCTTGATAGAGTGGTGGAAGCAGGGGCTCTCACATATTAGAAGAATCTGGCTAAGGAATTGAATGAGGCATATAATACAAGCCCATGTGCTGGATTTGCAGGTGGTCAAAATGGGCATGGTGAGCCAAAGAGCCAGTTCATGTGTTGTTTAACTCTGAGTATAACAAGTTGGAATGTGTTCACTACCAAACTGTGATGCATGTCCAGAACTGGTGTTACACTTACTTCCCAAGTTGTCCACCACCTTGCACTTATTGTAAATGGATTTCAATACATGACTGAAGAGTAATTACATAGAAGGCATGGCATAGGCCTTTTAGAAATCATTGTAAAGTAGTATATTAGGTAGTCCTGCAGAGTCTTTGAAAATGTTTTAATAGTTCATTTACTATAATTGTACATTTTGATATTATACTTAATTTTTGATCAGGTGGTTTGAACCTTTTGCCATTGATTGGTTGGATGAAAATGAAGATGTGTCAATGGAATTTCTTCATGCAGCACTTGAAAGGGACAAAAAAGATGGGGCAAGTATCAAAATTATGGAATCATTTTACAATTTATTGTTTCGCTGTCAGCTCCAATGTCAGTTAAAACGGATTATAACCCAACTTTGTAATAATTCTCCTTTCATTTTTCTAATCTAGTTCCAGCAAACTTCAGAGCATGCTCTATTTTCTTGCTCTGTTGTGGATGTCTTCACTCAACTGAATCAAAGTTTTGAAATTATCAAAAAATTAGAATGTCCTAATCCTGAGGCATTGGCACACTTTATGAGAAGATTCGCTAAGGTATTGTACTGTACTGTGTTAACACATATCAGAGGAAATCTACCCATATGTTTTCTTCATCCAAAAATATTTGACATGATTAACTTTACTATAATTGTAGAAGTCACAAGAAATTGCAAACTGAATCATTACAGAAATTTTATTTTTCATTATGTATTTGATCAACAATTATCTTGACATAAAGCTCAATGGTTTCTGATATGAACCTGGTGGTAATTCTTTTTTATTGCAGACTATCAATAAAGTTCTCCTCCAGTATGCTGCCATTATCTCAAAAGAATTTAGCTCACACTGTTCGAAAGAAAAGCTGGTAGGTAAACATGTCTTGTGAATCCTTTGCTGTAATATCAATGCTGGTGTTGGAGGCTGACTTATAGCAGCATGATTTTATTATTTAATAGAGGCTGAAAGTGCATTACACACAAGTGACATAGTGTGAGAATGTCAAACGCCCACCTCTGAGGAAGTCCATGGCATGTTAGTTGGTAACATTACTGAGCTCTAAGTTCCTCGGAATGCAGTGCCAAATAAATTTACTGGTGAAAGTGTGAAAGTGCTCAATATCTTTTCAAATTGTAAAAATCTTGAGGTGCAAATAATTCAGTTTCAATTTTTAACAAACATTTTGTTTAGTGTGTTAATTTTAATGATACAGACACTAAGGTTATTTGGCATGATGCTAAATGTTATCCCACTTTATATGAATTGGAAGGCTATTATTAGCACAGAAGTCAGCACCTTATTAAGGTTTACTTATGAAATAGCTAATACACAGTCAGTAAATTTAACCCTAAAGCACAGAAACATTAACAAACAAAACATTTTAGCTCAGCGGTATAGTTTGCTGTAACATACTTAAGGAGGCAGTTGACTGTTTATCAGCAGGATAATAGAAACAAAGTGACAGAATCTAAAATATTTGCAGGCTTTTTTGAACTGTAGGTTTTTTTAGTTATTGATCTTTGGATTTTAATGTCAAAATTAAAAACACTGCTGTATTAGAAGTCAGGCATTACAGATATTGTTTTACGTGATTATTAAATCTATGGCTCAGAATGCTAGACTAGAAAATCAGGTGATCTGAATAGATAACGGAGATCAATGTCAACTCCTCTCCCAACACGAGCTCCAACACCACATTTAGAAAATTCTCTCCTGTGCAGTATTCAGTAAAAGTGGTTGAAGAATATTATGTCATGTATAGTGAGTTGTCATTAAGAAACTTTGAGAGCAAAGAGTCTTATTTGTGGGTTTGATTTTGAACTTCTAAACTGTGTCATAGTTTGATAATTAACACCAACCTCCTCATTCTCATCCACTTTTGCATTCAGATTTCATTACAATTAGTATCAGAGCAGATTTTTTAATATTTTCAAGCAACCCCCTCATGTAACATGAATTAGTAACATTTGGCAGAATCCCACAAGACATATGGCATGTTGTTTCTGTAGTCTACAGTTATTACATGTGTTAATTTGGATATGTAGATGAAGTAACCATTATCTAGGAGATCTTCAGATATAAATAATGTCACAGCTCTCACTTGAAGCTAGCATTTCTGTATTTTGTGAGCTAAAATATGCACAGTTTCAATCCACCTTTTGCATCTTCGATTCTTTCTTAAACCAAACTTAGATGATCTGTTCCACTTCTACCATAACTCAATGAAACTAACAGAACCTTAATTAGGATGACTTGCATTTTCCCATTTCAGTTAACAAAATCTCAGGATAGTGCAAACAAAAGTTTCTTTAAAACTGATTTTTTTTCCTTCTGGCCTATTCCTCCAAGATGCAGCACAGAGCATCATAGGAAGTCATTCCTGCCTGTGGCCATCAAACTTTACAACTCCTCCCTTGGAGGGTCAGACACCCTGAGCCAATAGGCTGGTCCTGGACTTACTTCATAATTTACTGGCATAATTTACATATTACTATTTAACTATTTCTGGTTCTATTACTATGTATTATTTATGGTGCAACTGTAATGAAAACCAATTTCCCCCTGGAATCAATAAAGTATGACTATGACTATTATAACAGTCATGTTAGATCATAAACAGTGATAGCTTTCAAAAAGCATTTTGATAGACATAATCCTTCCAGAATAAGCAAACATTAAAAAGCCACACATATGGAAAAGATAAAAATGGTGGACCATAGTGTCAGAATTAAGATATGATTGAGAAGGGATATGAAGGAGGAGAAATGAAGGGTTCTGAGAGTGGGATCAAGTGATTGAAGATTCTCTTGGTGGTGGGACAGAACATCTGAGTTAGAGGATGCAAGGCTGAAGATGGTGAAAAGAAGAATTGCATTCATGTGCAGACATCAGGAGCAGTATGGAGTCTAGTGGGAGAACATAGTCTTGCTGGGATTCCCAAAATTACATTAGGGAATCACCTCTTTGATCTTTCTCTAGGGATTGTGGGGTAGAATGTCAAGAGGCAGAGAAAACAGAAATCCACTTCTGGCCACTATTTCACAATGCTTTCCGAGTTTCATTTATTTCCAAGTGTTTTAGATTAGTTTTTGATTGTTAAATAAATTATTTTTTTAAATGTGGCTAGTGCTTAAGCAGCTGTCTGTGTGAAATTTGCACATTTTCCCTGTGACCACGTGAGTTTGCTTTGGGTGCTCTGGTTTCCTCCCACGTGCAATTTGGTAGAATAATTGCCCAGTATAAATGATCCCACTGTGTAGATTGGGGAATTAGTAAGAACATGGGGAGAATAAAATTGAATTAAAATAAAGCTGCAGATGCTGGAAATCAAAAATGAAAACAGAAAATGGTGGAAGTGTTCATCATATTCTCCCCTCACTGGAGAGTTTCCCTGTTTTCTTAAGCTAGGCAGATAGGTAAACTTCAGTCCCATGTAATTGCAGTTTGAAAGTGGTTTTATCATTCACCAACATGTTACAGTACACAGGAGCTGATGTAAAACAACAGTACTTCTCAGTATTCTCACAAAAGGTAGATTCAAATATTGAATGACATTCCTTCAACTTCTAACAAAGTGCTTCTATCTACTAGCAACTGACTGAACTGTACAAACAATATATAATGGCGGACCTAATGACAAAAGATAATTGCTTAACAATGTGATAATGAGTAATCAGCAATAGCTGTGAACTCACAATTAAGCAATGAGATCTAGTAATTAGAAATATAACAAACCACATCAAGTAGACATAACACATCACATCTGTCTATATCTCTGGTAAGAGAAACAGAGCAAATATTTCCATTAGATAACCCTTTGTCAGAACAGAATAAATCGGTTTGGTTAGGATTAGTATAAAAAAAGGGCTGATGATGGTTAGTGTGGATTCGGAGAGCCAAAGGCCAATTCAATGTTGTACCTCTTTAACTCCATGATTTCCCTTTAATTACTTACTTCAATTCTGAAAGTTCTCATTTTTTTTATGATGGTAAGACCATGTTACAGGTTTGTTAGCTATCAAAGACTGTTATAATGATCTGGGGTTGAGGTATTCTCAGTCTACCTACCTGCAGAAACCACGATACTGCTGTGACTGAATGGTGGACTCGGATTATAATCATCTGTAAGTGTGTGTTTAACTCAGTATCACAATTAGAGTGCACATGTTACCTGGAATATTTTGCCATTTTAACTTGAATGGGCCTTGTTAAGTGACACCCTTTCTTCATTAAAGACTTGCAGGCAGAAAAGGAGAAAAGTATAGCAAATGTTCTGGAAATCTCCCTGGCAAATGTAATGTGTTTAACAAGATACTTATTTTCAATTGTTCTTTTTCAGTTATCAGCAATTAAAATGCCTTTTCATACAATTTGTAATTAATGTGCTATTTCCTGAATACTTGTGTTTGATAAGACATACATTTAAAACCATTTTATTTCAGGATCATATACTTTGTTGCACAGCCAAACAATAATGAATAAAATTGTGACTCTAACCATATTCATAAATGAATCTTTTCTATTCAATTTTATCGACTGTGAGAGTCCTGTATCTCCTCTTCTCAGGTTGTCACTGGACATGGCAGCTAAATATTCCACCTGTCCTGTATTTGAATTTCCTTCAGTTATATGGTTAAATGGAAAAAAAAGACTATTTCGTATTTCATGCATAATTTGTCTCAATCATTTCTGTGTGGTCTTTGGGTTAACACTGTAAGGCATTTCTAAATGATTTATTGGTTCTTGCAGCCTTGCATCCTGATGAATAACATCCAACAACTGAGGGTCCAGCTGGAGAAAATGTTTGAATCAATGGGTGGTAAAGAGGTGAGTGCCTATAAAAACCCATAGGGAGCTTATTAAAATATATACATATGCAGTTTACAGCTTTCCAGTTTTAAAATGTTATGTATTAGTTTATTGTCTTATAATAACCATTACTTTCACTTTACATAACAACATACCTTTTAAGGTCATCACCTTATACTAATTAATCTTAAGCATTGCTTACAAATGGTAGAGATGGCATTTATATCATTCTGATTAAATGTGTTTGTTAAACTTCTGTAAATGTATTCTGTAGGCAAGGCTAGCTGAATGTTTCATGCACTTTGTAATTTTTTTTTTGCCTTTGCATTCAACTGTCCTATAGGAAGAAAGGAAAAGTGCCTTCCATGAGGTCTGTGTACACAACGATTGTTTAATTAATTGATAAATCAAAGCTCATCAAAACAAGGATTTTCTTGTGCTAATTTAATGAGACAATTCAAACCTGTCTTAGACAGATGTGTTTTGTAATAAGGTTTACTGCCTGCAGAAAACAAATAGAAACTGAACCTTGTTTAAGCTAAATGATATAATTTTAATGTATTCATTGTAATTATGGCTACCAATTACATTGGCAATTTGCAACCACCTGAAGCATAACCAGCCACTGGGACTGAACATCACTTTATTCTGATGGGCACCTAATCTGATGAGATGAGAGCACATGCGTTTCTCTTCATGAAGTAGCAATTGCAACAAATTGTATATCTTTCACAAAAGAGGGCTCTTTTATTATTTATGTTTAATGGGAAACTAAGATTAGGAATTGTGGTTTAGAGAGTAACATTTATATAAACCCAACTTTGAGCTCCTCCACATTTTATAAGTTAAATAAACAAAGCTAGATATCCGTTGTTTTGCTTCCATTTCTCGTCATTTTCTAAAAACTGTAAACAAGGTTATGCATCTACAGTTTGACGAACTGTGACTTAATTAGTTCTTTCCTCACTTTTATTAAAATAAAACAGAGAAAATATCATAAACCTATTCCCAGCCTAATCTTAAGTATGCAGCTTTTAATCATAATTATTTGGTATTTTAATCTCCTAGGATTGCTCTGCCACCTTGTATGTTACAGAAACACAGAATTTCAAGTATTGGCCTTTTAGGATGTTAAATGTCATTGAGGGCCTTTTTGCTTATACAGTACATGATTATGCTCGCCTGCTTTAATAATGTGGTTTCTTTACTTACAAAATCCCCTCACACTCTCAGAAGATTTGGGATAATCTATTCACCCTCTAGTTGTGTGGTCATTGACTGTGTTTAATATTTGGAGTTTACAAGCAAGAATTTTTCTACCAGTACAGTAGCACCATGGTTCGTACCAGTGACCCAGGTTCAATTCTCAATTCCTATAGCTGTCTGTAAGGAGTTTGTATGTTCTCTGCGTGGGTTTCCTCTGGGTGCTCCAGTTTCCTCCAATAATCCAAAGTTGGTAGGTTATTGGTCATTGTAAATTGTCCCATGATTAGGCTGGGGGTTGCTGGGCAGAACACCTCAAGAGGCCAGAAAAAATACCACAGCAGAATTTCTTCATAACTACCAACCTGAAAGTCCAGTAATGTCAAATGCAACCTGGTGTTCAGAATAAGAAACTTAGTGACATGCATGTCAAGCATTGAGAATGTATGGTTTCTCTGGGATTGTCTTGGTGCTACCACTTAAAAAATGTAGTTTTGTCTCCTTTTCTTTGAAAAGTTCACTTTCAAGTATGTTTTTTTTTAATATAATTTTTATTAAATTTTCAAAAAGAATACATGAAAAGATAAAATCTACCCACCCCCCCTTAACCCTCCCCCCCCCCCATATATAGTCCTACCTAAAAAGAAAGAAAGAGAAAAAAAAAAAACCGCCTGGTTGTTGGAAGGTTTCCACATGCTCCATGGGATTCAAAATAAATTTGGTATAATTATTCGTTACTTTCCCCAAGTAACCAAAATCTTTATCGGAGCACTTAAATATGCCATCCTATCTTTTGTAAATAAGGGCGCCAAATATTCAAAAATGTTACATATTTATCTCTTAAATTATAAGTAATTTTTTCAAGTGGAATAGAACTAGCCATTTCATTATTCCAACGATCCATACTTAAATACGAATCAGATTTCCAAGTAACTGCTATAGTCTTCTTAGCTACTGCCAATGCAATTTTTATAAATTCTTTCTGATATTTATTCAATTTAAGTTTCGGTTTTATCCCTTCAATATCACCTAATAGAAATAATACAGGGTTATGTGGAAATTGAATTTCAGTAATTTGTTCCAATAAGACTCTTAAATTTATCCAAAAGGGTTGAATTTTAAAACAAGACCAAGTAGAAAGTAAAAAAGTACCAATTTCTTGATTACACCGAAAACATTTATCAGATAGATTTGAATTTAATCTATTTATTTTTTGTGGTGTAATATATAATTGGTGTAAAAAATTATATTGTACTAATCTAAGTCGAACATTTATTGTATTTGTCATACTGTCAAGACAAAGTCTTGACCAATTTGTTTCATCAATATTAATATTCAGATCTGTTTCCCATTTTTGCTTTGACTTATGGATTCCTTGTTTAATTGTCTGTTCTTGAATCAAATTATACATACAAGAAATAAATTTTTTAATTTTCCCTTTTTGAATTAAAATTTCAATTTCATTAGGCTTTGGCAAAAACATTGTTTGACCCAGCTTACCTATTAAGTAAGCCCTTAATTGAAAGTAACAAAAGGAAGTATTATTAGATATTTTATATTTATCCTTTAATTGTTCAAATGACATCAATATACCTCGCTCAAAACAGTCTCCTATAAATTTAATCCCTTTTTGGTACCAATTATATAAAAGTTGATTATCCATTGTAAAAGGAATAAGTCTGTTTTGGAACAAAGGTCTCCTTGCTAATAGAGATTTCTGTGTTTCCTTATCAACATTTATCTTATTCCATAGATCAATCAAATGTGTTAATATAGGAGATTCTTTCTTTTCCCGTATCCATTTAGATTCCCATTTATATATAAAATCTTCAGGTTTATTTTCTCCTATCTTGTCTAGTTCTATCTTAATCCATGCTGGTTTTTGATCATCGAAAAAAGATGCAATAAATCTAAGTTGATTTGCTTTATAGTAATTTTTAAAGTTTGGAAGTTGTAATCCTCCTAACCCAAATTTACATGTCAGTTTTTCCAATGATATTCTTGACATTTTACCTTTCCAAAGAAATTTTCTCACACATTTATTTAACTCTTGAAAAAATTTCTGTGGCAATTGTATTGGTAATGTTTGAAACAAATACTGTAATCTAGGAAATATATTCATTTTTACAACATTGACTCTACCTACTAATGTTATTGGTAGTATCATCCATTTGTCAAGATCTTCTTGAATTTTTTTCAACAGTGGCAAATAATTAAATTTATATAAATTCTTTACATCATTATCAAGTCTTATACCTAAATACTTTATACCATTTACCGGCCATCTAAATTGGGTTACTAATCGACATTGACTATAGTCTCCTTTAGTAAGAGGTAAAATTTCACTTTTATCCCAGTTTATTTTGTAACCTGATACCTTCCCATATTCATCCAATCTAGAAGATAATTTATGTAACGAATGTTGTGGGTTTGTTAAATATATCAAAACATCATCGGCAAAAAGATTAATTTTATATTCCTCTTGGTTAGCTCTAAAACCCATAATATCTGGATCAATTCTAATTAGTTCTGCTAATGGCTCTATCGCCAATACAAATAAAGCAGGTGATAGTGGACAACCTTGTCTAGTTGACCTTTTTAACTGGAATGGTGTTGAAATTTGAGAGTTTGTCACTACTTTAGCTTTAGGGTTAGAATTTAAAGTTTTAATCCAATTTATAAAAGATATTCCTAACCCATATTTTTCTAATACTTTAAATAAAAAATCCCATTCTAATCTATCAAATGCTTTTTCTGCATCCAAAGCTACTACTATACTCTTCTCATCCCTTTTTTGTGCCAAATGAATTATACTGAGTAGCCGAGTTACATTATCTTACAATTGTCTATTTTTAATGAATCCTGTTTGATCCATATGTATTAATTTTGGTAAATATTTAGATAATCTATTCGATAAAATTTTTGCTATTATTTTATAATCCGTATTCAATAAAGAAATAGGCCTGTATGATGTTGGTTTCATAGGATCTCTGTCCTTTTTTGGCAATACTATTACAATCGCTGTTGAAAAAGATTCTGGAAGTTTATGTATTTTTTCTGCTTGACGTATTAGTTCCATAAAAAGAGGAAATAATAAATCTTTAAATTTTTTATAAAACTCAGGTGGAAAACCATCTTCTCCTGGAGATTTATTACTTTGGAGTGATCCTAAAGCAGCTTCAACTTCTTTTAATGTAAAAGGCATATCTAATCCCCTCTGTTCTTCCAAATTCAATTTTGGAAGAGAAACTTGTGATAAAAACCTTTCTATCTCATTAACATCATTTTGGGATTCTGATTGATATAATTCAGAATAAAAATTTTTAAAGGTTTCATTTATTTCAAGAGGTTTATAAGATATTTTATTTGCCCTTGTTCTAATTGCATTTATTGTTTTGGAAGCTTGTTCTGTTTTCAACTGCCAGGCAAGAATTTTATGTGCTGTCTCACCTAACTCATAATACCTTTGTTTAGTTCTTATAATTGCTTTTTCCGTTCTATATGTCTGAAGCGTATTGTATTGTAGCTTCTTATTGAGAAGTTGTCTTCGTTTTTCTTCTGACATATATCTTTGAGATTTTTTTTCTATTCTTGTAATCTCTTTTTCCAATTGATCTAGTTCTGCCATATATTCAGTCTTAATTTTAGACGTATAGCTTATTATCTGGCCCCTAAGATATGCTTTCATCGCATCCCATAATATAAATTTATCCTCCACTGAATGAAAATTTGTATCCAAAAAAAATGAATCTGCTTTTTCATAAAATCACAAAAATCTTGATGCTTTAATAATGTTAAATTAAATCTCCATCTATAAGCCACTTCTTCCTTGTCAGCCATTATTATTGTCATTAATAAAGAATGATCTGATAATATTCTTGCTTTATATTCCATATTTTTCACTCTGTGTTGAATATGCATTGATAATAGAAAAAAATCTATCCTTGAGTAAGTTTTATGTCTATGAGAATAGAACGAATAGTCTCTTTCTTTAGGATTGATTCTTCACCATATATCAATCAAATTTAAATCTTTCATCAATGATAAAGTTAAATTTACTACCTTCGATTTTATAACAGCCTTGGTTGATCTATCTAAGACTGGGTCTAAGCAAAAATTAAAGTCTCCTCCAATTAATATTTTTTCATGTGCATCCGCCAAATTCAAAAAGCTTCTTGTATGAATTTTGCATCATTTTCGTTTGGTGCATAAATATTCATAAAAGTCCATAGTTCGGAAAAAAAGTTGACAATGTATAATCACATATCTCCCCGCAGAATCAGTTATTACATTTTGTATTCTAATTGGTAACGTTTTATTGATCAAAATTGCTACTCCCCTCGCTTTTGAATTAAATGAAGCCGCAACAACACTACCCACCCAATCTCTCTTTAGTTTCTGATGTTCTATTTCTGTTAGGTGCGTTTCCTGTAAAAAAGCTAAATCTATCTTCATTTTTTTAATATATGTTAAGATTCTTCTTCTTTTCACTGGTCCATTAAGCCCATTAACATTAAAACTCAAAAAATTCAATAAATTAGTCATTATTCTTAACAAAGTTACTCCAATCTAAAACATTACTTATCTTCTCAACTCTCATAGTTCCTTGGGAAATTTCTTTAAACTTCACCATGTTGCTATGTGTTCCCCCCCAACCTTCCAGGCAAAAAGAAAAAAAGATAGAAAAAAAAAGAAAAAACAAAATACCCCCCCACTAATGTTGTGAATGAAAGGATACACAACACTACCCCCCTCCATTTTACGAGTCGCGGCAAAAGCCACGCTTGCACACATGATTAACGTAGCAGTCGATCAGTGCTTCTTCCAGCTCCCCCGCAACAAAAAAAGTTATATATATATATATATATATATATATATATATATAGACAAAATTAGTATTACTATTCCCAACTAATTTCCTCCAGTGTTAACCTTTCTTACCCCCCTCATATAATTAATAATATATTTATATATTCATCCAGCTTCAAAAATCCAACAAGTCCATTCTTTAACCCAATCTTCATCTTCAATCTATCTCTCTCTCCTGAGTTTGTTCTTGTATCTGGTGAATATTCAGAAAATCTTGCACAAACTGCTCTGCTTTCTGGTAGTCATCAAAAAATCTTTTTTCTCCACCAGGCAAAAAAATCTTCAAAGTTGCAGGATAACACAGTATAAATTGATAACCATGATCCTATAGGGTTTTTTTCACTGGATTAAACTTCCTCCTTTTCTTCAAAAGTTCGTAACTTATATCAGGGTAGAAAAAAACTTTGTTCCCTTTAATTATCAATGGCTCTTTTCTATCTTTGGCAGCTCGAGCAGCTGCCTGTAGAATCCTTTCCTTGCCTTGAAATCTTAAGAATTTTATTAAAATCGATCGTGGATATTGGTCATCTTTTGGTTTTGGTCTTAGAGCTCTATGTGCCCGCTCAATTTCAATTGGTCGAGCCTCCTCTCCCATTTGCAAAACATCCGGGATGCATCTTTGAAAAAAATTCTATTGGCTTTTCTCCCTCCATACCTTCTGTAAGACCAACAATTTTAATATTATTACGTCTACTGAAATTTTCCAACATATCCACTTTCTCCAAGAATCGGTTTCTTTCCGAGTTCCAAACAAGCAAATCATTTTCTGTTTTTTCCACTCTATCATTCATAAGCCCCATTTCTCTTTCCATCTTCTGAAGCCTCTTTTCCATTTTGTCCTGTCTTTCCATAACTTTATTATAGCACCTCTTCGTATCTCTAAGCTCTTCTCTTACTTTTCTTAATTCAGCCGTTGATTGCAATAGAGCCTCTCTTATGTCTCTATCATCTCCTTTACTTCCACTCACTTCCAATTCTTCCTCCTCTTCTTCATCTGTGTTCTCTGCAGAGTCCAATTCTGACTCTGAGTCATTTTCAATTGCAGTGGGTGTCGGTTCTTGTAGTTTGCTTTGTGTCGATTTGTGCATGCGCTCTTCTTTGCGCATGCGCATTTCCGGTGTCGTCTTCTGAGAAACCGTTGCCACCGCCATTGCTCCCTGTTCTACCGAAGGAGATCCAACCTGAGTCCGAGGCTCCATCGTTGCAGTAGGCCCTTTTTTCTTCCCGTCTCGCGGCTGCTTCGCAACAGCAGACTTCTTTTGTTGCAGTTTAGGAGGCATATCGTAAAGTAGTCTTACAAAGTTTATAAATAGTTTTGAGAAAATATTTACCAACTTTGTTTTATTTAAACGGTACTTTACTAATTTGCTGCGGGAGAGCTGGATTTACACGCCTCAATCCCACGTCATCACGTGACGCCCCCCCCCCACTTTCAAGTATGTTGAATTTTTACCATCCCAGCCACCTCAACTGCTCCCTTACATCTAATCTTAGAAGGCATTTTTCCAAAGCAAAACTATCTCTCTATGCCTTTGCATACTTGAGGACTCACTTGCTCTTTCTTTTTATAGTTTAGACTATAGTTCACATATCCCATCCTTTTTGTTAATGTGGATTTTTCTGAATTGATTTTCAGAGCAGCTGATCACTTCCACTGATTGAGTTACTTAGATTGATTACTTACTTGGGTTACTTAAGAATTGACTGAACACAGGTGTTTCCTGTGATAGGCAGTCTTCAACTGAACTGTTGCTATGGTACAAACAGTATTACCAGCTATAACCATAAGACCATAAGATATAGAAGCATAATTGGGCCATTTGACCCAGCGAGTCTGCTAATCCATGGTTGATCCATTTCCCTCTCATCCCCAATCTTTTACCCTCTCCCTATAACCCTTCATGCCCTGACTAATAAAGAATCTATCAACCTCTGCCTTAAATCTACCCAATGACTTGGCCTCCACAGTTGCACAATTTCTTAAAGGAGTGGCAACCCACCAAACCTAAGTTTGTACTTCCCTTAGCAGCTCTCACAGATTTATGCTATAAAATAGACATCATCATTAGAGAAATAACATTTGGCCCATCAAACCTGTGCAATGTGAAAGCTTCTACTAGGTCTGTGGTCACATTTTCCTGGCCTTTATATACTTTTTTTTTGTGCTTCATTCTGCTTTTACGTAATTTGTTTAAGATCTTTCAGATCTTTTAAGTGATGGACTAAAGCAGGGCAAAGGAATGGATGAGCCAAGGGTTGGACAGTCAGACAGTTGACTATAAAGTTTGGGAAAGTGTGGGTTTTAAGGAGATTTACAAAATGCAGCATGAACAAAGAGGTTTAAGGGGTTTTTCTGCAGGGAAAGGTACAGACAGAAGGTGAAGAATCTGAATGGGAGAGAATGGAAGAGATGCATGAGGTCAAAGGGTACACTGGGGACAGAATACCGGAAGCACCAGCAGAACAAGATATAGAAGCAGCTTGAAGTATAGTTTGAAAAATTCAAACTCAGAGGCTGGAAGGAAAGTTTGATAAGTAGGATGCTAATAAAATAAATCATATATGATGTGACATTTGTTGTATTGTGGTACCAGTGCAGTGACAGTGCAATGCAAAGGCATAAAATGACTATAAATTACAAATAAATATATAGTGTAAAAGTAGGAGAAATGAGTTAGTGGTCATAAATCTGATGATTAAGAAGCTGTTTCTGAATCATTGATAAGAGGTTTTTAGATTTAAAGATGCAGCACAGTGACAAGTCCTTCTGGTCCAACAGGCCCAGTTACACCTAGCTAGCCCATTAAATGTGGGAAGAATCTGGAGCAGCCGGAGGAAACTCATAGAGAGAACATACAAATTTCTTGCAGACAGTGGTGGAATTGAATCCAGGTCAAGGGCATTGTAATAGTTTTACTTCTATGCTACCAGGCTGGCCCAAGTGTCCTGTACATCCTCTCTGATGGTACTAACGTGAAGAGGTCATGTCCTGGATGGTGAAGGTACTTAATAGTGGATATCATATTCTTAACCAAATCAAAGCAAATCAGATCAAATTTAATTATCATTCAAACGATACATGGATACAGCCGAATATGGCAGCATTCCTCTGGGGCCAAGGTACAAAGACATGCATGCAAATTCAAAATAGCGAGAAAAGGGGAAAAGAACATAGTCACGTAAGAAAACAATTTTTTTAGGCCAGGTTCCAGAATGACAAGGATCCCAAATTGATGGTTCCCAGCAGTCCAGCTTATAATTCCACTCATGCAGCACTGAAGGGCAGCACCACTAGGAGAAGCCACCTCCAACCGAGCTGGGACACCATGCTACAACACAAGCCTGAGGCCTAGTCCTAGCTACAACTTGTCTTTCCACCAAACAAGAGAAGCAGACCTGCAGCAATTAACGTCCAACTTTCAAACCAGTCAGTGATGCAGCCAATCAGAAAGCCTCAACTCTACATTGATAGAAATTTGCAATAATCTTTGGTGACATATCTCACCTCATCTCAAACTTCTAATGGAGTGGAGCAGCTGGCAGGCCTTCTTTATATTTGCATCAGTGTGTTGAACCCACAGCAGAAACTCCTAAGATGTTGACAATCAGGAACTTAAAGCCGCTCACCCTTTCAATGCTGACCACATAAAGAGGACTAGTGTATGTTCTCTTGATTTCTCCTTCCTGAAGTCCACAGTCAGTTCCTTGGTCTGGCTGAAATTGGGTGGGAGTTTATTGCTGTGACACCACTCAGCCAGCCAGTCTGTTTCACTCCTGTTTGTGTCCTTGTCGCCTTCTGATATTTTACCTACAATAGTAGTGTCATGTGTAAATTTGTAGATGGCATTGGAGCTGTGGCTAGTCACACAGTCATAAGTATAGAGAGAGTAGAGCAGTGGGTTAAGCACCTATTCTTGATGTGAGCCTGTGTTGATCTAGCTAGGTGATCAGCACAGGATGTTAGTACCCTGCCAGATACACCAAGGACTGATGACTGGCAAGGTTCAGCCTCTTGAAAAATGTTCTGGTATTGGCCTCCGAGACAGAGATCACAGTGTCATCAGGTGCTGTGAGGATTTGCACAGGTTCCTTTTCAAGGCAAATCAGAATAATGGGAGATACAAGGAGAGCCCTTTTTCTTTCCAGTCCTGATGTAGAGTCTCTTTACAAAACATTGAATGTTTATTTCCCTCCATAGATGCTCCCTGAGTTCCACCAGCAGTTTTTGTGTGTGTGTGATGGTCAGATGAAACAATGGGAAATAACGGGAAACAAGTTGGTCAGAATAATGGAATAATAGCATGATGGACAGAGAGAAAATTGGAGCAGGATAGAATTTTTGGGAAGATGGGAGATCAGCAAAGCCAAGAAGGGCCAAAAGGCCTATTTCTGTGCTGTAGTTTCTATGGTTTCTATCAGCTATATGGACATTGAATTATTAGATTCAGTGGGAGCCTTACTTTACCAGCAGTTTGGAGGAGGAGATGTTATGGAAATGGTGTAAATAACTACTGTGAAGAATGGAATGTAAGATTGAAACTTAAGCTGGACAGAAAGTAACAGTAAGCCTCAGTAAGTGTGAGTAGAAATGGAAGGAATTGTATGGAAGCAAAATAGATGTCGGCCATGCTTATCTGAT
The DNA here is from genome assembly GCF_030028105.1 of Mobula birostris. NCBI lineage: Eukaryota > Metazoa > Chordata > Chondrichthyes > Myliobatiformes > Myliobatidae > Mobula > Mobula birostris. The sequence continues at coordinate 45,520,771 of NC_092383.1, read as the reverse complement.
GTGACTAAACTCATGCAAGCACCTTGGCACCGGATTAAGAATTGGTGAGGAAACAAGGCTCATCATTGTCAACATGTTTATGGAACCTGCTACTGCTTTTAGCTTCCTTCTTTAACTTAAATGTTTTAGTTTATTTCTGCACAAGACCAAGATGTTAATACATTTCCTTTGCAAATCTACGTATTACTATGTTTTAAACATTTCCTCCTGTTGTTTACCATTCTAACTGCCATTTTATGTAGTTTATTTATCTCAAATTTTTCTGGTTAAGATGGTACTACCAATCCGACTAAAAACATGTTTTATGCAAATTATGTAAAATTATTGCCGCAAGCAGTGAAGGGGCGGGCGATAGCGAGTACGGTTGCCAACTTTCTCACTCCCAAATAAGGGACAAAAGTAGCAGTCAAATACGGGATACTTGTGTTTACCCCGAAAAGACTACCGTGACCATGAAGCCTTGTGCGGGCACGTGTGTGCGTATGCGTGACGTGCTCATACGTGTACATGCCGATTTTTTTTTCTACAAATTGGTTTTGGCTTAATCTTCTCGATTCTGCTACACTATACATACATTATTTCTACTTTATATAGGCTGTGTATTTATCATATCATTCCTGCTTTTAGTATATGTTAGTGTTATTTTAGGTTTTATGTGTTATTGGTATGATTTGGTATGTTATTTTTTGGGTCTGGAAACGCTCAAAAATTTTCCCATATAAATTAATGGTAATTGCTTCTGTGCTTTATGCCATTTCAGTACGAATGGTTTCATAGGAACGCTCTACCTTAGCGGGGGAAATACGGGACAAGGGCGGTCCCGTATGGGACAAACTAATTTAGCCCAATAAATGGGATGTCCTGGCTGATATGGGACAGTTAGCAACCCTAATGGCGAGGCAAATTCGGGGGATTAGCCAAGGTGATGGGTTGCAGAATCAATGCAGACGGAGTGAGCCATTCAGAGAGAGGAGGTTGAGGCCAGGGCAGAGGAGATTCGATGCCTGTACAGCTGTCCTAGGCATGAGGTTGGATCGTTCTGGGCACCAAGTTAATTTGAAGAGCTTGAGAGTGGCTTCAGACTGGGTGGCGAAATCTGGGCCCAGAGCTAGTCTCTGGACATTGTAGTCTAGGCCCTGAGCCCTTCGCAGTAGCTGGGTCCTAGTGCGAGGTAGCGCTGTTTAGAGTATTTAAATGCTGACTCAGTTCAGAGGTCTGAGCCGATTACACTCATTTTCTGCGATGTTCACTCCTTACTCCAGGACACCGGAGCCTTTCACTGTTCCATTGTTTGTTCAATTTAAACACTGGCCCAGATAGACTGTAAAGACAGAGAGTCAGGATCTAAGGCGAGAGCTGATTTCACCTGCTCTCCAAGATGGTCATTCCTCTCTTCAAGATGGTCATTCTTCTCTCCATGGCCCTGACTGTTGTGCACCATACCTGCTAATATGACAAACTGATAAATGAGGCTTTGGACCTACTCTGGGCTGCTCCAGGGTTTGGATCTGAGGACTCAGTTTAGTTCGGAATGTTGTTGTTCGCTTCAATTGTTTGCATGAGTTATGTACTTTTTTCTTTCTCTTGGGCATTGGGTGTTGGTCTTTATTTATTTATTTCTCTTTCTAGTAGGGTTCTTTAAGGTTTCTTGCTTTGTGGCTACCTGTAAGCAAACAAATCTCAAGGTTATATAATTTATACACTTTTTGATAATAAATGTACTTTGAATCTTTGAATTGAATCTATCCTAACTGCAATTGAATGATCTTCAGTTCAACAGATTTATTGTCAACTCTGTATTCACATTTGTTATTATTTTGAATTTGTTTTCTACTTAAAGTCAGCATTGTACTCGTGGGAATAGGATGTTTAGTCTGATGCATCCACACCAACCAGTTTTGATTTTGTCTCTCTGCCATTTGGTCCATATCCTTCTTTAACTCTGTGCTTTAAGTGCTTACCTAGACACTTTTTAAGTGCTCTCAGTGATTCTGCCTGACAGAGTGATGGAAGCAGGATATTTCAGGTTCTCGCCACTTTCTGAGTGAAGTTTTATCAATCTCTGATACAGAAGTTTGACATAGGTCATTCCCTCCTAGATAACCATCCATTTTTCTATCCATGTGCCTATCTAAGAGATTCTTAAGTGTTCATAATGTATTTGCCTCTAACGACAGGGGTTCCACGTACTCACTACTCTCTATGTAAGGAGCTTATCTCTGACATCCCCTCTATGCTTTCTTCCAATCACCTTAGAATTGTGCCTCCTTTTATTAGCCATTTCTACCCTAGAAAAGTGACTCTATCTAAGCCTCTTATCATCTTGTACACTTCTATAAAGTTAACTCTCATTTTCCTTCACTCCAAAGAGAAATGCCATATCTCTTTCAACCTATCCTCATAAGGCATGCTCCCTAGTCCAGGCAGCATCCTGGTAAATCTCCACTAAACCTTCTCTAAGGCATCCATATTCTTCCTATAATGAGACAACCAGAGCTGAACATAATATTACAAGTGATTTTATAGAACCAGGGTTTTATAGAACTGCAACATTACCTCGTAGATCTTAAACTCAGTCCCCTAACTCATGAAGGCCAACACACCATACACTTCTTGACTACCTTATCAACTTGCACAGCAACTTTTAGGGATCTATGGACGTGGACCCCAAGATCCCTGTTACTCCATTAAGTCTCTATTCTGCCTTCAAATTCAACCTTCCAAAGTGAATCACTTCACCCTTTTCCAATTGAACTCCATCTACTACTAGTCAGCCCAGCTCTGCAAATTGTCAATATCCTGTTATAAACTACAACAACCTTCCACATTATCTACTACTACAACAACATTCGTGTCATCTGCAAACTTACTAACCCACACTTCCACTTCCTTATCCATATAAATTTCCAAATCATGAAGAGCACGGGTACCTGGTCAACATCTTCCAGGCAGATGGTGCTCCATCTCAACCACCCTCTGCCTTAAAGCCAATTCTGAATCCACACAGCCAAGTTTCCCTTGATCCCTTGATTCCTGACTTTCTGAATGAGCCTACCATGGGCAACCTTGTCAAACACTCTACTAAAATCCAGATAGACCACATCCACTGTTATGCCTTCATCAACTTGCTTTGTCACATCTTCAAAGAATTCACCCAGGCTTGTGAGACATGACCTGCCCCTCACAAAGCCATGCTGACTATCCCTAATACCATCCTTTCTGTAATATGGGGATATGATTCCTTTATTTATATCCTTCATAATTTTATACACTTCATCAATATCTCCTCTTAATCCCTTCTGTTCCAGCAAAAGCATACATAGATTCTCTATTTGCTCTTCATAACAAAACTGCTCCATCCCAGCCAACATCCTGGTAAAGTTCTTATGCACCCTCTCCAGCACTATCACATGTGACCAATAGTATGGTAGCTAGAACTGGACACAGTACTTCAGTTGAAGACTGGCCAAGGTTTTATGAAGTTGGATGCAGCTTAACTTCCCTATTTTTTTATTAAATGTCCTGAATGATGAAGAGCATTATATCATGTGCCTTCCTAGATGCGTACTTTACCTGTGTTGTCACCTTCAAGACTTGGACCCCAGTGTCCCCTGTTCATTCACAATGTGGCCTCCTCCCTACTGTAGAAACCAAACACAGATGAGGTGATTTCTTTGTGGAACCCCCTACTCCAAAAATCCTCAGCCTTTAGCTTCTGTTTGCCTGCTACTTTTAATCTGTGTCCCACTCTCGCTCTGATATTTCTGCCTGCGGCCTCCTGCATTTTTGTGACAATAGTCCAACGTAACCTGAGATTCAATATCTCACCTCCACCATTCAACTCTCTGGAATACGTATTGCATTATTGGATGTTGGGTAACTCACTCTTTCCTTCTGTCTGTGTCAGAACTAGTCAGTCATGCCATCATGTGATGTTGGCTCAGTTTTCCCTTCCCTGATCTGCCAGGCGTCCTACAACCATGCTGTTAACAACACATTAGAATGTGTTTCTGACTGCCATAGTGGTCTGTTTGGTCTCAGTTTATCAGAGATATCCCCTTTGCTCTGCCCATCCCTCTCCCACCCTCTCTGCAACTTAAAACTGACTTGTTCTCTAGCTTTCTGAGTTCAAGTGAAGAGTCTCAGACCTGAACTATTTCTTTCTCCTTTCACAGACACTGCCTGACCTTCTGAGTGCTTCTAGAAATATTTGCTTTTATTTCAGATTTGCAACAATTCCAGAATTTTTGATTTCCCCCATTTAGCTGATTTCCATCCAAATGGACTCTCCATCAGCCAAAGAAATCCTCATGCAGTTGGTTGATTTTTGACACTTAGCAACATATGCATTGTAAATAGTGTTCATCCAGTGATGTAATTGGATGTGTTAGGTTTTTGCTGCTGAGCTGTGCTGAAATCCTGCCAGTACTGTGACTTTTTAACCTGTTGACACAATTTGCCATAAATCCATCTATTTGCCCTCCAGGATTCTCCTGTCTTCTCTGTTACTGTTTTTTTTTAAATCTCTTCCAATATCACTTGTGTTTATCATTTGATTGATGCATTTACCTTCTGGATTTTTAAATCTGTTGAAATCAAAATAATTGGATAGGTGGAGATGAGCACCATCTGTGACTGACAGTCTCACAGATTTTAACACTAGCCACCAAAGTCAGTTTTACGCACCTAAAATCAACTGGCTCCCACATTCTAACATCATTCATCACTTTATAATTCACTAGTTCTTTAGACCTCCCCTTTCTCTGGTTTTCATTAGGTTTCATGATACTACACGGAAAAACTCATCCCCTCCCTTCCTGCCTTAGTCTGTTCTTCCTACAGAATCTCGTTAATAATCTGATGCTTCCATCTATAATTTATGACGTACTACAATGCATTGTAAACAAATTAAGAAAGGTCATGTACAGAAGTGGTGGCAAACAACAGAAGAAATGAGAATATAACATCTAATTTTGAATCTGAACAGTGTATTAAATTCTTAATACTATGCAGAGAAGTACTCATAACACCTCAGGCCAAGTATTGCAATATTTAAACAGATACACAATTGATTTTAAAAACAATGGTAGCAGTGATTTTAGCAGAATTTAAGGCCTGAAGTCATATTTTGAATGCTAAATTATTTATCAATATACTGAAAGTATTCAGGATTTTGTACAAGCTCAATAAAATATATTTTGTTATTTATTGCTAAATCTGTATGTTGACTGTTCAAGAACAAAATGATGCACATTGATTTTTTAAAAAATTCTACATGTAGAGCCCAGGAGGCAGAATTTGAACAGATTAACTCTTCATGAATATCATTTCAGTAAGTTACTGTTAGTAAATAAAAAGAAATCAAATGAATTTGCAAAATAATTTGACCCACAAAACATGATTTTGTGTTAAATAAAGTCATATCTGCTCTATATTCATATCATGATCTTAGCCTTTAACCTCCCTAAGATCATCTTCCCATGGATGCAGCAAAGGCTACAGGACTAGTTGCTGAAGAGCCCACACATTAGACGTATAGTTGAAGTCAGAAGTTTACATACACCTTAGCCAAATACATTTAAACTCAGTTTTTCACAATTCCTGACATTTAATCCTAGAAAACATCCCCTGTCTTCGGTCAGATAGGATCACTATTTTAAGAATGTGAAATGTCAGAATAATAGTAGAGAGAATGATTTATTTCAGCTTTTATTTCTTTCATCACTTTCGCAGTGGGCCAGAAGTTTACATACACTTTGTTAGTATTTGGTAGCGTTGCCTTTAAATTGTTTAACTTGGGTCAAACGTTTTGGGTAGGTAAGCTTCTCACAATAAGTTGCTGGAATTTTGTTCCATTCTCCAGACAGAAATGGTGTAACTGAGTCGGGTTTGTAGACCTCTTTGCTTGCACACGCTTTTTCAGTTCTGCCCACTGACTCAGTTACACCAGAATTTGACCAAGGAGCTCTGGTACCAGATGTGTGACAGCAACGAGCTTTGATAAAACTAAAACATAATAGGCACTGAGGAGCAAAACACTGGAATCCCAGCAGGTGGCTTGAGAAGTTCCTTAGGACAGTGTTCCAGTCAAATTGTCTACAGCTACTTCATCAATGATTTTTTAATTTATTTTCCTATCAAGTGGAATAGTTACATAATTTTCAGTTCCATTTGCAACCTCTCAATAAATTGAGCAGTTTATGCCAGCATGTTGTATAGCCTAGACAACGTTCCAGAGATGGTAAATGGCAGGTAATATTCATTTGACCCACAAAACATGATTTTCTGTTAAATAAAGTCATATCTGCTCTATATTCATATCATGATCTTAGCCTTTAACCTCCCTAAAATCATCTTCCCATGGATGCAGCAAAGGCTACAGGACTAGTTGCTGAAGACCTACCCCACACATTAGATGTACAGTTGAAGTCAGAAGTTTACATACACCTTAGCCAAATACATTTAAACTTGCTTTTACCATCTCCAGTAAAAGCAAGTATAACTGCCTACCCTTGACATTAATTTAGTTACTACTATTGAACACTGTACCAAGGGTGCTGGTGGTCAGGGCCAAACGGAAGTTCAGCTGGACTAGCCACTTAAATACTGTAGCTACTAATCAGGTCAGACATTAGGTATCCTGTGGTGAATGACTCATCTCAAATAACCCAAAGCTTTCCACCATGTATAAGATATGAGTCAAGAGTTTGATGGAACACTCTCTTCTTGCCTGGATGAGTGCAACTCTAACAACTCTAAAGAAGCTGACAACATCCAGGACAGCCTTCTTGATTAACATCCCATCTACAACCCTAATCATTCATGTTCCTCAGCACCAGCGCACAGTGGTTCCAATATGTTCAATCTACAAAATGTACCGTCCAGGCTACTTCAATAGCACCTCTTAAATTTACAATTTCTACCACCAGAAAGGCAAGGGCAGATGGTGCATTAGCTCACCATCTCCACGATCCCCTGACCTGGCAATATATTTCAATCTCTTCATCATCATTCAGTCTACATCCTGGACACCCTTCACATTCTTCCAATGACCCCTTTCTTCCATTCCTGCAATGAACCCTCCCCATTGAAGGTCATCACCAAGAAAAATTGCAGTAGTCTGGAAGGTAGCTCACTCTCACTTTTTCGAGGGTATTAAGTGATGTACTAGTAGTGCTGACTCAATCAGCAATTTCTGAAAAATAAATACTCTTTTTTTTTTTAAAATAATATAACATAATACCTTCCAGATGTATCACTGTGCAATTGCCTTCCATAAATAACATTCTTTGATACCAGCTTCAAAAAAGATTTTTTCTGTGGATCCATTCACCACTTGTTTTAATAAAATGGCAATAAATGTCAGGCTTCTTGAGTTAGTGTTATTTACCTACCCACTAGATATTAGATCTCAGCTATTCTTTTTTATCCCTTGGAGAGATCTGCCTCTGAGCATTTCCATATGGTACCACATTTTCCTGATAATCTCTCCACTTGTTGTCTTCTTCCTTTATCTTGTGCTCCACATCAACCATTCTGCCTTTCTTTAGGAAAACCATGGCCTTTCAAAATAAAATACTTTGAGGTGACCAGCTCTTTCATGTTCTATCACTCTTCTGGAGGCTTTAATGTTTAAAGTTAACCAGTGCATTGGTCACTGTGTGCTAACAAAACATTTCCCGCCAGGCTAGTGTGTTTCCCTTGAGGAACCTGGCCCCCTTCTCAAAAGGACCAGGCCCAGATTTGGGGGAAGGGCTGGTGTCATGTTGGGGTTGTCATGAGTAAGAGAGGCCCTAAGGAGTTGGAAGTTTGTATATTAGTAGAAGAGTCAGGAAACAGTTCAGTTATGGAGTGTGGTGGTGGTATGAAGGGTAGAGGTGTGGGAAAGTTGCAAGGATTAGTACTGTACTGTGATCAGTAGATATTTAATTGGGACTGGCTCCTTGGTTTATTGGAGAGAGCTCATTATTGGTGGCTGGATCAGTGTTGCCAGTCTCATTTGTTCTTGGGTCAGTGACTGGGGCAAGAGATTGTCAGGAAAGGATCAGACAGGAACAAGTAAGACACTAAAGTCAGTGTGCCAGTACTTATGGAAACATAGAAACATAGAAAATAGGTGCAGGAGTAGGCCATTCGGCCCTTCGAGCCTGCACCGCCATTTATTATGATCATGGCTGATCATCCAACTCAGAACACCGCCCCAGCCTTCCCTCCATACCCCCTGATCCCCGTAGCCACAAGGGCCATATCTAACTCCCTGTTAAATATAGCCAATGAACTGGCCTCAACTGTTCCCTGTGGCAGAGAATTCCACAGATTCACCACTCTCTGTGTGAAGCAGTTTTTCCTAATCTCGGTCCTAAAAGGCTTCCCCTCTATCCTCAAACTGTGACCCCTCGTTCTGGACAACCCCAACATTGGGAACAATCTTCCTGCATCTCGCCTGTCTAATCCCTTTAGGATCTTATACGTTTCAATCAGATCCCCCCTCAATCTTCTAAATTCCAACGAGTACAAGCCCAGTTCATCCATTCTTTCTTCATATGAAAGTCCTGCCATCCCAGGAATCAATCTGGTGAACCTTCTCTGTACTCCCTCTATGGCAAGGATGTCTTTCCTCAGGTTAGGGGACCAAAACTGCACACAATACTCCAGGTGCGGTCTCACCAAGGCCTTGTACAACTGCAGTAGTACCTCCCTGCTCCTGTACTCAAATCCTCTCGCTATAAATGCCAGCATACCATTCGCCTTTTTCACCGCCTGCTGTACCTGCATGCCCACTTTCAATGACTGGTGTATAATGACACCCAGGTCACGTTGCACCTCCCCTTTTCCTAATCGGCCACCATTCAGATAATAATCTGTTTTCCTATTTTTGCCACCAAAGTGGATAACTTCACATTTATCCACATTAAATTGCATCTGCCATGAATTTGCCCACTCACCCAACCTATCCAAGTCACCCTGCATCCTCTTAGCATCCTCCTCACAGCTAACACTGCCACCCAGCTTCGTGTCATCCGCAAACTTGGAGATGCTGCATTTAATTCCCTCATCCAAGTCATTAATATATATTGTAAACAACTGAGGTCCCAGCACTCAGCCTTGCGGTACCCCACTAGTCACCGCCTGCCATTCTGAAAAGGTCCCGTTTATTCCCACACTTTGCTTCCTGTCTGCTAACCAACTCTCCACCCACACCAATACCTTACCCCCAATACCGTGTGCTTTAAGTTTACACACTAATCTCCTGTGTGGGACCTTGTCAAAAGCCTTCTGAAAATCCAAATATACCACATCCACTGGTTCTCCCCTATCCACTCTACTAGTTACATCCTCAAAAAATTCTATGAGATTCGTCAGACATGATTTTCCTTTCACAAATCCATGCTGACTTTGTCCGATCATTTCACCACTTTCCAAATGTGCTGTTATCACATCCTTGATAACTGACTCCAGCAGTTTCCCCACCACCGACGTTAGGCTAACCGGTCTATAATTCCCCGGTTTCTCTCTCCCTCCTTTTTTAAAAAGTGGAGTTACATTAGCCACCCTCCAATCCTCAGGAACTAGTCCAGAATCTAACGAGTTTTGAAAAATTATCACTAATGCATCCACTATTTCTTGGGCTACTTCCTTAAGCACCCTGGGATGCAGACCATCTGGCCCTGGGGATTTATCTGCCTTCAATCCCTTCAATTTACCTAACACCACTTCCCTACTAACATGTATTTCGCTCAGTTCCTCCATCTCACTGGACCCTCTGTCCCCTACTATTTCTGGAAGATTATTTATGTCCTCCTTAGTGAAGACAGAACCAAAGTAATTATTCAATTGGTCTGCCATGTCCTTGCTCCCCATAATCAACTCACCTGTTTCTGCCTGCAGGGGACCTACATTTGTCTTTACCAGTCTTTTCCTTTTTACATATCTATAAAAGCTTTTACAGTCCGTTTTTATGTTGCCTGCCAGTTTTCTCTCATAATCTTTTTTCCCCTTCCTAATTAAGCCCTTTGTCCTCCTCTGCTGAACTCTGAATTTCTCCCAGTGCTCAGGTGAGCCACTTTCTCTGGCTAATTTGTATGCTGCTTCTTTGGAATTGATACTATCCCTAATTTCTCTTGTCAGCCACTGGTGCACTACCTTCCTTGATTTATTCTTTTGCCAAACAGGGATGAACATTTGTTGCAGTTCATCCATGCAACCTTTAAATGCTTGCCATTGCATATCCACCGTCAATCCTTTAAGTGTCATTTGCCAGTCTATCTTAGTTAATTCACGTCTCATACCTTCAAAGTTACCCCTCTTTAAGTTCAGAACCTTTGTTTCTGAATAAACTGTGTCAGTCTCCATCTTAATGAAGAATTCCACCATATTATGGTCACTCTTACCCAAGGGGCCTCTCACGACAAGATTGCTAATTAACCCTTCCTCATTGCTCAAAACCCAGTCCAGAATAGCCTGCTCTCTAGTCGGTTCCTCGACATGTTGGTTCAAAAAACCATCCTGCATACATTCCAAGAAATCCTCTTCCTCAGCCCCTTTACCAATTTGGTTCACCCAATCTACATGTAGATTGAAGTCACCCATTATAACTGCTGTTCCTTTATTGCACACGTTTCTAATTTCCTGTTTAATACCATCTCCGACCTCACTACTACTGTTAGGTGGTCTGTACACAACTCCCACCAGCGTCTTCTGCCCCTTAGTGTTACGCAGCTCTACCCATATCGATTCCACATCTTCCCGGCTTATGTCCTTCCTTTCTATTGCGTTAATCTCTTCTTTAACCAGCAACGCCACCCCACCTCCCCTTCCTTCATGTCTATCCCTCCTGAATATTGAATATCCCTGAACGTTGAGCTCCCATCCCTGGTCACCCTGGAGCCATGTCTCTGTGATCCCAACTATATCATAATCATTACTTACCTGGGACCTCTTGAAGTTATGCAGAAATGCATAATAAGTCATGTGTGCCTGACAAGAGTGTGATCTGTTCGAACACTACTTGAGTTTCTGCAGGATATGTCTGCAATTTCAGTGAAGAGTTAAAACTGCTTTATGCATTAGCTATCAGATGCATGCAGGGCCCCAGATGGAAAATCGTGGATAGTCCAATTGACATGAGGTTCCCAATGCTCATTAATGCTTAACTTTTCACCAGAATCAGCATTCATTTTGAAAGAAAAGTATGCTACTATATGTGATCCAATTTCCAGTCATCATTCTCTCCTTTGCCAACTAACTCGCTCAAATATGTCTCATGTATATCCAGTCACTAAAGCTTACCAAGTAGATTACACTTACTGTTTTAACTAACTTTTTCATTCATTATAAGTTTCAATGTTGTGTACTATCTGGGAGTTACTGCAGTTACTCATCTGACAGGTGTTTCCAAAGCCACTGCCTCATCACAGGCAAAAGCCACAGCAGCACACACAAGGGGACATTACACAATGCAGTCTCCTATCAGTTACATACCAGTAGACTTTGAAATATATTATTTTTCCTTGCTGAGTCAAAATCCTTGAAGTCCCTTCCCAAAAGGACTCAGGATATCTTTACCAGTGGATTGTAATGATGTGAATCCCAGTTGGAATGTTTGTTAATTGCTGGCCTTTGAAGCAGATCCTATATCCTCTAAATGAATCCATTACAGTTTATTTTCTGTTTTTTTTTAATGGTGGGATAGGAAGTAATATTTTTGTGTTGTATTAATGCACATTGAACTCTACTTCTGAAACTTAGTTTTATTTACAGTATACTAGAGGAAGGTTTAATAGCATGTTTAGTGCATTCATCAGATTTCTACCCTCAAGTACAGTCCTCAGAACAAAATAATCTAAATAGTTACAAATAAGAATGAAAAAAGTTCTTAAATCCTCTGCAGGTCAAACAGCATATGGGGAGAGAGAAGAACACAGTTAACTTTTCAGGTCAATAGCCCTGTATCAGCACTGGGAAAGTAGTAATGATTTTTTTTTTTAATTTGCAGAGGGGGAAGGATCAGAGGGAAGTCTTGTGATGCCTGAAGAACCAGGCGGTCAGATGACACACACTTCCTTCAGACAGATCAACAATAATTTGCATTAAAAACCTAGGAATAATTCTGTTCCTCCTCGTAGATGCAGTTGCTGCATGTTAATCCAGATGAAATGATAATTTTAATAAGGAAATGGATTCATATTTAAAAAGAAAATCTATTGAAACGATAGGGGAAAAGTATAGAACCATAGAAACTACAGCACAGAAACAGGCCCTTTGGCCCTTCTTGGCTGTGCCGAACCATTTTCTGCCTAGTCCCACTGACCTGCACACGGATCATATCCCTCCATACACCTCCCATCCATGTATCTGTCCAATTTATTCTTAAATGTTAAAAAAGAACCGGCATTTACCACCTCGTCTGGCAGCTCATTCCATACTCCCACCACTCTCCGTGTGAAGAAGCCCCCACTAATGTTCCCTTTAAACTTTTCCCCCCTCACCCTTAACCCACGTCCTCTGGTTTTTTTCTCCCTTTGCCTCAGTGGAAAAAGCCTGCTTGCATTCACTCTATCTATACCCATCATAATTTTATATACCTCTATCAAATCTCCCCTCATTCTTCTAAACTCCAGGGAATGAAGTCCGAACCTATTCAACCTTTCTCTGTAACTGAGTTTCTCAAGTCCCGGCAACATCCTTGCAAACCTTCTCTGCACTCTTTCAACCTTATTTATATTCTTCCTGTAATTTGGTGACCAAAACTGAACACAATACTCCAGATTCAGCCTCACCAATGCCTTATACAACCTCATCATAGCATTCCAGCTCTTATACTCAATACTTCGATTATATATGATTGGAACTAAATTAAATGTTCTTTCAAAAGCCACCACAGGCACAACAGATCACAAAACCCACTGGTTTATTGTAATTGAGGTTAATAAGTGAGATTGAATGCAGCAAAAGTCTGTAGTAGCCAGTGGGCAGTGTTCCACAGGAATATGGCACCAGTGCATTTTGCCCTAATTAAGTGGCTGCCCCAATTAGCTGAAAATTAATGGAAATTGTTAAAAGGGTATAAAAAAAGCCAAACTACCATTTGACTGAGTAACAAATTATGTATTTAAATACAGAACAAATTAGAATGCTACCCATACTAATACTGTACTATAAAACTGTGTGTTGCTTTGTAATTGTTATTGACAGAGGAAGTCATTCAGTGCATGCTGACATGTTCATTTAGTCAGTCAAAAGAACAAAATCTGTGCAGAAACCTAGTGCTTTAACTCGTCAATGCTAGTCTGAACTCGAACAAAGACCGCACCCACAACGCATACGGCAATCAACAGCAAATAACCCACAGAGACACACATTTAACAGATTTAAACAGGGCACCCACACAGCATACCAACAGACTCAAGCATCCCGGACAAAGCCCCCACAATGTAGCCCCCCGGCCACCCTCGGGGTCGCTCGGCTCGCTGTCGTCTAGGGAAACAGCCTCGGCCTCGCCAAACTGGATAATTCGTTTGTGTGGATGCTGTGTGAGGTACCCCACCCCGCCCAAATAACAGACAATACACCACATGCAATTAAATGATTTACAGTTTATAGATATTACTGGAACTATATAATTAAAAGAGAATAAAATATAAAAGGAAAATAAAAGGCGCCACACTTATCAAAGTTCAATCTCTTCGTGCACAAAAACCGTTGGAGCTCAAGGACCTTCTTCTTCACCCTGCGACCCCCTCGGACCACCTCGACCGGCCGCCTGGGACCAACAACGGTGGTCGACCAGACGCTCCACACGAGTCCGTCTCCTCGCCGAACGTCCCGCTCGGGGTCCGACCCCGTTAGCGAACTCACAGCACCTCGTCCATCCTCTGTCTCGCTCTCCCGCCTTCTGCCCCCAAACCCCCTCGCAAACAGTATCTTCAAATACACCAAAACCATAACAACTATCCCAATTGGTTAATAGCACCCTCTTATCACCCTCTAAACCACAATAAGCTGCTAGCACAAACTTTCTCAACGTTAAAGCACAACAAAGCTGCATTCCCCAGATTAACATAACAAAAACGCCATTTTAATTGGCCTCCGCAGTAACATAAAAATCGAAACCCCCTTACATGTACATTATTGTTTCTTCCTACCAGAGTTCAACTAAATTTCCAAAGCTTGGTGAGTGGTGATATGCTTCTTGCATAAGATCATATTACTGTAATTATAAATGAAACAAACTGGAGGCATTAACTCTATAGCTCATTCTACAGCTGCTTCCTGAACTGTTGAGTGGCTTCATGATTTTTTTACATTTCAGGTTTCCAGCATCTTTCTTGTATTTTTACAATTGACTTACTGCAACCATAATGCACGTCTTACAATATTTTTAATAATTTTTGGAGATGTAAGTAGAGTCCTAGAGCAGTACAACCCTTCAGCCCATCTAGTCTATGCCAAACTGTTATTCTGCCTAGTCCCATTGACCCGCATTCAGACCATAGCCCTCCATACCCCTTCTATCTATATACTTATCCTAACTTGTCTTAAGTATTGAAGTTGGACCTGACAGCCTGTTCATACTCACACCAACCTCTGAGTGAAGAAGTGCTAACTCATGTTCTGTTTGAATATTTCACCTTTAACCTTGAATTTATGACCTCTAGTTCTAGTCTCACCCAACATCAGAGGGAAAAGTCTGGATGTATTAACCCTATCTATACCCCTCATAATTTTGTATATCTCTATCAAATCTCCTCTCATTCTCCTATGTTCCAGGAAATAAAGTCCTAACCTATTCAACCATTTCCTATAACTTAGGTCTTCAAGTCTAGGCACCATCCTTGAAAATTTTCTCTGTACTCTCAATCTTATTAATATCCTCCCTATATGTAGGTGACCAGAACTGCATACAGTACTCCAGGTTTGGCCTCATTAACATCTTCCTAACATCCCAACTCCTGTGCTCTATACTTTGATTTATGAAGGCCAATGTGTCTAAAGCTTCTTTATAACTCTATCTACCCATGATACCACTTTTAAGGAATTATGGATCTGTATTCATAGATCCCTCTGTTCTACCACACTCCTCAGTGCCCCTACTATTATCTGTGTAAGTAATAAACATTTTTTTTGTTACTCTACAAACATCTCAGTTTTGGTTCATAGTGCCAGTTCTCTGAATTCAGAACATGACAAAAAGGAAATGTTATAGTAATATGTCAGGAAATGTCAAAATCTAACCATTCAACTGGATTCAAAGTACGCATGTAAAATCAATGTACAGAAACAAACTACAAATTCATTCATTCAATAAAATCTTACCAAGCTTGTGTTTTTACAATATCTGTTTCAAGTATATGAAAATCATT
This sequence comes from Mobula birostris, assembly GCF_030028105.1. Classification (NCBI taxonomy): domain Eukaryota; kingdom Metazoa; phylum Chordata; class Chondrichthyes; order Myliobatiformes; family Myliobatidae; genus Mobula; species Mobula birostris. Next base: position 45,505,409 of record NC_092383.1, on the reverse strand, counting down.
CATTTGCATAATATAACATTTTCCTTGCGCACAGGCAGTCTAGCAACAGTCATATTTCAAAATCCAAAAGTTAAATTTACTTCCTAGTTTCCCTGTTTAAAATGTCTGATAGTAAGCGGTAAATTGTCCCAACTAGCAGACAAATTCCAAAGGTGGGTCCCATTGAATAAATTCAATTGGTTTGGTGGGTCGAGGTTAAAAAAAATAGTGTATAGTCGGAAAAGGACTTCCACTGTAAAGGACCTGAACATGTCCATATGTACGAAGGTGACTGAGCAAGAAGATATGCAATTTCTTTTGTGACTGCTTTCACGTGGTTGTACTGTATATCAAGAATATAAGTCATTGGAGATCCTTGTTGCTTTTTGTGGTTGGGTACACTACTGGTTAAGATTAAATCTAGAATAAGAATGGGTTTAAATCTGAGTGGTCTGTTGCACTGCTGACAGCCCATCTAAAAGCTGCTAGATTGACACTGCATCAAACAATCAGCTTTTGCTTGAAAATATAATGAGGTCAGTTTTTAAATAACAAAATCTCTTAGGATTGTGCTCATCCTTAATGAAATTGAATGATTTGGCTCATAGTGGTGCCCCCTCTGCGTATTTCAATGCTTGCAAGAATATTTGCCAAACTGAGTGAATCTAAACAAAGTAATACTGAGCATTATGCATTCTGCTTCTGGTGATTAAGCCCATCCACTTATGTTGCTTGCACACATAATGCAGCATGTCACTGAGATGGATCTGCTCTCTCTCAAGAGTTGATTCACTCAGATTAGAATTGAACTATTTTCCATCCATATTTAGATGCCAGTAAATGATTTGGATTCTTCTGAATTGATTTGAAAGCCAATATCACAATTAAGACTGATTTTGACATCTACGTACTCTTCATACTAAAACATCAAAGACTAAACATAAAGCCTCAGTTATTTGAAATCATCTTGATAACTCATTCCAAATAATTATCTTATTTCTTTCAGCTTGATGCAGAGGCCAGTTGTATCTTGAAAGAACTGCAGGTCAAACTTAATGGTGTCTTGGATGAACTCAGCAATATCTTTGCCACAAGGTAATACAATGTAATAAAAAAATCATCTGTGCAATGAACAGGTGCTTCTCCAATGTAGCCTGTGTGTGTGTTCGCTTATCATTTATATGTTGGATAATTTCACATTAAATCACAGAAATTCGAGAGTGTGAGGGGACACTCCCGTAGTTACTATATCTAGGAGAAGGTGCTTGGGAAACTGAAAGGTCTCATGAGTCACCTGGACCAGATGGACTATACCCCGAGATTCTGAAACAGGTGGCTGAAGAGATTGTGAAGGCATTAGTAATGATCTTTCAAGGATCACTACATTATGGAATGGATCCAGAGGACTGAAAATTGCAAATGTCACTCCTTTCTTTAAGAAGGGAGGAGACAGAAGAAAGGAATTTATAGGTCAGTTAGCTTGACTGCAGTGTTAAGAAGATGATGGAGTCCATTGTTAAGAATGAGGCTTTGGGGTATTTGGAGGTACATCATGCTGTCTTTGGCAAATTATGTGGTTTCCTTAAGGGCAAATCTTGCCTGCCAAATCAGTTGGAATTCTTTGAGGAAATAACAGGCTGGATAGCCAGAGCAGAATCGGTGGATGTTGTTTTCTTGGATTTTCAGAAGACCTTTGACAAAGCGCCATACATGAAGCTGCTTTCAAGATAAGAACCCATAGTATTACAGGAGAGATATGAGCATGGACAGAAGATTGGCTGACTGACAGGAAGCAAAGAGTAGCAATAAAGGGAGCCTTTTCTGCGTTGGACTCGCAATCTGAAGGTCGTGGGTTCAAGCCTCGGCCGAGGCAGCATATGTGTCCTTGAGCAAGGCACTTAACCACACAATGTTCCAGTCTACCCAGCTGAATGGGTACCAGCAAAAATGCTGGGGGTTAACCTCACGATAGACTGACGTACTATCCAGGGGGGAATCTCATACTGTTAGTCGCTTCACGCCACGGAAACCAGCATAAGCACTGGCCTGATGGGCTGCAAGGCTCATGACAGACATTAATCTTTTAATCTAACTGGTGGCTAGTAGTGTTCCACAGAGGTGAGTTTTCGAACTTTTTTTCACATTGTATGTCAATGATTTGGATGATGGATCTAATGACTTTGTGGCCAAGTTTGCAGGATATGCAAAGATAGGAGGAAGGACAAGGTAGTGTTGAGGAAGCAGAAACTCCTCAGAAGGACTTAGACATATTGAGAGAATGGGCAAAGAAGTGGCAGATGGAATATAGTACAGGGAAGTGTATGGTTATGCACTTTGATAGAAAGAGTGAAGACACAGACTATTTTCTAAACAGTGAGGAAAATTTTTAAAAAATCACAGGTGCACTGGGACTTGGGAGTCCTTATGCAGGATTACCTAAAGGTTTATTTTCAGGTTGAGTCTGTGGTAAGGAAGGCAAATGCAATATTAACATACACTTCGAGAGGACTAGAATATAAAAGCGCGGATGTAATACTGAGCCTTTATAAGACACTGGTCAGACCTCACTTGGAATATTGTATGCAGTTTTGGTTTACTTATCTAAGAAAAGATGTGCTGGCATTGGAGAGGTTTGAGAGGAGGTTCACAAAAATGGTTCCGGAATTGAAAGGGTTAATGTATGAAGAGCGCTTGATGGCTCTGGGCTTGTACTTGCTAGTGTTTTTGAAGAGTGAGGGGGGGGATCTCTTTGAATATTAAAAGGCCTGGATAAAGTAGGTGTGGAGAAGATGTTTCCTGTACTGGTGAAGTCTAGGACCGGAGGGCACAGTCTCAGAATAGAGGTATGTCAATTTAGAACAAAGACGTGAAGAAATTTCTTTAATCAAAGGGTAGTGAATCTGTGTAATTCGTTGCTACAGGCAGCTATGGTGGGCAAATCATTGGGAATATTTAAAGCAGAAATTGAAAGATTCTTGATTAGTCATGTGTCAAAGGTCACGGTGAAAAGGCAGGAGAATGTGATTGAGAGGGATAACAAATCAGCATGATGGAATGGCGGGCAAACTGAATGGGCCGAATGGCTTAATTCTACTCCTAAATCTGGTCTTATGGACTTGTGTTCTGTGTCTATAACTTAAAAAGCTGAATTAAATATCATAAAAGAGACCCCAAAATGTTATAAACGTTTGCTGGCTCTACTTGCTTCTGTTGGTTGCCTTTATCTAATACCAATCACTGCCATTACTGATAGATTGTATGCAAGTGGTTTCAATTTTAGCAAAACATATGTCACAGAATAATCTGACAATACCCAGCTACTCTCAATCACCTGCTTTCCAATTCATCTGGATAATGTTGTATGAATTGCCCAGATGCACCATCTCTGAAGTTATAACACTTACAGTAGGCCAGTAACAGGTTAAAAGGTCTTTGGAACATTGTGTAGGAATTGGCTGCCCACTGCAACTGTACAGGTTAGTTAAAATGTACCGTTGGTACCATCATTGTGGCCCATGTCCTTGTTTGTAATAAAAGAGGAAAATGCTTAAGAGCACTTAGCGGGTCAGGTAGCATCTCTATAGAAACATAGATACAGTATGGTGCCATGGTAACATAGTAGCTGACATGATGCTATTACAACTCGAGGCATCAAAGTTTAGAGATTAATCCTGATGTGATCTGTAAGGAGTCTATATGTCCTCCGCATGGAATGCGGGGGTTTTCTCTGAATGCTCCAGTTTCTTCCCACAGTCCAAACATGTACCGGTTAATAGGTGAATTGCTTATGGTAATTTGTCCCTTGATTAGACTAGGGTTAAATTGCAGCTTTAGTTCAATAATCCTACTGCTGGCATTTAGGGCAGCAATGAAGGACCTCCATCTCCGTCTGTTCTTGGCTATCAAAACCAATTCTGGTTTTGGCAGTGTTCAGGACTTCCTTCGTTGTGCCAGTAGCTTCTTCTCAGTTTTCACTACTGTCAGTCATGCAAGTCGCAGGTGGAGACTCAGGAATACTGTCGCACACAGACATACTGGAGAGGGATTCCTCATTGCAGTATCCGTAACAATTTTGTTTTACCAGCCATGGTTGTTAGCCCTGAGCTGAACCTCCAAACCAGGAGGACCAGTGGATCACTCGTAGTCTGGCCTTTACCCATTGACCTGTTTGGCATGGGTGACCCTTTACCAGGAGTAAAGCACAAGGCCCTGATTCCAGCCAGCAGCATAAGTCTCTGGGTCATTGAAGTGCCTAAGCCTCCAAACCCTATGACAAGGTTGTGGTTCTCTTGGCTCAATAAGTAAGTAAGTAAATGAACATGACTTTGATCAGCCTTATTTCTAGCAGTAATGAGACAACCTAAAGAGGAGAGGTTGATACCCTGACACAGTGGTGCCAGGATAACAACCTCTCCCTCAATGCCCAAAAACTGTGGATTACAGGAGGGATGGAGACAAGCTCGACCCAATGGGTCTGCAATTGAGAGAGTGAGTAGTTTCAAGTTCCTCGGTATACACATCACTGATGATTTCACCTGGACTGTACATACCGGCTTTGTGGCAAAAAAAAGCACAGCAGAGTCTCTTCCACCTTAGGTGACTGAAGAAGTTCAGCATGGGCCCCCAAACCCTGAAGACCTTCTACAGGGGCGCCATTGAGAGCATACTGACTGGCTATACCACCACCAGATACAGGGACTGCACCTACCCTGATCTCTGAGCACTGTAGGGAGTGGTACAGACAGCCCAGCACATCTGTGGATGTGAACTTCCCTCCATTGAGGACATTTACAGCAGCAGGTGCATAAAGAAGGCCTGGAAGATCATCGGGGACACCAGTCACCCAACCATAAACTGTTTCAGCCGCTTCCATCTGGAAAACACTACCACAACATTAAAGCCAGGACCAACAGGATACGGGACAGCTTCTTTCTACAAGCCATTAGACTTTTAAATTCACATGTCTGTACATTGCAACAGAGTCATAACACAAAGATTTTTACTCCCTCACATTGTGGGATGGTTGTAAGATTTAAATAAATTCTAATTCTAATTAATCAATAATTTTCAGTAGAAATTCGAACACTTATTAAGCAGGTTTAAACAAATAAAAAGACACTGGCTGTCCTCCAACATGTCAGCCCATTGTGCTAGTCTTTGAAACAAGTTTGAATAATTATGGACATTTGCCACTTTCACTTGCTGATTTTAGCTTGGCAATTTGTGCATTCTGGAATTAAAAGGAGTGCATTTCTATTTCTGCACTAGTTGCTGTTTTACCTTGATGCATATTTAGACATACAACAAAATAACACATACGTATACAATCCCTTCATCCCAACAAGTCCATGCAGCTAGTCACAATTCCCGACGATCAGCCCATATCACTCTAAACCAGGGGTTCCCAACGGACCCCTTGCTTAATGGTATTGATCCATGGCATAAGAATGCTCATCACATTCGAAAAGTGCCTGAACAAAAAATCTTTGATTGGACGGTGGCATAGAAGCAGTAGAAGTGTTTTGGCACAAGTACAGAGTGGTGTTTGAAAAACACAGTAACCATAAAAGAGAGGCATTGTCTAGTGCAGTACTCATTGTTGGACTGGTCTGAGTCAGAGTGGTGAGGCTTTGGCTTAACAGGCTCTGGTGAGAATAGGCAGAGGCAAGGTAAATAGGTAAGTTTATTTCTTATTTCTTCTTCTTACTTAACTCTTGAAAGAATAAGGGGGTATGTCCGCAGGGCCAGTGTTCTGTTCTGGGTGTCACATGTGGGTTTTCCAGGAGACTTCCAGCCTCCCTGATGGCCACATCTGCACCAGGTGCATCAAGATGTGACTCATTAGATACCGTGTTAGGGAACTGGAGCTGCAGCTTGATGACCTTCAGGTTGTTAGAGAGAGTGAGGAGGTGATAGACAGGAGCTACAGGGAGGTAGTCGTCTCAAGGCTACAGAAGACAGATAACTGGGTGACTGTCAAGAGAGGGAAGGAAAAACGTCAGATAGTGGAGAACACTCCTGTGGCCATCTCCCTCAACAATAAGTACTCTATTTTGAGTACTATTGGGGAGAGGGAACCTACCTGGGAGAAGCAACAGCACTCTGGCACTGAGTCTGGCCCTGTGGCTCAGAAGAGTAGGGGACGGAAGAGAATGGCAGCAAAAATAGGGAACTCTATAATTAGCGAGACAGATTGGCAATTCTGTGGATGCAAAAAAGAAACATGGATGGCAGTTTGCCTCCTAGGTGCCAGGATCCATGATGATTCTGGACGCATCCACAATAACCTAAAAAGGGAGGCTGAGTAGCCAAAAGCCGTGGTACATATTGGTACCAATGATGTAAGTAGAAAAAGGGAGGAGGTCCTGAAAAAAGAATACAAGGAATTAGGAAGGAGTTTGAGAAGCAGGACCTCAAGGGTAGTAATCTCAGGATTGCTGCCTGTTCCAAGCAACTGTGAGGACAGGAATAGAATGAGGTGTCAGATAAATGTGCGGCTGAAGTATTGGACCAGAGGGCAGGAATTCAGATTTCTGGATCATTGGGATCTCTTCTGGGGCAGGAGAGACCTGTACAAAAGGTATGGGTTGCACTTGAATCTGAGGCTGACCAATATCCTTGCGGGCAGGTTTGCTTGAGCTTTTGGGAGTGGTTTAAGCTAATATGGGAGGGGGATGGGTACCAGTATAATAGAGCTGAGGATGGCAGGTTTTCAAGAAGATAATGGGTGTAACTTGAATGAAACCATTATGGGAATCATATTTAGGCCTCCAAATAGTAGGCAAGATGTGGAGCTGAGATTGCAAAGGAAGCTGGAAAGGACATGTAATAAGAGTAATGTCACAATTGCAATGGGACTCTTCAATATGCAAGGGATTGGGAAAATCAGGTTGGTGTCAGATTGCAAGAGAGGGAATTAGTTGAATGCCTATGAGATGGCTTTTTAGAGCAGCTTGTGTTTGAGCCTACTCTGGGAAAGACCATTTTAGATTGTGTAATAATCCAGATGTTATTAGGAAGCTTAAGGTAAAGGAACCTTTAGCAGGCAGTGATACTGCAATTAGAGAAGGAGAGGCACAAATCACATGTAATAGTTTTAAAGAAGTTGTTCTAAAATGGCAGTGGTAGGCAACCGTGACTGACAGGGCAAGTTAAGGACTGCATAAAATGTAGAAAAAGTGAGTGGGAAGTTGGATGATTGGGAAGCTTTTAAAATCCAACAAAAGACAACTAAAAGAGCCATAAGGAGGAAAAAGATGAAATATGAGGGCAAACTATCTAATAATATAAAGCGGGATACTATTAAGTATTTTCTGTTATTTAAAGGGTAAAAGGGAGGTTGATATTGGACCACTTGAAAATGATGCTGATGAATTTAAGTATTTTGCATCAGTCTTCACTGTGGAAGACACTAGCAGTGTGTTAGAGGGCCGTGAGCATCAGGGAGCAGGAGTGAGTGCCATTGTTATTACAAAGGAAAAAATGCTAGGCAAATTTAAGGTGGATTAGTCACCTGGACCGGATGGATTACATAGAACCATAGAAAATTACAGCATAGAAACAGGCCTTTTGGCCCTTCTTAGCTGTGCCAAACCAGTTCTCTGCCTAGCCCCACTGACCTGTACCTGGACCATATCCCTTCATACACCTCCCATCCATGTATCTGTCCAAGTTTTTCTTAAATGTTAAAAGCATTTACCACTTCATCTGGCAGCTTATTCCACACTCCCACCACTCCCTGTGTAAAGAAGCTCCCCCTAATGTTCCCTTTAAACTTTTCCCCCTTCACCCTTAACCCATGTCCTCTGGTTTTTTTCTCCCCTCGCCTCAGTGGAAAAAGCCTGCTTGCATTCACTCTATCTATACCCATCATAATTTTATATACCTCTATCAAATCTCCCCTCATTCTTCTACGCTCCAGGGAATAAAGTCCTAACCTATTCAACCTTTCTCTGTAACTGAGTTTCTCAAGTCCTGGCAACATTCTTGTAAACCTTCTCTGCACTCTTTCAACCTAATTAATATCCTTCCTGTAATTTGGTGACCGAAACTGCACACAATACTCCAAATTTGGCCTCATTCATCACCATAACATTCCAACTCTTATACTCAATACTTTGATTTATAAAGGCCAATGTACCAAAAGCTCTCTTTACGACCCTATCTACCTGCGATGCCACTTCTAGGGAATTTTGTATCTGTATTCCCAGATCCCTCTGTTCTACTGCACTCCTCAGTGCCCTATCATTTACATTATATGTTCTATCTTGGTTTGTCCTTACAGAGTGCAATACCTCACACTTGTCTGTATTAATCTCCATCTGCCATTTTTCAGCCCATTTTTCCAGCCTGGCCCAAATCCCTCTGCAAGCTTTGAAAACCTTCCTCACTGTCCACTACATCCCCAATCTTTGTATCATCATCAAATTTGCTGATCCAATTTACCACATTATCATCTACATCATTGATATAGATGACAAATAACAATGGACCCAGCACTGATCCCTGTGGCACACCACTAGTCACAGGCCTCTACTCAGAGAAGCAATCCTCCACTACCACTCTCTGGCTTCTTCCATTGAGCCAATGTCTAATCCAATTTACTACCTCTCCATGTATACCTAGCGACTGAATCTTTCTAACTAACCTTCCATGCAGAACCTTGTCAAAGGCCTCACTGAAGTCCATGTAGACAACATCCACTGCCTTCGCTTCATCCACTTTCCTGGTAACCTCTTCGAAGAACTCTTAATAGATCGGGTAAACATGACCTACCATGCACAAAGCCATGTTGACTCTCCCTAATAAGTCCCTGTCTATCCAAATACTTGTAGATCCTATCTCTTAGTACTCCTTCCAATAATTTACCTACTACCGACGTCAAATTTACCGGCCTATAATTTCCCAGATTACATTTAGAGCCTTTTTTTAAACAACGGAACAACATGAGCTATCTTCCAATCCTCCGGCACCTCACCCGTAGATACCGACATTTAAATATATCTGCCAGGGCCCCTCCAATTTCAACACTGGTCTCCTTCAAGGTCCAAGGGAATACCCTGTCAGGTCCTGGGGATTTATCTACTCTGATTTGCCTCAAGATAGCAAGCACCTCCTCCTCTTCATCTGTATAAGTTCCATGACCTCACTACTTGTTTCCATAGACTCCATGCCAGAGTTCTGAAAGAGTTTGCTGAAGAGATAGCAGATACATTGGTTGTAAATCTTTCAAGAATCACTTGATTTTGACATTGTTCCCGAGAACTTGAAAATTGGAATTGTCACTCCACCCTTTAAGAAGGGAAGAAGACAATTCTTGGTTGGTGCGGCTGTAACAAAACTTAATTTCCCTCGGGATCAATAAAGTATATCTATCTATCTATCTATAAGACAAAAGAAAGGAAATTATAGACCAGTTAGCCTAACCGTAGTGGTCAGAAAAGTGTTGAGGTCTATTACTAAGGATGACGTTTCGGGGTACTTGGAGACTAATGATAAAATAAGTCAAATTCAGCTTTGTTTCTGAAAAGGGAAATCTTGCCCGACAAATCAGTTAGAAATCCTTGAGTAAGTAATAAGCAAGGTGGGCAAAGGAGAGGCAGTGGATGTCATTTACTTGGATTTTCAGAGGGCATTTGATAAGGTGCCACACATGCGACTGCTTAACAAGATAAAATCCTGTGGCATTACAGGAAATATACTGGCATGGATAGAGGAATGGCTAACAGGCAGGAGGCAGCAATTGGGAATAAAGGGGGCTTTTTCTGGTTGGCTGCGCTTGTAAGGCATGAAAATGCCCGATGCAGGCCTCTCATGGTCTGAGTGGACGTTCCCCTTTCTGGTTGGCTGCCAGTGACTAGTGGTATTCCTCAGGGGTCAGTATTGGGACTGCTACTTTTCACGTTGTTTCTCAATGATTTAGATAATGTTATTGATGAGTTTGTGGATGATGCGAAGATAAGTGGGGAGGTAGGTAGTGCAGAGGACTTGGAAAAATTGGAAGAATGGGCAAAAAAGTGGCATATGGAATACAGTGTTGGAAAATGTATGATGAGGCATTTTGATAAAAGGAACAAAAGTGCAGACTATTATCTAAATGGGGAGAAAGTTCAAACACCAGAGGGACTTGGGCATCCTCATGCAAAACTCCCAGAAGGTTTATTTACAGGTTGAGTCTGTGGTAAAGAAGACAAATGCAATGTTGGATTCATTTCAAGGGGAATAGATCTAAAACAAGGAGAAAATGCTGAGCTTTTATAAGACACTAGTCAGGCCACACTTGGAGTATTGTCAACAGTTTTGGGCCCCATATCTTAGAAAGGATGTGTTGTCATTGGAGAGAGTACAGAGGAGGTTCACAAGGATGATACTGGGAATGAAGGTGTTAACATATGAGAAGCATTTGGCAGCTTTGGGCCTGTACTCACTGGAACTTAAAAGAATGCGAGGGGATGTCGTTGAAACATAATAATTGTTGAAAGGACTAGATAAGGTGGATGTGGAGAGGATGTTTCCTATGCTGGGAATGTCTAGAACTGGAGGGCACAGCCTCAAAATTGAGGGGCAACCCTTTAGAACAGAGGTCGAGGACTTCTCTTTTAGCCAGTGAGTAATGAATCTGTGGAATGCTCTGTCACAGACAGTTGTGGAGGCCATGACAGCGGGTATATGTAAAGTGAAAATTGAATCGTTTCCTGATTGGTCAGGAGATCTAAGGTTATGGTGAGAAGGCAGGTTTATGGGGTTGAGTGGGATCTAGTCAGCAATGGTGGAGCAGATTTGATGAGCTGAATGGCCTAATTTTGCTCCCATTTCTTCTGGTCTTGTGGCCTAAACTTCCTTTGACTTTCGATTTTCTGTCGATTAGATATCCTTTGAGATATCTAATTTTGCTTTATAATAGAAGAGCAATGGTGTTTTCAGCTGACAGACTGCCGTTGATGATTGGTTCCTGCAGTAAATTGTCTCTTTCTGTCGTGGTTTTGTCGGACTTTGCTAATTTCCCTTCAACAATCTTGCTTATTATGTTGTGTTGTGCTGCTATACTAACATTTACTTGGGGTTTGTCCTTGGTCATTCATCTTTTCTATTCTTGACAAGACTTTCAGACAAATTTCCATGATTTTGACAATATAATTACCACCTCCTCTGTGTTACTGAGTTCATTAAATATTTTATCATTTGTGTGGTGCATTCTCAATGAATATATGTTTTTTTGATTTCATCCAGCCATCGTTGAAGAATGCATAGCTGTCCAAATTGTTAAGAAGATTTATACTGATTTGGCATTTCATATTTTGGTGCGGTAATGTTAAAGGATCATTTTCGCTATCACCATTTTCTTATAAGTCGTAGATTTTAATAACCTGTTCCCAATTCTCCTTGGCAGTTGATAATTAGGTTTACTAATATGTGGAGCTGCTGCACTACTTAGCTGCCTACAAGATGGTAAAATAACAGACAAAGCTGAAAAAATGTTGAAATTCCATGTAAAAATGTCACAAATACCAATAGGTTGTGTAAGGGCATGGTGGGATATGACAGGAACACTCATGTAAAACTCACTTTCCCTAAAGATAATAATCCTTCAGATCGTGGATTATTTTGGAAGGTTATTTGTTGTAAACCGAAACATGGAGGAAACTGTGTAATGGGAGGAGATGTAGAGACATATTAACAAAGAAGTTTCCCTATTCAATTCCCCCCACAACTATGATACCCCAATCCCCTGCAGTCATCAGTTTGCAATACATAAAAGAGAATTAGATTACTGCTTGTATTTGGATGGACAGATATCACATGAAGTCAGATCAGCACCAGATCATCTGATATTTGGTGCCTAGTGGTTGGTCAGTGAATGTTACTTGATGTGCTCATTAAGGTATGTCACGGAATGATACAGCATAGAGGGAGTGCTTCTGGCACAATGTTAATTAATCTCTCCTTTCCTCAATTTTATTAACAGTAGGTTAAGCAACATATGGATTTCATTTGTAAATCTGTATTACACAAAGATGGCCATCTACATGGGCCTCAAATGTATGGCCTGCAGTCTTGCGTTCTTCTGATTGGTCAGTTAATTGGGCATGTGCCTGCCCTTCTTCTGGTCAGACTTTTATTTTCACTAAGCATGATATTTTAAGTACAAATCTAGCATTACAATGTGCACAGAAAGCTTTCCTTTAGAAAATGGTGTCTACAGCCCAGTATTACAGTGCCTCTGTGTACTGATACTTGGCACCAAGCCTCTTGCCCTGTTCAAAGCTGAATTCCAGCATTGCCTTTATTCTTTTCAAATGTGAAGGCAAAGGTAAGATCTTTGTTTTATTATTTTGTTGCAAATATTGCTGTTTGGCTTTCTATGCGTGGATTTATCACTAATCCTGCTTAATTGGTTTAGTTTCCAGTCCGTAATCGAAGAATGTGTGAAACAGATGAACCTCGAGTTGTATCAAATGAGAGGAAATGGAAACGCATCTACCAACAGAAACAACGCAGCCCTCGATGCAGAAACTGTCTTGAGGCCTTTAATGGACCTTCTGGATAAAAAGTAAAGTGATCCTATCAATAATATTTAGCCCAGATATATTCATTTGACCTAGACTTTCATAATTTTACAGTTATCCATCATTGAATAGGCAATCAATAATATGAAATGCAAATATTATGGGGACAGCTTGGGAATTTGGCCTTTAAAATGTAGCTATAAGGAAACTGCAATTCCAGCCTATTTTTACTGAAATGCTATTTTATATGTACTGGCAGATCTTGTGAAGCATAATGCAAGCCTTTTGATGTCCTAACTACCTGGCGACAGTTCATATTTTACCTTTTTATTTCAGTCTGACACTGTTTGCTAAAATCTGTGAGAAGACTGTTCTGAAAAGGGTTCTGAAGGAGCTTTGGAAGTTAAATCTGAACACAATAGAAAGAAAGATTGTCCTGCCTCCGCTAACTGACCAAAGTGTAAGTATCAGCCAACCTTTGCCACAGACTCTTTAATAAATGAATATTTAAAAATGGGTATTCACCTCCCTTCCAAGTATCCTGTTGGAAGCCAGGGATGGCACAGATTGCTAATGCACATACTACAGTGAAAATAACATAGCTATGAGATTAAATGTTAGTGCAAAGAAATTGGTAATGTACCTACTGGGCAATCTGTTGTCTGCTTGTACTGAAGGACTATCAAGAATCAAGAAGTTTGGGTGGCACAGAATCATAGGGGTTAGTGTAATACTATTACAGCGCTGGTGACCCAGGTTCAATTTTGACACTGTCTGTAAGGAGTTTGTACATTCTCCCCATGACTGTGTGGGTTTCCTCAGTGTTCCTTCCACATTCCAAATTGGTCACATGGGTGTAACTGTAGACTGGCACATGGAACTAAGGAACTTGTACATGGTGTTCTTAGGCAGTCCCTCAGCATGAAGGATAATGCACTTGCATTCTGGATTTGTGGGTTCTGAGGTGGCAAATTAGGCCAATGTAGGAAGAGCGAACTTCCACAGATAAGGCAGGTGATGGGTGGCAGGGCAGGCAGTTGGAAGTTTGGGAACAGATCTATTTCTTCCTTCACTTAGGCAAGCTCTGTGCATGCCCACCACTCATCATGTCCATATAGATTAGCCATGGGCCAGCGGGTTCCAAGAGTACTTCTTCAAGGAGGCTTTGAGCACGACCTTGAAGCTTTTCCTCTAACTGTTTGGTAATTTCTTCTCACGATAGAGTTTGGTACAGAGTATCAGTTTCAAAAGTCTGATATCGGAAGTGTGAACATGACCCAACTAATGTAGCTACAGAGTGTCAATGAGTGGTATTTTTCTTGATCCACAGGGATCACCAGTGCAGTGGGAGCAGGAGTGGGACACGCTCTGAGGTTTTGAACAGTGTCTTTTACCATGGCATCATTCTTTCGCACTAACCTCACAGCCAGCACATTCAATTGTCTTGCTCATTGAGGAAATATGGAGGTTCCACAGTCTCTTGGGTAAAGAATTCCAAGATCTTTCCCTCTGATTGTGGAATTCTGTCCTGTCTTGGTTCTCTGTTAACCTACTGTATTTTTTGAGTCTCTTCTTCCATATTTTATCTGAAAGTGAAGAGAGTGGAGAAAGGGTAACAGCAAATTAATTCCCTCACTTCTACTCTACCTCAGCTTCACCTCACTTTACTCATTGGGTTTGATTTACCCACGTATAAGCAGCCGGTTGTTTCAGCTCTATCAGCTCTTGCTTGCTGCTCATGGTACTGCTGTTATTACCATGGCAGAAGGTAAAAAGTTGCAGGGAACATCAAACATTGAATAGAATCAGAGAGTGATTAAACATCAGGGCTTACTGCTTTATGTTTGATCCATTAAGTAATGAGACCTGAATGACAGGATGGATTGAGATGGTTTGTTTCCCATCAATAAGTGAGTGATAAATATTGAGCAAAGTAGTCTGTGGCCATTTGCAGGAGTATGATTTATTTAAATATAGGGTACAACGAGGTCACTTTCTGTTTCATTATATTTGTGACATGACTGACAAACTATTTTTTAAACAGATGTCACTGTCAAGTTGCCAATGTGCAATACAGAGACATCATTAAAATGAAATGCTTCCCTCTGGAAACATAAAAAAACTGCTTAGCATTGCACGAGTTATATAAATATAAGTTATGAAAGAGGAGATAACCATTGTCAACCATTTTTCAGTAAAACACTGCACACCGCCATGATAGGACATAGAAAATATACAGCACATTACAGGCCCTTCAGCCCACAATGTTGTGCCGACCATGTAACCTACTCTAGAAGCTGCCTAGAATTTCCCTACCACATAGCCCTCTACTTTTCTAAGCTCCATGTACCTATCTAAGTGTCTCTTAAAAGACCCTATTGCATCCGCCTCTACCACCTTTGCTGGCAGTGTATTCCACGTACCCACCACTCTCTATGTGAAAAACCTACCTCTGACACTTTGTACCTACTTCCAGGCACTTGAAAACTATGCCCCCTTCCCCCCCATGTTAGCCAGTTCAGCCCTGGAAAGAAGCCTCTGGCTATCCACACGATCCATGCCACTCATCATCTTATACACCTCTATCAAGTCACCTTTCATCCTCAGTCACTCCAAGGAGAAAAGGCCAAGTTAACTCAACCAATTCTCATAAGGCATGTTCTCCAATCCAGGTAACATCCTTGTAAATCTCCTCTGCACTCTCTCTATAGTATCCCCATCCTTTCTGTAATGAGGTGACCAGAACTGAGCAGACTACTCCAAGTGGGGTCTAACTAAGGTTTTGTATAGCTGTAACACCACCTGACGGCTCTTGAACTCAATCCCATGGTTGATGAAGGCCAACACACCATACGCCTTCTTAACAACACTGTTAACCTGCGCAGCAGCTTTGAGTGTCTTATGGACATGGACCCCGAGATCTCGCGGATCCTCCACTGCCAAGTGTCTTAACCTAGCCGTGTCTTGCCATGCACCCTAAACTCCTGGTGGAGTCGTCAGGGCACCGTCATGACGAGCTTTGCACCAGTCTGTTCCACCTGTCGCGGTTGTGTGCCAGAGTCTGGGTCACCGCAAATGTTTTCCCTGTTCATTCTTTAATGTTGCCCATCCATCTTTTCCTCCATCTACCTCTCCTTCTTTTCCCCTCCACAGTTCCTTGTTGAATGGTCTTTGCAAGGCCACTGGATCTTGTTACGTGGCCGTACCATCTCAGCTTTCTTTTCTTCACCGTTGTAAGAAGGTCTTCATGGGGGTCATTGTGGTGCTGGATGGTCTTGCAGACCTGCTCCTTTGTGATGTGGTCCAAGTATGAGATGCCCAAGATGTTGTGATAGCATCTCATTTCCAATGCCTGTATCTTCCTCTGTAGCTCTGCTGTGAGGGTCCATGTCTCGCAAGCGTACAGGAAGATGGAGAATACCAATGCATGCAGGAGTCTGATCTTGTACTTCATGGTGATGTTGCTGTCCCTCCATATTGTCTTGAGTTTGGATAGTGCAGTCATTGTTTGTGCGGTTCTTGCCAGGGCTTCTGGTCTTGATCCTTCATCACTGTTGATTGCCCCCAGGTATTTGAACTGCTGCACTGTCTCAAGTTTCTGACCATGGACTGAGATGTCTGTTGTGATGGCACCGTTGGCATTCGCCATGAGCTTGGTTTTCTCGGCACTTACTTCCATTCGAAACTATGTGGAGGCTCTGTTAAGATGGCCCACCAGGTTGGCCAGTTCATCCTCTTTTGCAGCAAGTCCTTCAATGTCGTCAGCAATCTTAGGTTTGTGATGTTCCTCCCTCCGATGCTGACTGTGCCCACGTGATCTTCAAGGGCAACACTCATGATTCGTTCCAGGAAGACGTTGAAGAGAGTGGGGGAGAGGGGACAGGCCTGACGGACTCCTACAGAGGTACGGAACCGTTCCCCGATGGTGCCCTGAGAGAGTACTGCACTGTTGTCTTGGCGTAAAACTGATGAATTGTATGAATCAGCTTCTGCCCCATGTTAAATTTCTTCATGGTGGCCCATAAGGCATCATGCCAGACTCTATCAAATGCCTTCTTGAAGTCTATGAAGACATGGTAGAACTCTGTCTGGTGCTGAAGGTGTTTCTCACAGAGGGTGCGGAGGTTGAAAATCTGCTCAGTGGTGCTTCTGCCCTCACGGAAGCCTGCTTGTTCCTCGGCAATGATGTCTTCTGCCTGAGATCTCAGTCTGTTCAAGAGGATTCTGAGCATTACCTTGCTTAGAACAAAGAATAGTACAGCACAGTACAGGCCCTTCGGCCCACAATGTTGTGCTGACCCTTAAACCCTGCCTCCCATATAACCCCCAACTTAAATTGCTTACATGGCTGATTAAACTGATGGTACAGTAATTCTGGCAAAGTTGGAGATTGCCTTTCTTGGGAAGCACAATGATCAGCGACTGAGTCCAAGGTGTCGGCCAGTCACCTGTCTGCCAGATCTTATTGCAGATGCCTATCGTGGCCTCTCCTCCATGCTTCAGCAGTTCAGCAGGGATGTTGTCAACTCCTGCTGACTTCCCGCACTTCAGTGATCGTATTGCGGCTTCAACTTCTTCACGCATGATTGGATAGTCTTCCTCATTGGAAGATTCCTGCACATTCAGCACGCTCGGATCCCCTTTGCTCTGGTAGCTGTACAGTTCTGAACAGTACTCTGTCCACCTTTCCATTATTTTATTTTCTTCTGTGAGACTTTTGCCATTTTTGTCTTGGATGGTGTTCACTATGGCTTGTTTTTCTTTGGTAAGATCTTTCGCCAGTTGGAATGCCTTCTTTGTGTTGTTGTTGGAGAGGCTGACTTCAATGTCTGCACATTGTTCAGCTATCCATCTTTGCTTTGCTTCCTTCATTTCCCTTCTGATTTCCTTGTTGATTTTCCTGTATTGTGTTCTTCCCTCTGGGCTTTTCCCCAGAATTTTGCTTGCGGTTTCTGTCATCACTGTGTTAAAGTTATTTGTGGTGGTCTCCAGGTCTTCATCAAGGAGGAGTATTGGTGCAAACTTCCCCCCAAATGCTGCCTGAAATTCTTCAGAGATGGCGGGGTCTTTCAGTTTTTCAAGGTCGAATCTCAGCCGGCTGTTATCTGGCTTGTTGATTCTGCTCAAGCGCACTCTGATGTTCATCATGACAAGGTCACGGTCACTGCCCACGTCTGCTCCTGGGAATGTTCTGGACTTCGGTCTGTTCACACCAGATTTAGTCTACGCCCTAACAACAGACTACGACGATGAACACATTGAAGAATTCTATAAGAAACTACAAGATGTCATCGACAATGTGGACAAAAAGGATATTTTGATCATTCAGGGTGACTGGAATGCCAAGGTGGGCAGAGACGCACAAGATGAGTGGGGGGATCTCATTGGCCCCTCATGCAATGACACCTCCAATGAGAGGGGACTACGTCTGCTGGAATTTGCCCGTTATAACAACATGGTGCTGTCGAACACACTTGGTGCTGTCGAACACACTTAGAGAGCACAAAGCATCCCAAAGATGGACCTGGCATGCCCCCAGTGGTCAACATCACCAGACTGACATCCTGGTGCAAAGACAGCAAAGAAAGAAGAGTCTTAACGTTAATTTGTCTTCAAATTTGACCTACCAAATTGAACCACTTCACACTTATCTGGGTTGAACTCCAGTTGCCACTTCTCAGCCTAGTTCTGCATCCTATCAATGTACTGCTGTAACCTCTGACAACCTTTCAGAGTATCCACAGCACCCCCAACTGTTGCATCATCAGTAAACTTACTAACCCACCCTTTTACTTCCTCATCCAGATCATTTATAAAAATCACAAAGAGGAGGGGACCCAGAACAGATCCCTGTGGAACACCACTGGTCACTGTCCTCAATGCAGAATACAAACCATCCACAACCACCCTTGCCTTCTGTGGACAAGCCAATTCCGGATCCACAAATCAAAGTCTCCTTGGATCCCATGCCTCATTACTTTCTGAATGAACCTCTCATGGGGAACCTGATCAAATGCCTTACTGAAATCCATATACACTACATCCAGTGCTCTACCTTCATCAATGTCTTTTGTTACATCCTCAAAGAATTCAATTGGGCTTGTAAGGCAGGACCTACCCTTGACAAAGCCATGCTGACTATCCCTAATCAGATTATATCTCTTCAAATGCTCGTAAATCCTGCCTCTCAGGACCTTCTCCAACAACTTGCCCACCACTGAAGTAAGACTCAGTAGTCTATAATTTGCTGGGTTGTAAGGTTATCCAAGTGTTCTTCGATGGGTTGTAATCATGCACTGGTTTCGTACATGCTGTCTGTGAATATTGAGTGCTCTTCTTGTTCTGTCAATTTAATTGAACTGACTGCTGAGTGAAAATGGATCTAGGGAAATACCCCTGATCATCCTGGACATAAAGGGAATGAAAACAAAGTTAATTTCCAAAAATAAATCTGCTCAGTGATACCAGTAAACCCCCTTTTACAGTAGATGATGGATGTGTATTTAACTTCAGTCAGTATGGTGAACCTATGTTTCTACCACCCCCCCCACCCCCCACCCACAGACAGCCTATACACGTCAACAGGGGTTTCTGCAAGTGTTGAACTCCATGTACTAATGGACTAATATGGCAGGGGAATGGAACCAGTATGATAGAGCTGAGGATGAGCCAGCAGGTTTACAAGTAGGTGATGGGTGTAACATGAATGTAAGGAAGGACAAGCCTTTGATTGGGTACAAAAGCAGACACAGCAAATATTAAACTGTACCACAGAGGCAAAATTCAAAAGGACAAAGAATGCAGGACTGAAGGTGCTGTACTGAAATGCACGTAGCATTCGGAATAAGGTTGACGATCTCGTGGCGCAATTAGAGATTAATCGGTATGACATAGTGGGCATCAGTGAGTTGTGGTTGAAAGTAGGCCATAGTTGGGAGGTTAACATCAAAGGATATACTTTGTATCAAAAGGACAGCTGGTGTGGCTCTATTGGTAAGAGGAGGAATTACATCTTTAGAAAGAGATGACATAGTGTCAGAGAATCTTGAATCTTTGTGAGTGGATTAAGAAATTGCAAGGGTAAAAAAACTTTATGGGAGTCATATATAGGTCTCCAAATCGTAGCTAAGATATGGGGTTGAAGTTGCAAAGGGAGCTGAAAAAGGTGCATAAAAAAGGGTACTGTCACAATTGTAATGGGGACTTCAGTATGCAAAGGGATTGGGAAAATCCGGTTGGTATTGGATCGCAAGAGAGGAAATTGTGTTTGAGCCTTCTAGGGGAAAGGCTATCTCAGACTGGGTGTTGTGTGATAGCCCAGATCTTATTAGGGAACTTAATGTAAAGGAACCCTTAGGAGGCAGTGATCATAGTATGATTGAATTCGTACTGCAATTTGAGAGGGAGAAGCATAAGCCACATGTAATAGTATTACAATGGAATAAACAGAATTACAGAGGCGTGAGACAGGAGCTTGCCCAGGTGGATTGAAGGAAGATGCTGGCAGAAATTACAGCAGAGCAGAATTGGCTGAAGTTTCTTGGAATAGTTCACCAAACCCAAGATAGATGTGTCCCACAGAAGATATTCTTAATTGGCTGGGATACCCAACCGTAGCTGACAAGGGAACTTAGGATTGCATAAAAGCCAAGGAAATGGCATATAATGTAGCAAAAGTGAGTTGGAAGTTGGATGATTGGGAAGTTTTTAAAATCCAACAAAAGGCAACTAAAAAGGCTATAAGAAGGGAAAAGATGAAATATGAGGGGGGCAAACTAGCAAATAATATAAAGCAGGATACTATAACTTTTTCCAGTTATATAAAGAGTAAAGGGAGGTGAGAATTAATATCGGACCACTGGAAAATGATACTGGTGAGGTAGTAATGGGGGACAAAGAAATGGCTGATGAACTTAATAAGCACCTTGCATCAGTTTTCTCTGTGGAAAACACTAGTAGTGTGCCAGAGGTCCATGAGTGTCAGGGAGCAGGAGTGAGTGCCATTGCCATTACAAAGGAAAAAATGCTAGGCAAACTGAATAGTGTTGAGGTGGATACATCACCTGGACTAGGTGGACTACATCCCAGAGTCCTCAGAGAGGTTGCTGAAGAGATAACAGGTACATTGTTCATGATCTTTCAAGAATCACTTGATTCTGGCATATTCTCTGAGGACTGGAAAATTGAAAATGTCACTCCACCCTTTAAGAGGGGAGGAAGGCAAAGGAAAGAAAATTATAGGCCAGTAGGCCTAATCGCAGTGGTTGGGAAAGTGTTGGAGTCTATTATTAAGGATGAGGTTTTTGGGTACTTGGAGACTAATGTTACGTACCCCGTAACTGGGTTGCCAAACCAGCAGAAATGGATCACTCAGTTGGAGTCTGGATTACTGGAACTAAGAAAGTTTTATTAAAGAAATAAACAACACAGTACTCTAATCAAAAGGATAATAAATACAACAGTTCAGCAATGATAAACACACATGTACACAGAACAGGATCAATCAAGCTCTATCGTCGTCTAGGGGTAAATGACCAGTTTCAAAGTGATGCAAAGTTCAGTTCAATTGAGTTCAGTTCAGTTCACAGTAATCACTGCCATGCCGGTGGACGGGGGGGAGGAGAGAGAGAGGGCGAAAGCGAATGAATATTCAAAACTGCTTCCACACAGACCTTCGATATTCCTCGCAGTCAGCTTTTGGGCGAGCCCTTTGTAATGTCTTCTGAGATCACTGACTGTGACCCCTCTGTTTCAGATATGATCGTTCCTCAGAGGTGAACCTGGCACCCAGGCAAGGGCAGACACACACCAGGTTCCCACCGATCGCACCTTTCCACCCTGTGCATCTCTGGCTTGGTCCCGCATCAGCCGTCCAAAAACCCCCACCGACTTGTGGGAGGCGCACCGCTTCCAGGGTCTCGTTACCTTGTGGTGTCATGTGTGTCCTGCCTTAGCGAACCTGTCCCTTTTTATCCCCCTGCTGGGATATCGCCCGTCCATCACACTTCAAACAGTTCAGGGTTCAAAAAGGAGCCGATCTTGACAGTTCTCAGACCGGTGTCTCCTTCCGTTAAACTCTCTCGTCTCTTCATTAACATTTCCAAATGCTGCTCCATTGTCTTCCTTATCTCTCTTTCTCCTGAAGACAGATGGCAGAGCAACTGCTGATCCCACTGGTGCCAGCACAGGACCGTTAACATCTTATGTGTACTTTTTGTAACCCTCTTTCGTCACACTAATGAAAAAATAAGTCATAGTTAGCATGGTTTCTGTAAAGGGAAATCTTGCCTGACAAATCTGTTAGAAATCTTTGAGTAAGTAATAAGTAGGGTGGACAAAGGAGAGGCAGTGGATGTCATTTACTTGAATTTTCAGAAGGCATTTGATAAAGTGCCACACATGAGTCTGCTTAACAAGATAAAATCCTATGGCATTGCATTAAAGATATTGGCATGGTTCTATCTATGAATGGCTGTCAGGCTAGAGGTAGCGAATGGGAATAAAGGGGGCCTTTCCTGGTTTGATGACAGTGACTAGTTGTGTTCCTCAGGTGCAGTATTGGGACCGCTACTTTTCACATTGTTTGTCAATTATTTAGACAACGGAATTGATGGCTTTGTGGCAAAGTTTGTAGACAAAACGAAGATAGGTGGAGGGGTAGGTAGTGCTGAAGAAGCAATGTGATTGGGAAAGGACTTAGACAAATTGGAAGAATGGGCAAAAAGTGACAGATGGAATACAGTGTTGGGAAATGTGTGATAATCCATTTTGGTAAAAGGAACTATATTGCAGACTATTATGCAAATAAGGAGAAAAAATCAAACATCAGAAGTGCGAAGGGATGTGGGAGTCCTCATACAAGACTCCCAGAACTAGAGAGCACAGCCTCAAAATTGAGGGGTGACCTTTTAGAACAGAGGTAAGGATGAATTTTTTTAGCCAGAGAATGGTGAATCTGTGGAATTCTCTACCGCAGACTGCAGTGGAGGCCAAGTCTGTGGGTATATTTAAAGTGGAAGATTGTGGTCAGGGCATCAACAGATATGGCGAGAAGGCAGATGTATGAGGTTGAGTGGGATCTGGGATCAGTCATGAAATGACTGAGCAGACTCAATGAGCTGAATGGCCTCATTGCGATCATATGTCTTATAGTGTTATGATCACATATACGGGAAAACTGCATCTCTTTCTGGAATGGCTGAACATACAGAACATGGGAGCAAACACCAAGACATTCAGACGCTGCACTAGAAATTTTACTGGGAAAGATGAAAGAGAAAAAACAGGGGACTTTCCAGCAGGTGCTCAGAAAGGTGGGACGCGAACAGAGTATTATTCCAAGATCAGGGAAGGAGTGTTCAAAGTTCAATGTAAATTTATTATCAAAGTACATATAGTCACCATATACAACCCTGAGATTCACTTTCTTGTTGGCATACTCAATAAATCTATAGAATAATAACCATAATAGAATCAATGAAAGACTACCCAACTTGGGCATTTAACCAAGGTGTAGAAGGCAACAAACTGCAAATACAAAAAGAAATAATTAATAATAATAAATAACTAAGCAAAAAAATGTCGAGAAGATGAGGTGAAATATCCTCGTAAATATGTCCATTGGTTGTGGAAAATTTCACTGAGGAGGCAGCTGTTCCTGAACCTGGTGATATGAGTCCTGTGGCTCTTGTAGCACATTCCTGATGGCAGCAGCAAGAAGAAAGCATGTCCTAGGTGGTGGGGGTCCCTGATGATGGATGCTGCTTTCCTGCAATAGACAGCATTTCATGTAGATGTGCTCAATGGTGAGGAGGGCTTTACCCATGATGGACTGGGCCATCTCTGCTACTTTTTGTTGAATTTTCCATTCAAAAGCATTTTTGTTTCCATACCAGGCTGTGATGCAGCCAGTCAATATACTCTGCACTACATGTCTATAGAAGTTTGTCAAAGTTTTGATGTCACGCTGAATCTCCGCAACCTCCTGAGGAAGTAGAGAAGGTACCTTTGTTTCTTCATAACTCCACTTACCCAGGACAGGTCCTCTGAAGAAATAATATTGAGGAATTTAAAGTTGCTAACCCTCTCCACCTCTGATCCTCTGATGAGGACTGGTCTTTGACCTCTGGTTCCCTTCTCCTGAAGTCAATAATCAGATCCTTGATCTTGCTGACATTGAGCAAGAGGTTGTTGTTATGGAACCACTCTGCTAGATTTTCCATCTCCCTCTGATATGCTGATTCATCACCACCTTTGATTCAGCCCACGACAGTGATGTTGTCAACAAACTTAAATATGGCATTGGAGCTGTTCTTAGCCACACAGTCACAAGTGTGAAAGACAGTTTAATTATCTCATACAAGTTGTCAAGAGGAGTGCAATGTTTTCACAACTGCATTGAGACACAGTTTATACATTAGAACTGAAGTGAGAACCCAGGATGTGCTCCTGGGATGAGACGACTAATCCAGACAATTTGACAGGTCATTATTACATGCTCTCATTGGTCAGTGCTAATGACAGGGTGTAATATGATTGGCCAAGCAAGCATGAATAACATGGCTGCTTTTGGCAAGCTTTACAAATGTTAGGTTTTCTTAATTTTATATTTTTTCCAGTATTTTGTAGTAAAGTGTCTTTTACCCTGAGCTAGGAACAAGTAACAGATCAGAGCCATACAGGGTAGTGTGAAGCCAGCTATTGGTACATATGTTCAATCTGAGTGGCTGCATGCTTAAGCTGTCTGCAGTGGCAGACGGAACACTCCAGAGTGTCTGTGTTATGGTTCCATTGTTAAGAATCACAATACATGACACTCCACCCATAAGGTCACACACGCAGCACAGAGAGCGAGAGGACAGCCTGTCCATTCTCAGCTTCACTACAGGGAAGGTACATCTTCAGACAGTGCAAGCACCACCTGTACCGTGATGTGAATATTCTCATTTCTGCTGAGATCCATGTACCCTCACCTGTATCCTGGACTGCCTGTCAGATCACCGGCAGCCTCCCTCACCTCTGCTCCTCCGACCCTCAACACAGGAGACCCCCAGGCTGTGTCCTGAGCCGCCTCCTCTACTCCTTATACACCTACAACTGTGTTGCCACTCACAGCTCCAATCTGCTGATCAAATTTACAGATGACGTGACATTGATAGGCCTTATTTCCAACAATGATGAGACAGCCTACAGAGGAGAAGTCAACACCCTGACACAGTGGTGCCAAGAAAACAACCTCTCCCTCAATGTCGAGAAAAGGAAGGAGTTGGTCATGGATTACAGGAGGAATAGATTCAGGCTAGCCCCTATTCACATCAGTGGGACTGTAGTTGAGAGGGTGAGTAGTTTCAAGTTCCTCGGGTCACTGAGGGTCGCACCTGGACTGTACATACCAGCTGTATGGTGAAAAAAGCACAACATCTCAGAGGGCTGAAGAAGTTCGGCATGAGTCCCCAAATCCTAAGGACTTTCTACAGGGGCACCATTTAGAGCATTCTGACTGGTTGTGTCACTGCCTGGTCAGGGAACTGTAGTACTCTCAATCGCATGG
The DNA here is from genome assembly GCF_030028105.1 of Mobula birostris. Lineage (NCBI taxonomy): Eukaryota > Metazoa > Chordata > Chondrichthyes > Myliobatiformes > Myliobatidae > Mobula > Mobula birostris. The sequence goes on along the minus strand of NC_092383.1, from coordinate 45,480,374 downwards.
CACTGCAGACAAACTGTTTCAGCTGCTACTGTCTGGCAAACAGGCTCCAGGGCAACATTAACACCAGGACCAACATGCTCTGGGACAGCTTCTTTCACCAGGCTATTAATGCACATCAATCTGATTGCATATCTGACTGTACATTTATGTCAACAAAACCATTATAAGACCATAAGACAAAGGAGCAGAAGTCGGCCATTTGGCCCATCGAGTCTGCTCCGCCATTTTATCATGAGCTGATCCATTCTCCCATTTAGTCCCACTCTCCCGTCTTCTCACCATAACCTTTGATGCCCTGGCTACTCAGATACCTTTCAATCTCTGCCTTAAATACACCCAATGTCTTGGCCTCCACTGTTGCAAGTGGCAACAAATTCCATAGATTCACCACCCTCTGACTAAAAAAATTTCTTTGCATTTCTATTCTGAATGGGCGCCCTTCAATCCTTAAGTCATGCGCTCTCGTGCTAGACTCCCCCATCATGGGAAACAACTTTGCCACATCCACTCTGTCCATGCCTTTCAATATTCGAAATGCTTCTATGAGGTCTTCCCTCATTCTTCTAAACTCCAAGGAATACAGTCCAAGAGCGGACAAATGTTCCTCGTATGTTAACCCTCTCATTCCCAGAATCATTCTACTGAATCTTCTCTGTACCTTCTCCAACATCAGCACATCCTTTCTTATAATAAGGAGATCAAAACTGCCCACAGTGCTCCAAGTGAGATCTCACCAGCGCCTTATAGAGCCTCAAGATCACATCCCTGCTCCTATACTCTATTGCTATAGAAATGAATGCCAAGATTGCATTTGCCTTTTTCACCACCGACTCAACCTGGAGGTTAACCTTAAGGGTATCCTGTACGAGGACTCCCAAGTCCCGTTGCATCTCAGAACTTTGAATTCTTTCCCCATTTAAATAATAGTCTGCCCATTTATTTTTTCTGCCAAAGTGCACAACCATACACTTTACAACATTGTATTTCATTTGCCACTTCTTTGCCCATTCTTCCAATCTATCCAAGTCTCTCTGCAGACTCTCTGTTTCCTCAGCACTACTGGCCCCTCCACCTATCTTCGTATCATCAGCATGAGGGTGCATTCCATCTGGTCCAGGAGATTTGTCTACCTTTGGACTATTCAGCTTCCAGAGTACTTTCTCTGTCGTAATTGTGACTTCGCACACTTCTCTTCCTTGCCACCCTTGAGTGTCCGGTATACTGCTGATGTCTTCCTCAGTGAAGACTGATGCAAAATACTCGTTCAGTTCCTCCACCATCTCCTTATCTCCCATTACAATTTCTCCAGTATCATTTTCTATTGGCCCTATATCTACTCTCACCTGTCTTTTACTCTTTATATACTTGAAAAAGCTTTTAGTATCCTCTTTAATATTATTTGCTAGCTTCCTTTCATAGTTAATCTTTTCCCTCTTAATTACCTTCTTAGTTTCCTTTTGTAAGCTTTTAAAAACTTCCCAATCCTCTGTCTTCCCACTAATTTTTGCTTCCTTGTATGCCCTCTCCTTTGCTTTAACTTTGGCTTTTACTTCTCTTGTCAACCACGGTTGCATACCTTTTCCATTTGAAAATTTCTTCTTTTTTGGAATATACCTGTCTTGCACCTTCCTCACTTCTTGCATAAACTCCAGCCACTGCTGCTTTGCCATCTTTCCCACCAATGTCCCTTTCCAGTCAACTTTGGCCAGTTCCTCTCTTATGCCACTGTAATTTCCTTTACTCCACTGAAATACCGACACATCAGATTTCAGCTTCTCTTTTTCAAATTTCACAGTGAACTCAATCATGTTATGGTCACTGCCTCCTATGGGTTCCTTCACCTCAATCTCTCTAATCACCTCCGGTTCATTACACAATACCCAATCCAGTACAGCCGATCCCCTAGTGGGCTCAACAACCTGATTTTCCCAATCCACTTGCATGTTAAAATCCCCCATAATTATCATAACACTGCCCTTCTGACAAGCCTTTTCTATTTCCTGTTGTAATTTGTAGTCCACATCACTGCAGCTGTTTGGAGGCCTATAAATAACTGCCATCAGGGCCCTCTTACCCCTGCGATTTCTTAGCTCAACCTATAAAGATTCTGCACCTTCCGATCCTATATCACCTCTTTCTAATGATTTAATATCATTTCTTACCAATAAAGCTACACCTCCCCCTCTGCCTACCTTCCTATCCTTCCGATACACCGTGTATCCTTGGACGTTCAGCTCCCAGAGACATGCATCCTTTAGCCACATCTCAGTGATGGCCACAATATCAAACCTGCCAATCTGTAGCTGTACGACAAGATCACCCACCTTATTCCTTATGCTGCGTGCATTTAAGTATAACATCTTAAGACCAGTATTTGGTACTTCTCGCTTTGATCTCACTGCAACTCATCCCAATGGCAACAAATTTGCCCCATCACCGGCCTGTCTTTCCTGACATCTTTATTGCTCACTATCTTAGATTTATTTCTGTTTTCCCCTTCCTCTGCTCTATCATTCCAGTTCCCATCCCCCTGCCAAATTAGTTTAAACCCTTCCTAACAGCTCTATTAAACTTTCCCGCCAGGATATTGGTCCCCTTCAGGTTCAGGTGTAACCTGTCCATTTTGAACAGGTCATACTTCCCCCAGAAGAGATCCTAATGATCCAAGAATCTGAAGCCCTGCCCCCTGCACCAGTCTCTCAGCCACGCATTCATCTGCCTGATCCTACTATTCTTGCCCTCGCTAGCACGTGGCACAGGTAGCAATCCCAAGATTACTACCCTGGAGGTCCTGCTTCTCAGCTTCCCTCCTAACTCCCAATCTTGGTGTTTGGGCAATATCCTCCCACATTTCCTCTCTTTATTGCTCGTACATTGCGACGGAGATGCAACGTAAAGATTTTTATTCCTTCGATATAGGAAATAAAATACAAATACGAATACAAATCTGTGCACCCCCACCTGTACAATGTATGCCTACTTGTACTGTGATCCATGTATCCTGACCTGTACTGTAGACATCCTTCTTATAAGGAGACGATCAGAACTGTTTGCAAATCTCCAGATGTGGCCTATCTGGTGTTTTATAAAGCTGCAACATAACTTCCTGACTTTTACACTCAATGCCTCAACTAATAAAGGCAAGCATGCCCTATGTCTTCCTAACCCCTATCAACCTGTGCAGTCTGTTTCAGGGTACTATGAACTTGGACTCCAAGATAACCCTATCACAAACACTGTTCAGGGTGTTGCCCTTAACAGTGTACTGTACAGTCTCTTTACATTTGACCTACCAAGGTGCAACTTTTCACATCTGTCTCTGTTAAACTCCATCTGAAATTTCTCTGCCCATATCTACCAATTGATCTATATCCCACTGTATTATCTACCAGTCTTCTATGCCATCCACAACACCATTAATCTTTATGTCATCTCCAAAATTACTAACCTACCCATCTCCATTTTCATTCAGATTATTTATATACATCATCAGCAGAGGTCCCAGTATAGGACAGCACTATTCACAGACCCCCAGCTATATTAAGTTTATTTGACCACTACCTTCTGTCCTCTATGGGCGAGCCAGTTCTGAATTGAAATGACCAATTCACCATCGACCCATGCACCTTAATCTTCTAGATAACCTTCCCATTAGGGATCTTGTCAGACACCTCACTAAAATCCACGTAGACAACATCTACAGCTCTATTTTCATAAACTACCGTCATCACCTCATCGAAAAGCTCAATCAAGTTAGTAAGACATGATTTGTCCAACAGAAAGCCATGCTGGCTCTCCCTAATTAGGCCATGGGTTTCCAAATGTTCATAAATCCTAACCCTAAGAATTCTGTCCAGTAACTTCCCTACCACTGATGTGAGACTCAGCAGTCTATAGTTTCCAGGATTCCCTCCTTGAGTAATGGAACAACATTAGCTACTTGCTAGTCCTTCAAGGCCTTGCCTATGGCTACAGAGGATACAAAGATATTGGCCCCAGCAAACTTATCCCTTGCAGCTCTCAATAACCTGGGGTATATCTCATCAGGGCCTGGGGATTTATTCACCTTAATACTCTTTAAGAGACCCAATACTATCTCCTCTTTTACCTTGAAATGCCCTTGCATATTAATATACTCGGCACTGATCTCCCTATCCTCTGCATCCTTCTCCTCCTACTTTACTGATGTAAAGTATTCATTAAAGACCTCACTAAACCCTTCACATTCAAACAAATGTTCCCCCTTGATCCTGAGTGGTCCGATTATCTTCCTACTCATCCGTTTGTTCTTGATGTATTTATAGAATGCCTCTTTAATCCTACTTGCCAAGGGCTTTTCATTGCCCCTCCTAGCTTTCCTAATTCACTTCCTGAGTTCGTTTCTAGCTCCTTTATAACTATCAAGAGCTCTTTTTGATTCTAGCCTCCTAAGCTTTACATACTTTTCCTTTTTCTTCTTGACTAAATTCATCACCTTTCTCGACGTCCAAGGTTCTTTTACTTTGCCACCATTGTCCTTACTTTCTGACTAGAACTTACCTGTCCTGTAAACTGTGCAATTGGTCTTTAAACACCCTCCTCATATTGGACGTGAACTTGCCAAAAACAGTTGTTCCCCATTAACTCTCCCTCATTCCTCCCTAATGCTCTTGTAATTTGCCCTGCTCCAATTTAATACCTTCCCTCAAGGTCTATACTTATCATTATCTAGAATTATCTTAAAACTTAAGAGTTTATAGTCGCTGTTCCCTAACTGCTCACCTGCTGAAAGATCAGTCACCTGGCTAGGCTCATTACACAACAACAGGTCTAATACAGCTCCTCCTGCTGTTGAACTATCTACATATTGATTTCAGAAACCCTCCTGGGTGCACGTAACAAATTCAGCTCCATCTAAACCTCTTACATTAAGAAGGTCTCAATTTATATTAGGTAAGTTGAAGTCCCCCATGACAACAACCCAATTACTTTTGCACCTTTCCTGAATCCACTTGCATATGTGTTCCTCAATGTGCCAGTGGATTTCGGGGGGTCTGTAGTGCAATCCCATCAGAATGATTACAACTTTCCTAGTTTGGAGTTCTATTTATATTGGCTCAGTGAACAAGTGCTCCATTATGTCCCTTTACAGTGCAGCTGTGATATTGTCCCTGATTAATAGTGCAACTTCCCCCCCCCCCCTTTTACCTCACCCTCTATCTTTTATAAACACTGAAACCCTGGGACATTATGCACCCATTCCTGTCCTTCACTTAGTCAAGTTTCTGTAATGGCCACAATCTCATAGTTCCATGTACCGATCCATGTTCTAAGTTCATCACCTTCACTCATAATGTTTCTAACATTAAAAGACATGCACTTCAATCTATCTGTCTCATTGCACCTTTTATTTTACTCCTGCCTGTTGCTACTGGCCCTGATATCTAACTTCCTCTCCATCTTACCACTTTCTGACCTAGTGCTCTGGTTCTCGTTCCAATGCCTAACTATTTTAAACCTTACCAAGTAGCTGTAGCAAACCTCTCAGCCACCCTATTGGTTCCCTCCAATTCAGGTGCAACTCCGTCCCTCTTGTACAGGTCACCCCTGCCCCAGAAGTGGTTCCAATGATCCAAGAAACTGAAATTCCGTCCCTTGCACCAATTAGTCAGCCACCCTTCATCTGTGCTATCATCCTAGTCCTGCCCTGACTAGCACATGGCACTGGAAGTAATTCAGAAATGACTACCTTGGAGGACCTGCTCTTCAGCCTCTTTCCTAACTCCCTATACTCACTGTACAGGACCTCTATCCTTTTTCTACCTTTGACATTTGTCAATGTGCACCACAACCTCTGGCTGCTCACCTTCGCCCCCTTGAGAATATTCAGCAGCTGCTCTGAGACATCTTGGGCCCTAACACCTGGAAGTCAACATGCCATTTTGGCAACTCTTTCATGGCCACAAAATTTCCTGTCCATCCTCCTAACTATTGAGTCTCCTATCACTATTGCTTTTCCTCATTTGCCCTTCTCTTTTTTGCCATGTTGAGCCTCAGAGCCAGCCACAGTGCCACTGGCCTGGCTGCTGCCGCTGTGACCTGATTGGTCATTCCCTCCCCCCAGCAGTATCCCAAGGCACATACTTTTTCTGAGGGGAATGGCTACAGGGAACCCTGCACTAACTGCTTACTCCCCTTCTCCTGGTGTTCACCCATCTTCTATATGAAGCCTGCACTCTGGGTATGACCAGCTCAGTAAGAGTTTCACCTATGAGTTTTTCAGCCTCTCAGATGGTTATGAGTGCATCCAGCTCCAGCTCCAGTTCCTTAACCTGGTCTGTTATGAGCTGAAGTTGGGTGCATTTTCTGCAGATATAGTCATCAGAGAGACTGAGTTATCCTGAAGTCCCACATCTTATAAGAGGAGCATTCCACTGCCTACACTGAATCACAGATTAAAGATTTACTGTCAACAAAAAAAGCTTACCTGTGCCTTCTTTCTGAAACCTTTGAGTTTCACATTCACCTCGGGACAGTTACACAGCCTCTTTTCCTCAAGTTTGTTATATTATCAAACTTCTCAAGCTTGTGCTTTATTTATGCTTTACAATCAAGTAAATTATACCAAGTGACTCAGCACCTTTAGCCTATGTCTGTTCTCGCCAAAGCATACTTCATGTGTGGGGCACTCGGATTGTGTCTAAACTGAGATGAGGGAGAGGAGTTAGCTGTTTGGGTCAGTCAGAGCATCGAGGTCTTGGCAGAGGGAGGAGTACTGGCCAATTGTTTAACAGGGGATTGGAGAGTTGCATGAATTGGGAAGTCAGCGGTGTCAGAAGATCAGATGGTCTAGTCAGGATTGTTCTGGGATGAGACCAGTGGTTGGATGGCAGGTATTTGTCTTGATTTACTGCATTCCCAGAAGGTTTGGTATACAGTGACTGAACCGCATGTGTGTGTTTGTTTGTGTGTGTATATTAATGTAGAAGCAGAGATCGTGCCAGATAGTGCCTGCGAAAGTGAGTGCTCCAGGGAAAGGGGAAATTATTTGATGACTGTTGGTGTATAAAGGGAGGCTTGGAGGGTGAATACAGGGCTCTGGTGGAGACTTTGTCAAATGGTGCAAGCTGAATCATCTGCAGATCAACATCAGTAAGACAAAGGAGATGGTGATGGACCTTAGGAAGACTAAGCCTGCACTGCTCCCTGTTACTATTGATGGTGAGGATGTAGATGTGGTGAGGACCTACAAGTACCTGGAGGTACACCTGGATGACAGACTTGAGTGGAGCACCAACACAGAGGCCATGTACAAGAAGGGCCAGAGTCACCCCTACTTTCTGAGGAGACTGAGGTCCTTCACATGTTCTACTAGTCTTTTATGGGGTGGTGTGCTGGAGCAATGGCATCAACACGGGTGGTGCCAAAAGGCTCAATAAACTGATTAGAAAGGCTGGCTCTGTTATAGGGGTCAAACTGGACATACTGAAGGCTATGGTAGATCTAAGAACCGTACAGAAAATCTTGGCAATTCTGGACAATGTTTCTCACCCTCTGCATTCCACCCTGGCTGAACAGAGGAACACTTTTACTAATCAACTAAGATAACTGCACTGCTCCAAAAAGGCTATATGAGGTCATTCTTACCCCTGGCTGTATAATGAGTCAACCTACAGCCAGGGAAATAATGCCCCCCCCTTATGTTAGACTGTTTGAGGTATTTTTTTTTATTCTTTCTTCTAATATTTGTATATCTATGCACTTGTAATGCTACTGTGACACTGTAATTTCCTTTGGGATCAATAAAGTATCTATCTAGCTATTTATCTATCTATCTTTTTAATGTTCTACAGCAGTGAAGGCCTGTAGGAGGAACCCACTTTGCTGCCTACTATATTAGAAAATCAGGCTTTTTAATCGGGAATCAGGAATGGAGCTGGTAATTGAGTGATTCCATTTTAAATGTCCCGTCCTTGCCCAGTTATTTTTTTTGCACAGGCTAACTTAATGTTCCATTTCTTTCTTTGTGCAAAATTTCAAGAGTCCTAGTTTGATGCCTCCAGTATCCAAAACAGTCTCCTGTTTCACATTTGTCTGTGATTAACATGAAGCATAAATCTCCTTTCTTTGGTGCCAGTTAGAAGCTTTTCTTCTCCCTGTATTTTTTGTTAGTCTCATAGGAGGATATGATTCTTTTGAATAATTCTGCCCTACACAATTGTTGCCAATTTGGTAATCTTATTCATAGATAAGTATCCAAAGAAATGAACATTCCTTTTAACGTTGTAATAGAAGCTGTTTTGAGCACATATTGTTATAGCCTAGATTGTGTAGAATCTCAGTTTGAGGATAAAGGGGAAGCTTTTTAGGACCGAGATTAGGAAAAACTTCTTCACACAGAGAGTAGTGAATCTGTGGAATTCTCTGCCACAGGAAACAGCTGAGGCCAGTTTATTGGCTATATTTAGAGGGAATTAGATATGGCCCTTGTGGCTAAAGGGATCAGAGGGTATGGAGGGAAGTCTGGTACAGGGTTCTGAGTTGGATGATCAGCCATGATCATACTGAATGGCGGTGCAGGCTCGAAGGGCGAATGGCCTACTCCTGCACCTATTTTCTATGTTTCTATCTCATCTGTTTGAAGTTGTGAATTTCATTCGTGTGATTGGGTTATGAAATATGATTCAGGATGGTCTGCAATTCATCAAGTTATGCTGTTATTTCTGTATGATTGAGACCATCAGCTCTGTTGGTCACTGAACCAGTGTAAGGTTTGCAGAAAGAGGAATCTGCTTATTTGCTTATTATTTATATAATGTTGCAGTGGTAGCCAATTATTTCTTTTCTAGCAAAGAACAAGGTTAAAATAATCATAAATTAGAGGAGCATGGGTGGGAAAGAAGTAATTGCAGAACTTGTACAGAGAGGAGAAAAGACTGATAAAGCATATTGAAAAGAAATACCAGAAACCATCCCATTTTCCTTCTCTTTTACACCACTCCCCTATTCCTTCCACCTACTGCTCTTCCTTTCCCACTTCTCCCCCCATCCTTCCTCACCCCTTCGTTTCCCACACCGAGATTAGAAAATCAATATTTTTTCTCTCTTTCTATTTTCCTGGGTTGCACAACACTCAGAATCTCTGAACAAAAGGTCAGTAGGATATCAACTCCAAATTCCTGCCAGTCTTGCTCTGAAATTAACAGATACACATGAGTGAACTTAAGAGGTGGGGAATTACTACCCTTTTCCATGGCAACAGCACTGAACTAGGAACTTACTACGTGGGGAGCTAGAAGCACAAACATGGTTCAAGCTGCTTCCATGATGTTAGCATAAGTGCAGGATCAGAGAATACTGTCTCATAGCATCGAAAGTTTCAGACATTCTGAGGATGCATAAGGGAACTGAAGTAATTGAAAAACTTCTAAGCATTATATAGGGAACATCCTCTAGAATTTCCCTGTGCATCTCTATTTAAATCCATCTGGATCCAACTGATTTTTTTTGAATCATGTTTATCCACCTCAGGATTCAGAATAAGTGCCTGTTTATGTGTGTTTCTGTGCATGTGTTTGTGGGCTATATAGGAGTGATACTTTAATTCCTTATTATTTGTCCTTCTGGTTAATTCTTGTTTTATTTCTATAAATTGCACACTGAAGGGAAATTCAGTTTAAATCTAGCACCTATAAATTTGCATCAAATTCTAGATTATTGCTGCATAGTTTATAAGCCATTAAGTGAGGGTAATTCTAGGATTTGTACTGAGAAAAGAAACACAACCATACTAATATAGCTGATATCTTTTTTTCGGACACTGCCTCCAACCATCTCCCAACAGGCCACACCTATAGTATATCAACTCCTTTACCTTCCCACGTCTACTCCAGCAATTCCTCGCTTTATGCCCTGGTCACCGGCAAACAAAACAAACATTCTGGGACATCGCAGCAGCTGCATCCACTGTAGCCACTTTACGATTTCTTTTGCACTTTCTTTGGCCTATCTCACTAGCCCAAGAAACTATCGCAGAGTAGGTCGGCCTCCCCCATTATCCCTAAATCTTCCCGGTGGGCTGAGCTCAGGCCTTCCTTCATCATTTTGTTAAAGACTTGGTTGTTCTCCCCCCCCCCCCACCAGATTATCCAACCCTGAATAAGGTTCCAAATGTTTCAAGGTTTCAATAGGTACATTTACATCAGGGAAATGTATATAATATACATCCTGAAATTCTTTTTCTTCACAACCATCCACGAAAACAAAGTGCCCCAAAGAATGAATGACAGTTAAATGTTAGAACCCCAAAAGCCCAACCCCTGGCTCCCCCCTCCCACACATAAGCAGCAGCAAAACAACGACCCTCCCCCTCCCCCACCAGAAAAAACGAATCGGCACCCCCCCCCCACCAAACACTCAAGCGTGCAGCAAAGCATCAATAAGGACACAGACTTGCAGTACCCCAAAGACTACTTGTTCACCTGGTATTCAACATACCACAGGCTCTCTCTCTCTCCCTAATAAGGAAAAAAAAGGTGTCTCCTTTCATAGCAAGAGGGGAGACATAACAAACAACTCACTGATTTATGATGTTAAAAGTCTGTTGCGTTGCTTTTTCCAAGCTCTGTGCCCAAAGAACTCGGGTCTCTGTGCCACAACCTGCTGGCTGCTTTCGATCTTTCGTCTCCCACGACACACCGATTTCCTGCAGAGGTACTGATCTCGTGTCTGCCTGCCTCCAAAGCCACGAAATCCTGAAACACCGAAGACGCGTTAATATCCCAGGCCACGTCCTTGGTATATCGAACAACGGCCAGTCGTTAGACCTGGAGAGCGGGTCCCATTCCCACAAAGAACCGAAGTTAGCATGTAATTCCAGGTCAGGGTCTTCAAGAGAACCCTGAAATGGGGAAAAAAGAGATATCAAAAATAAAAATAGAGCTGCTTCCGAAGATGCAAGCAAAGGAGTTGCCGTTAGGTGCCATCGTCCTCTTGAGCTCCAACCTCACACCCTCACCCTCAAGAATACTCCCCACACGCTTGATATTCTTGTTCTGCATAATCCATGCCTGTCTCATCAGCTTTTTGAATCATTGTTGTTATCGTTCCCCATTTATCTCACTTCCCCCCAATTGCTGCCTCTCCTCCCCTTTAAAAGAGCAATATCTTTCTTCATGGCTGGTATGCCCAGTAGTTGCCCAGGTACCATCCCGCACCCCCTGGGCCATCCTGTCCCACATATTGCTTGGGCACTTCACTTTTACCAACGTGTGTATATCTTTAGGTATACATCTAGTGAAATTCAACAGAATTTCTTGCGCCAGAATTCCAAATTCCCACATGTGACTTTAAGTGAGGGCAACTCCGACAAAATGCTGTTTCTTCCCTGGGGTGAAGGGCTTATGAATGGCCGTAATCAAGGTCAAGGGCTGGCTCGGATCGTTAGGGTTCTTCACCTGATGTTGGCTGCACTCAATGGGTGCCATCCTGGCAGATATATCTGGGTAAAACCTCTCCCTGAAATATCTCCACACCAACTCCCACACTACACAAAATATAAATGATGGATACCACTTAAATAGCACATACGTAAAACTGCTGAGTATGTATCCTACAATCTGCCACTTTTCAGAACCTGAACTCATGGTGCCTGCTGTACTGCCTTGCATCACACTCGCAAAGCGTGTACACTAAAATGCAGCTCCCCGAACGAGTATACACATCTCCACTCTGCCGATCAGAACTGTCGATAACCACCCTTCGCAATTGGTGATTCCGTCTCACCAACCTAACACACAAAGTTTCCTCTCTTAGATAAACACACATACATGTGTACACATACTACATTTATCTCTACCAGTTCAGTTCCCTGTGTTCATGATTCCTCGTGTTCCTGTGTACCACCGACCCACTTAACAGATACATGTGTATCTGTTAAATACTCACCCACTTAGACTGCCTAAGATTGCTGGCCACATGATGCGTCACAAAGGTATCCCACTTCTGACACCAAATGTTGTTGTGTGAATGAAATCACTGGTAGAAACAAAGCAGCTTCTTTATTCGATGAAACAAGGTAAAGCAGGCATCATATGGAGATGCTTTCGGTGGAAAGATCTGCTGACCCAACATAGGGCTCTATATTTTATGTGCTAAACATCAAAGGAGAACTCCATATTTATAATATAGGAATAATGCTTTCTTTGAAACTACATACAATCTTCACACCTCTTGATTTGCATCCACACTACAGGCATCCAAATGAATTTTAATCAGCATTGGCTGGACTGCGATTCACAGCTTTTAGGAACTCATTGTTCAGAGCTGCACGCCAAATTAAATGCACATTTTCAGATGTGAAGACTGGTAGCCAAATTCATTTGCTAAATGTTTATTATCACTATGAATGTCTTGCACCACATTTCTTTGGATGTTTCTTTTATCTAATTCCCATTCATAATTAAAACATTGTAACATGATAGCACCTTTAACATTCAGCAAATGAATTATTTTAGCTCTTATAAGTTGTTCCCTGTATCAAACACTGATAAATCAGAGTGCTAGCCAGAGAAAGCAGGATCTCCCAGTGGCCACACATTTTAATTCCACATCCCATTCCCATTCTGACATGTCTATCCACGGCCTCCTCTACTGTAAAGATGAAGCCACACTCAGGTTGGAGGAACAACACCTTACATTCCGTCTGGGTAGCCTCCAACCTGATGGCATGAACATCGTCTTCTCTAACTTCCGCTAATGCCCCACCTCCCCCTCATACCCCATCTGTTACTTAGTTTTATACACACATTCTTTCTCTCACTCTCCTTTTTCTCCCTCTGTCCCACTGAATATACCCCTTGCCCATCCTCTGGGTTCTCCCCCCCCCCCGCCTTGTCTTTCTTCCCGGACCTCCTGTCCCATGATCCTCTCGTATCCCTTTTGCCAATCACCTGTCCAGCTCTTGGCTCTATCTCCCCTCCTGTCTTCTCCTATCATTTTGGATCTCCCCCTCCCCCTCCAACTTTCAAATTCCTTACTCACTCTTCCTTCAGTTAGTCCTGATGAAGGGTCTCGGCCTGAAACGTCGACTGCACCTCTTCCTAGAGATGCTGCATTCACCAGCAACTTTTATGTGTGTTGCTTGAATTTCCAGCATCTGCAGAATTCCTGTTGTTTGCTAACCAGTCTTCATTTGCTTATCTACCGAAACCTACTAAAGAGCAGGTATCAAAGAGCAAGACAGTACCTTGTGCTGACTCATGTACCGGGTCAGTAACTGGTTTGTAATCACTCATGTACGGAGTCAGTAACTGGTTAGTAATGACTCCTGTCGGGTCAGTAACTGGTTAATGCTGACTCATTTTCCAGGTCAGTCCCGGTTTGTGCTGACTCCTGCAAATAACTGAAGACAAAGGAGATGGCAGCTGCAGAATTTGGAGCAAAAACTTCTAGTATTGTTTTTGTTCTAAGTTGTTTAAAGTTCTTAGAAGAAAGTTTGACAGAATAAGCATTCTTATAACACAGCATAGCGTAATTTGCTGGTCTGTCAAAAATCTTTCCAGCTGTAATGTTAACAGTCAACCTTTTTGAAGAAATATCACAGGACAAGCAACACACTGCCAGCTAGAGAGGGCTATTGCTACCAAACAAACAGATGCTGCAATGCTGAGGCAGGCTCACAAAGTCCCAAGAATCAGAAGAGCTGCACAGGTTAGTATCCAGAGGAGGAATGCTTGTGGGGTGCCTCCATTCCACTACTAGGGATTACTGGGAGGAACTGCCAGCTTTTTATGTCAGGAAGTACACTTCTTGAGGGCTTGCACTTTAGGGAAGCTTGCTATTCAGGAATATCCCAGTTACTGCTCGATCTGACGTGGCTGAGGAAAAATTAGGTCAAGTCTTTTCCTTTTCTGTGGAGTTAGGGTGTCATTTCTAAAGCAGCAGTGAGCAACAATCTGGGTTTGAACGGAGATTAGGAGCACAGACACAGAGCCTGAGAGTAACTGTGACAGTGATCTTCAGGAAATTTGGTATTGAGATCAAAGTGTGGAGAAATAATGCATTTTGTATTGAACCTTTAACCAGCACAGTTTCAGGGAAAGTCATTTTAATCAAACCTAGTTGATCTGTGAGTATTTTTCAGACCAATGTGAAATCAGACTGTAGATGAAGTTAAGGTGTAGCACTCTGGTTAACATCATATTCAGGAGGATGGTTTGTGCCAGAAGTATATTGTAGAACAAACAAGTTGGATTTCCTAAAGGGTACTGTCATTCCACTCTATATTGACTTTCAGTACAATCTACCATTTTTGTTAGAGTTGTGCAGTAGAATTTTGTAATTATTTATAATAGTTAGTCTACTGTGCAAGTAATTCACAGATATTAAAGCCAAAGGTCTCCATGTTTGATATAGTTATTGGCTATGGCTTGAACAAAATAGCATGTTCCTAAACTCCAGAGGTCTCACCTTTGCTCTGTGATTCCAGATCTATTTTTCAAAACTATATAATTAGTGACTGAGCCTTAAAACTACTTGGACAAATGGAATTACATTCATTGTGCTCTAACTGACTGAAAAATGCAGCAATATGTTACCTTGTACTCCCGAAGGTTACAGAAGTCATGCAGTACCCTTTCAGTAACTTCAGTTTCATGCATTGTGATGCTGAAACAAGTGCCAGTATAGTGACAGACCTTCATTACTAGAATAGTACCCTGCACTACCAAGGTATAGTATAATCTGTAAACATATCTTATGAGTGAGGTTCATCATGTTCTGCTCAGTGGAGCTATATAGTGTAATTCAGGTGGGAGTGCACAAACTTCTCTTTATCGTCCAGAGATAAAAACTTTGCTGGAAATTGGATTACATAAATCACCCCAACCTCCTAATAAGCATTTCTGGTTGAATAATGCCAATCATTGTATTCAGTCAAACATGCCATTCACTCTGATGGCCCTAGTGTAATTCCAACATCAGAGGCACAAAGGCTGTCTGCATGTCCCTGTGTGTATGGCAGGTGAACTAGAAGCACATTGGCCTTGGGTCTCCTGGGGCTGGGAACTGCTAGGAACTATCTCAAATCCACCCATTAGTGGCAAAACTTTTCTCTCAATTGTTATTAGCAGGTTGGAGTTGGAATTATGTACTCTCTCGATGTCCCATTGCAGCAATGCACAAATCTGCAGCAATTTATCTTGCCCTTCACATTTTAGTTCTGCAGACATGAAAAATGCTCAGAGTAGTGGCCAATTAAACCTTTAGGAATTTCTTCCAACTTGCCACTTCACTTCAATCATGCTATATTTTACTCAAAGGCTCTCTGTGATGTTTTTTATAGTTCACATATAGAAGACAAAAATACAGTATGTTATTTCTCTCCTCAAATAGTTTTAAACTTTCCCATTCTTGCCCATGGCTGAAGTGCCGTTCAGGTTTTACTAAGTGTTGTCATTGAATCAGATCACAACTCCTGTGTCGCCCTCTCAGTGCAGATCTAATGAGCTTACTGTCCCATTTTCCTAACTTTACATATTGATTTTTCCAGCTTTGATTTCGACTTTATCTAGAGGTGCCCATCCTTTTAACTTCACAGTTTCTACTGGAACCTCGCAGTATATTCTTTAAGTTATTGAAGTATTCCCTGCACTTGAGTCTGTTGTATCATAAGTAAACAAATATTTTGCTTACTTGTCAACTTGAAATGAAAACAAAACCTCTTGAAACCAGGAGTTGAGCCATACTGAACCAGATTAATTATCAGTCATCTGTTTCAAATGTCACAGAGAGTGAAACCCATGCCCTTATATTAGATATATACTGCAAATTTCATGATTAATACATTTGGATGAAAGCACAGATGTTGTCCCTCTTTGACAAGTGTTATTTGGATACCACTTTGAGTTTACTTTTCCCCATCACTGTTGGGGATAGTGGGGCTGAAGGGTATCAAAAAAATTGGGGTCAGGGGGCCCTGGTGGTGGGAATCAGAGCAAGGTAGACTTTGAAAAGAATGATGACAGATTTAAAATCTAGGTTTTGTTCACCTAATGCTAGTTTCAGTTACTGAAGACAGGGGTGTTGGACGAGCGGAACTAGGCCACAAGCAGCAGTGTTCAGGATGACCTTGAGTTTATAGAAGATGAGACCTAGGAGGAATTATTGGTTTGAGATGTAGCAATTGTGTGGATGAGAGTTTGATATCAGATAAATCAAAGATGTGAATGGGGAGGGGTCAGTCAATTCTATTTTTTATTTATTTAGAGATACAGCACGGTAAAAGGCCATTGCAGCCCAATGAGCCCACAACACCCAATTACACCCATGTGACCAACGAATGTACTAACCCTTGTGTCTTTGGAATATGCGAGAAAACTGGAGCCCCCAGTAGAAACCCATGCAATCACAGGGAGAACGTACAAACTGCTTACAGACAGCAGTGGGAATTGAACGCAGGTCACTGGATCTGTAATAGTATTATGCTAAATGCTACCCTACAGTGCTGTCTCAAGTTTACAGAAGATGAAACTTGGGAGAACATTTAAGATTGTTTAGAATTCTTTTTGTATGGGTTCATTTTGGGTATCTTGTGGTTGCCTGTGGGCTATACATTATTAGGAGTTTGAAGAGATTTGGCACGTCAACACTCTAAAATTTCTATAGTTGTACAGTGGAGAGCATTCTGACAGGCTGCATCACTGTCTGGTGTGGAGGGGCTGCTGCACGGGGCTCCTGCCACGTTTTGTCCCCCTGCAAATTAATCCTTCAATCTCTTTGAATTATGGAGGACAGCATGTGTATAAATGTCTCTGTCCAGCAGAATACATCATGATTCCAGTATTCCTACTATTTTTTTAATGTTTCTTAATTGTACATATGATTTTTTTGTGTTCTATCACTGAGCAGCAGTGAACCATCTGATTGGCCTATCAGCGTTCTCTTTGGGAACTAGTTGACTTGAACAGCATTTCTGATCTGGCTATTGTTCAAGATTGCACTTAATGGGAAAAAAAGGACCAGAAGAAGTGGCAGAAGGTTGTAATTCTAGTCAGCTCCATCTTAGGTGCTAACCTACAAGTACCCAGGACATCTTTAGGGAGCAGTGTCTCAGAAAGGCAGCGTCCATTATTAAGGACCTCCAGCACCCAGGGCACGCCCTTTTCTCACTGCTGCCATCAGGTAGGAGGTACAGAAGCCTGAAGACACACACTCAGCGATTCAAGAACAGTTTCTTCCCCTCTGGCATCCTCTTCCTAAATGGACAGTGAAACATAGAAACATAGAAAACCTACAGCATAATATAGGCCCTTTGGCTGAACATGTCGCTACCTTAGAAATTACTAGGGTTACATATAGCCCTCTATTTTTCTAAGGTCCATGTACCTATCCAAAAGTCTCTTATCCGCCTTCACCACCGTTGCCGGCAGCCCACGCCACGCACTCACCACTCTCTGAGTAAAAAACTTACCCCTGACATCTCCTCTGTACCTACTCCCCAGCACTTTGAAACTGTGTCCTCTTGTGGCAACCATTTCAATCCTGGAAAAAAGCCTCTGAATATCCACACGATCAATGCCTCTCATCATCTTATACACCTTTATCAGGTCACTTCTCATCCTCAATCGCTCCAAGGAGAAAAGGCTGAGTTCACTCAACCTATTCTCATAAGGCATGCTCCCCAGTCCAGGCAACATCCTTGTAAATCTCCTTTGCACCCTTTCTATGGCTTCCACATCCTTCCTGTAGTGAGGCGACCAGAACTGAGCACAGTACTCCAAGTGGGGCCTGACCAGGATCCTATATAGCTGCAACATTACCTCTCGATTGATTCAAATCCACGATTGATGAAGGCCAATACACCGTATACCTTCTTAACCAAAGAGTCAACCTGCACAGCTGCTTTGAGTATCCTATGGACTCGGACCCCAAGATCCCTCTGATCCTTCACACTGCCAAGAGTCTTGCATTAATACTATATTCTGCCATCATATTTGACCTAACAAAACTACTTCACACTTATCTGGGTTGAACTCCATCTGCCACTTCTCGGCCCAGTTTTGCATCCTATCAATGTAACCTCTGACAGCCCTCCATACTACCCACAACACCTCCAACCTTTGTGTCATCAGCAAACTTACTAACCCATCACTCCACTTACTCATCCAGGTCATTTATAAAAATCACGAAGAGTAAGGGTCCCAGAACTGAGGCACTCCACTGGTGACCGACCTCCATGCAGAATATGACCTATCTACAACTGTTCTTTGCCTTTTGTGGGCAAGCCAGATCTGGATCCACAAAGCAATGTCCCCTTGGATCCCATGTCTCCTTACTTTCTCAATAAGCCTTACATGGGGTACCTTATCAAATGCCTTGCTGAAATCCATATATACTATGTCTACTGCTCTTCCTTCTTCAATATTTGGACACTACCTCACTTTTTTAATATACAGAATTGTTCTTGCAGGTTTTTTAAATCTATTCAATATTTGTAATTGATTTACTTATTTTTTAAAAAATTTATTTATTATTTTTTTTCTCTGCTAGATTATGTACTACATTGAACTGCTGCTGCTAAGTTAACAATTTTCATGTCACATGCCAGTGATAATAATTCTGACTCTGAAGGTTATTTGATAATAAATGTAATTTGAATTTTGAATTATCGACTCTAGATATAGCAATTGTGTGGATGAGAATTTCAATACCAGATAAACTGGAGATGTTGATTTGGAAGGGTTGGGTTGGATCTATGGCAGGAACCGAAAATAAAGACTACAATATTTCTCATATTTAACTGGAGGAGTTTTCTGTTGAGTTAGTATTGATTAATGGAAATATAGTCTAATAACTTAGTGAAAATGGTAGGGCTGAGAGAGAGTGTGCTAAAGTGAGGCAGCATTTATCTCAGCAGGTTAAGAAAGGTGTCATTGGAAACTGTTCTTGGAAGATACTGCTGAGGGGTGATCTGTGATATGAGGTGAAGAAACCCAAGTTAGATCTCTGAGGAATGAAAACGAGCACTAATGACGCAATGAAGCACCACTGTCCAAGCTATCTCCACAACTTGATCTTCAATTGACATGAGTCTTTACTGAGCATCATGCTGATCCTCGTTTCCCTTCCTGAATATAATTGTCTGAGGACAAACTTTGTGTAAGCACTGTGCCACCTTAACTTTTACTTGACAGAAGAGAACATGGCATAAGCATCAATCTGAGAAGAATGCATGGGCAAGTGGATATGCTGGAATTAAAATACTGAACATACTGGCCTTAGTCTGGCACTCAGTTGCTGATTGAATACAGCAGTTAGTATATAATTGTTAATAACCTAATTTTATATTAAAGCTCTCTTTTTAATGTGAATACACAATTTATTACTGTACACAGAATATGTGGACCACTGCCATGTTATACAACCTTCTGTCTAAAGACATCACACATGATTAAGTTATCATGACAGCCAATGTAAGATCATCTCACAGTGGTTCAATTGTCCAGCTTAAAGTAAAACAGGGAAATGTTTTGAATGCAAAATGCTGCAAATGGTGGAAATAGTCAGGTAGCGAGGCAGCATTTGTGGAGAGGAAACAAGGTTAACTTTGAGTTTTTCAGTAGACCTGAAGTGCTTTTCTGTTTATATTACTAATTTTTTCCCCTTGATAACAAAGGCAAAGCACCTCGTAAACTGAGAAGAGATTCCCTTTTGACTTATCATGACTTATACTATTATTCTATGGCAAATACTGATTTTAAGTAGCAGTTTTTTTAGTCAATATAATGTGGTTGAATTTGTTTTCTGGATTTTGTCCTAGTAATGCAGGAAAAACTTTGATTGCTGCATGCATGCCATCAGTTAATACAGTATCCATTATTTTTGCTTGCCGTTCAGAATTTTAGTCTATCTGTTGTTTGTCTTAGAAAGGTCACATTCTACAAACTCATCATTAAATTCTTTTCTCCACATAAACACTGTTATTGAACAGCTTTTCTTTGATATCTACAGTTTTACACTCACTGCTCCATTTTAATCTTGTTTTTTTCTAGGGAGCGCAAATGATATTAAGTGCAGCGAAGGACTTGGGCCAACTATCAAGGCTGAAGGTATCAATATGAATGTATTGGGTGTGATTCAAGACCTTTATAGTTATTCCTAACTGGTCTGCTCTTAATATCCAGACACATACATCACATCAACTATCAATTCCTCAACTAACTACACTGTAGATCTCAACAATTCCAAGGATTCACTAAACTGAACGTGGCTCACCAACATGATTCTTTTAAAATGGTGTGGATGGGCATTGTTAATTATAATTTAAAATGCCCCTGTCAAAATACGTTTTATCTTGAATTACAGCAAATAAATATGACTTTGAAGATAGAAACGGTTAATGTTCAAAGGATGCATTCCCCAGAATTCAGACAAAACATTTAGATTACCAGAACAGGGTCCACTTACTGTATTTATGTTTTTATAGAAAAGCAGTTATTTTAAGGACAGTGAAAAGAACATTTTTGTAATTCTGAATAATGTAGGAAAGCTTGAACTAATACAGAATGCACATCTTGAAACAGAACTGGAATCAAAGAAATACTAAAATCAGTTTAAATATCTATGTTGTAGTCTGTTTAACACACAAAATAATTCTAGTCTAGTTATATAGAATGTGTTAAGTTAAGCTAAATTGTAAATAAGTAAAGATGAGTAACTAAGGTTCAGTTGAGTACCTCTAACATTCCTTTTATATTGTAAGTATATGTATATATGTGCACCTGCTTTCTCTGAAAGTGATACTGGAAAATGTGTTTAAGCAAAGCTGGGAGGAGAATAAGGGGCTTAAAGTCGGAGCGTAACATGTTGGTTGGAAAATGGAAACAAATATAGAAGTTAAAGTGATGAAGTCCATTAGGCTGAACAGGCTAAACTGTATTTATTTTAATGAAAAAAAAACTGAGAGATGAGGTAAGTAAGCTCAGGGCATTGAGTTGCTCATGGAATCACGATATGTTAACTATTACAGAAACATGTTTAAGGGGTGGGTAGGACTGGCAGCTTAATGTCCTGGGATACAGTTGGAACATGAAACATTGAACAGTACAGCACATATCCTTTCATTTTCCTCCCATTCATGTGCCTATCTAAACCTCTCTTGGAAGTCCATAATGTATCTGCCTCTACCATTAGCCCAGGTAGTGCATTCCAGGCACTAAACACTCTCTGTATATAAAAAAACTTGCCCCTCATATCTCCTTTAAAACGACCCCCTCACATTAAATGCATACCCTTCGGTATGAGACATTACAACCCTGGGAAATAGATACTGTCTGTGTACCCTATCTATGCCTCTCATAAATTAAACCTCTATCAGATCTCCCCTCAGCCTCTGGCACTCCAGAGAAAACAACCCAAGTTTATCCAACCTCTCATTACAGCACATGCCCTCTAAACCAGGCAGCATCCTGGTAAATCTCTTCTGTACCCTCTCTAAAGCCTCAACATCCTTCCTATAATGGAGTGACCAAAGTTACATGCAATATGCCAGATGCAGCCTAACTAGAGTTTTATAAAACTGCAACACAACTTCCTGACTTTTGAACTCTGCCTCGACTAATAAATCCTAACCACCCTATCAACCTGTGTAGCCATTTTCAGGGAGCTATGAACTTGGACCCCAACATCCCTCTGCTCTTCAACAATGTTAAGGTCACGACATTAACAGTGTACTGTTTCTTAACATTTGACCTACCAAAATGCAACACCTCACAATTCGCTGGATTAAACTCCAACTGCTATTTCTCCATCTCCATATGCAACTAATCTATATTCCGCTGTACTCTTTGCCAGTCATCTATGTTATCCACAAAACCGCCAGTCTTTGTATCAGCTGCAAACTTGATAATCCACCCTTCTATATTTTCATCCAGTCACATATATACAGTATATCACAAACAGCAGAGGTCCCAGTACAGATCCCTGTGGAATACCACTAATCACAGACCTCCAGCTATAGTAAGTCTCTTTGACCACTACCCTCTGTCTTCTATGGGCAAGCCAGTTCTGTGTCCAAATGACCATTTCACCATTGATCCCGTGCATCTTAATCTTCTGGATGAGCCTCCCATGGGGACCTTGTCAAATACATTACTAAACTCCATGTAGACAACATCCATAGTTCTGTCTTCATCACTCACACTCATCATCTTGTCAAAGACCTCAAAGTTCCTACTTACAACTATGATAGCTGTGGAGGTAAAAAAGGATAGAAATTGTGATACTGCTCAGTAAGAACAGTGTGTCCAGGGAAGCAATATATAGATGATCCTACTATAGAAGGGGCAACACTCAACCTTGTGTTGGGAAATGAGGCAAAGCAAGTGACTGTCAATGGGGGAGCACCTTGGGTATAAATCAGATATGGAAAAAGGCAGCACTGGTACACATGTTGAAACCCTAAATTGAGGCAAGGCTAATTTTGGTGGCATTAAGCAGGATCATGCAATTGTTAGTTGGAAGAGACTGTTTCTAGGTAAGGGATACCTGGCAAGTAGGGGGCTTTTGAAAGTGAGATAAGAAGAATTCAGGGTAAACATGTTCCTGTTACAGTGAATGGCAAGACTGGGCAGGATTAAGGAAAATTGGTTGAATAATTTTGAGGCTATGTTCAAGAAAAATATGATATATAAGCAGGGTCATTGAGGAATATAAAGGATACTAAAATTGAAGTACAAAGAAGGAACATGAGTTATCCTTGTCAAATAAGATAAAGAAGTACTCCAACAGATTTTATGATTATGTAACTCTGGTAGGCAGCTTGGTCAGCGTGTACAAGTTGAGCCAAGAGACTTGTTTCTGTGTTGTTTCACTTTCTAACACTGAATCTCAAGTCATACTTGGCTCTTAATAAATGCTGTCAAGCTCCTTAAGAGGTAAACATTGATTGGTTACCTGATATACTAGTGGCCAGTAACAGTAATGTTATAGTTAGTTACGCACACAAAATCTATGCATATAGCATCTATGTTTTGGCCCAAAACGTCGACTGTACTTTTTTCCATAGATGCTGACTGGCCTGCTGAGTTCCTTCAGCATTTTGTGTGTGTTGCTTGGATTTCCATCATCTGCAGATTTTCTCTTGTTTGTGATATTATAGTTAGTTATTTAATTCTCTAGTAAATTGATAATTCTTTTGATCATATTATTTTGAAACATATTATTTGAACATGTTTTCCTTTACTATACCTCAATTAGGAACATGTGATTCGGGAAGAGGTGAAAAGTCTCAGTCCACGCCAATGTGCAATAATGGAGGTTGTACTGGCCACAATAAAGGTAATTTTATATTGTGCATGAGCAGAATGTAATGCCATACTGTTCAATTTTAACGACCAAAAAATGATTCTGATATCTTTCTGTCATGAATAGACTGTATATTTCTATCATGTGTGTGATAAATGGAACATGGAAGGGACAGTGGAGACTAGATGATAAAACATATTAGCAGGTGGTGCAAAGCAGGCAATAATGAATCAATTACCCTTTTCAGTCCTTACTATGCATACTATGCTCCACAGCCCAATCTCATGCTTCTGTACTGGGTGTCAAATGTGGGATATCCAGGAGACTCCCAGCCTCCCGGACAGCCACATCTGCGCCAGGTACATCGAGCTGCAGCTCCTTAGAGACCACGTTAGGGAACTGGAGATGCAGCTCGATGACCTTTGTCTGGTCAGGGAAAGTGAGGAGGTGATAGAGAGTTGCTATAGGCAGGTAGTCACTTCAAGGCCTGGGGAGACAGATAAGTGGGTAACAGTCAGGAGAGAGAAGGGCAAGGATACACCTGTGGCTGTCCCCCTTTACTCCTGTTTGAGTACTGTTGGGGGGGGGGGTACGACTTACCTGGGGGGAGCAACAGTGGCCGCACCTCTGGCACAGAATCTAGCCCTGTGGCTCAGAAGGGTAGGGAAAGGAAGAGGATGGCAGCAGTGATAGGCGACTCTATAGTTAGGGGGTCAGACAGGCGATTCTGTGGACACAGGAAAGAAACGTGGATGGTAGTTTGCCTCCCAAGTGCCAGGGTCCAGGATATTTCTGATCGTGTCCATGACATCCTGAAGTGGGAAGGTGAACAGCCAGAGGTCATGGTACATATTGGTACCAACAACATAGGTAGGAAAAGGAAAGAGGTCCTGAGAACAGACTACAGGGAGTTGGGAAGGAAGTTGAGAAGCAGGACCTCAAAGCAGGGTCTCTGGATTACTGCTTGTGCCATGCGACAGTAGTATAGGAATAGAGTGAGGTGGAGGATAAATGCGTGGCTGAGGGATTGAAGCAGGGGGCAGGGATTCAGATTTCTGGATCATTGGGACCTCCTTTGAGGCAGGCGTGACCTGTGCAAAAAGGATGGGTTGCACTTGAATCCAAGGGGGACCAATGTCCTGGCAGGGAAGTTTGCTAAACTACTGGGGAGAGTTTAAACTAGAATTGCTGGGGGGGTGGGAACCAAACTGAAGAGACAGAGGAAAGGGCGGTTGGCTTACTAATTGAGAAAGCTTGTAGACAGTGTGAGAAGGAGGATAGAAGGTGATAGAGAAGGGATATGCTCAGATTGATGGTTTGAGATGTGTCTATTTTAATGCAAGAAGTATCATGAACAGAGCAGATGAACTTAGAGCATGGATCAGTATTTGGAGCTATGATGTTGGGGCTATTACAGAGACTTGGATGGTTTAGGGGCAGGAATAGCTACGTAGTGTGCCAGGCTTTAGGTGTTTCAGAAAGAACAGGGAGGGAGGCAAAAGAGGTGGGGGCGTGGCACTGCTGATCAGAAATAGTATCACGGCTGCAGAAAAGGAGGAAGTCATGGAGGGATTGTCTACTGAATCTCTGTCAGTGGAAGTTAGGAACAGCAAGGGGTTAATAACTCTACTGGGTGTTTTTTATAGACCACCCAATAGTAATAGGGACATCGGGAGCAGATAGGAAGACAGATTCTGGAAAGATGCAATAATAATGTCGTGGTCTGAGATTTTAATTTCCCAAATATTGATTGGCATCTCCCTAGAGTGAGGGGTTTAGATGGGGCAGAGTTTGTTAGGTGCGTTCAGGAAGGTTTCCTGACACAATATGTAGATAACCCTACAAGAGGAGAGACTGTAGTTGATCTGATATTGGGTAATGAACCTGTGTGTCTCGCAAAATGATCAGGGTATTCCCTAACCGGAAACCTTGGATTAATTATGAGGTCAAGTCCCTTTTGAAGGCTAGAGCTGCGGCTTTTAGGTCCAGGGATACCAGTCGCTACACGGAATCCAGGCGTGAACTCCAGAAAGCCATTAATGGCACCAAGAGGCAATATCGAGCCAAGTTGGATGCCTAAGCTAACCAGAGGAATGTCAGTAGCCTATGAAAGGGTCTAAATGAGATCACTGGGCGCAAAGAAAAGGCTGGGAATATCAATAACTGTGGCGCTTCTCTTCCTGATGAACTTAACGTATTCTACGCAAGATTCAAACAGAAGAGGAGCATCCCGCTCCCGCCAGATGAACCGGACCTGGTGGCATCATCGTCACCAAGTAGGACATTAGAAGGGCCTTCTTGAAGATAAATCCAAGGAAGGCGACAGGCCCAGATGGCATCCCGGGACTGGTTCTCCGGGCCTGTGCAAGCGAGCTAGTTGGAGTGTTTGCTGACATCTTCAACTGCTCCTTGCTTAAGTCTAAAATCCCCTCGTGTTTTAAGGAGGCTACAATAATCCGGGTGCCAAAGAAGAACAAGGTGGCATGCCTGAATGACTATCGATCTGTGGCTCTGACATCAATTGCTATGAAGTGCTTCGAGCGATTGGTTATGGCACACATAAACCACAGCCTCGACGCTTTGCAATTCGCCTATCAGAGCAACAGGTCAATGGCAGATGCCATCTCTCTGGCCCTACATTCCTCCTTAGAACACCTGGAGAATAAAGACGCATATGTAAGGGTCCTTTTCATTGACTACAGCTCTGCCTTTTATACCATCATTCCAAATAAACTGATTCCTAAGCTCCAGAACCCGGGCCTTAGCACTCAGATCTGCAGCTGGATCTTCAACTTCCTCACAGACAGGACGCAGGCTGTAAAAATAGGGGACAAGCTCTCCTCTACAATCACTCTGAGCACCAGTGCCCCACAAGGCTGTGTACTCAGCCCCCTGCTGTACTCACTGTACACCCATGATTGTGTAGCCAAGTTTCTATCAAACCCAATATATAAGTTTGCTGATGACACCACAATTGTAAGCCGTATCTCGGGTAATGATGAGTTTGAGTACAGAGAGGAAATTAAGAACCTATTGGACAGGTGACAATAACCTATCCCTCAACGTCAGCAAGATGAAGGAATTGGTTGTTGACTTCAGAAGGAGTAGCGGACCACACGACCCCATTTACATCGGTGATACGCAAGTGGAACAGGTCAAAAGCTTTAAGTTCCTTGGGGTCAATATCACAAATGACCTGACTTGGTCCAACCAAGCAGAGTTCAGTGCCAAGAAGGCCCACCAGCGCCTTTACTTCCTGAGAAAGCTGAAGAAATTTGGCTTGTCCCCTAAAACCCTCACTAATTTTTATAGATGCACCGTAGAAAGCATTCTTCTAGGGTGCGTCACAACCTGGAATGGAAGTTGTCCTGTCCAAGACCAAAAGAAGCTGCAGGAGATCGTGAACACAGCCCAGCACATCACACAAACCAATCTTCCGTCCTTGGACTCCCTTTACACTGCATGCTGTCGGAGCAGTGCTGCCAGGATAATCAAGGACATGACCCACCCAGCCAACACACTTTTCGTCCCTCTTCCTGCCGGAAGAAGGCTTAGGAGCTTGAAGACTCATACACCCAGACTCATACTTTCCCTTTTCTATTTTCTATTTATGATTTATAATTTAAATTTTTAATACTTACTATCGATTTGTACTCCAGGGAGTGCGAAGCGCAGAATCAAATATTGCTGTGATGATTGTACACTCTAATATCAATTGTTTGGCGATAATAAAGTAAAGTATGGTGTCGGGTCTGTCAGTGGGAGAGCATTTTAAAGATGGTGGTCACAATTCTATCTGCTTTACCATAGCATTGGAGAGGGATAAGGAACAGACAAGTTAGAAAAGCGTTTAATTGGAGTCTGGGGAAATATGAGGCTATCAGGCAGGAACTTGGAACCATAAATTGGGAACAGATGTTCTCAGGGAAATGTAGCAAATATTCAGGGGATATTTGCATGGTATCCTGCATAGGTAAGTTCCAATGAGACAGGGAAAGGATGGTCAGGTACAGAAACCATGGCTGTTGAAAATCTAGTCAAGAAGAAAAGAAAAGCTTATGAAAGGATCAAGAAACTAGGTAATGATAGAGATTTAGAAGATTATAAGACTAGCAGGAAGGAGCTTAAGAATGAATTTAGGAGAGCCAGAAGGGGCCATGAGAAGGCCTTGGTGAGCAGCATTAAGGAAAACCCCAAGGCATTCATCAAGTATGTGAAGAGCAAGAGGATAAGAAATGGGAGAATAGGACCAATCAAGTGTGACAGTGGAAATGTGTGTATGGAACTGGAGAGACAGCAGAGGTACTTAATGAATACTTTGTTTCAGTATTCACTATGGAAAAGGACCTTGGCGATTGTAGGGATGACTTATAGCGGATTGAAAAGCTTGAGCATATTGACATTAAGAAAGAGGATGTGCTGGAGCTTTTGAAAAGCATCAATTTGGATAAGGCACCAGGACCGGATGAGATATATCCCAGGCTACTGTGGGAGGCAAGGGGGGAGATTGCTGAGCCTCTGGCAGTGATCTTTGCATCATCAATGGGGACGGGGGAGGTTCCAGAGGATTGGAGGGTTGCAGATGTTGTTCCCTTATTCAAGAAAGGGAGTAGAGATAGTCCAGGAAATTATAGACCAGTGAGTCTTACTTCAGTGGTTGGTAAGTTGATGGAGAAGATCCTGAGAGGAAGGATCTCTGAACATTTGGAGAGGCACAATGTGATTAGGAATAGTCATCATGGCTTTGTCAAAGGCAGTTTGTGCCTTACAAGCCTGATTCAAATTTTTGAGGAGGTGACTGAACACTTTGATGAAGGTAGAGCAGTAGATGTCGTGTATATGGATTTCAGCTAGGCATTTGATATGGTACCCCATGCAAGGCTTATTGAGAAAGTAAGGAGGCATGGGATCCAAGGGGACCTTGCTTTGTGGATCCAGAATTGGCTTGCCCACAGAAGGCAAAGTGTGGATGTAGACAGTTGCTATTCTGCATGGAGGTTGGTGACCAGTGGTGTGCCTCAGGGATCTGTTGTGGGATCCTTACTCTTCATGATTTTTATAAATGACCTGGATTAGGAAGTGGAGGAAGTGGAAGTGGGTTAGTAAATCTGCTGATGACACAAAGGTTGGGGGTGTTGTGGATAGTGTGAAGGGCTGTCAGAGGTTATAGCAGGACATCAATACGATGCTAAACTGGGCTGAGAAGTGGCAGATGGTATTCAACCCAGTTAAGTGTGAAGTAGTTCATTTTGATAGGTCAAATATGATGGCAGAATATAGTATTAATGGTAATATTCTTGGCAGTTTGGAGGATCAGAGGGATCTTGGGTTTCGAGTCCATAGGACACTCAAAGCTGCTGTGCAGGTTAACTGTGTGATTAAGAAGACATATGGTGCATTGGCCTTCAACCGTGAGATTGTTGTTCAAGAGCCAAGAGGTAATGTTACAGCTGTATAGAACCCTGGTCAGACCCCTCTTGGAGTACTATGCTCAGTTCTGGTCACCTCACTACAAGAAGGGTGCGGAAACTATAGAAAGGGTGCAGAGGAGATTGACAAGGATGTTGCCTGGATTGGAGAGCATGCCTTACAAGAATAGTTTGAGTGAACTCGGCCTTTTCTCCTTGGAGCAACGGAGGACGAGAGGTGACTTGATAGAGGTGTATAAGATGATGAGAGGCATTGATCATGTGGATAGTCTGAGGCTTTTCTCCAGGGCTAACATGAGAGGGCACAGTTTTTAGGTGCTTGGAAGTAGATTAGATACAGAGGAGATGTCAGGATTTTTTTTACGCAGAGAATGGTGAGTGCATGGAATGTGCTGATGGCAACGGTGGTGGAGGCGGATACAGTAGGGTCTTTTAAGAGACTCTTGGATAGATACTTGGAGCTTAGAAAAATAGAGGGCTATGGGTAACCCTAGGTAATTTCTAAAGTACATGTTCGGCACAGCATTGTGGGCCAAAGGGCCTGTATTGTGCTGTAGGTTTTCTGTGTTTCTATGCTTTTTTAGTTCATTTATAGATGGATGATTCCCACGATAGGGTTCAGCACCCATTTGATGTTTTTTCCCTAAAAGGCCATACAGGATTTAATTGTAGTAATGTTACATGTATTGTTTTGTCCTTGCATATCAAAAAATATGTCACTGTTAGATACCCAGGATATGCTCTTTTCTCATTACTACAATCAGGGAGGAGGTTCAGAAGGCTGAAGAATCACACTCAATGTTCTAGGAACACCTTATTGCCCTCTGCCATCAGATTTCTGAACAGACCGTAAACACTACCTCACTATTTCTTTTTTGTACTTTTTTGTTATTTATTTACTTTTTGACTTATGGTCATTCTTTATATCTTGCACTGTACTGCTGCCACTAAGCAACAAATTTCAAAATATGTCAGTAATAACAAACCTGATTCTGATTCAAATTAAATCTCAGCAGTCAATATCCTCACAAATATAAAGCTGAAAATATACAGCACATATTCAGTGCAAATGTAAATCTATTGACACATAAAATATTATACAAAAGCAATCTTCTTTTTGTCTTTGGCATAAATATTGTTACCTTTGGATCAAAGACACGTCTAGATTGAATCATTTTATTCCACAATTATTTTCTCAAAGCTGTTGATAAATGAAAAGATTAAAAGCAGCAACACCCTGGAATTGGCTGCCCCAGGCTTCCAGTTGCTTACTGTAATGATTATTTTTGATGTTAAAATAGTCATGTCAGAAACACTGAAGCATAGGGAATTAATTCCCAGCATGCACTAAGGCACAACTGTCCCTCATAGAAATCTCTAGAGACAACTCAGGCAAAGAGCTAAATTTAATAGATGACTAAATAATTCACACAATATGATAAACGTAAGCGGGCACAATATGGAACCTCTATCATCCCCTTTTCTTATTTGCATCCATTTAATTTCCAAGACAGCACCTTGTGTTGCTACTAATTTCAAAACCTACAACCATCAATCTCCTCCTGTCTGATATATCAAAATCATAGTCTAAGAAGGATTTTATATTCCTTTCCTATGCTGTCAATGTAAAACCAATATATGGGAATTCTTGATTATTCCAGTTAATTCCCCTATCCTTTAAAAGGTGAAGAATTCTCATATTCTGGTAGCACACCTTCAGAGACATCCAAATTACAACAAAACACATTTATTCAAATTGAAGTTAGTTGATGCTTAATAGTAGGCTTGACTACTTTAGCTTTTATTTTTTCAATTTGGTATTTTATTTGCTTTTTATTCAGGTTTGTAAGATAAGGTATTTTCAGTTAATAAAAAATACAAAACATGCATTGATTTTCAGACTTAATAAGTTGAACTCAATAAAAATTGGTAATCTTCCTTTGTTATTGCAAACATCTTTTGACTTCGGCCATTTTCCAGTAAGGTGGTCCTGCAAAGTTCTCCTCAATTGTTTGACAAATTCATAGAGGTATAATGGCTAGAATAATGATAATTCCATTCAAACCCATTCCCAGTCTCCAGTAGTGTGAAACAAGGCTGTGCACTTGGCCCACACTGTTCACTAGGATGTTTTCTTTAGTGCGTCCGATGCCCACCCTGATAAAAGGAAATTGTATCAACCTTTGATACTGGACTGGTGCTCTTTTTAATCCAAGGAAATTCTCATCCAAAACGGAAGATCAAAGATCCATCCTTAGGTCCTCCCTCTTTGCTGATGACTGTGCTCATATGCTGATAGGCAAGAAAGATTGGTCAGTAGAAATTATGCAGCAACCTGTACCAAAAAATCCATACATTGAACCAAACCTTCTTGTCAAAGGCTTTCAGTCATGGGCATGTTTTCAAGATGGCACCAGAAAGTATTCAGCTCCAAAGGGAATTATCAAATATTCCTGTTTAGGATTACCACAGCTAAAATCCTGTCACAGCCAAGGGTACTTCAGTAAACAACATTATTTATAGATCCCCAAAATCGACAGACTCCAGACCGCAGACTCAGGTTGCAAGTACAGATTCCCTTTAAAAAAAAAAGGAAATGCGGAAAGCGTGCTGAGCTGCAAGTAAGATTGAAATGCAGGGCTCCAAGGCCCCCACATCCTACCATCTTGCTGGCTAACTTACAGTCTCCAGGAAATAAATTTGAAGACCTCAGAGCAAGATTGCGATTCTAGATTGACATCGGGGACTCTCCCTAGCTTTTCGGATCCAGCACTTTTGTCCGAGGGCTTCACCATCCACTTTATAAATAGGACAAAAGAGTCTCTTAAAGGTAGAGAGAGTGGAATTTGCTTCATAATTAAAATGGAGGTGCATTGACGTGGCAGTGCTGTCTGTATCCTACTCAATGGAACACCTACTGGTCAAGTATTGTCCAATTTATCTGCTGAGGGAATTTTCCACCGTCATCCAACTGGTGGTGTACATTTCACCCCGGCCAATGTCTGGCAGGCACTACAGGAACTGAGCACTGTGATCAGCAGTCATGAAGCAGTGTGCACTCCAATTACTTACCAATCATTGTGGGGGATTTCAACCAAGCAGCTTGAAGAAGTCCCTAACACCAACATTTCACTTCAGAATCAGAATCAGATTCAGGTTTAATATCACTAGTTTATGTTGTGAAATTTGTTGTCTTTGCGGTAGCAGTACAATGCAATACATAATAATAGGGAAAGAAAACTGTGAAATCAAAAGATTCAGGAAATTTGGCAAATAATTTGTAATTTGCTTAAGTGTTAAAGTGTTATATTTTGGGAAATTAAACCAGGGTAGAAAATCAGCGGTTAATAGCCAGGCCCCAGGGATTGTTGTGGAATAAAGGAGCTAAAAATACAAATACATAGCAGCATCAGAGATAGATATGGTAGTGAAAATCTTAAAATATAGGAACAGAATTAGGTCACTTAGCCTATTAAGTCTGCTCCCCCATTCAGTTTTAGGGTGATATTTTTTCTCCTGGCTTCTCCCTTTATTCTCTCTTTTAACCCTTAACACCTTTTACCAATCAAGAAACCCTCAATATCTGCCTTAAATACACCCAGTGACTTGGCCTCCACAGCCATCTATGGCAACAAATTCACCACCCACTGGCTGAAGAAATTTCTTCTCATTTCATTTTAAAAAGAACGTCCCTTTGTTCTGAGAATGTGCCTTAGGATCCTAGGCTCTCTTAGCAATGAGGCATTATCTTCACATTCATTCTAACCAGGTCTTTCAATATTAGGTAGATTTGAATGTGAACGCCAACTTCACCAGCCTCCTCCCCCACTTCCTTCTAGACTCCATTGAATGCAGTCTCAGAGACACCAAATACTTCTTACATGTTGAGCCTTTCATTCTTCTTGTGAACTTCCTATATTTCAATATTTCAATCAGCTATCTCCATACGAGGGCCTCCGTTGGTCAGAGTTGACCATGGATATTGCATCCTAGCTGTCCCGAAATGCAAGTCTGGGCAGTATGATATGGAGAGCAAGCTGTTGCCCATGTTGCCCTCTCCACACATCTGAAGAACCCAAAGGAACAGCAAGGACTGATACATTTTGGTACCAGCAACGTCGCAGGAGTTGCCAGTCAACATTAAACTCAATGTAGGACTGCCTTAGGGACTCCAGCTCCAGATTTTTCTCTTGGGTTTACTCCCAAAGCCTTCCCCATGAGTGGGTATAGCCACAAGGCAGCAGAGATTTGAAGTCCTAGATGAGCTGCCAACCACAGCTAATGAGCCCCATCTGCCTGAAGTGACTGATTTTAAGGTGCCACATCTTTGCCCCTTCTCCTGTCAATAGAAATGGTTCCACTGGGCTTAGTAGCTGAGCCATACATGAAGGCCAGGAGCTGGACTTGGTTGTCAGAGGCCATTTGAGGCGCATGCCATTGGGAACATTTAATAGGTAGTGGGAGCTTGTCCCCATTATCACCCCCAGCTACAGCAACCAGCCATCTCCATAAACATCACAAAACTGTAGACCAGATGTTATGATCTTACTCAAGAACAAGTAATGAACAATGTTTGTATCTTATGATCAGTATGTGATACAATTGTGACACACATGATTCTGGATGCTGGAATCTGCAGAAACACATAATCTGCAGGAGGAACTCAGAGTTAAGCAGCATCAAGGAAAGGAATTGTTGAAACTTCAGGTCAAAACCCTGTGTCTGACAGATGTGGCTCACTGAAATATTGAGGGCTGAGTAAGAAAACGTTTCTCAAGACTTTTGAGGATTTGCCCCTTATTTCACAGAGGTGCGATGGTCAATTGTTGTAACATGATTCGCTCAGCATAAAATGAAGAATTCACAATGCTATCTCAATTCTATGGGATGCCTCATTTCAAGATGAAAGACCTACTTTTGAAGAAACCTAAATGACTTCAGAATTTTGCATTTGCAAAAACTTTTTCAGTCAACATGTGTATCACTCTCTGTCTTTGTGGAGGACAAAGTCATTGCACCAGTAATTGCAGAAGCAGTGACTGACCATAGCTGATACTCATACACTCAGTTATCTCTGGTGACTTGGGATAAATTTCTTCCCATTCACTTTGAATGCAGAGAGAAAGGTATCAAAGGGCACTAGGTAAGATAGGTCACCTTAATAATTTGCAGCTTAGTCTTGGTAAAACAACTTCCATTTAACATTCTCATCTTCTTTCATAGGAATACACTTTGTTAAAGAAAAAACATATTTCAACCAGTTCTGTTCTTTACAGTGGAAATATTTTCAGAAATTCAGTAAATATGAAAATTGGTTAGTGGGTGTAATTACTCATTCTCTTTTTCGAATTGCATTTGGGCAATAGAAACTGTCGAACTATGGAAGTGTGATCCTAACCCTAAATGAACTTTTGGTTATTTAGTTTCTAAATAAATAAAATAAAAATGAACCAACGCAATGGGGAATGTAGATGTTGTATCCAATGCAGCCAGTTATCATCAAAGCAGATCAGAAGTGAAGAATAAATCACAAATCAGAATTAGCAGAAGAATGTTGAAGTTGTTAAGTTCAGATGCAGAAAAGCTGGGCTTTGTCCCTTCCTATATATACTGTGTCTACAATTAAATAACCATAGTAAGATGGAATACGAACGATCAATAATTTTAATATTTTTCTGGATATTGACTGTGTAATAGCAACAGTAAAACACAAAAACAATAATCAGAGAATCTATTTAATACTCTGGCAGCAGCCTTTTAAACCTTAATGAGTATCAAGTTACCATGATACATGGGAGTTTAAAATAAAGATCTTAATTGTATTTGATCTCTTTCTTAATATTTTTCTCCATTTCCTAGTGCAGTGGGGCAATGTATATGTTTTACAAGATGTTAATAGTTTGTAAATCCCACAGAGATAGCCACCATTGAGGTTCACAATGTTGTATTCTCTGTTAATTCATCAAACCCCAGTATGTATTGAGTACCTTATAAAGTGGAGACGCTTTCCATCATCTTATTGCAGTGTATCTGCTCTTTTTGAGTACATGAAGTTAATGTATGGCCAAGCAATCAGATTTTCCTCTATAAATGATAGGTGACTATGCAGCAACCAGTTAATCCAGACATGCTAGTCTGACATATTTCATTTGTTTTAGCATTCTGATGTCCTGTATTAAGACCATAAGACTATAAGACATAAGAACAGAATTAGGCCGTTCAGCCCATTGAGTCTGCTCTGCTATTCCATCATGACTAATTTATTATCCCTCTCATCCCCATTCTCCTGCCTTCTCCTCATAACCTTTGGTGCCCTGACTAATTAAGAACCTATCAGTCTCCACTTTACATATACTCAATGACTAGGCCTTCACAAATGTTTGTGGCAATGAAATCCACAGATTCACTGTCCTCTGGCTAATGAAGTTCTACCTCATCTTTGTTCAAAATGGATGTCCCTCTATTCTGAGGCTGTGTCCTCTGGTCCTAGACTCACCCACCACAGGAAACATCCTCACCACACCCATTCGATCTAGGCCTTTTAATATTCGATAGTCTTCAATGAGCTTAACCTTCTAAGCTCCAGTAAGTACAGGCCCAGAGCCATCAAATGTTCCTCATATGTTAACCCCTTCATTCCTGGAATTATTCTCATGAATCTGCTCTGTTCTCTCTCCCATGCTAGCACATCCTTTCATAGAAAGGGGCCCAAAACTGCTGATAATAATCCAAGTATACACTGACCAATGCCTTAAAAAGCCCCAGTGTTACATGCTTGCTTTTATATTCTTGTCCCCTCAAGATGAATGTTAATACTGCATTTGCCTTCCTTACCACCAACTCAAGCTGCAAGTTGAAATTTAAGGAATCCTGCACAAGGTCTCCCAAGTCTCTTTGCACCTCTGATTTTTGAACTTTCTCCCTGTTTAGAAAATAGTCTAAACATTTATTCCTTCTACCCAACTGCATAACCATGCACTATCTGCCACATCATTGCCCCTTCTCCCAATTTTCCCAAGTCCTTCTGCAGACTCCTTGCTTCCTCAACACTACCTACCCCTCCACCTATCTTCATATCATCCAGAAAGTCGGCCACAAAGCCATCAAGTCTGTCATCCAAATCACTGAAATAGAACATGAAAAGAAGAACAATAACTTCTGAAGAAGATCACTAGTCACCAGCAAGGTGTGCACATATCACATGGTAGTGTGAAGATAGATGCAATTCACCTATATATACATATAACTGTAATGAATAATTTAAAGAACAAGAATGCTTACTCAAACAATATATTTACAATATTATTCAAATACAACTGAAATATTAAATACACAACTGCCCCCTTTACTCCCACTCCTTGCCTCCTACCCGTCAGCCAATCTTCTATCCATGCTGGTATATTTCCTGTAATACTGTGGGCTCTTACCTTGTTAAACAGCTTCATGTGTGGCACCTTGTCAAAGGCCTTCTGAAAGAGCAAGTAAACAATATCCACTGACTCTCTCCTGCCTGTTATTTCCTCAAAGAATTCCAATAGATGTGTCATGCAAATCTATCTTCAGATTTTTCAGCTTCCCAAGCACCTTCTCCTTACCAATAGCAATGACACTCATTTCTGCCCCCTGACACTCATATTTCTGGCATTCTGCTAGTCTCTTCCACGGTGAAGATGGATGCAAAATGCTTATTAAGTTCATTCACCTTTCTTTGTCCCCACTCTACTACCTCTCCAGTGTAATTTTCAAGCATCTGATATCCACTCTCGTCTCTCTTTTACTCTATATATTGGGAATTTTTTTGTATCCTCTTTTATATTATTAGCTACTTTGCCTTAATATTTCAACTTTTCTCTTTTTATGACATTTTCAGTTGGCTTCTCTTGGTTTTTAAAAGCTTCCCAATCCTCTCCCACTCTTCTTTTTATGCTGTCTTTGACTGTCTCTGTCAGCTACGGTTGCCCTATCCTCCCTTTGGAATGCTTCCTTACCTTGGGATAAACCTTCTGTCCTGCATTCATCACCCTCTTTAGTTTATGCCCCGTTATACTTTAACTTATCTCACTGACTCTAATTTTGCTCTATGATTTGCATGTCCTTCCCCACAGTCTCACTACACACACTGCATCTAGTTGTATACCAACTACCCCATCCTCAGCTCCTGCCAAACGAGCTTAAACCCTCCTTAACAGGTCTAACAAATCTGTCTGCCAGGATATTGGTCCTCCTTGGGTTCATCTGTCACTCATCCCTTTTGTACAGGTCATAAGATTCCAATGATTCACAAATCTAAAACTGTGCACCTTTGCACCAATTCCTCAACCACACATTCATTTGCCAAGTACTCCTATCCTTACCCTCACTGGTACATTACTACCCTCAAGGTCTTGCTTTTCAGCTTTCTCCTTATGGTCTCTCTTCAGGACCTCCCAAACAGCTTCACCCGGTAGGTCAGTCCCCACCCCACCCCCACCCCAACAGTATCCAAAGTAGTATACTTATTATTAAGGGGTACAGCCACAGGGGTACTCTGTATTGTCTGCTTTCCCTCTTTCCCTCTACTGCTAGTCATGTAGGTACCTGTCTCCTGCAACTTGGGATGACTACCTCCCTGTAGCTGTAGTTGTATGTCAGCTGCAGCTCCAGTTCCTTAACACAATAATATAGAATGTTACACATCAAATCTTCGCGTGGTCTGTGAGTAAAACACAGGCATAGATGAAAAACAAAAGGACTGTTTTTCCTGGGGTTTAATCAACATAGTTCAGAACTGGCCTTTGGACGATAGATACAGCAGAATGTGGAGTAATTTAGAGTTTATGGAGAAAAACAGGCCAGCAAAGAGGGTTAAAGTAGAAACTGGTAGCCTGAAATTTAAAACAAGTGATATAATAAAGCACAGTCTTGGAGCCATGCAGTCATGCAACAGAGGAAGCTTTCGTCCACCATATTCATGCTGACCTTTTTGCTCACATCAGGACCAAATCCTTCTGTGCCTTGCCTATTTAAGTGTCTGTCTAAAGGTCTCAAGCTTAGTGGTTGTAACCTGATTCTACCAACTATTCTGGCTGTGCACTCCAGACATCACCCTTTCTCTGTGTAAAAATACTTATCTCTCAGATCCCCTTTAAAACTCTTTCCTGTCATCATGTTTTTGTACCTCCATCATTGGTAAAAGATTTTGAACAATTCCAGCTATGCTCTTCATTATCTTACAAACTTCTATTAAGTCACCCTCAACCTCCCTGCCCAGTCTAACCAATCTCCCCTCTCAACAAAAATCTTGCAACCCAGACAATATCCTTGCAGATATGCTCTGCACTTCAGCACAACCACATCTCTCCTATTGGTGTGACAACCAGGATTGCACACAGTACTCCAAGTATGGCCCGTGGAAAGAAATAAACAATTAATATTCTTAGAAACTGGAAATGAGAGACAAAATTTTATGGCGAAGACAAAGAGAATAATTGTGACAGAGTGAAGCAAGGTTGTCATGGAGATAAGCTGTTGCACTTTCCAAATTAGATAGGTTAATTGGAACAGTTAGATGATTATTATACAAACAAGTTTAATTTGATTTACGTAGGGACTGAATAACGCAGCCAGTAAATCAGGCTGTACTTGGAGAGCAAGTAAAACTCAGTGATAAAGGTAACTAAGATACAAAAAAATGACTTAGGACCTCTTTAATCAGCAATTGAACCCTTTGAGGTGAAGGCAATGTGATTTTGATAGAGGTTTATATGGTGTGAAATTACAATGATATATATATAAATGAACTATAATATTTGCTCCAGGTGTTAAAATATTCATTCATAAAGTTGAAGAGACAATAAGGCTTTTTTAAAGTATCTGTTTGGAGAAAGTAGATAAATCAATCATATTCTAAAGCATTAGAAACACAGTCATGAATACATACTACTTACTTCCTGCTGTTTCATTGTGAGGTAACCAGGTAATTGAAATATATAAATCATTGAGCAAGTCTCAGTGGTAATGGTCACAGGTAGCCTGCAGTTTCAAGTTTTGTTACGATGTTTAGGAGCCTACCTAAACAGATATGTCACTGTAATGCCATTGTTCAAGTACTGCCACAGGAAATGAATTAAGTACCTCCATCTGAAAGACTAATTATTAAAGGAAGTCCTGTGGATTGGCAAATTTTGTGAATCCTTAAATTCCATTCTCAGGATAGAAATCAGTACAGCAATAAAGGAATGCCAGTAGGAAATACATTCCTTTCTGTTTTTTTAAAAAGTATAATTATGCTAATTACAAAATTAGTGTCAATCTCAGTGGTACATTGCACAAGCCAGCATAAAACAATGTGGCTTACTATAAGTAACAAAGATATATTATCAATTTAAGTATGTACCAGTGCAATTATAGTCCATTGTTACAACTAAATAATCATCAAAGAAATAAGTGGATTATAAGTACTAACAAAGGAAGAAAATTCAGGCTTTTTGCTAGAACTGAGGAGATGCATTCATTTTGGGATATGATAATGTGCGTAATCCCAGGATTGCAGTACAAAAAATCCACAATAGCCCTTCGCTTTAAATTGGGTGTTTAAAAACAAACGTTTGGAGTCAAAAATCAATTTGGTCTGCAGATCAGATATTTTGGACCTTTTTTATAGATTTCTCTAACAAAATGTTAATTTAATTTATTTATTCAGAACGGAATAGGTCCTTCCAACCCTTTGAACCGCAACCCCCTATTTGACGACTTACTAATCATGGGACAATTTACAATGACTAATTAACCTACTAACCAGGACTTCGTTGGACTGTGGGAGGAAACCGGAGCACCCGGAGAAAACTCAGTCATACCACAGACTCCTTACATATGACGCCACAATTGAACTCAGAACTCCAACACCCCGAGCTACATCACACTAACCGTGAAAATACCATGGCGCTCTGAAGTATGCCTGATGAATGACTGATAAACTGTTAGGATGTGCTTTCATAATTTGATGTTTCAGCATAAATTTTGAATCTACTTCTTTCACTAATTGTTCAGATCTCCTCCTAAACTAACAAGAACAGCTGTCATCTGAAATTTTTTTAAATCGATATGCCATTCCACAATTTAACCCTGTAGTCTAAATTTGATTGTACTCATTAGGAGATTGATAACGTGTTTAGAAATTCAGAATTTTTACTAGATAAGAAGCTTGGGAAGACTGCAGTATTTTGTTTCAACTGAGGATATTTGGCAGAGTAATAATTTTGAATATATTCATCTCACTGCATACTGTATTGTGAAACTTTGTACAAGATTATAATTTGATGGATATGTAGAATGATAGACAAGCTATGCATACTCAAAGCTTCACCATTAATTAACTGCTGGATAGCAAGCCTCTATATTCAGACAGCTATAATTGTCAGAAGTAAAATGAGTTTATGGTGTTTCTGCCTGGTACCCAGAGATCATCAACCACAGAACAAAATTGCCCTGAAACAATATCAATTTAACAGACTTGCTCAAATGCTTCAATTTGCCTCTATTGAATACCAGCACAGGATAGTTGATATGATGTCCACAGGTATTGTATTGTCTAGATCACTTTGCTAAAAACTGGTGGACACAGAAACTTATTCATGATATCATTCAGCTACTGTTTTCTAAAGAGGTAAATTTGAAAGTTATAGGAATCGTGTGGAAAATCAACTCTTGGGCCAGTATGAAAGGAAACTTACATGACCTTTTACAAATAACTAAAGGATTAATAAATGTTAAATACAAAATGTAGTACTTTGGCCGAAAGTAAAGCTGTTGGTGTGATCAGTCTATGGAGTCGGGGCTATTGTTAGTTTTTGTCCTGTTGTTATAGGATTTAAGACAAATATGAGGTGAAATTCAGAAGTTGATAAACTGGTAAGAAGGAAGAGTGGTCAAATCCTGTCCTTGATTTGTATGTTCATACATTTGTACTTTTTGTTATGCAGTTCCATTGGATTGATTTGGATCAGCATGCTGTCTGCATTCACAGTCTGTGTATAACTGGGTCAGCTATAAAAGGCCAATTAAACTGCCCCAACTACCCAGGTTATTGGGAGGCAAGAAGAGCAGTTTTATGTAACATGGCCTCAACTGTAGGGGGGACTTGGACAGTGAGACCTTGCCCTTGGTCTGCTTGACAACATTTGATCTGAGACAAAACTGGGACAGAGCCTCCCCCTCTGTCAGAGTTAAGATTCTGTATTAGCTTTTAAATATTTTTATACTAGATGAAATTTAAAAGCTACTAAGATTACTCGAAAGAATTATAAATATACGTGAAAAAGAATTCTCTCGTTTTGCACACCACAGACCTGAGGAGACACCGGAATGCTTGGAGGTAGAGAGAGTTTAAAAGAAGCTAGTGGGGCTAGACAGCCATTTATGCATTGCACAGTCCAGGGGAGACACCAGATTGCTTGGAGGGAGAGAGAATTTAAAAGAAGCAAGTGGGTCATTTGGCACATTTTGCTGCCACAGTCCCAAGGAGACATTGGATTGCACATGATTAGGCACTTAGCAAGGTCCAATGAAAAGAAAATAGATTTAAGCAGAGTGGCCATTGTGTGAGTGAGCCAGTGTTGGAGTAGGCAGTTGAGGCTTTGGTTCATCAAGGATTTGGCAAGGAAAGGCTAGGCCTTAGGTACTGGATTTTTTTTTTGTTATTTATTCTCTCTTTATTTCTTATTGCACATTGGGGTTGCCAGGCAGGATGCTGGAATGCTCCCATTGCGGGATGTGGGAAGGTAGCGTGACCTCCAGTGACTCTGACATCTTCAACAATTGCATCCCCTGCAGCTTCTAACAGACTGTGTTAAGGAGTTGGAGCTGGAACTGGGTGAACTCCAGATCATTCAGGAAGCTGAGGTGTTGATAGACAGCAGATACAAGAAGAGAGTTACACGTAAGATGCACGTCACTGATAACTGGGTAACTGTCAGGAGGGGGAAAGGGGATAGGGAGCCAATGCAGAGTACCTCGCATTAGGGTTAGGGTTAGGCTATACCGCTTTGAATACTGTTAGGGGGAATGGCCTAACAGAGGAAAGCCTCAGTAGTTAGGAATTCAGGAATTTACTCCAGCTGTGTGGCTCAGAAGGGAAGGGGGAGCGGGGTGAGCTGTAAGGTTAGGGGATTCCTTGGGTAAGGTGACAGAAAGAAGATTCTGTGGACAAGACTGAGATTCCTGGATGGTTCCACTTCTTAGGTGCCAGGGTCAGAGATATCTCCAATTGAGTCCATAGCATTCTTAAGTGTGAAGGTGAACAGCCAGAGATCATGGTCCACGTCAGTACCAATGACACGGGTAGGAGGGTGGTGAGGTCCTCCAAAGTGAGTTCAGGGAGTTAGGAGCCAAGTTAAAGGACAGGACCTCCAGGGTTCTGACCTCAGGATTGCCTCCATGCCACATGCTAGTGATGCCAGAATTTAGGAAGTCATACAGTTTAATACGTGGCTAAGGAGATGGTGCAGGAGGGAGGGTTTCGGATTTTTGGATCATTGCACTCTCTTTCAGGGAACGCGGGATCTGTCCAGAAGGGATGGTTTGCACCTGAACTGGAGGGGGACTAATATCCAAGGGGGAAAGTTTGCTAAAGTTGCAGGAGTATGGGGGCAAGACCACCAGAACAGATAGTGGAGTGGTTATGGAGAAAGATACAAAGTCAGGAATCAAAAGATTGACCATGGTGGTGGGACTAATGTTATGAGCTGTGTATATTTCAATGCAGAAAAATTGTAGGAAAGACAGATATGGGGCATAGATTAGCACATGGAAATATGACATTATAGCTGTTAATGAGACTTTGTTGCAAGAAGGACAGGCCTGGCAGCTCAATGTTCTGGGGTTCTGTTGTTTTAGGTATGATATTTAGGTATGATAGAGCGGGAGGATTTAAAGGGGTTGAGGTGTAAAGGAAAATGTCACATCAAACAAGAGAACTTGACTATTGAGATTTTACGCATAGAACCGAGGAATGAGAAAGGTATTGATCTCATCAATGGGATTATATTATAGACCACTCTGTAGGGGTTAGAGGAGCAAATTTGAAGAAAGATTGCAGACTGTTGCAAGAAACATATGGTTGTGATAGTAGGTGATTTTAATTTTCCACATATTGACTGGGACTCCCGTACTGTAAAAGGACTAGATGGGAAGGAGTTTGTCAAATGTATTCCAGAAAGGTTCCTTAATCAGTCATAGAAGTCCCAACTAGAGAAAGCGCAATACTAGATCTCTTATCAGGAGATGAGACAGATCTCTTATTAGGAGATGTGACCTAAGTTTGTGTGGGGAACATGCTGCATTTACTAATCATCTTGCTATTAGTTTTAAGGTAATTATGGAACAAAATAGGCCTGGTCCTTACATTAAGATTCTGCATTGGAGAAAGATAGCAGAAAAGATTTGGCAAGAGTAGATTGGGACAGATGTACTTGGTATGTGGGCGGCCTTCAAAATTTATATTTTTAGAGTACCGAGTTAGTAAGTTTCTGTCAGAATAAAAGTCAAGGATAACATGTTGAGGGAACCATGGTTTTTGAGA
This sequence comes from Mobula birostris, assembly GCF_030028105.1. Taxonomy (NCBI): domain Eukaryota; kingdom Metazoa; phylum Chordata; class Chondrichthyes; order Myliobatiformes; family Myliobatidae; genus Mobula; species Mobula birostris. The sequence continues at coordinate 45,437,105 of NC_092383.1, read as the reverse complement.
TACATTGAGACCCTTGTTAAGAAAAGAAAGGAGGCACACAGCAGGTATAGGCAGGCAGGAAATAATGAGGTACTTGAGGAGTATGAGAAATGCAAGAGAACACTTAAGAAGGAAATCAGGAGGGTTAAAAGAAGACATAAGATTGCCCTAGCAGACAAGGTGAAGGAGAATCCTAAGGGCTTGCACAGATATATTGGGAGCAAAATAATAGGAGGGGAAAAATTTTTCATCTGGAAGATCAGAGTGGTAATCTATGTGTAGATCAAAAGAGATGATTAGGGGAGGTCTTAAATTGATTTTTTGCATCATTATTCATAGAAACATAGAAAACATACAGCACAATACAGGCCCTTCAGCCCACAAAGCTGTACTGAACATGTCCCTACCTTAGAACTACCTAGGCTTTACCCATAGCCCTCTGTTTTTCTAAGCTCCATGTAGCCATCCAGGAGTTTCTTAAAAGACTCTATAGTATCCGCGTCCACCATCGCTGCCAGCAGCCCATTCCACGCACTCACCACTCTCTGCGTAAAAAACTTACACCCGACATCTCCTCTGTACCTACCTCCAAGCACCTTAAAACTATGCCCTCTTGTGCTAGCCATTTCAGCCCTGGGGAAAAGCCTCTGACTATCCACATGATCAATGCCTCTCATTATCTTGTACTCCTCTATCAAGTCACCTCTCACCCTCCGTCACTCCAAGGAGAAAAGGCTGAGTTCACTCAACTTACTCTCATAAGGCATGCTCCCCAATCCAGGCAACATCCTTGTAAATCTCCTCTGCACCCTTTCTATGATTTCCATGTCCTTCTTATAGTGAGGCAACCAGAACTGAGCACAGTACTTCAAGTAGGGTCTGACCAGGGTCCTATATAGTGGCAACATTACCCCTCGGCTCTTAAACTCACTCCCATGATTGATGAAGGCCAATGCACCAAATGCCATCTTAACCACAGAGTCAACCTGCGTAGCAGCTTTGAGTGGCCTATGGACTTGGACCCCAAGATCCCTCTGATCCTCCATGCTGCTAAGAGTTTTACCATTAATACTATATTCTGCCATCATATTTGACCGACCAAAATGAACCACTTCACACATATCTGGGTTGAACTCCATCTGGCACTTCTCACCCCAGTTTTGCATCCTGTCAGTGTCCCATTGTAACCTCTGACAGCCCTCCACACTATCCACAACACCTCCAACCTTTGTGTCATCAGCAAACTTACTAACCTATCCCTCCACTTTCTCATCCAGGTCATTTATAAAAATCACAAAGCGTAAGGGTCCCAGAACAGATCCCTGAGGCACACCACTGGTCACCGGCATCCATGCAGAATATGACCCGTCTACAACCACTCTTTGCCTTCTGTGGGCAAACCAGTTCTGGATCCACAAAGCAATGTCCCCTTGGATCCCATGCCTCCTTATTTTCTCAATAAGCCTTGCATGGGGTACCTTATCAAATGCCTTGCTAAAATCCATATGCACTACATCTACGGCTCTACCTTCATCAATGTGCTTAGTCACATCCTGAAAAAATTCAATCAGGCTCATAAGGCATGACCTGCCCTTGACAAAGCCACGTGGACTATTCCTAATCATATTATGCCTCTCCAAATATTCATAAATCCTGCCTCTCAGGATCTTCTCCATTAACTTACCAACCAATGAAGACTCACTGGCCTATAATTTCCTGGGATATCCCTACTCCCTTTCTTGAATAAGGGAGCAACATCTGCAACCCTCTAGTCCTCCGGAACCTCTCCTGTCCTCACTGATGATGCAAAGATCATTGCCAGAGGCTCAGCAATCTCCTCCTTCACTTCCCATAGTAGCCTGGGGTACATCCCGTCTTGTCCCAGTGACTTATCCAACTTGATGCTTTCCAAAAGCTCCAGCTCATTCTCTTTCTTAATATCTACATTCTCAAGCTTTCCCTACAATCGCCAAGATCTGTTTCCGTGGTGAATACTGAAGCAAAGTATTCATTAAATACCTCCGCTATTTCCTCCAGTTCCATACACACTTTTCCATTGTCACACTTGATTGGTCCTAATCTCTCACGTCTTATCCTCTCGCTCTTCACATACTTGTAGAATGCCTTGGGGTTTTCCTTGGTGTTTGGAAGTAGGTACAGAGGAGATGTCAGGGGTAAGTTTTTTATGCAGAGAGCGGTGAGTGCGTGGAATGGGCTGCTGGTGGTGGTGGTGGAGGCAGAAACGATAAGAGCCGACTCTTGGACGGCTATATGGAGCTTAGAGGAATTTTGTGGGTAAAGCCGAGGTAGTTCTAAAGTAGGGATATGTTTGGCACAGCTTTGTGGGTCGAAGGGCCTGTATTGTGCTGCGTGTTTTCTATGTTTCTCTGTTTAATCCTGTCCGCCAAGGCCTTCTCATGGCCCCTTCTGACTCTCCTAATTTCATTCTTAAACTCCTTCCTGCTAGCCTTATAATCTTCTAGATTCATATCATTACCTAGTTTTTTGAACCTTTCGTAAGCTCTTCTTTTCTTCTTGATCAGATTTACAACAGCCTTTGTGCACCACGGATCTTGTACCCTACCATCCTTTCCATGTCTCATTGGAATGTACCTACTCAGAACCCCACACAAATATCCCCTGAACGTTTGTCACATTTCTATGGTACGTTTCCCTGAGAACATCTGTTTCCAATTTATGCTTCCAAGTTCCTGCCTGATAGCCTCATAGTTCCCCTTACCCCAACTAATATTTCCCTAACTTGTCTGTTACTATCCCTCTCCCAATGCTATGATAAAGGAGATAGATTTGTGATCACTATCTCCAACATGCTCTCCCACAAGAGACCTGACACCTGACCAGGTTCATTTCCCAATACCAGATCAAATACAGCCTCTCCTCTTGTAGGTTTATCTACATATTGTGTTAAGAAACCTTCCTGAATACACTGAACAAATTCCACCCCATCTAAATCCCTCACTCTCAGGAGATGCCAATCAATATTTAGGAAATTAAAATCTCCCACCACAACAACCCTGTTATTATTACTTCTTTCCAGAATCTGTCTCCCTATCTGCTCCTCGATGTCCTTGTTACTATTGGGTGGTCTATAAAAAACATCCAGTAGACTTATTGACCCCCTTCCTATTCTTAACTTCCACCCACAGAGACTTTGTAGACAACCCCTCTGTGACTTCCTCCTTTTCTGCAGCCGTGACACTATCTCTGATCAACAGTGCCATGCCCTCACCTCTTTTGCCTCCCTCCCTATCCTTTCTGAAACACTTGAAGTAGCCATTCCTGCCCCTGCACCATCCAAGTCTCTGCAATGGCCACAACATCGAAGCTCCGAGTGCTGATCTACGCTCTAAGCTCATCTGCTTTATTCATGATACTCCTTGCATTAAAATAGACACATCTCAAATCATCGGAGTGAGTGCGTCCTTTCTCTATCACCTGCCTATTCTCTCTTCCACACTGTTTCAAAGCTTTCTCTATTTATGAGCCAACCTCCCTTTCCTCCGTCACTTCAATTTGGTTCCCAACCCCCAGCAATTCTAGTTTAAACTTTCCCCAACAGCCTTAGCAAAGCTTCCCGCCAGGATATTGGTCTCCCTCGGATTCAAGTGCAAACCGTCCATTTTGTACAGGTCACACCTGCCCCAGAAGAGGTCCCAGTGATCCAGAAATCTGAATCCCTGCCCCGTGCCCCAATCCCTCAGCCACGCATTTATCCTCCACCTCATTCTATTCCTATCCCAGAGTGCTTAAGGAAGTAGCCCAAGAAATAGTGGATGCATTAATGATAATTTTTCAAAACTCTTTAGATTCTGGACTAGTTCCTGAGGATTGGAGAGTGGCTAATGTAACCCCGCTTTTTAAAAAAGGAGAGAGAAACCGGGGAATTATAGACCGGTTAGCCTAACAACAGTGGTGGGGAAAATGCTAGAGTCAGTTCTCATAGATGTGATAACAGCAGATTTGGAAAGCAGTGAATTCATCAGACAAAGTCAGCATGGATTTGTGAAAGGAAAATCATGTCTGACGAATCTCATAGAATTTTTTGAGGATGTAACTAGTAGAGTGGATAGGGGAGAACCAGTGGATGTGGTATATTTGGATTTTCAAAAGGCTTTTGACAAGGTCCCACACAGGAGATTAGTGTGCAAACTTAAAGCACACAGTATTGGGGGTAAGGTATTGATGTGGATAGAGAATTGGTTGGCAGACAGGAAGCAAAGAGTGGGAATAAACGGGACCTTTTCAGAATGGCAGGCAGTGACTAGTGGGGTACTGCAAGGCTCAGTGCTGGGACCCCAGTTGTTTACAATATATATTAAAGACTTAGATGAGGGAATTAAATGCAGCATCTCTAAGTTTGCGGATGACGAGAAGCTGGGCGGCAGTGTTAGCTGTGAGGAGGATGCTAAGAGGATGCAGGGTGACTTGGATAGGTCAGGTGAGTGAGCAAATTCATGGCAGATGCAATTTAATGTGGATAAATGTGAGGTTATCCACTTTGGTGGCAAAAACAGGAAAACAGATTATTATCTGAATGGTGGCCGATTAGGAAAAGGGGAGGTGCAACGAGACCTGGGTGTCATTATACACCAGTCATTGAAAATGGGCATGCAGGTACAGCAGGTGGTGAAAAAGGCGAATGGTATGCTGGCATTTATAGCAAGAGGATTCGAGTACAGGAGCAGGGAGGTACTACTGCAGTTGTAGAAGGCCTTGGTGAGACCACACCTGGAGTATTGTGTGCAGTTTTGATCCCCTAATCTGAGGAAAGACTTTCTTCCATAGAGGGAGTGCAAAGAAGGTTCACCAGATTGATTCCTGGGATGGCAGGACTTTCATATGATGAAAGACTGGATCGACTAGGCTTATACTCTCTGGAATTTAGAAGATTGAAAGGGGATCTTATTGAAATGTATAAAATCCTAAGGGGATTGGACAGGCTAGATGCAGGAAGATTGTTCCCGAGGTTGGGGAAGTCCAGAACGAGGGGTCACAGTTTGAGGATAAAGGGGAAGCCTTTTAGGACCGAGATTAGGAAAAACTTCTTCACACAGAAAGTGGTGAATCTGTGGAATTTTCTGCCACAGGAAACAGTTGAGGCCAGTTCATTGGCTATATTTAAGAGGGAGTTAGATATGGCCCTTGTGGCTAAAGGGATCAGGGGGTATGGAGGGAAGGCTGGTACAGGGTTCTGAGTTGGATGATCAACCATGATCATACTGAATGGCGGTGCAGGCTCGAAGGGCCGAATGGCCTACTCCTGCACCTATGTTCTATGTTTTTATGTTTCTATACTCACTGTCACGTGGCACAGGCAGTAATCCCGAGATTACTACCTTTGAGGTTCTGCTTCTCAACTTCTTTCCTAACTCCCTGTAGTCTGCTTTCAGGACCTCTTCCCTTTTCACCAGATTGATTCCTGGGATGGCAAGACTTTCATATGATAAAAGACTGGATCGACTAGCTTATACTCTCTGGAATTTAGAAGATTGAGGGGGGATCTTATTGAAACGTATAAAATTCTAAAGTAATTGGACAGGCTAGATGTAGGAAGATTGTTCCCGTTGTTGGGGAAGTCCAGAGCGAGGGGTCACAGTTTGAGGATAAAGGGGAAGCCTTTTAAGACCGAGATGAGGGAAAACTTCTTCACAGAGAGAGTGGTGAATCTGTGGAATTCTCTGCCACAGGAAACAGTTGAGGCCAGTTCATTGGCTATATTTCAGAGGGAGTTAGATATAGCCCTTGTGGCTAAAGGGATCAGGGGGTATGGAGAGAAGGCAGGTACAGGGTTCTGAGTTGGCCTACTCCTGCACCTATTTGCTATGTTTCTATGTTTTCCTACCTATGTCGTTGGTACCAATACGTACCACGACCTCTGGCTGTTCTCCTTCCCACTTCAAGATATCGTGGATGCGATCAGAAACATCCCAGACCCAGGCACCTGGAAGGCAAACTACCATCCGTGTTTCTTTCCTGCGTCCACAGAATCGCCTGTCTGACACCCTAACTATAGAGTCCCCTATCACTGCTGCCATCCTCTTCCTTTCCCTACCCTTCTGAGCCACAGGGCCAGACTCTGGGCCAGAGGCGCGACCATTGTTGCTTCCCCCAGGTAGGCAGTTCCCCCCCAAATAACTCAAGCAGGAATATTTATTGTTAAGGGGGACAGCCACTGGGGTACTCTCTAGTACCTGCTTCTTGCCCTTCCCTCTCCTGACTGTTACCCACTTCTCTGTCTCCTGTGGTCCTGGTGTGACCACCTGCTTATAGCTCCTCTCTATCACCTCCTCACTCCCTGACCAGATCAAGGTCATCGAGCTGCAGCTTCAGTTCCCTAACGTGGTCTCTAAGGAGCTGCAGCTCGACGCACCTGGTGCAGATGTGGTCGTCCGGGAGGCTGGGACCTCCCACAACTGACACCAAGCACAGAAAACCAGCCTCACACACATACTCACTGTCTCTATCTTAAACAGATAATCTACCTGGCCTCAACACTTTATCACCGAAGCCCCATTGAGCCAAAGGTTTCCTACTCTGTCTCCCTCTACTCCATCGCGCACTTCTCCGATGCCCACTCCGTAAACCTGTCTTCCTTTTATACTCTTCCCGCTGTTCTCACTGGCCAACCTCCATGTGCTTGCGCAGTCATGCCCCGTTCAAACTGCTGAAGAAATAAATTCCCTCAGGAGATGGACATAGAGTCTATAGATGTGAGAGAATGCAGCAGTGAGGCCATTGACCATATACAGATTACGGAAGGGGAGGTGCTGTTGAGGTAAATTAGGGTGGATAGATTCCCAGAGCCTGACAAGGTGTTTCCTTGGACCCAGTAAGAAGCTAGTACAGAAATTGCAGGAGCCCTAGCAGAGATATTTAAAAATCCCTGAGCCACAGGTGAGGTGCCAGAGGACTGGAGGATAACTAATGCTGGTCCACTGTTTAAGGAAGGCTCTAAGAATAAGCTAGCAAATTATAGGCCAGTGAGCCTGACATCAGTAATGGGAAAGTTATTGGAAGTATTCTAGGTATTTGGATAGACAGGGACTAATTAAAGATGGCTTCATGCATGGTAAGTCATGTCTAACCAATCTTTTAGAGTTTTTTGAGGAAGTTATCAAGAAAATTGATTAAGGCAAGGCAGGGGATACTGTCTACATAGACATTAGCAAGGCTTTTGACAAGGTCTCGCATAGGAGGTTGGTCAAGAAGATTCAGTCGCTTGGCATTCAAGTCAAGGTAGTAAATTAGATTAGACATTGGCCTTTGTGGGAGAGCCAGAGAGTGGTTGTGGATGATTGCCTCTCTTACTGGAGGACCGTGTCTAGTGGTGTGCTGCCGGGATTGGTGCTTGGTCCATTGATGTGTGACTTCTACATCAGCGATCTGTAGGATAATGTGGTAAACTAGATCCATAAGTTTGCAGATAACACCAAGATTGGGGGTGTGTGGACAGCAAGGAAGATAATGAAAGCTTACAGCAGAATCTGGACCATCTGGAGAAACCAGCTGAAAAATGGCAGGTGGAATTTAGTGCAGACAAGTGTAAGGCATTTCCACTGGAGGACTAACCAGGGTAGGTTTTACACAGTGAGCGGTAGAGCACTAAGGAGTGTTGTAGAACAATGGGACCTGGAAATACACAATCATAATTCATTGAAAGAGATGTTGCAGGTAGGGTCATAAAGGAAGCTTTTGGCACATTGGCCTTCATAACTCAACTTCTTGGGATATTATGTTAAAATTGTATGAGACATTGGTGAGACCTAATTCGGAGTGTTGTGTCCAGTTTTTTTAATCACCTGTCTACAGGAAAGATGTAAAGAACATTAGAGAGTGCAGAGAATATTTATAAGGACGAAGAGAGAAAATTGCCTAATGCTCGAAGTCCAAAGCAATGCACACAAAATGCTGGATGAACTCAGCAAGTCAGGCACCATCTATAGAGAGGAACAAGCAGTCAACATTTTGGGCTAAGACCCTTCTTCAGGACTGGAAACGAGGGGAGGAAGATGTCATAATAAAAAGTTGGGGGTAGGGGAAGGGGCTAGCTGGACAGTGATAGATTTAGACAAGTGGGTAAGAAAGGTAAAAGGCTGGAGAAGATATTGGCAGGTGAGAAGAGGTAAGAGACCAGAATTGGGAAGAGTGGGGGTGGTGAGTGGGAAATTTGTTTACAGGAAGAAGAAATCAATATTCATCCCATTAGGATACTCAGGCAGAATATAGGGTGTTGCTCCTCCACCCTGAGGGTGGCCTCATTTTGGCACAAGAGGAGGCCATGGACCGACATGTCAGAACAGGAATGGAAATTGAAATTAAAATATTTGACCACTGCGAACGATGTGGTCGATGGAGCGGAGGTGCTCAATGATGCAGTCCCCCAATTTACGATGGGTCTCACCTATGGAAAGGATGCTGCATCTGAAGCTCTGAACACAATAGATGATCCCAGCAGATTTGCAGGTGAAGTGTTGCCTCACCTGGAAGACTGCCTGGGGTCCTGAATGGAGGTGAGTGAGGAGGTGTATGGGCAGGTGTAGCACTTAGGCCATTTCCAAGAGTAAGTGCCAGGAGGGAGATTAGTTCGGGAGGGACGAATGGACAATGGAATCGCAGAGGGAGTGATCCCTGTGGAAAGTGGAGGTGGGGGAGATGTAAAGGTATGTGTAGTGGTAGGATCCCTTTGCAGATGGCAGAAGTTAAACATAGAACATAGAATAGCACAGTACAGGCCCTTCGGCCCACAATGTTGTGCCGACCCTCAAACCCTGCCTCCTATATAAGCCCCCACCTTAAATTCCTCCATATACCTGTCTAGTAGTCTCTTAAACTTCGCCAGTGTATCTGCCTCCACCACTGACTCAGGCAGTGCGTTCCACGCACGAACCTCTCCACGAGTAAATAACCTTCCCCTAATATCCCCCTGGAACTTCCCACCCCTTACCTTAAAGCCATGTCCTCTTGTACTGGGCAGTGGTGCCCTGGGGAAGAGGCGCTGGCTATCCACTCTATCTATTCCTCTTATTATCCTTTACACCTCCATCATGTCTCCTCTCATCCTCCTTCTCTCCAAAGAGTAAAGCCCTAGCTCCCTTAATCTCTGATCATAATGCATACTATCTAAACCAGGCAGCATCCTGGTAAATCTCCTCTGTACCTTTTCCAATGCTTCCACATCCTTCCTATAGTGAGGCAACCAGAACTGGACACAGTACTCCAAGTGTGGCCTAACCAGAGTTTTATAGAGCTGCATCATTACATTGCGACTCTTAAACTCTAGCCCTCGACTTATGAAAGCTAACACCCCATAAACTTTCTTAACTACCTTATCCACCTCTGAGGCAACTTTCAGGGATCTGTGGACATGTACCCCCAGATCCCTCTGCTCCTCCACACTACCAAGTATCCTGCCATTTACTTTGTTCTCTGCCTTGGAGTTTGTCCTTCCAAAGTGTACCACCTCACACTTCTCCAGGTTGAACTCCATCTGCCACTTCTCAGCCCACTTCTGCATCCTATCAATGTCTCTCTGCAATCTTTGACAATCCTCTACACTATCTACAACACTACCAACCTTTGTGTCGTCTGCCAACTTGCCAACCCACCCTTCTACCCCCACATCCAGGTCGTTAATAAAAATCACGAAAAGTAGAGGTCCCAGAACAGATCCTTGTGGGACACCACTAGTCACAATCCTCCAATCTGAATGTACCCCCTCCACCACCACCCTGTGCCTTCTGCAGGCAAGCCAATTCTGAATCCACCTGGCCAAACTTCCCTGGATCCCATGCCTTCTGACTTTCTGAATAAGCCTACCGTGTGGAACCTTGTCAAATACCTTACTAAAATCCATATAGATCACATCCACTGCACTACCCTCATCTATATGCCTGGTCACCTCCTCAAAGAACTCTATAACTCTATCAGGCTTGTTAGACATAATCTGCCCTTCACAAATCAATGCTGACTGTCCCTGATCAAACCATGATTCTCTAAATGCCCATAGATCCTATCTCTAAGAATCTTTTCCAACAGCTTTCCCGCCACAGACGTAAGGCTCACTGGTCTATAATTACCCGGACTATCCCTACTACCTTTTTTGAACAAGTGGACAACATTCGCCTCCCTCCAATCCTCCGGTACCATTCCCGTGGACAACGAGGACATAAGGATCCTAGCCAGAGGCTCAGCAATCTCTTCTCTCACCTCGTGGAGCAGCCTGGGGAGTATTCCGTCAGGCCCCGGGGACTTATCTGTCCTAATGTACTTTAACAACTCCAACACCTCCTCTCCCTTAATATCAACATGCTCCAGAACATCAACCTCACTCATATTGTCCTCACCATCATCAAGTTCCCTCTCATTGGTGAATACCGAAGAGAAGTATTCATTGAGGACCTTGCTCACTTCCACAGCCTCCAGGCACATCTTCCCACCTTTACCTCTAATCGGTCCTACCTTCACTCCTGTCATCCTTTTTTTCTTCACATAATTGAAGAATGCCTTGGGGTTTTCCTTTACCCTACTTGCCAAGGCCTTCTCATGCCCCCTTCTTGCTCTTCTCAGCCCCTCCTTAAGCTCCTTTCTTGCTTCCCTATATTCCTCAATAGACCCATCCGATCCTTGCTTCCTAAACCTCATGTATGCTGCCTTCTTCCACCTGACTAGATTTTCCACCTCACTTGTCACCCATGGTTCCTTCACCCTACCATTCTTTATCTTCCTCACCGGGACAAATTTGTCCCTAACATTCTGCAAGGCATCTCTAAACATCGACCACATGTCCATAGTACATTTCCCTGCAAAAAACATCATCCCAATTCACACCCGCAAGTTCTAGCCTTATAGCCTCATAATTTGCCCTTCCCCAATTAAAAATTTTCCTGTCCTCTCTGCTTCTATCCTTTTCCATGATAATGCTAAAGGCCAGGGAGCGATGGTCACTGTCCCCCAGATGCTCACCCACTGAGAGATCTGTGACCTGACCCGTTGTGGAGGATTATGTGTTGGATGTTGGATGTGGATAGAAGGAACTGGTTATGTGGATGCTGCCAGAACTTGAGGACCTGGACAGGTTCGGACTTTATTCCCTAAAATGTAGAAGATTGAGTGGAGATTTGATAGGGGTATACAAAATTATGAGAGGTATAGATAGGGTAAATGTATGCAGGCTTTTTCTGCTGAGGTTGAGAGTCAGACTAGAGGCCATGGGTTGAGGGTGAAAGGTAGAACGTTTAAGGGGAACATGAGAGGGAACTTTTTCACTCAGGATGGTGAGAGTGTGGAAAGTGCAGCCAGCACAAGTGGTGAACGCAGGATCTTTTTCAACAGTTCAGAAAAATTTGGATAGGTGCTTGGATGGGAGGGTACGTTGGGCTATGGTCCAAGTGCAGGTTGATGGGACTAGGCAGTTTAATGGTTAAACATGGACTAGATGAGCCAAAGGGCCTGTTTCTGTGCTGTAGTGTTCTATGATTCTATGAGTCCAAAAAGTCAAGCAAGATCAAAGTGTAAAAAAAGCATTTAAGTACTGATAAATAAAAAATCCTAAAATATGTTGAATAAAAATAGTTATTTCATCCTTTTTCATCCTAATCTCCAGTCTGGAATTTCTACATACAGTAAGCCAATGGGGCTTCCAATCTTATACTAGTTTGCATTGATGTTGGGTTGTATTGGTGATTCCCCCAGCATTATACTAGAGAAAGGTTGGTATCAGGTTATTGAAGTAAATGGTATGTGGGGTTGTTGTGACTGCAGCAGCTGATGTGAAAGAATGTTGCTACCATTAGTGTAGAGATGTGGAAATGGATTCCCCACCATTAAGATGGAATACAGTGACTGTTAGGGTCTGTTATCTGAGAATGAAAACATCCTGGACTCTCAATGGGTACTCACAAATCTTTTACTGGCAGCTGCCAGTACAATTTAGCTCTTAATCTTTTCAATGTAAAATCTATTAGAAATTCAAATACCTATGTCAGAATTGGCTGTATTTTTTCTGCAATAAATCTAAGCAGTCAAGTGTCGAGCAATGAATGCCCTAATGTTATGTCCATTCCTTGAAGTGAGCACTCCATCCCACCTCATATCCCTATTAACTGCTGGAGCAATAAGAATACCTTTCATTGTCTTTAATTGTCATGGACTATCTCAAAGTGTGGTAAATTAGTGGATTATTTATAAATTTTGCTCAGTTGGACAACAGTAAGAGCTTTTGAATTTAAACATTTACAACTCTGGTGATTCTCAGTACATCTGATGGTGCTGAGAAAGAAGTATTTGCTACCAGTTTGCTATTTTGATGTTAAAGCATGATCTTGAATTCATCTACCTTTAGCAATATTTCCACGCTGGAGGAAATGGCCTGAAAAAGACATTCTTAGAGAAGAGCCCAGATCTACTGTCCTTGAAATATGCACTCAGCCTCTACACTCAGACAACTAATGCCCTAGTTAAAAAATTTATCAGCACACAGTCTTTACAAGGTAAGAGCGACAAAGTGAATGTTGAACTACATTGTCTGATGAGTATGATTTGGCCCATTAGTGGCATATTATATCCACCATGAAGGTCTGATTGGTCCTTTATTCTGCATGTAAACATTATGTTTGATATAAATGACTTGGAGAAAATCCCAGAAAGAAGTACCATATCAAAGAAAATCTTTAGAGTTATTTAGTAATTTAAGTTTTGACTCAATTAAAGTAAGTCAAATATTAATGAATCAATTCTTGAAGAAGTTTAATCCCTAAAATCCCTGAAATCCTTTCTCAATGGCAGCAGAACTCTGTGGGCAACCTAAAAGTTATTACAGATGCTGGAAGGCACATAAAAAAATAGAATGTTGGAAATTCTCAGCAGATCAAACAGCATCTATGGAGACAGAAGCAGAATTAGTTTTTCAGATTAATGAGCTTTCATCTCAACAGTTCTGAAAGGTTCTGATAGATGTTTGCTTTAATAAAGCCTTTTTTGTGCATTCAGAGTTTCACACTCTCCATCATAGACTGGAGTTCAGAGCTTTCATGGAATAGTCTCACTTGAAGGGGGACATGACATGAGATTTTTTGTTTCTCCACCCATTTAAATAGACACTCTTTCATCAGTAGACATAAAGGGCAGCGGGGCAGCTGTTTCAGCTGCTGCCTCACAACTCCAGAGACCCAGATTAAATCCTGACCACGAGTTCTGTCTGTGTGAAGTTTGCACATTTTCACTATAACTGCGTGGGTTTCCCCAGAGTGCACAATGACATGAGGAATCTCATTGATCAATGTAATTAGGCATGGTGGGGGGAAGGGGAGCTCGATCTCATGGAAGGAAGCAAAAACCTGCTTAATAAAAAAGAATCCAGTTGCAGACAGTCCGCAGAGACACAGCATCCTACCAGTACCAATGTTTAAGTTTCCCGAGGCAGTCACTACTGAGCCTTTACCTTCTCCTCCTGCCTGTGCTCTCCGTCTGTGGAGATTCCATTCTCACCACAGACACCTTATAACCAGTTGGATCAGATTACCACAATGGCTCTCAATTTCGTGCACACAAAGGGATTCCTGATAAAGAGCTGCTTCTGCTAAAGAGGCTCCAAAACCATAAACAAAATGATAGAAATTTTGCGAAACAAGAGGAAGCCATTCAACCCACTATGTGTGATGTTCAAGCATTATCATGTTCCAGAACCCTAATCCTTTCTTGGTGTAAGCCACATTTGTGCTCTTTCACACTGGATTTTGGCCAGGTATTCTGGTCAAAAATACCCGGCCTGGCATTTGCACAACACACAAAGATATTTCAGTGGGTTGTAAATAGGTGCTTTTCAATTTCTGGACCAAGGGTTTTGGTGAATGTAGTAGCACTGTGCAAAAAGATTGATTTTCCATGTGGTTTTCGTTTTTTTATTAAGGATAAATCCAGCAAATGAAACTGGTTATAGCAAGCAGGAGCGTGTTTATATTTGAGCAATTGAACATTGTGCTGGTCAAGAACATCAATGAAGGGAACTGCATTCTAGTGAAGAATGATTTTACTAAAGTTGCAGCATGTGGCAGTATTGTGTATTATACTGTATCAATGAGAATAAATCACATGTGAAATGCTGACCTTCATTTCACCTCTGAAAACGTTTGTAATTATCTTCGAGTTCTATGTATGAAATTGAAATGTGATCTCTAACAAACTAAATGTTGGGCCCAAAATTTGCAGTTGACACTGCTGACTTGTAGGAAATGTCAAACTTACTTTGTGTAAGTCATTTGCTGGAAAATGCCAGGCCCAATCTGAGGGTGAAACTATCCCATGGCGCAACTTTTTCACTTGGAAATCCCATCACAGGATTCAAAACAACTGTGATCATAGAGCAAAAACTTTTGACAAGTGTCTAGGCTGAGCCACTGATATTCAGAAACATTAAAATACTTTGCACCAGTATTAACATTATCAACTACAAAAACATTTCCTAATTATGAAAAATTTAAAAAGTAATTGGAGTAAAACATTTAGTTATATTCAGATTTATGCAAAGAATTAAAAATAATCAAAAAATACAGGAAATTTTCAATAACCAATTTTTCAGCTATAGTGGATTCCAGTTAATTAGGGCAGCTGTTTATTTGGGACAAGAACAAAAACTAATCAAGTAAATAGCCAGGATTCCTTTTGCTGATTTGGGACACTATACTGACTCTTGCTGAACATTTTCTAACTAGCATTTGTTGCATGCAATTGTATGGCTGTTAGACACTACACTGTGCCGAGAGTGAACAGTTTTTAAATAGCATCAGTTGCATGTGCCTGTGTACGTTATCCATTTGGGCTGATAGATGCCGATTCAAAAAGCAGTGGTTTTTGTTAATTTTGTTTTTTATTTTGATTTTTAAAAAATTCAGATCCTTGATGTGAGTGCAAGGCAGTGCAGTTTGGTACTGATAGAAATAAACAGTAAGACAATTCAGAACGGTTTTGCTCACTGTGGTTTCAAGCATTCGGACTTGAAGATACCAGGAATGGCCCGGAGTGAAAAATAAATGATTTCACTACTTCAACAAGTTAGGAGCTATGGAGAAATTGAAGATATTGACAATCATCTTGAATATTATAATGAAAATGAAAATTTGGAGGATGTAATCGTCAAAAGCATTATATCAAAACACTAAGGTGGGAAATATGAAGACGAGGAAAGAAATGAAGATGATTCATCTGAAATTGTTCTAGTGACTACACAGGATACCAGGAAATTTGTTGTTAGATTACGAAACTGCTTCATCCAGGAAGGCAATGAAGGCAGTCTATTATCTGCACTAGGAGTCTGCAGTGATTTTGTTCATTTACAGTCAATGAAAAGAACATGGTAGCATACGCTGAATGAAGTCCTCCATCAATAACTATTAAAATCTAATGCATAGATTTATAGTGCTGTGATAGTATCGATAGTGTTTTAATTTATTCTGTACTTTATTTAAATCCATAAATTGTTACTCAGGTAAATGGTAGTATATCTTTTTTATGCTTTTTAACTATTTCCATGAAACTATAAGACATAGGAACAGAATTAAGCCATTTGGCCCATTGAGTCTGCTCCACCAATTAATCATGGTTGATCCATATTTCCTCTCAGCCTCAATCTCCTGCATCCCTCATGCCCTGACCAATCAAGAATCTATCAATCTCTGCCTTAAATATACATAAAGATTTGGCCTCCACAGCTACTTTTAGCAACGACTTCCACAGATTCACCACTCTCTGGCTAAAGAAATTCCTCCTCATCTCCCTTCTAAAATGACGCTCCTCTATTTTGAGGCTGTGACCTCTGGTCTTAGATTAATTGGGGCAGCAGCATTTTTAGACCAAAGTGTACTGGTCCCAATGTGTCCCAAGTGTTACGAACTGTAACGTTTTAGAAACAAACCAGCAGCAATAGAGTTCATGCTGGAGTCTGGTTTTGATGTTAAAACCACTATCTTTATTAATATCTACTTATAATATAGCAACCTAACCAAGAATAAACAAAAATTAACAGTGTTATGTCTATGTGTATGTAAATATAACTCCCAAACTATTGAGCTCAGGGGAACAAGGCTTAAAGTCTTGAGGTGGTAAAGTATGAAAGTTCAATTCATCCATGGAACAAATTCCAAATCCACATACGAACTACCACCAGAGTGATCTGTCACAGGGATGTCGTCTTCAAAGGGTTACCACATAACATACCCAGGCAAGGGTTAACTTTGAGTAGTCCCACAGGACATTCCTTAATCCACTCCTATGGATTAGACAAAGTGACAGCCACTCACTCGATGTGCACTGGGTTGATAATCAACCCACCCTCGTGGGTATAGCAGAGTTCCAAATCTCCAGTCGCAAGAAGCTGGAGCTGTTATTCTTTTCCAGCTTGCTTGCTTGCTTGCTTGCTTTCTTTCTTTCTTTCTTCCTCTCTCTCTCTCTCCCCTCTCTGTCTGTCCTTGCTTTAAAGGTAAACAAACTGCAAGTCAGTCAGTGAACAACATCATAGTCCTGCCTCACTGAAGCGCTCTTTTAAAGTGACAGTCCACAGTAAACAAAACCTATGGGTTCGTAACACAAGTGACCAGAATCCATTGTATTTGTAAATCTTGATGTTGAGTATCTGGCAATTAGGAGTTTTTTTGCAAATTCCACTTATTAGGGCCTCACTTCCCTATCAATTGAACAGGGCCCCAATCCCCCTTTTAGCTGCTCAAGTGCAGTGCCGGATTTGAGGCAAGGTGGAGGTAGCAGGACAGTTACTTCTGGTAACGGACCCCCTCTCCTTCACAATTCCCCATTCTGTTTTCCCTCTCTCACCCTTTCTCCAGCTCTGAGGCTCAATAAGGAAGGGTAACATCAACCAGAGACATAGTGATGGAGACGCAATAGTCAGGAGGATGGAAAGCAGATTCTGTGGCTGCGAAAAAGGAGCCAGGATGGTGTGTGCCCCCTAGGTGCTGATGTCCAGGATGTCTCAGAGTGACTGTAGAAGATTCTCAAGATGGAGGGTGAGCAGCCAGAGGTCATGTTCTACACTGGCACCAATGACAAAGATAGAAAGGGAGAAGTGGTCTTGCGCAATCAATTTAGGGAGTTAGGGAAGAGGCTGAAGACCAGGACCTCCAAGATAGTAATCTCTGGATTATTCCCAGTGCCATGTGTTAATCAGGGCAGAAATAGGATAATAATACAGATGAATAAGTGGCTGAGAAATGGTGCAAGGACAGGGTTTTAGATTTAGGGATCATTGGGATTCTTCTGGAGATGGTTTGACCTGTACAAAAAGAATGGGTTACACCTGAACTCAGGGGACCAATACCCTTGTGGGCAGGTTTGACACAGCTTTTGGGGTGGGAATAAAGTAATTTGGCAGGGGGATGGGACCCAGAGTGATAGGGCTGAGGATGGGGCAATTGGTATACAAGTAGATGCATTGTGTAATAAGACTGTGAGGAAAGAAATTGCAGTCAGTGGGACGAGTTGAAGTGTAACACGGGAGCAAATTTGAAAATGGTGATTAATACAGGACTGAAGTTGTTATATTTGAAAGCACGCATTCATATGCACGTACTTGAATACCTCTCCAGCGTCATTTTCCAGCTGTGCAATATCCATTCTCACCTCACTTTTATTCTTTATTTATCTGAAAAGAAAAATTATTTGTATTTCATCCTTTTTCTCCTTGGGATAAAATAGATGATCTTGTAGCGCAGTTAGATTGGCAGGTATTACATTGTGGGCATCACTTAGTTGTGACTGAAAGATCAGAGTTGGGAGTTTAACATTCAAGGATACGTACTGGATCAAAAAGACAGGCAGGTAAGCTGAGGGGTGGGTGGCTCTGTTGGTAAAAATTAAATCAAACCTTTAGAAAGAGGTGACATTGGATCGGAAGATATAGACTCGTTGTGGGTAGAGTTAAGAAACTGCAAGGGTAAAACAACCCCGATGGGAATTATATACAGGCCCCTGAGCAGTAGCTGAAATATATGATATAAATTACAACGGGAGACAGAAAAGGAATAAAATAAGAGCGATGTTACAATAGTCACTGGGAATTTCAGTATGCTGGTAAATTGGAAAAATTAAGGGGAAATGGGCTGACAAATCTGTTGGAATTCTTTGAGGAAACAATAGGCAAGATGGACAAATGAGAGTCAGTGGATGTTGTTTACTAGGATTTTCAGAAGACCTTTGACAAGGTGCTGAACATGAGGCTGCTTAACAAGATAGGAGCCCACAGTATTATGGGAAAGATATTAGCTGACTGGCATGAGGCAAAAAGTGAACCTGTTCTGTTTGGTTGCTGGTGATGAGTGGTGTTCCGCAGGGGTCAGAATTAGGACTGCTTCTGTTCACGTTATACTGTATATTTATGATTTGGATAATTGAATTCATGGCTTTGTAGATAAGTCTGCAGAGGCAGGTAGTGTTCTGAAAGCAGGGAGTCTATAGAAGGACTTCGACAGATTGGGAAAATGAGCATAGAAGTGACAGATGGAATATAGTATAGGGAAGAGAATGGTCATACTCCTTGGTAGAAGGAGTAAAGGTGTAGACTATTTTCTAAATGGGGAGAAACCTAAAAAATCCGAGGTGAAAAAGGACTTGGGAGTCCTTGTGCAAGATTCCCTAAAGGTTATTGCAGGCTGAAACAGTGGTAAGGAAGGCAAATGCAGTGTTAGCATTCATTTTAATAGGACTAAAATATAAGAGCAAGGATGTGATGCTGAGATTTTATAAGGTATTCTTCAGACTGCACTGGACTATTGTGAGCCGTTTTGGACCCCTTATCTAAGAGAAGATGTGCTGTCAATGGAAAGGACCCAGAACATGTTCATGAGAATGATTCCAGGAACGAAAGGGTTAATATATAAGGAGTGATTGATGGGTCTGGACCTGTACTTGCTGGAGCTTAGAAGAATGAGTGTGGAATCTCATTGAATATTGAAAGGTTGAAATAGAATGTTGTAGAGGATGTTTTATATAATGGGTTCGTTTAGGACCAGCTGGCAGAGCTTCAGAATAGAGAGACGTCCATTTAGAATGGAGATGAGGTGGAATTTCTTGAGCCAGAGTGTGGTGAATCTGTGGAAATCATTGCCACAGACACTGTGGAGGCCAAGTTATTAAGCACATTTAAAGCACAGTTTGATAGGTTATTGCTCAGTCAGGGTGTCAGTGGCTATGGGGAGAAGACTGGAGGATAAGGTTGAGAGGAATAATAAATCAGCCATGATGGAATGACAGAGTAGACTCAATGGTCCAAATGGCCTAATTCTGCCTCATGGTCTTACAGGTCCAGTGGTTTGTGGAGGGTTTTACAGGTCCAGTGGTTTGTGGGGGTTTTACAGGTCCAGTGGTTTGTGGAGGGTTTTACAGGTCCAGTGGTTTGTGGGGGGTTTACAGGTCCAGTGGTTTGTGGAGGGTTTTACAGGTCCAGTGGTTTGTGGAGAGTTTTACAGGTCCAGTGGTTTGTGGAGGGTTCTACAGGTCCAGTGGTTTGTGGAGGGTTTTACAGGTCCAGTGGTTTGTGGAGGGTTTTACAGGTCCAGTGGTTTGTGGAGAGTTTTACAGGTCCAGTGGTTTGTGGAGGGTTTTACAGGTCCAGTGGTTTGTGGAGGGTTTTACAGGTCCAGTGGTTTGTGGAGGGTTTTACAGGACCAGGTTGCTTGGTGCCTCTCCGGTAACTTGAAGTGCTTGCTGTAATTAGTCCAAATCTCCAAAGTTGACATTAGGATAGCATTTACTGCTGCTCACTCACTCTTGAGATGTTTCTCAATCTGAGGTCTTGGAGTTCCTGCAGACTGTTTTCTCAGATGACCAAAGGCTGAGGTGGTGCATAGAGCCTTTTCTGACTTGTAGCTCCTAAGAAATGTAAAATGGCCAAGTTTCCCAGCTACACCTATTGTGGAACTTCATTGTCTGGGTATGTTGTTGTGCAGAAGGAGCATTGCAAAGAAGAGCTATGGTTGGCAAATGTTTAGAATAATGCCCATTCTGTTGCAAACTTCAGTGAATGAATAATCAAAGGTGTGAAGCAATCACAAACACAAGATCCAAGATTAAAATTGGAGTGACCTTATTTTTGAAGTGGATGTGATATTAGAATTTATTAACCCCTAGTTCTGTCTGCGAACAAATGCATGTCCTCTCCTGGCTGAGGCAAAAATGGATCAAAACCCAGGCCAACTTTGCAGCAAACACTGGGAGTATCTGAGAAGAGCAAAATCTGAGCAAGATCCCTAACCCGCCATTTCCAGTGCTCTCCACATGCACACCAGAACTGTATGTACTTTTAGAAGAGAATCTTTACCCAACTCCCAGACTTTCTGCCAAGGTCAGGGTGAGGTGCAGGTCAGGCAGAATATCAGGACAAGGACAGGATAATTGGTGAGCAGGCGTCTGAGCAGAGATTCTGAAATATCAGAGTCAGAAGGCCATGTAACTGAACAGATATTGTTGAGTGGGAGAACAGAAAGCGGGTTTAGGATCCAGAGGAAGTTTTTCTGCTGTCATCTATATCCTCTGAAAATATCATCCACTCTTGACAAGCAGAAAGTGGGTGATATTTTCAGATGATTTTGATGACTGTAGATGTTTGTTTCTGAGTAAATAGTATATGTGTGTTAGGCATTTTCAACAGTTAATGGTTTTTATGTTAATTTTAATGCAATTTAATTCCTGTCAGCTGTGGAAAAATTGTGGTTTGATGCAATGTTTTGAAGTGGAAAGTAAAGTAGCCCAAACATGATATACAAGTCCAGCAGACATTTGTCTATATTGATGTTGAACCTCCATACAAGCATTCATCTTTAGAAAGCTGACATCACTTCTTGACGTGTTGAGGATGCATAAAATTAAAAATGTTTGAAATTTTCAGCTGAGAGCTAAACTGCTTGGATATGTGCCACCAACCAAAGATGTTGATTTCATGAACATACTCATAAAAAAATAATGATTTTGTAGACATTTCTGTGAAATTTAAAATTTCCTGATTGATTGCTGTCATTTGTTTTTCACTATAAGTACAAAATCAGTTATCAGTAGCTTGTATAAATGTGGGATTAAATGGCCCTAGCCTTCGCTTTTTATATTCTTAAAACTTCCAATGGAAGAGAGTTGAGAAAACTTGCCTTAGCATGGCAGGTTACTGAAAGTCAAAGTTATAACTGCAAAATGAGCGTGCAGGACAATTGTGACCTGAGTTCATTGGGGATGAAGTCTTACATCCATAAAGACTTGGAATAATGATGAAAGAGAAGACAGGGGGGTATTAGAATATGTGAATTCAGTGGCAAATCAGATACAAAGAAAGAAATTGAAAGAGATGAAAATAAGTTGATGAAGGAGAAGAAAAGGAGAAATAAATGTATAAAATTAAATAAAATTTGCATGTTTAGATCTACAATTACATTTAAAACTCAAAGGGTAAAATTTTGTCCTTGTAAGGCTATTTTTAGTGCCAGACAATTTGAAATGCAGTAACTAGAGACTTGAGGCATTGTTAAAACTCAGCTTAGTTTGTGATTGACAAGACACTGTAACCCTACGTCATTTAACTTGCATTGGTTGTGAATCAGAGAGTGAGATGCTGTTTCCATGGAGCCAGCAGACAAGCAACACAACTTGGATTTTGACTTACAGGTATTCAAGTTTGTCTCTATATTTTCCCATTGCCTTGTTTGCTCCTAAATAAAAGCAAGGTCCATCAGTATCATGAACTGTCTGATTCACCGAAAATCCGGTTTCCTTATTCCTGACGAAGGGTCTCGGCCTGAAACGTCGACTGCACCTCTTCCTACAGATGCTGCCTGGCCTGCTGCGTTCACCAGCAACTTTGATGTGTGTTCCTTATTCCCTTCCCACTCACTAGAGTCCCAGGTCCTGTGCACCCTTTCAGCTTATCTAGTTCAGTGGAAAATTTACTGTGGTACATTTAAAAAATGAAGAAAAAACACAAATAGAAATAAAATCATAGCATAAGAAATTCTGCAGATGTTGGCGATCCAGAGCAACACACACAAAATGCTAGAGGAACTCAGCAGGCCAGGCAGCATCTATGGAAATGAATAAACAGTCTATGTTTCAGGCCAAGGCTCTTCTTCAGAACTGGAAAGGAGGGGAAAGGGAAGGAGGAGAGGTCCCAAGGGGAAGAAAAAAGCAGATGAGAAGAGGTAAGAGGCCAGAGTTGGGAATAGAAGAGGAGAGCGAGAGGGAATTATTTTTTACCGGAAAGAGAAATCGATGTTCATGCCATTAGGCTGGAGGTTACCCAGATTGCTCCTCAACCCTACGGGTGTCCTTAGCATGGCACAAGAGGAGGCCCTGGACCGACATGTTGGAATGGGAATTAGAAACAGAATTTGGCTGATGGTGGATGGAGCAGAGGTGCTCAGTGAAGCAGTCCCCCCAATTTACGACGGGTCTCACCAATTTGGAGAAGGCCACATCGGGAGTACCAATATAAAATGCAACGGTCTAGGAAATCTGCCAGCCCAGTACCAAAGTTTTGAGTGTGCTGGATTATTGGAAATTTACTGTTTGGTGATAAAAATCACTGTCTATGACACTGTTGTTATACTAATTGTGCAGTTCTGCAGCAATACAATAGATATGTTTTGAGAAAGTAAGTGAAATGACCTACCAAGGAGAGATTTATGCTGTTGCCAAATTAAAGAGGAACAATGATAAGCATTTAGATTAGCAGAGATGGTGTTATGGTAATTTTTGAACATTGAGACTAGCAATTGCTGTAGAAGTACAGTATGTTATTCGATTAATAAGGAAATGTGAACAATTACAACACAGTTAATAGCAATTGCTCAGAGAACTGCTTTTAGTCTCCAATTGTCAATGAAATGTTTCAGGACAAAAGGGGATATTTGCCACATCAGATCTTTCGAAGTTATTCCCTATTCACCTCTTATAGTTAAACTGCTGAGTAGTAGGGTCTACTACACCTGGATCCTGAAACAGTTGCAATGTGCTTGGGTTACTATGTATTTCAGTATTTTTTGCTTGATTTATTTCAAAAGTCAGCGCTTTTGCTAAGATGGTTAGCTCTGAGTACACACACAGGAAAACATCAAACTTTAATGACTTTAACACTGCTCATCTTAGACCAGAGTGGCATGGAAACACTTTCACTAACTCAAGAGGTGCATTTTAACTGTCTGATAAATAATTCAGAATCACCCTGATGTTGGTGAAAGTGATAGTCAGAATTGCTGAGCACTCTTACAGCTACATCTCTCAAGCCAGGAAGCTTCATAAAAAAATGAAAATTCCTACATGAGAGATGCAGATCACTGTCATATCTTAGTTCTTCTTGGGATTCTCTAGTCATTTAATACAGTGCATTCCATTTAATTGAGGCACATTGGGCCAGGACATTTTAGCTCAGTTTGGCTGCCCTAATTAGCTGAAATTTCATGGAAATACTTAAAAAAATATATATATAGGAAAGGCAAACTGCGTAATAAATTATGTATTCCAATAAAAAAAGAATAAATTAGAACTCTACCAATAGTACTGCAGTAATATAAAACAGTATTAGTTCCTAATTGTTATTGATGGAGGAGTTCAGCTGTGTCATGTACTTTTAACTTTAGTTGCATAAAATCAGCACAGATAGCGAGTACAGATGATGGACTGCCTTCATGTAATGTTGTCGATGATTGTATTCTCGAAATCTTCATTTTCATTGTAATATTCAAGATGATTGTTAGTACCTTCAATTTTTTCCATGGCTTCTAACTTGAAAATCATTTCATTTTCACTCCTAGTCATTTCTGGAATCTCCAGGCCTGAATGCTTGGAACCATAAGATGATAAGACATAAGAGCAGAATTAGGCCATTTGGCCCATTGAGTCTGCCATTCAATCACGGCTGAATCTTTGTGACCCCTCCTCAGGCCCTCTCCCCGGTCTTCTCCCCATAACCTTGGATACTGGGTCCAATCAAGAACCTATCAATCTGCCATCCATAGACCTAACAACCTGGCCTCCACAGCTGCCCGTGGTAACAAATTCCACAAATTTACCACCTTCTTTGCATCTCTGGACGACCCTCTATCCTGATGCTGTGTCCTCTGGTCATAGATTCCCCCACCAAGGGAAACATCCTTTCCAAACCTACTCTGTATAAGCCTTTCAACATTCGAAAGGTTTCATTGAGATCACCCCGCTCCCCATCGTTCTAAATTCCAGTGAGTACAGACCCAGAGCATGAAAAGAAGTGGTTCCAACACCAATGCCTGTGGAACACCACTAGTCACTGGAAGCCAATGAAACAAGGACCCTTTTATTCCCACTCATTGCCTCCTACCAATCAGCCAATGTTCTAATCATGTTAGTAACTTCACTGTAATACCATGGGCTCTTAACTTGGTAAGCAGCCTCATGTGTGGCACCTTGTCAAATGCCTTCAGAAAGTCCAAATATACAACATCCACTGCATCCCCTTTATCTAGCCTACTTGTAATCTCCTCAAAGAATTCAAACAGGTTTGTGAGGCAAGATTTTCCCTTAAGGAACATGCTGACTTTGTCCCATCTTGTCCTGTGTCACCAAATACTCCATCACCTCATCCTTAACAATTGACTCCAACATCTTCCCAACTGCTGAGGTCAGGCTAACTGGTCAATAATTTCTTTTCTTCTGCCTTCCTCCTTTCTTAAAGTGAAGTGACATTTGCAATTTTCCAGTCCTCTGGCACCACGCCAGAGTCCAATATTTTGAAAGATCATCACTAATGCCTCCACAACCTCTACCGCTACTTCTTTTAGAACCCTAGCATGCAGTTCTTCAGGTCCGGGTGACTTATGTACTCTAGGTCTTACAGCTTTTAGAGCACCTCTCCCTTGTAATAGTAACTGCACCCACTTCTCTTCCCTCACACCCTTCAACATCTGGCACACTGCTAGTGTTTTTCACAGTGAAGACTGATGCAAAATACTCATTTAGTTCATCTGCCATTTCCTTGTCCCTTGTTATTATTTCTCCTGCCTCATTTTCTAGCAGTCCTATATCCACCCTCATCTCTCGCTCTTATTTTTTACATACTTGGAGAAGCTTCCACTTTGATATTGTTTGCTAGCTTGCTTTCATGTTTCATCTTTTCCCTTCTAACGATTCTTTAAGTTGCTCTCTGTCGGTTTTTAAAAGCTTTCCAATCCTCAATCTTCCTGCTAATTTTTGCTTTGTTGTATGCCCTCTTTTGTTTTTATATTAGCTTTGACTTACAGAGTGGCACAATAATTGAACTCCAAACTCTGGAACACACTGAGGTGTAATAGTATCATGCAAACTGCTATACTACTGAGACATCCAAACTTATGGACATACAATTGAGCTCCCATGATTTTAAATTCCCAAGTCCAACAAACATACATACAATTATTCCTATGAATGGCAGAACTAGTTTTTGTTCCCTCATCCCACTTGTTCTTTCTTATCAGTCTCAGGTGTTCTTAATGTCATTCTTTAAAACACTGTGGAGGTATGGTTACCATATTGAATGGTATTTGTATAGTTTTCCAACTTATGGTCATCTGTAAAGACAGAACTCATTTGTTACGAGGGAAGGCTGGTGATATTTGCTCATACAGAGAATTGTCTTGGGGAAACTATACTGAATTATTAACAGCACATTTGCCATGTGCAAAGCATATTCAACAGGTTTCAAATAGTTACATTTAATATTAGAGACGTATACAATATACATCATGAAATTGTTTTTCTTTGTAAACATCCACAAAAACAAAGGAGTGAATGAGGAGTGAAAACAAAGAATGAATGACAGTTAAATGTTAGAACCGCAAAGCCCCCCCACTCCCCCCTCCCACTCCCACATGTAAGCAGCAGCAAAGCAATGACCCCCCCCCCCGCACTGAGCACTCAAGCATGCAGCAAAGTGTTAATAAAGACACAGACTTGCAGTACCCCAAAGACTACTCGTTCACCCAGTAATTCGACATACCACAGGCTCTCTCTCTGGCTAATAAGGGAAAAAGAGGTGCCCCCGTTTCACAGCGAGAGGGGAAATATAACAAAGCAACTCACTGATTTATGGTGTTCAAAGTCTGTTGTGTTACTTTTTCCATGACCTGTGCCCAAAGAACTCGGGTCTATGGGCCCACAGCCAGCAGCCAGCCCACTGCTTCCGATCTTCCTTGTTCTCCTGCAATGCATCAGTCGACAGTGGGGGCACCAGCCCTGAATCCGCCCGCCTCCAGAGACACAAAAATCCGGCACCCTGAAGGCGCGCTAGTCTTCCAGGCCACATCCTTGGCATACTGAAAAGTGGCCAGTCATGAGGACCAAAGAGCGGGTCCCATTTCTGCAAGGAACCGAAGTCATCATGTAACTTAAGGTCAGGGTCTTCAAAAGAACCTTGAAAGGGAAAAAAAGGAGATATTAAAGATAGAAATAGAGCTTTTTCCAAAGATGCAAGCAAAGGAGTCACCATTAGGCACCATCATCTTCCTAAGCTCCGCTTCCAATTGGAGTGTTTTAACCATCGTTACCATGATGTACAAAATTCGCATCTCTTACTGAGTCAATATAGTCCACACACAGGACATTGATGACCTCCTGACAGCATACTACTCAAAAGTCAGTACCTTTAATATGGAAGCAGAACTTGTTGTTTGCCAAGGTAATAGTCATTGCCTGCTGCTGGTTAGACTCAGACCACATTTGACAACGAGCAGTATTGATGCCCAACATTACTAGAAGAACCTATTGTTGGAGAATGTGCGACCTGATTAACCAACACAATTAGCTTTAAGGATTAGGAAATAAACCCAGGAGGATCTGAGGAGATGGATATAAAGCATATGCTTCAGTGTCAATCCCTTGCATAATAAGTAATAAAGAATGGGAAAGATTGTCTGATTAGGAGTAAAAGCAAAAAACCAAAAAAAATTGATATATTTGAAATAACCCAAGAAGAAATAATATTTTATGCTTGTTATATTTAATATCTGATGCAAGTGGTTGAATGGAACTAATTAATGTTTATCTCATTGTTAAAAGAGTATTTCTAATAATTAGAAGTACAAACCATCTGCACTGGATTTAGTTTGTACCTGTAGGCAAATATGGAAATTTCAAGTGATGAAATGTGAATCAGTCCTGAGGCAGGCTGCAGAAAGACACCTTAACAGACTAAGAGCAGAGAACTTCAAGCAGCACGCACAAAATGCTGGATGAACTCAACAGACCAGGCAGCATGTATGAAAAAAAGTAAATAGTTGACATTTCTGGCCAAGACCCTTTATCAGGACTGGAAAAAAAGATGAGAAATTAGAGTAAGAAGGTGGAGGGAGGGGAAGAAGTAGTACAAGGGAAGCGGGAGGAGCGCCAGAGGCAGGTGATGGGCAAGTAAGGAGATAAGGTGAGAGAGGGAAACGGGAATGGGAATGGTGGTGGGGGGGAACAATTACCAGAAGTTTGAGAAATCGCTGTTCAATCGAGAACTTTAGACTGTTTAGTACATGCTTCAGTTTTAGCCCTCCTTCACAGAGCTTGGGTTCTGCTTGGGAAAGGTTAAATGCTTGTAGGCTCCAGTCATGTTTGTTAAATCCAAAGAAGTACTGGGAAGTATGTTGTATAACATCTGTGCTTTTCACAGTCTTTTCTAACGGGACCTTTGATGTCAGCCATAGCAAAATACATAAGCTGTGGCTCAGAAATGATGGGAATGAATGCCCTTTTATAAATGCCAATGTTGTGCTACAGTTTCCAGGAGCAAACTGGCCAGTTGGAAGCCTCTAATTTCTGCTTACAGGAAACAGGGACATTGAAGAACTGACAAAAAATTGTTCCCTTAGTTAAAACTTCAAATGTTTTAAACGAAAGTCAGCCCCACATGGATATTGACATATGTGAAGGGACATTCTCAACTTCCAGTCTGAAAGAGTGATTGGAATTAAAGTGGAGAACTACCTTTGGTTGGGAATGCAGAAGACTTGGTGTGGAGAGTGTTTGGGAGCTGTGATTGTTTGTTGAGGTGTGGTTGAACTGTAAGAAATAGGAGCAGATTTAGGCCATTCACCCCATCAAGTCGCTGCCATTCAATCCTAGATCATTTATTCCCCCCCCAACCCCTTCTCCTCCCTGCTCCTTATAACCTTTGATGCCCTTACTAATCCAGAATTTATCAACCTCTACTATAAATAATATACGAGGGTTATCATGTGCCATGGTATAAAGAGCCCATGGTATTATAGGAAAGTTACTGGCACGGTTAGAGTATTGGCTGATTGATAGGATGCAGTGAGTGGGAATAAAAGGATCCTTTTCTGGTTGGTTGCCAGTGACTAATCGTGTTCCACAGGGGTCGGTGTTAGGACTGCTTCTTTTTATGCTGTATATCAGTGATTTAGATGATAGAATAGATGGCATTGTGGCCAAGTTTGGAGATGATATGAAGATTGGTGGAGAGGTAGTATTGAGGAAACAGGCTGCAGAAGGACTTAGACAGATTAGGAGAGTGGGCAAGAGAGTGGCAAATGAAATACTGTTTTGTAAAATGCATGGACATGCACTTTGGTAGTAGATATAAATGTGCAGACTATTTTCTAAATGGGAGAAAATCGAGAAATCTGAAATGCAAAGGCACTTGGGAGTTTTTGTGCAGAACAACCTAAAGGTTAACTTGCAGGTTGAGTCAGTGGTGAGGAAGGAAAATGCAATGTTAGCATTCATTTCAAGAGGTCTAGAATACAAGAGCAGGGATGTGATGCTGAGACTTTATAAGGCACTGGTGAGGCCTCACCTTGAGTATTGCAAACAGTTTTCGGATCCTCATCTAAGAAAAGATGTGCTGGCATTGGAGCGGGTTCAGAGGAGTTTCACAAGGATGATTCCAGGAATGAAACAGTTATCATACGAGGAATATTTGATAGCTCGGGGCCTTTACTTGCTGGAATTTAGAGGGATGACGGGGGATCTCATTGAAACCTTTCGAATGTTGAATGGCCTAGACAGAGTAGATGTGGAAAAGATGTTTCCAATGGTGGGGGAGTCTAGGACAAGAGTCGGGATAGAGGGGTGTCCATTTAAAGCAGAGATGCAGAGAAATTTCTTTAGCCAAAGCATGGTGAATTTGTGGAATTTATTACCACAGGCAGCTATGGAGATCAGGTTATTGGGTGTATTTAAGGGAGAGCTTGGTAAGTTCTTGATTGGATACAGCATCAAAGGTTATGGGGAGAAAACCAGGGAGTGGGACTGAGGAGGGAAAAAAGGATCAGCCATGATTGAAGGATGGAGTAGACTCAATGGGCAAAATGGCCTAATTCTACTCCTATGCCGTATGGTATAATATCCCTAATCACTTTGCTTCCATGGCCACCTGTGGCAGTAAATTCCACAGATTCATCACTCTTCAGCTGAAGAAATTCATCCTCATCTGTCTTCTAAAAGAACATCCTTCTGTTCTGAGGTCTGTATATTCACTCTAACTAGGCATTTGTGTCAAGGCCTGTGATTGTTCATTGGAATGTAGTTGTATCAAGAGCTGTGATTGGTTGGGGTGTAATTGTCACTTGGTGTGTGATTATCAGTTGGGATGTTGTTGTGTCATAGTCTCTGATAATTGGTGCAAATGAGAGAAATGGGATTTAATGGTGGGTTTAGTTATGTCATGTGTACCTGGAGTTTAGGAGAATGAGGGAAGATTTGATAGAGATATACAAAATTTTGAGGGGTATAGATAGGGTAAGTCCAAGCAGATTTTTCCCCACTGAGGTGGATGTGACCTGAACTGGAGATCAGGTTAAAGGTAAAAGGTGAAATATTTAAGAGGAACCTGGGGGGGATCTTTTCATACAGAGGGTGGTGTAAGTGTGGAACAAGCTGCCAGAGGAAATAGTGGATGCAGGATTGATTGTATCATTTAAGAAAAGTTTGGATGTGATGGTTATTTGTGTGCTATGGTCCAGTGTGGACAATAAACTAAGCTGAAAACAGTTCATTATGAACCAGATGAGCCAAAGGGTCTTTTTCTGTGCTGTAGTGTTCTATGAGTCTATGACACTAATGGAAACTTATTCATAATAGAAATTGGCAGATACTTTGTTTCTGGGAATCACTTAAATCAACAGTCCTTAGTAAAGAAGAAGGTTAGTCTCTTGGACATGTTTTAAAAGTCTTGCAGTGGGTGGCATTGCTATAATGACTTGTGTTGTCCAATGCCCTTTGTTGGAGTCAAGAATGGAGTTGTGTTCCTGCACTGATCTATTTGAAGGTATGTGGTTGGGTGTCTATAACTGCACACAGCAGGATTCAGGGGCTGTTGGAAAGTTTCTCAGGGTGTGGCACTGGATTGAAAATCCCAGATGTCTTAAACATCACTGCACTTGTCCAGTGTTCAAAACCATCAAGACATAGGAACACAGGAACCCAGGGTGCAAATCACAGATTTTGTGATCGATCCACTAAATTCTTAGTTTTTATTCACATTTCTTCTCCACAGAAATTAGATAATATAGTACACAAAAATGATCCAATGTCAGATGGTTTTGGCTGTCTCTAATTAAAGAAAAAATACTTGTAATTATTTTTAAAAAGTTCACAATATAGTTTTCAAGTAAGGTAGATTTCACGTGCAAGGCTCCTTTACACGTACCCATCAGCGTCTTCTTCTAAAGTTAACAATAAATAACCATAAATAATTCCATGGTCAAGGTTTCTACTGCTATGCTGTGAGGTATTTTATTTTAGCAGTTTTCCACAAAAACAGTGTTTCCTACTAGTAAGAGGGTTTCGGCTAAAGATAAGGAGCCATGCTGTCCATCTTAAAAATGTTATGCCAGTGAATCAGGGTTGTTTTGCTCCATGTTTTAACTTTCTGCCCTGTGGGATACAGTGGAAGATTCTTGAGACCTGGGGGAATGGGATTTCTGAAGGACAGTGGTCTGGTTTGGGGTATTTGGGGTGGGGGTTATGGAAAGAGGCACAATGGAAGATGCCCGCTGAATGCCGTTCAAAGGAGAGACCCCTTTGTAAGAAGTGCTTGGCATAGATGAGTAGTGCAAAGGAGGAAGTGCCAATACTCCTGTTGAGCCAGTTTGTTCAAAGTGGTCTTCAAGGAAAGTTTGAACAGTGGCTGTTTGTACAGAATGGTTCAGTGTGTGAATTATCAAAGCGAAGCACCCAATTACTTCAGAAACGAACTCCAACTTTTATGTGCACATTGGACTGTTTAACTGTAATGGGCCCTTTTTCTTTTCTTTTTCCTGTTAACTGTTTGATAAGGTTGAAATATTGGTGAATATACTCTCTTTATAATGTTATGCTGGTATACGATCTGTCATTTCCTGGCAAATGATAACACTGTATGGGGCAGTAGTTACACAGCATTCGCTACAAACAATGTTCCTCACCAGAATATCCCAACTTTACTATTTGGTTGAACCCCAAATCATACCGACCCTAGAAGTATATTGCTTATGAAAGGTGGCTTTCTCACTGCTGAGTCATGTGGCTGTTAGCAGAGTTACCTAATGAGCTGTTGGTATACGAGCCCAGTGAGAGGGTTGCAATAAAATCATCCATCAGTAAAATTGTAAATGAATAGTAACATTTCAGTTCTGCCTTTCATCGTGTTATTCTGGAAGACCTTTTCATGAATCAGTGACTTCTATGATTTTATTTTCAGCTATAATTTGTACATTTTATAGTTTTGTGTTTATGCAGTGATTTGCCTGCATTAACAAACTGTTTTCATGGCTTTTAAAATCTAGTACCATTTGTCAGGTTTGCTGGTAAGAAGAGAAGAAACCTTCATCAATTCTGCCAACTACAGTGAGATCCAGGTCCCTCAACCAACCACTTCTCCTTCCTGCCCCTTTCCATCTTCCACAGAGACCACTCCCTTTGTGACTCCCTGGTCCATTTATCACTCCATACTGAAACCTCCCTAACCCTGGCATTTTCCCCTGTGACTGCAGGAATGCCTATCCTATAGCTCAGGGGTGGCCAACCTTTTACATTCCATGCGTCAATTTTTTCATGCATGAGTTCTATATTAACATTTTTACAAGAATTGTGGGGGTACAAGAGTTGTATGCCGCATCTGAACTCATGCGTGAAAAAAAATTGACGCAAGGAAGGTAAAAGGTTGGCCACACCTGCTATAGCTTCTCTCTCACCACTTTCCTGGTGAGAAGACAGATATTTATTCTAAGCCCCTCCAACCTCATCTACTTTATTCACTTCGGCCAATGTGGCCTGCGCTACATTAGTGAGCCCCAAGAATAAACTGGGCATCTATTCTACAAAGCCGCTGCTCTCCATTCATTGTTCCTAGTTGCATGTCATTTCAAATCCCACATCAGCCTGTCCACCCTCAGCTCTTTCTGCTGCCAGAATGAGGCACAGTGCAAACAAGAGGGACAGCACTTCATATTCTGACTTGCGCAGTCACAAAGATGGCATGTCATTGGCTTGTGACTACCCAGGCAGAATTTCACTTAACCCACACCTCTGGTTCTCCCCATCAGATACCCAAACTCTCCCTTTCCACCCTCCCTCCTTCCAATCTTCATCCAGTCCCCTGTTCTCCTCTATTCCACACTCACAATTCAGCCCCCATACCATTACCTATTTTGTCCCCTTCTCTTCCTGGCTCCAGCCACACATTTTACTCACTGACTCACCCACTGGTTCTGGCTCCATCTGCCCTTTATCTTTGTGTCTACCTCTTGTATCACCCACCTGCCTGCATCACCCTCCCCCTTTTGACTCAACCTGCCTATTGTCCATCCATGTCACTTAGTCCACCAATCACCTCTGGTCTCTGTCTTACCACTCTGTATACTGGCAATCTCACCTCTCCATCCTCAGTCCTAATGAAAGATTGTCACATGAAACGTAAACAATTTCTTTTCTCTAAATCTTTTGTTCTTTTCCACTGCATTCACAAAGTTGTGCCTGAAAGTGGATATGAAGAGGTCCAGGGAAATATAGCTGTGATAAAGTAAAAAAATGTTGTAGAGGAAATCAGTTGATCATTGGTGTCTCCTACAAAGCCATGGGGATTGTTAACTCATCTGGAACAGGGCTTGTGCACTCATCGGGGGTAAATTCTACTGCCTGACACAATAGACGTATCACTTGTCAGCTTCTTGGAGATCTTTGGTGATCAAGTCCACCAATTCCATGTAACACTTTATAATGAACTCAAAAGGCACCAAAAATGTCAATGCAAGTGTGAGAATCTGATTTCAACATAATAGTAAAGAGCATGAGATTGAGCCCTGAGATTTTCAGCACCTCAAAAGAATTATAGAACTAGGTGCTTATCAATCAGCAGAAACTGCTGTTGTAGAGTGAGGTTGTATCAATAGCAGTATGAAGCTCTATATCTGCTGAATCTCTCCACTCCTGCAGTTAGTTCCAGCATGGTTGTCAATTCATTCACAGTCGTATCAACTTTCATTAGCCATCATTGCTTAAAGTTTGGTCTTCTGTTCTTTAATTTCTCCTCCATCTGACCAATAAATTTCTGCTTGGATGGGGCTTGCCACTCTGTGCGTAGTTAATACTCCCAACTAATACTCTCAAGCTGAAAGCGAATGCTGACACTGCAGATAGGAAGCAGTAACTTAATACTAAATAAATACTGCTCATTTACAGCATCAATTTAAATAGTAGTCATAGAGTCATAGAAAAGTACAGCCCCAAATCAAGCCCTTTGGCCTATCTAGTCTATGCCGAGCTATTTAAACTGCCTACTACCATCAACCTGCACCAGGACCATAGCCCACCCTGCACCAGGACCATAGCCCTCCATAGCCCTACCATCCCATGGTCTTTAGTTGTAGTCCTACCCAACCTCAGTTGAAAATGCCTGTTTGCATTTACCCTATCTATACCCCTCATAATTTTTTATGCCTCTGTCAAATCTCCTTTTAATCCTCTCTGTTCTAAGGAATAAAGTCCTAACCTATTCAATCTTTCCTTATAACTCAGGTCTTCCAGTCCCAGCAACATCCTTGTAAATTTTCTCTATACTCTTTAAACTTTATTTATGTCTTTCCTGTAAGTAGGTGACCAGAACTGCGCATAATGCTCCAAATTGGGCCTTACCAATGTCTTATACATCTTCAACATAACATCCCATCTCCTGTACTGTGTATTTTGATTTTTGAAGGCCAAAGTGCCAAAAGCTTTCTTTACAACTCGATTTACCTGTGATGCTACCTTCAACAAATTATGGACCTGTATTCCCAAATCCCTTTACTCTCCCACACTCCTCAGCACCCTACCATTTACTGTGTAAGACCTACCCTGGTTGGTCCTACTGAAGTGCGTATCTCACACTTGTCTGCATTAAATGCCATCTGCCATTTTTCAACCTATTTTTTTCAGCTGATCCTTACCATTCACTCTACCCCTAATCTTGGTGTCATCCTCAAATTTACTGATCCAGTTAACCACATTACCATCCTTTCTAAGATAAGGGGCCCAAAACTTCTCACAATACTCGCAAGTGAGGCTACACCAGTGCTTTATAAAGTCTCAACATCACATTCTTGCTTTGATCTTGTAGTCCTCTTGAAATGAATGCTAACATTGCATTTGCCTTCCTCACCACCAGCTCAACCTGCAAATTAACCTTTAGAGAATCCCGCACAAGGAATCTTGACCCTTTGCACTTCAGTTTTTTGTATTTTCTCTTGTACTGCAAATAATCAACCCTTTCATTTCTTTTAACAAACTGTATGGCCACTTCCCAACACTGTATTCCATCTGCCATTTCTTTGCCCATTCTCCTAATCTGTTTAACTCCTTCCGTAGCCTCTCTACCTCCTCAAAACTACCTGTCTCTCCCACCTATCTTCATATCATGGGCTAACTTTGCAACAAAACCATCAATTCCATCATCCAAATCATTGACATATAATGTAAAAAGAATCAGTCCCAATACAGACCTCTGTGGAACACCACTAGTCACCAGCAGCTAACCAGAACAGGCGCCATTTATTCCCACTCTTTGCCTCCTGCTAATCAATACCTTGAGTCTTTCCTGTAAAACTTGTTAAGCAGCATCATGTGTGGCATCTTGTCTTAAAATCCAAGTATACAATGTCAACTGATTTTCCTTTGTCTATCCTGCTTGTTATTTCTTCAAAGAATTCCAAAATATTAGTCAGACAAGTTTTACCCTCGAGAAAACCATACTGTTTATGGCCTATTTTATCATGTGCCTCCAAGTTTCCTGAGTTCTCATCCTTAATAATCGATTTCAACGTCTTCCCAACTACTGAGGTCAGACTAACTGGCCTATAGTTTGGAGGAACAACACCTTATATTCCGTCTGGGTAGCCTCCAACGTGATGGCATGAACATCGACTTCTCTAACGTCTGCTAATGCCCCACCTCCCCCTCGAACCCCATCCGTTATTTATTTTTATACACACATTCTTTATCTCACTCTCCTTTTTCTCCCTCTGTCTCTCTGACTATACCCCTTGCCCATCCTCTGGGTTCCCCCCCCCTTTGTCTTTCTCCCTGGGCCTCCTGTCCCATGATCCCCTTTGCCAATCACCTGTCCAGCTCTTGGCTCCATCCCTCCCCCTCCTGTCTTCTCCTATCATTTTGGATCTCCCCCTCCCCCTCCCACTTTCAAATCTCTTACTAACTCTTCCTTCAGTTAGTCCTGACGAAGGGTCTTGGCCTGAAACATCGACTGTACCTCTTCCTAGAGATGCTGCCTGGCCTGCTGCATTCACCAGCAATTTTGATGTGTGTGGCCTATAGTTTCTTTTGTTCTGCCTCTCTCCCTTCTTGAAGAGTGGAGTGACATTTTCTATTTTCCAGTTTTCCAGAACCATTCCAGAATCTACTGTTTTTGAAAGATCGTTACTAATCCCTCCACAATCTCTTCAGACACCTCTCTCAGAACCCTGTGGTGTACACCATCTTATCCAGGTGACTTAACTACCTTCAGACCTTACAGTTTCTCAAGAGCCTTTTCTCTAGTAACAGTAACTTCACATACTTCATGATTCCTGACATCAGGAACTTCCGCCATACTGTTGGTGTCTTCCACAGTGAAGATTGATGCAAAATACTTATTCAGTTTGTCCTCCATTTCCTTGTCCCACATTACTACCTCTCTAGCATCAGCTTCCAGCAGTCCGATATCCACTTTCACCTCTCTTTTACACTCTGTGTGTCTGAAGAAATAATTGATATCCTCTTTAATATTATTGGCTGGCTTACTTACGTATTTCATCTTAATGACTTTTTTAGTTGCCTTCTGTTGGTTTTTAAAAACTTCCCAATTCTCTAACTTCCCATTAATTTTTGCTCTAATATGTGCTGTGTCTTTGGCTTTTATGTTGGCTTTGACTTCTCTTCTTAGCCACAGTTGTGTTACCTTTCCTTGAGAATACTTCTTCCTCTTTGGGATGTATATATCCTGTACCTTCCAAATTGCTTCCAGATGCAGATCCAGCCATTGCAGTCTGCTGTCATCCTGCCAGTGTTCTTTTCCAATCAATTCTGGCCAACCCCTCTCTCATGCCTCTGTAATTCCCTTTACTCCACTGTATTGCTTCTCCTTCTCAAATTTCCTGGTGAAGTCGATAACGTTATGATCACTTGCCCCTAAGGATTCTTTTAACTTAAGCTCTCTAATCAATTATGGTTCATTGCACAACACCCAATCCAAAATAGCTGATCCCCTAGGGAGTTCAACCACGAGCTGCTATAAAAAGCCGTCTCATAGAAATTCCCCCTCTTGGGAATCAGCACCAACCTGATTTTCCCATTCTACCTGCATATTGAAATCCCCCTGACTATTGTAACATTGCCCTTTTGGCATGCACTTTCTGACTCCTGTCGTAATTTGTAGACTACTTTCTTACTACTGTTTGGGGGTCTGTATAAAACTCCCATCAGGGTTTTTTTTTACCCTTGCAGTTCGTAAGTTCTATCCACAGTGATACAACACCTTCCAACCCTATGTCACCTGTTTCTAATGACTTGATTTCACTTTTTCTTAACCAACAGATCAACGCTACCCCCTCTGCCTTCCTGTCTGTCCTTTTGACATGATGTGTATCCTTGGATACTCAGCTCCCAGCTATAATCTTCTTTCAGCCATGAATCAGTAATACCTACAACATCATACCTGCCAATCTGCAACTGTGTTATAAGTTCATCTACCTTACTGGGTATACTGTGTGCATTCAAATACAATACCTTCTGTCCAGTATTCACACTTTTCAATTTTGTCCACCTTTTACATTGAAATTCATCCTGCTGACTGCAATTTTGCTGTATCACAGCCTCTCCTCACTACACATTGCCTTTGTTTGTAAGCCAGCTACCTCAGCTATAGTACCTCCTTCCTGGTGGTAAGGGGTCAAAGAGATTTTTGGACGGATGGGAGGGATCAGTGACAATGCTAAGAACTTTCCTTAGCACTGATACAACCTGCAAGTTAACCTTGAGGGAATCCTGCACAAGGACACCCATATCCCTTTTTACTTACAATTTCTGAATGTGTTCCCTGTTTAGAAAATAGTCTGTGCTTTACAATGAGTTCAGCTGAAAATAGATAAATATCTCAAGGAACTGACGAGCTGGTTATTTTGCTTCAGTAAGTACATTCCTGTCTTTCCCTGAAGTTGATTGATTGCAGTGAGATGGAGTTGTACAAAGTGAAAGTGTGCAGGATTGCCAAAAGCCCAGGGAACATAGAACATAGAATAGTACAGCACAGTACAGGCCCTTCAGCCCATAATGTTGTGCCGACCCTCAAACCCTGCCTCCCATATAAGCCGCCACCTTAGATTCCTCCATATACCTGTCTAGTAGTCTCTTAAACTTCACTAGTGTATCTGCCTCCACCACTGACTCAGGCAGTGCATTCCACGCACCAACCACTCTCTGAGTAAAAAACCTTCCTCTAATATCCCCCTTGAACTTCCCACCCCTTACCTTAAAGCCATGTCCTCTTATATTGAGCAGTGGTGCCCTGGGGAAGAGGTGCTATTCCTCTTACTATCTTGTACACCTCTATCATGTCTCCTCTCATCCTCCTTCTCTCCAAAGAGTAAAGCACTAGCTCCCTTAATCTCTGATCATAATGCATACTTTCTAAACCAGACAGCATCCTGGTAAATCTCGTCTGTACCCTTTCCAATGCTTCCACATCCTTCCTATAGTGAGGTGACCGGAACTGGACACAGTACTCCAAGTGTGGCCGAACCAGAATTTTATAGAGCTGCAGCATTACATCGTGACTCTTAAACTCTATCCCTTGACTTATGAAAGCTAACATCCCATAAGCGTTCTTAACTACCCTATCCACCTATGAGGCAACTTTCAGGGATCTGTGGACATGCACCCCGAGATCCCTCTGCTCCTCCACACTACCAAGTATCCTGCCATTTACTTTGTACTCTGCCTTGGAGTTTGTCCTTCCAAAGTGTACCACCTCACACTTCTCCGGGTTGAACTCCATCTGCCACTTTTCAGCCCACTTCTGCATCCTATCAATGTCTCTCTGCAATCTTTGACAATCCTCTACAC
Organism: Mobula birostris; assembly: GCF_030028105.1. NCBI lineage: Eukaryota > Metazoa > Chordata > Chondrichthyes > Myliobatiformes > Myliobatidae > Mobula > Mobula birostris. The sequence goes on along the minus strand of NC_092383.1, from coordinate 45,398,540 downwards.
TATCTACAACACCACCAACCTTTGTGTCGTCTGCAAACTTGCCAACCCACCCTTCTACCCCCACATCCAGGTCGTTAATAAAAACATAGCCCTGCTTTGCATCAGCCCTGAAACAGACATTTTGAAGGTTTAAGATGGTAAAGAAAAGAACCAGTCATCTAAATACATCAACAAAATGTTCTGATTCAGTTTAGGTTGGATGTGCTGTCTGAGTATGTAAAGACTGATCAGTGCTATATGAAGTGTATAGCTTTGCAAAAAAGGAAAAAGGCAGTGTAAAGATACTACAATATTTCTCATTAGACTGTTCGAAATAAACAGGTCAAGTGTCATTCCAACATTTGGATATATCCACAATGAATGCAGTTGAATATAAGTAAATATTACCAGATGTTCCCAGGAAGTATCTGTATTTAGCATGTAGAAAGGAGATGAATGTACTGTAAAACATTATTCCAGAATGATTGTGTCAGTAGTCAGTCAGAAATATTCTAAACCTATCAGGCATTTACAATATACAAAAAGCTTCAACTGTGCAGCTGTAAAAGGTGTTGTTCCGTGCTCCTGCAACTGCAGTAAATCATAGAGCCCTCAGAGCTCATCCAGAGAAATAATGTGCAAGTGACTTCACAATACTGCAGGATTTCTGATATGTAGAAACACATTATTTCAGTTAACAACATGGAGTATGATTAAGGAGAGACATCTCAGTATTTGATGAAGCATTACATTTGGCCTTGTGGTGTGAACTGATCCTGAGAAGTCATCTATCACCCCCTTCCAGCTTTCTGTCAACTTGAATATACTCACAGCCAATGAAAACTTTAGCATCATTTTACAAGATAAAATATTTTAGAATTTCCAGGATTTGTAAGCCAGTGAACAAGGCTGTGGTCTATAACTGATCAGAATTGAACCAACCCTCCCACACAGTGAATTTTACTGATCTCACCCTGTATAGAAACATAGAAGACCTACAGCACAATACAGGCCATTCGGTCCACAAAGCTGTGCCGAACATGTCCTTACATGAGAAATTACCATTGCCCTCTATTTTTCTGAGCTCCATATACTTGTCCAGGAGTCTCTTAAAAGACCCTATCGTATCTTCCTCTACTACTGTTGCCGGCATCTCATTCCATGCACTCACCTCTCTCTGCATTTTTAAAAAAAAAAACAACTTACCCCTGACATCCCCTTTGTACCTACTTCCAAGCACCTTAAAACTGTGCCCTCTTGAGCTAGCCATTTCAGCCCTGGGAAAAAGCATCTGACTATCCACATGATCAATGCCTCTCATCATCTTATATACCTCTATCAGGTCACCTCTCATCCTTCATCGCTCCAAGGAAAAAAGGCCGAGTTCACTCAACCTTTTCTCATAAGGCATGCTCCCCAATCCAGGCAACATCCTTGTAAATCTCCCCTGTACCCTTTCTATGGCTTCCACATCCTTCCTGTAGTGAGGAGACCAGAACTGAGTACAGTGCTCCAAGTAGGGTCTGACGAGGGTCCTATATAGCGGCAACATTGCCTCTTGGCTCCTAAACTCAATCCTGCAATTGATGAAGACTAATGCACCGTATGCTTTCTTAACCACCGAGTCAACCTGCTTAGCAGCTTTGAGTGTCCTATGCACTTGCTCCCCAAGATAATGTATATGCCACACTAACAAATCAAAAAGGGCTAGTGATACATTATTTCTGAAATTTATTTTAATGAAGGATTTCAGAAAAAGTCCATATCGTTTGGAGGTGTATAGAGTTAATGCACAAATCCAAACTGAACATTTCCCTACAAACACAAGCAAGATGGTGGCATAACTTAGAGTAGTTAGCTTCATTAAAATTGTATTTCTAAAATGATGTTGGAAAATTTTGGAACTTCTGTTATAAAATGCAGTCATTTTTTTATTTTGTGTCTTTCCTGTGCTCAAAATATCTTACCGCTATTTTAATACTCAGCTGTGATTGTCATTCTGTAGATAAATTTATTCATCAAACGTCTGGCAGCTAGGTCCCTGGAAGCAGCGAGGCAATGTATGATCAGACAACATGGTCTTCGTGGATCAGACTTAGTGGACAGTACTTCCAAAATCTTGCTGACATTGAATTCCGACTGCACTCTCAGCTCATTTCCTTAGCCTGTCAATATCCCTTGTGGAAACTGCTATCTCCCATTCGATCTCCTTTTGTTTTTCTTTTCCAATAGTTTCTCTGCTCTATTCATTTTTGTGTTACAATTTATAAATCCTTGGGTTTCTCCAGTGAACAGTCAAATGATACTTTGTCAAAGGTTTTCCTAAAGTCAAAATAAAGTTCTGTATCAACAGTAGTTCCTCTATCTATCATGGCTCTTAAACTCCAGAAAGTGTTGTAGAAGTTTTATAACAGTCATCCATTTTGAAATTTATGCTGGCTATCTCTATTTTGTCCTTCTTTGAATTAACTAAAATTTTCATGAGGTGAATGTAAACTATATCCATCCTACGATTATAGAGCTATGTCCCTCTGCTGAAGAATATATTGTCCATTTTCCAGTCCCAAGCACACATACTGTACATATACACCTTCAACTATAATAACCAGAAACTTCATGGTAGTCTTTTGCACTGATTGGTTATGATTTTTACGCTCTGCATTCCCTTGGCCAACTTGTCAAATCTTTCCCTTTTATGTTCCTTAACCCTCCTGAGTAAAAGAAAAGGAAAGGTACGTCGCATCCGGAGTTTCTCTGGTTAGCGGACTATTTCCCTCCATGCCTCTCTGACATAGGGATTCACGTACGAGGCAAGTTACAGCAGTGGTTTGCCATCGCCTTCTGCTGGGTGAGTTTCCAAAGAGATCACCAGCTCATAATCCAGCACAGATGGAAGGCATGCAGGGGAGCCGGCTGGATTTGAACATGGGACCTTTCGTCCCAAAGTCTGATGCTGACGCCACTATGCCACCAGCCGGGTCAACTCAGTAAATGCACAACAATGATGTCTCATTTCAAATGTTGCACAATTCATCTTAAAATCCTCAATTGCTGTTTAGGTGAAGCATTAGCACTGAACCAGGCTGAGGCTGCTGGTTTGTATGGATGGAATAATGACTCAAGATTTGGCACAATATTGATTTATAAATTAGATTAATTGTTTATTATAGTTTGAGTTTTCAAAATTGAATTTCTATCTAAGCTTTAGAAATTTCCCTGCAGATGTTATTTCAGTTTTCCTTAATTTTGTTCATCTTGTTTACTGTGTATCTTTGCAGTTCAATCTACAAATGGCTCAGTGGGAGAAGTGTCAATTCATGTAGACCTCTTCACTCACCCTGGTACTGGAGAACATAAAGTTACAGTTAAAAGTAAGTGTCACAACCAATCTGGTACCAATGAACCATGAATCTGTATAGTATGCAACAGACTTAGTCGTGACAATTTGAAGTCCATCAGAGTTTTGATCTTTCCTTACAGTTGTTGCTGTCAATGAGCTGATCTGGCACACAACAGCTATGTTCCGACCATTTGTAGAAGTTCATGTGATTGGACCGAATCTCAGTGACAGAAAAAGAAAATTTGCCACAAAGACAAAAAACAATGTTTGGTCACCTAAATACAACGAGACATTTCACTTGTAAGTGTTCTTATTCAGCCTGTGTGTTTGACTCTTTAGTTACATTTCCTTAATTGTTCATTTGAAATTGAACTATTTCCTTCAAGGTGTATCTCTGTGCAAAGATAATACAGTCTAGAAAGCAAAGCATACAATTTGGAGAAAAATTTAGCCCAAAATGAAATCTACTAATGAAACTCGAGACACTTTAAAATTCAAATCCAACCCAGTTGATACACAAACAACAGGAATTCTGCAGATGCTGGAAATTCAAGCAACACACATCAAAGTTGCTGGTGAACGCAGCAGGCCAGGCAGCATCTGTAGGAAGAGGTGCAGTCGACGTTTCAGGCCGAGACCCTTCGTCAGAGCTAACTGAAGGAAGAGTGAGTAAGGGATTTGAAAGTTGGAGGGGGAGGGGGAGATCCAAAATTATAGGAGAAGACAGGAGGGGAAGGGATGGAGCCAAGAGCTGGACAGGTGATAGGCAAAAGGGGATACGAGAGGATCATGGGACAGGAGGTCCGGGAAGAAAGACAAGGGGGGGGACCCAGAGGATGGGCAAGAAGTATATTCAGAGGGACAGAGGGAGAAAAAGGAGAGTGAGAGAAAGAATGTGTGCATAAAAATGAGTAACAGATGGGATACGAGGGGGAGGTGGGGCCTTAGCGGAAGTTAGAGAAGTTGATGTTCATGCCATCAGGTTGGAGGCTACCCAGACGGAATATAAGGTGTTGTTCCTCCAACCTGAGTGTGGCTTCATCTTTACAGTAGAGGAGGCCGTGGATGGACATGTCAGAATGGGAATGGGATGTGGAATTAAAATGTGTGGCCACTGGGAGATCCTGCTTTCTCTGGCGGACAGAGCGTAGATGTTCAGCAAAGCGGTCTCCCAGTCTGCATCGGGTCTCGCCAATATATAAAAGGCCACATCGGGAGCACCCCAGTCGACTCACAGGTGAAGTGTTGCCTCACTTGGAAGGACTGTTTGGGGCCCTGAATGGTGGTAAGGGAGGAAGTGTAAGGGCATGTGTAGCACTTGTTCCGCTTACACGGATAAGTGCCAGGAGGGAGATCAGTGGGGAGGGATGGGGCATCCTCTGGGTCCCCCCCCCTTGTCTTTCTTCCCGGACCTCCTGTCCCATGATCCTGTCATATCCCTTTTGCCAATCACCTGTCCAGCTCTTGGCTCCATCCCTCCCCCTCCTGTCTTCTCCTATCATTTTGGATCTCCCCCTCCCCCTCCAACTTTCAAATCCCTTACTCACGCTTCCTTCAGTTAGTCCTGACGAAGGGTCTCGGCCTGAAACGTCGACCGCACCTCTTCCTACAGATGCTGCCTGGCCTGCTGCGTTCACCAGCAACTTTGATGTGTGTTGCCAGTTAATACACAACCTCCTATTACCCCGTAACCTTGTAGTAGACTTGAAGGCTGAGCTTTTATTTGTGGAAGCTCAGTATTCAGTCAATGGATGAAAAGTTCAGAGCACAGAACTGCCTATCTTTAAAAACCAACATACTTTCCCTGTGAATTATCAAGATGTCGAATTTGGAAAAATTAAATGTTAACTTGTTTCAGTAGTATTTTGATGCATTGAAGCTCTTTGTTGAGGTGGGTGGTGAAAGCTAATTTCTATCTGATTTGCAGTATAGTCATTATGAGAGATTTTTTTGGCTCAGTCCAGCTCTCGATTTTGGGGAATATGTCGGGAAGAAAATGAGATTTTATAGGATTAGTACAAAGTGTTTGGTGGTCAGTGTAGACTGGGTGGGATGACAGATTTGTTTCTGTGCTCTGTGATTTGACCTAGGGCTGCCTTCCCTCTCTCTTGTGGTCCCAGTCACAAAGTTACCATGTACTCCATGTGCTCCTCAACGGCACAGCATGTAGAGGTAAGCGTGGCCATTCAGTCAGGTGGGTATGGGACACAAGATCGATAGCGTGATAGAGGTGCAGTGACCCATTAGAGCAACATTTCTGTTACCAGTGAATCACCAGCCCATTGTGCATCTGAAGTAGAAAGAAGAAAAAGACAGAGATCTTAGAAAGCACAGTGAAGTGTTCTCAGCAACTCCTGATATGCCATTTAGAATCAAGACCAAACTATGAGCTATAGTGGCCTTGCACTGTACTGTTACCACAAAACAACAGGTTTCACTTCAGGTCAGTGATAATAAACCTGATTGTGAGTCAGTGAGATGTGAGTAAGTGTGGTAGAAGGCTCAACAGGGAGGGTGGGAAGATCCCCAAACTGAAGATTTGTTTGTACTTGCAGCATTCTGAGTAATGAGAGTGGCCCAGAGTGCTATGAACTACATGTGACGGTGAAAGATTACTGCTTTGCCAGAGAAGACCGGATCATCGGACTGACAGTCATCCAGTTAAAGGATATTGCCGAGAAAGGGAGCTGTGCATCGTGGTACACTCTCATCAAGAACATTTACATGGATGAAACCGGCCTGACAATTCTCAGAATACTCTCACAGAGGACCAATGACGAAGTGGCCAAAGAATTTGTACGCCTCAAATCAGATACCAGGTCGACTGAAGAAACCACATAAGAAGCAGAAGAGAGATCTGCACAGCAGCAGAATTATCCTCAGTGCATGTCTGTTTTCAATGTGTGGGTATGTTTATCTGAATATGTGCAGGTGTGTGCAGAAAATTACGAAGTACTTCAGGCCACTAGTCCAGTGATGAAATGGGGAGGATGTTATCTCAGACAGTCCATTCTAATGATAAAGTGCCAAATCAAGATTACCCAAGGGAATTTTCTCCTGGTATTTTGTGTTATTTTTCAATTTGCTAAATGATTAAATTCTAACACTGACTTGCTATTTTGTGGTTTTTAACACTAAATAATGGTCCTTCATTTGTGACAAGCATTGTCTCTTTACTTCTGCAATGTTGGGCTGTGTCTTTCCAGAGCATGCTAATGTACCTCAGCTAAATTACATCCTAAAACTTACTAGTATACTTTACATTTTTGAAAGTTGCATTTTCCCCACACAAAGACACTTATATTAAAGTAACTATTCATGACATTTACATTGCTTTCAATTTTCACTTAATTTACTATTTTTACATATTACTGGTCCATATTAAGATCATAGACCATAAGATATAGGATCAGAATTAGGCCATTTGGCCCATCAAGTCTGCTCTGCTATTTCATCCATTCTTCCTCGTAAAGGAGCAAAACAATTAATATTAACTTTGTTTTATTTTCTTTTTCTGACACTTCACTGTGAAGATGATACTAGCTGACATTGTAATCAATTTTATTAAAGAGAAACAGCTCATAAGCAAACTGGCATTGTTAATTTACAGAAGTTGCCAAAGGAATTCAAGGTCCATTCAGAACTTTTTATGCCACATGAAGAGGCCACATATGTTTACAAAGCAATGGGCTGTTTTGGTGATTTGAATAGAAAAATTACTATGTTTCTGATAAATAGTGAAGCTGTTACTATTTTCAATGATGCAGTTGTAAATGTTGCTTTATAAAATGGTAATATTGTTCTTGCTGTATCCCCCATGGTTTCAACATTTTCAACAACTGGTAATTATGCAACATCCTGATGTATTGCACTGATGTTGAAATGAGTGTCATGTAAATATACTTAGTGAACAATTGTACAATAAAGCATTGAAAAGTTCCAGTCTTGCATCACAATATTTGATGCCAAACTTGTTCAGTATTTGATGTTGCAATAGTAAGGGATGTTGGTGCAGCCTCACATGGAGTATAGTATACAGTTTTGGTCCCTCACTTTAGCAAATGGAGTAACACTGGAGACTGTACAAAAAGGATTCTCTGGGCTAATTCCTATGATGAGAGACTATATTTGTGGAGTTCAGAAGAATGACAGGTGACCGTATTCAAATATATAACATCATAAGTGGGTTTGATAGGTTAGATGTTAGGATATTTTCACCAGTGATAGAGTCTCGAACAAGAGGACATTACTACGGGGTAAGGGATTGGGTATTCACTCTCACTCAACATCAGCAAAATCAAAGAGCTGATTAGTAACTACAAAAGAAGGAAGCCGAAGGTCCATGAGTCAGTCCTCAAGAGGTAGAGACGGTCAGCAGCTTTAAATTCCTTTGTATTAACATATCAGAGATTCTGTCCTGAGACCAGCATGTAAGACATGACAACACCTCTACTTTCTTAAGTATACATAGATTTGGCATGCCACCAAAAGCTTTGAATATAGATGCACAGTGGAGAGTATTCCAACTGGTTGCATCATGGCCTGATATGGAAACACCAGTGGCCAGAAACAGAAATGACTATAGAAAGTAGTGAATTCACCCCACCATTGAGTACATTTTCATGGAGCACAGCCACAAGATAGCAACATCTATCCTTAAAGCCCCCCACCATGCAGACCATACCCTCTTCTCACTCTGCTATGGCGCAGGAGGTACAGAATCTGTTCTACACAACCATCTTCAAGAATAATTATAACCCTACAATGATCACACTCCAGAATCGGTGTGGATAACCTCACAGACTGCTACTCTGAACTGATTCTATGACCTACAGAATCACTTTCAAGGACTCATTACAATCCATGTTCCCAGTATTATTATTATTTGCATGATTTATCTTCTTTTGAACATTGGTTGCTCATCAGTCTTTGTGTATTGTTTTTCATTATAACCTGTTGTATTTCTTTTTTCTTGTAAATGCCTGCAAGAAAATGAATCTCAAGGTAGTATATGTAAAACATATGCATACTTTCATTATAAGTTTACTTTGAACTTTGATTTAATACAGAGATGTTTAGAAATTTCTTTTCCCAGAGGATGGCAGATCTCTGGAATTCTCCACCTTTGCAGTGGTGACACTGGATCATTGGAAGTATTTAAAGTGGAGGTGGAGAAATATTTGACAGATAGAGGGGTGGGGGCAATTGGCACAGAGGAGGAGCTGAGGCCACTGTAAATCAGTCATGAGCACACTGGGGCAGAGTTGAAGGACTTAGTGGCCTCCTCCTGTTGTCTTGTGTTCATTTGCAAATAAAAACTTTTGAGTTTAGAGCATAAAACAGTACAATGTTGGAGAGGCCATTCCACCCACAATGCTGTTCCCAGTTTGATGCCAATTTGTACTAAATATCCTCCTTGTTCCTCCATTCCCTTCATATTCATGTGTCTATTTAAAAGTCTCTTAAATCCCATGAAAAATTTCTTAAACCCCAATAAACTACTTCTCTGGTAACTCATTCCAAGCACTTACTGCTCTCTGCATTAAAAAGCCTGTCCCCTATAACCTTAAAATCATACCATCTGGTGGTTGACATTTCTGCCCTGCCGATAAAATTTTGACTGCCTGCCCTATCCATGCCTCTCAGACTTTTAAAATCTCTATCAGCTCTCCTCTCAGCCTCTGATAACCTAGGGTGAACAACCCAAGCCTATCTATCTGCCCTTAAAGCTCATACCCTCCAATCCAGCAACATCCTGGTAAACACTTGAAGATTTACATATTGGGGCATATTCTTATATAGAGGTAATTGGTATAATTTTTATTTTCACTTCAGGACACAATATTAACCATATTAGAGTGCTAATATTGAAGATAGGTTGTGAATTGTGTAATTAGTTTAACACTAGGGCCCATAAAAACTTGTACTTTGATCCACTGAAGGATATGAGACCAAATACACCAAACTGTCAAGTTTTCTCACCATCTTGTAGGGAATGTGGTATGGAGATGGGCTGGTAATACATTTACTGGTGGAATATAGTAATGATCAACAAGGTGAGGGGTGGTGGCAGTGACTGGAGGACAACACTGAACCAGCCTCAGAGTACCAGTTGCAAACTGCTTCAGTGTTCTCCTGGGCCTTCTCTGTGCCTGGTGTTATGGGGTTTGACATTGTTCCATGGAATCAGCCAGATGTCTCTGTACAACAGTGTGTGGCATTCATTCCAGACCACAGTCACCTGACACACCGAAAAAGTCTGAGGACTGGATACTTGTGGTCCAACACAATGTGATTGCCATTCCATTCTTGTCAGCTTCTAATGATCTCCTGAGCTTAGCAGACGATCCAAATGCCATACTCAGACCCCTCTTCAATCATTGATCTTCTCTCCCCTAAAATAACTAGCTTTGGTCAAGCAGTGCCCAACTTTAAAATTCTATGTTTGACTCCCTCCCTGGTTTCTCAATTCCCAATCTTCATAAAACTCAGCCCTGTGATTCACAAAGAAATATGTTCACCCAGAGTTTTCCATCACTAATGACTATGCCTTCATCTGCAAAAGATTTAAGCTCTGATGTTCTCTCCACTCCAGCTCTCCTTATACTTTCGCCATTTGCAAGGCGGATGAACTTAGAGCACGGATCAATACGTGAACTATGACGTTGTGGCCATTACAGAAACTTGGATGTCTCAGGAGCAGGAATGGCTGCTGAATGTGCCAGGCTTTAGATGTTTCAAAAAGAACAGAGAGGGAGGCAAAAGAGGTGGGGGTCTGGCATTGCTAATTAAGGATAGTGTCGCGGTTGCAGAAAAGGAGGAAGTCATGGAGGGATGGTCTACTGAGTCAGTGTGGGTGGAAGTCAGAAACAGGAAAGGGGCAATAACTCTACTGGGTGTTTTTATAGACCCCCCCTAACAGTAACAAGGATATCAAGGAGCAGATAAGTAGGCAGATTCCGGAACGGTGCAATTATAATAGGGTTGTTGTGATGGGAGATTTTAACTTCCCTAATATTGATTTGCATCTCCTTAGTGCAAGGGGTTTAGATGGGGTAGGGTTTGTTAGGTGTATTCAAGAAGGTGCCTGATCCAATATGTAGATAAGCCTACAAGAGGGGAGGCTGTACTTGATCTGGTATTGGGAAATGAACCTGGTCAAGTGTCAGATCTCTCAGTGGGAGAGCACTTTGGAGGTAGTAATCACAACTCTATCTCATTCACCATAACATTGGAGAGGGATAGGAGCAGACAATTTCAGAGAACATTTAATTGGGGTAGGGAGAAATATAATACTCGTAGGCAGGAAATTGGGAGCAAATGTTCTCAGGGAGATGCACGACAGAAATATAGCAAATGTTCAGGGAACATTTGCATGGTGTTCTGCATAGGTATGTTCCACTGAGGCAGGGAAAGAATTGTAGGGTTAAAGAACCATGGTGACAAAGGATGTAGGAAATCTAGTTGAGAAGTAAAGAAAAGCTTACGAAAGGTTCAAGAAACTCGGTATAATTAGAGCTCCAGAAAATTACAAAGTTGCTAGGAAAGAGCTTGAGAATGGAATTGGGAGAGCCAGAAGGGGCCATGAGAAGGCCTTGGTGAGCAGCATTAAGGAAAACCCCAAGGCATTCTACAAGTATGTGAAGAGCAAGAGGATGAACCGTGTGAGAATAGGACCAATCAGGTGTGATAGTGGAAATGTGCATGGAGTCGGAGGAGGTAGCGGAGGCACTTAATGTATACTTTGCTTCAGTATTCACCTGGGCAATTCACCAGGGAATCCTTGACAATTTTGGGGATGACTTACAGTGGATTGAAATGCTTGAGCATATAGACATTAAGAAAGAGGATGTCCTGGAGCTTTTGAAGAGCATTAAGTTAAATAAGTCACCGGGACCAGATGAGATATACCCCAGGCTACTGTGGGAAGCAAGGGAGGAGATTGCTGAGCCTCTTGCGATGATCTTTGCATCATCAATAGGGACGGGAGAAGTACCAGAGAATTGGAGGGTTGCAAGTGTAGTTCCCTCATTCAAGAAGGGAGTAGAGATAACCCAGGAAATTATAGACCAGTGAGTCTGACTTCAGCGATAGGCAAGTTGTTGGAGAAGATCCTGAGAGGCAGGATTTATGAGCATTTGGAGAGACATAATCTGATTAAGGATAGTCAGCATGGCTTTGTCATAGATAGGTCGTGCCTTACGAGTCTGATTGAATTTTTTGATGAAAGTAGAGCAGTGGATGTAGTGTATATAGATTCCAGTAAGGCATTTGATAAGGTTCCCCATGCAAGGCTCCTTCAGAAAGTAAGGAGGCATGGGATCCGAGGAGACCTTGCTTTGTGGATCCAGAATTGGCTTGTCCACAGAAGGCAAGGGTGGTTGTAGATGGTTCATATTCTGCATGGAGGTTGGTGACCAGTGGTGTTCCAATGGGATCTGTTCTGGGACCCCTCCTTTTTGTGATTTTTATAAATGACCTGGATGAAGAAATAGAGGGTGGGCTAATAAGTTTTCTGATGACGCAAAGGTTGGGGGTGTTCTGGAAAGTCTGGAGGGTTGTCAGAGGTTACAGCGAACCATCAATATGATGCAGAACTGGGCTGAGAAGTGGCAAATGGAGTTCAACCCAGATAAGTATGAAGTGCTTCATTTTGATAGGTCAAATTTGAAGATAGAATATAATATAAATGGTAAGCTTCTTGGCAGTGTGGAGGATCTGAGAGTTCTTCGGGTCTGTGTTGATAGGACACTCAAAGCTGTTGTGCAGGTTGATAGTGTTGTTAAGAAGGTGTATGGTGTGTTGGCATTCATCAACTGTGGGATTGAATTCAAGAGCTATATAAGACCTTGGTCAGACCCCATGTGGAGTACCGTGTTCACTTCTGGTCACCTCACTATAGGAAGGATGCAAATACTATAGAGAGAGTGCAGAGGAGATTTATAAGGATGTTGTCTGGATTGGAGGGTGTACCCTTTGAGAGTAGTTTGAGTGTACTTGGCCTTTTCTCCTTGGAGTGACAGAGGATGAGAGGTGACCTGATAAAGGTGTATAAGATGATGAGGACCATTGATCGTGTGGATAGCCAGAGGCTTTTTCCCAGGGCTGAAATAGCTAACACAAGGGGGCACAGTTTTAAGGTGCTTGGAAATAGGTACCAAGGGGATGTCACGGGTAAGTTTTCCACACAGAGAGTGCTGGTGCATGGAATGCACTGCCGGCGGCTTAGGAAAATAGAGGGCTATGCACTAGGGAAATTCTAGGCAGTCTCTACTGTAGGTTACATTGTCAGTACACCATTGTAGGCCGAAGAGCCTGTAATGTGCTGTAAATTTCTATGTTCTATGTTCTATAACTTATATCCATTATAATTCACCCAGATTAGGGCAGCAGGGCAGATGAGGTGCCAGCCAGAATAGCAACTGAACAGGCTTTTCTTGTTATCCGGCTCTACACAGAAGCATTATATTTAAGAGACACAATAAACAATGTTGGCAAGCACGATTTTGGACTGGAACTCTCCACAAAGGACTGTGAGAATTCACGAGAGGATCATAGCAGTCTCCCTACCATCCACTGGGAGACATTTATCAGGATCACTGTGTACGCAGGGCCCTTAGTATTATCAAGGAATCCACCCATCCATCCAGCATCCTCTTTGACTTTCTACCATCAGGTAGGAGACTCCGATGCATAAAGACAAGAACGGTCAGGATGTGAAACAGCTTCTTCCTTCAGGCCATTAGGCTTCTAAACTCCCTATCATAACGCATTTGAAGTGTCACTGGATAATTTGTACTGTACCCTACAATACTTAATTCATGTACTTTACTTTGTTTATCTGTGCGTAATTCAATTGTAGATTTAATTCTTACTTTCCTAGTTATTTTGTGTTATATGTACCACTGTGCATTACCGCCTGGACCAGAGAAACATTGTCTTGTTTGGCGGTATACATGTATATACGTTTGTAGTTAAATGACAATAAACTTGACTTGGCTTGACAATTTATAGGATGACAGTGAACTCAACTGTCTTTAACCCTAAACTTTTAATGGCCACCAGGGATGTTGACATGACTGCTCACTATCTCCACATGATATTCAAGTAGGCTAGACAAGGGAGATGCAGTGGATGTTGTATACAGGTTTCCCCCTCCATCCGAAGGTAGAGTGTTCCTATGAAATGGTTTGTAAGCCGGAATGCCGTAAAGCGAAGAAGCAATTACCATTTATTTATATGGGAAAATTTTGTGAGCGTTCGCAGATCCAAAAATAACCTACCAAATCATGCCAAATAACACATAAAACCTAAAATAACAGTAACATATAGTAAAAGCAGGAATGATATGATAAATACACAGCTTATATAAAGTAGAACTACTTTTCCACAATCATTGCCTGAACTGTTCTCCATAGCGAAAATCTCATGCAAGTGTTGTCGGCAAAAACACGGTGCAAGCGCTCTCCAGTAACCTTTAAGCTATGAAGCTGCCAAATCATACCAAATAACACGTAAAAATACACAGCCTATATGAAGTAGAAATAATGTACGTGCAGTGTAGTATCACTTACTGGAATTGGGAAAGAGCGGAGCACACTGATGGTGGTGTGTTAGACTGAGTCGTCGGAGTTTGGGTGGTGCAGTGACCCCCACCCTCCGGGCAGCAAACTGATACCCATCCGCGGAGCATGCAGCGGTAGCCAGGAGGCACACAGCACATCGTTAAGAAAAAAGCCGAAATAAACATGATAATTAATTAGGTACCGCCCGGCATGTAATTGTCGGCCCAGGTCAGTGCCAATTGCCGATTGCATCACCTCTGATCTGGGCCGACAATTACGTGTTGGGTGGCACCTAATTAATTAGCATGTTTATTTTGGCCTTTTTCTTAAAGATGTGCTGTGTGTCCCCCGGCTACTGCTGCATTCTCCGCGAATCGGTATCTGTCCATGGCCTGGGTGTTGGGGTGGTGAGACACTGGGGTGTCATCTCATCATCTGTTTCCATTAGAGCAGGTAGCTCATCTTCTCCTATGACTGCCCGCCTCGCGCATTTTTCTATCGTAAGCACTCAAACCATCCTGCAAATATCCCCTAAACCGACGTACCCTTTCAAAATTAAAGTCATACTTTATCATTACTCATTCGGTTTTGTTTGCTATCCTTTCCTCTTCCAATTGCATCAGCTCTTCATCTATCAATTCTTGGTCATGGGATGCCAAAACCTGTTCAACATCATCTTCGTCAGCTTCCACAAGCCCAACTCACGTTGTCCTTACTTCGTTCACCACAATCAAAATGCTTAATTATTTCTAGTTTTATGCTAAGTGTAACACCCTTACAAGCTCTTCCAGGCTTTTCTGATACCTTAGAACTCATCTTGCAAACGGCTGCTCACAGGCACGTGTTTAAGCAATGCCGGCGAGAATGCCGTTCCGAATCTGGGGGAGAGTGGCTGCTCGGGGCACGCGCTGCCTTTTATCGCGCGCTGATTTTTTTTCAAGCGCTGCCCTTCTTCGTAACAGTGAAAACAGGGTACTAATGTAGGTCTTTCATAACAGTGAGGTTTCTTAAAGCGAACGTTCGAAAAGCGAGGGACACCTGTATTTGGACTTTCAGAAGGCCTTTGACAAGGTGCCACACATGAGGCTGCTTAACAAGATAAGAGCTCATGGAATTTCGGGAAAGTTACATACTTGGATAGAGCATTGGCTGATTGGCAGGAAACAGAGAGTGGGAATAAAGGGATCCTATTCTGGTTGGCTGCCAATTACCAGTGGTGTTCCACAGGGGTCCATGTTGGGGCCACTTCTTTTTACTTTTTTTATCAATGATTTGGATTATTAAATAGATGGCTTTGTGGCTAAGTTTGCTAATGATACAAAGATAGGTGGAGGGGCCGGTAGTGCTGAGGAAACAGAGAGTTTTCAGAGAGACTTGGATAGATTGGGAGAACGGCAAATGAAATACAATGTTGGAAAGTGTATGGTTATGCACTTTGGCAGAAGAAATAAACGGGCAGACTATTATTTAAATGAGGAGAGAATTCAAAGTCCCCAGATGCAACGGGACTTGGGAGTCCTTGTACAGGATACCCTTAAGGTTAACCTCCAGGTTGAGTCAGTGGTGAAGAAGACAAATGCAATGTTGGCATTCATTTCTAGAGGAATAGAGTATAGGAGCCAGGATGTGATG
This sequence comes from Mobula birostris, assembly GCF_030028105.1. Taxonomy (NCBI): domain Eukaryota; kingdom Metazoa; phylum Chordata; class Chondrichthyes; order Myliobatiformes; family Myliobatidae; genus Mobula; species Mobula birostris. Next base: position 45,383,024 of record NC_092383.1, on the reverse strand, counting down.
TTGAGGCTCTATAAGGCACTGGTAAGACCTCAATTGGAGTACTGTGGGTAGTTTTGGGCTCCTTCTTTAAGAAAGGATGTGCTGACGTTGGAGAGAGTTCGGAGAAGATTCACTAGAATGATTCCAGGAATGAGAGGGTTAACTTATGAGGAATGTTTGTCCGCTCTTGGACTGTATTCCTTGGAGTTTAGAAGAACGAGGGGGGACCTCATAGAAACATTTCGAATGTTGAAAGGCATGGACAGAGTGGATGTAGCAAAATTGTTTCTCATGGTGGGGGAGTCTAGTACAAGAGGGCATGACTTCAGGATTGAAGGGCGCCCATTCAGAACAGAGGTGCGAAGAAATTTTTTTAGTCAGAGGGTGGTGAATCTATGGAATTTGTTGCCACGGACAGCAGTGGAGGCCAAGTCATTGGGTGTATTTAAGGCAGAGATTGATGGGTATCTGAGTAGCCAGGGCATCAAAGGTTATGGTGAGAAGGCAATGGAGTAGGACTAAATGGGAGAATGGATCAGCTCATGATAAAATGGCGGAGCAGACTCGATGGGCCAAATGGCTGACTTCTGCTCCTTTGTCTTATGGTCTTATGATACTCCTGTATGTGATTCTCTGACATATTGGCGGCCCGTTCCACAGTGAAAGTCCACAATTCAGCTATTTGGTGGGTTAATGCTGGATCAACATCAGACAGGGAACCACTTGACCTCTTCATTGTTAACTGGTCCTCGTGTTTTTTTTTATTTTTATTTTTATTGAAGGAATGACACAATACAGAATATATAATGGATTACATTTTCCTCCATTTTGCTTTAGTATCGTACCCCCAAAACAAACCTCCCCCCCACCCGCCCTCCCCGAACATATCATGGCAGCTAATATATTTACAACACAACAATTCACAAATACAAGTACGGACATTTCACAACCGTACCCACACACTACTTCAATACGACGGCTCATACACATCTGCAACATGTCAGATGATCCAAAATACACTCATATTTACAATTCATCAACCACCCTGTGAGGTAAATTATAAGTGTGTTAAATGGGAGGCAACTTCCTAAGTACAATCAAATGCCCTCAACTAGTAGGTAATTCCTTAAGACGCCTAAAATATGATAAGAAAGGTCCCCATTTCATAGAAACATAGAAAATAGGTGCAGGAGTAGGCCATTCGGCCCTTCGAGCCTGCACCGCCATTTATTATGATCATGGCTGATCATCCAACTCAGAACCCCGCCCCAGCCTTCCCTCCATACCCCCTGGCCCCCGTAGCCACAAGGGCCATATCTAACTCCCTCTTAAATATAGCCAATGAACTGGCCTCAACTGTTTCCTGTGGCAGAGAATTCCACAGATTCACCACTCTCTGTGTGAAGAAGTTTTTCCTAATCTCAGTCCTAAAAGGCTTCCCCTCTATCCTCAAACTGTGGCCCCTCGTTCTGGACTTCCCCAACATCGGGAACAATCTTCCTGCATCTAGCCTGTCCAATCTCTTTAGGATCTTATACGTTTCAATCAGATCCCCCCTCAATCTTCTAAATTCCAACGAGTACAAGCCCAGTTCATCCAGTCTTTCTTCATATGAAAGTCCTGCCATCCCAGGAATCAATCTGGTGAACCTTCTTTGTACTCCCTCTATGGCAAGGATGTCTTTCCTCAGATTAGGGGACCAAAACTGCACACAATACGCCAGGTGTGGTCTCACCAAGGCCTTGTACAACTGCAGTAGTACCTCCCTGCTCCTGTACTCAAATCCTCTCGCTATAAATGCCAGAATACCATTCGCCTTTTTCACCGCCTGCTGTACCTGCATGCCCACTTTCAATGACTGGTGTATAATGACACCCAGGTCTCGTTGCACCTCCCCTTTTCCTAATCGGCCACCATTCAGATAATAATCTGTTTTCCTATTTTTGCCACCAAAGTGGATAACTTCACATTTATCCACATTAAATTGCATCTGCCATGAATTTGCCCACTCACCTAACCTATCCAAGTCACCCTGCATCCTCTTAGCATCCTCCTCACAGCTAACACTGCCACCCAGCTTCGTGTCATCCGCAAACTTGGAGATGCTGCATTTAATTCCCTCATCCAAGTCATTAATATATATTGTAAACAACTGGGGTCCCAGCACTGAGCCTTGCGATACCCAACTAGTCACCGCCTGCCATTCTGAAAAGGTCCCGTTTATGCCCACTCTTTGCTTCCTGTCTGCTAACCAATTCTCCACCCACACCAATACCTTACCCCCAATACCGTGTGCTTTAAGTTTGCACACTAATCTCCTGTGTGGGACCTTGTCAAAAGCCTTTTGAAAATCCAAATATACCACATCCACTGGTTCTCCCCTATCCACTCTACTAGTTACATCCTCAAAAAATTCTATGAGATTCGTCAGACATGATTTTCCTTTCACAAATCCATGCTGACTTTGTCCGATCATTTCACCGCTTTTCAAATGTGCTGTTATCACATCCTTGATAACTGACTCCAGCAGTTTCCCCACCACCGACGTTAGGCTAACCGGTCTATAATTCCCCGGTTTCTCTCTCTCTCCTTTTTTAAAAAGTGGAGTTACATTAGCCACCCTCCAATCCTCAGGAACTAGTCCAGAATCTAACGAGTTTTGAAAAATTATCACTAATGCATCCACTATTTCTTGGGCTACTTCCTTAAGCACTCTAGGATGCAGACCATCTGGCCCTGAGGATTTATCTACCTTCAATCCCTTCAATTTACCTAACACCACTTCCCTAGTAACATGTATATTGCTCAGTTCCTCCATCTCACTGGACCCTCTGTCCCCTACTATTTCTGGAAGATTATTTATGTCCTCCTTAGTGAAGACAGAACCAAAGTAATTATTCAATTGGTCTGCCATGTCCTTGCTCCCCATAATCAATTCACCTGTTTCCGTCTGCAGGGGACCTACATTTGTCTTTTCCAGTCTTTTCCTTTTTACATATCTATAAAAGCTTTTACAGTCCGTTTTTATGTTCCCTGCCAGTTTTCTCTCATAATCTTTTCTCCCCTTCCTAATTAAGCCCTTTGTCCTCCTCTGCTGAACTCTGAATTTCTCCCAGTCCTCCTATTTTGAATAGAACTTTTTCACAGACCCCCTCAAAGTGAATTTAATCTTTTCTAATTTCAGAAAAAACATTACATCTTCTAACCAAGCAGCAGCAGTTGGGGGAGTGGCAGATTTCCAAACCAGCAAAATTCTCCTGTGGGCCAATAGCGATGTAAATGCAATGATAGCCGACTGGCTTGCATTTAAACCCAAATCATCATCTGCCACACCAAATATGGCTATAAGCAGGCAAGGTCTCAGTGTCACCCCCAAAACCTCACTGATAATTTTAAAAACCAGTGCCCAATAGTCATCAAGCCGAGGGTATGACCAAAATGCATGTACTAAACCAGCCGGAGAGAAGGAACACCTGTCACAGCCAGCGTCTGTCCAGGGTATATGGCTTTACTTAAATGTACCCTGTGTAAAACTTTGAATTGTATGAGCCCCAGTCTAGCACATGATGATGAGAAATGAACCCTATTCAATACTTTTGCCCAATATTCTTCCGCAAGGTCCATACCGAGGTTGTCCTCCCACCTACTCTTAGTTTTGTTTAGATCTTGAACTCCCAAAGACATCAGCTGAGAGTATAGTTCAGAAATCAGCCCCTTATTGTTAAAGCTAAGAGTGAATTTTTCCCATAACATAGCAGGTGGTAGAACAGGAAAAGAGGGAAATTTTTCCTTGACAAAGTGGCGAATCTGCAGGTATTTAAAAAAATGATTATGCGGAAGGCCATACTTACCGCACAGGTTATCAAAACTATCAAATATGTTATCAGTATACAAATCCTTAATGCGCATAAGGCCGTTCAAACCCCATTGTCTAAAAGCTGAATCAAATGTGGAGGGAGGAAATAAATGGTTTTTATGAATGGGGCCCAAAACTGAAGCTGATATGAACTTATAGTGGTAGCGAAATTGATTAAGAATTTTGAGGGTGGAGAGCACGACCGGGTTAGATGTGAGTTGAGAGGATTTCAATGGTAAGGAAGAATACACCAAAGCTGGGAGAGACGAGGAGTGGCAAGACCGTGACTCAAGCAGGCACCAGATTATATCTGGCCGGTGAAGCCAAAATAATACTTTTTGAATGTTCGATGCCCAGTAATAATGAATAAAGCTGGGAAGACCCATTCCACCTACGTCACGACCTCTTTGAAGAATGAGCTTATTAACCCTTGGGACCTTATTTTCCCAAATAAAGGAGGTTATAGCTTGATCGACTGATTTAAAAATTAACTTAGATAAGAAAACTGGCAAACACTGAAACAAATAGAGAAATCTAGGAAGTATAGTCATTTTCACTGACTGAATTCTCCCAGCTATAGTAAGGGGTAAACTGCGCCATCTCTCGAAATCAGCCTTCATTTGGCTAACCTGAGGCCTGTAGTTAGCTTCAAACAGAGATGTAAAAGAGCGAGTGATATGTATTCCTAGGTATACAAAACCATCTTGAGATAAAGGAAAGGGCAAGGATTCCTGTCGGATCTGTAGGGCCAAGTTATTAATGGGAAAGCATTTGCTTTTTTGAAAGTTCAGTTTATAGCCAGAGAAGGCTCCAAATTGACCTAATAATGACACAATAGCAGGACTACTACCTATAGGGTCGCTAACATAAAGTAAGAGGTCATCAGCATATAGGGAAACACAGTGTTCCATGTCCCCTCTTCTAACACCCTGAAATAATGTAGTTGACTTAAGTGCAATAGAAAGAGGCTCAATTGCAATTGCAAAAGGAAGAGGGGACAGTGGGTAGCCTTGGTGAGTGCCATGGGTTAATGGGAAATAGTCAGATCAAAAATAATTTGTCTGTATACACGCTAAAGGTGAGTGGTATAATAGCTTAACCCAAGCTATAAATATTCTGCCAAATCCAAATTTCTCCAAAACACTAAACAAGTATACCCCTTCCACTCTATCAAATGCCTTCTCCGCGTCCAAGGCGATAACAACCTCTGGACTTGGAGAATCACTCGGTGAATAAACCAGATCAGCCAGTCGACGGATATTAAAAAAAGAATAGTAATTTTTAATAAAACCTGTTTGATCATCTGAAATTATCTTGGGAAGGGGACGTTCTAAACGACATGCAAGCACTTTAGCCAAAATTTTCACATTCAAAAGTGAGATGGGGCGATATGATCCACATTGAGTCGGGTCCTTGTCCTTTTTAAGAAGTAGTGAAATAGCTGCCTGTGAAAGAGAAGGGGGTAAGGAGCCATTCTCCAAAGATTCCTGAAACACTTCTAGAAGGACCGGTGTGAGCTTATCCTTAAATTTCTTATAAAATTCTATTGGATAACCATCAGGACCTGGGGACTTACTGCTCTGCATAGCCATAATGGCATTATTAATCTCTTCCTGCCCAAGAGCCCGATCTAGGTTCTCCACTTCCTCTGGTTCAAGAGTTGGTATTTCCAAATTATCTAAAAAACGTTTCATATTTGCTTTATCTGAGGGGAACTCTGAGGCATACAGAGAGGAATAAAAAATTGCAAAGATGTTATTAATCTCTTTTGGATTGCTTGTCAAGTTCTGGTGCATGTCTCTTACCTGGGGAATAAGTCGTGATGCAGCTTGACATTTCAACTGATGAGCCATAAGCTGGCTCGCCTTGTCACCATATTCATAATAGAGGCCACGTGTCTTAAGAATTAATTGTTCTGATAGGTTTGTAGATAGAAGATTAAACTTCGCTTGCAAATCAACCCGGCTTTTATATAATTCCGCAGTGGGTGCTTCAGAGTATTTTCTATCCAGGTCCCAAATAGATTTCAATAACACTTGTATTTCCTTCCTATGCTCTTTATTGGCATGTGAAGTATAAGATATTATTTGACCCCTCAAGTAAGCTTTTAAAGTTTCCCAAGGTAAAGAGTATGATACCGACTCAGTTTTGTTAGTCTCGAAGAATGTGTCAATGTTAGCCGATATATAACTACAAAATTTCTCATTAGAAAGCAAAAGGGGGTTAAGTCTCCACAGAGGCTGTTCTCTAACGTTTAAAGGAAAACATAGGTCCAGTTTCACGGGCGAGAGATCAGATATAACTATAGCAGTGTATTCAATTTGTCTAATCGTAGGTATCAAGGAATTATCTATAAAGAAATAGTCTAGCCTGGAATAGGAGTGGTGAACATGAGAGAAGAAAGAGAATTGCCTAACTGATGGATTCAAAAATCTCCAAGGATCCATATAACCATTTTGTTGCATAAACATTGAGAAGGCCTTTGCCATACCAGAATATGTTCCCCTAGGGCAAGACCTATCAAGCAGTGGGTCAATAGCACAGTTCAAATCTCCGGAAAAGATTAGCTTATGTGTATTCAGGTTAGGTATTAATGACAAAATCTTATTTGCAAATTGGACATCGTCCCAATTAGGAGCATAAACATTTACCAAAATAACAGGTATCCGAAAGAGAGAGCCAGAGACTATAATAAAGCGACCATTAGGATCACTGATTACATCAGATAGTGTGAACTGCATTCTTTTGGTGATTAATATTGCCACCCCCCTGGACCTACTATTAAATCTGGAATGAAAAACCTGACTAATCCATGCTTTACGAAGTCTATTATGGTCCTCCACTCTTAAATGTGTCTCTTGTAGAAATAGTATATCTGCTTTCAATTGTTTCAGATGAGAGAAAACTTTAGCTCTTTTAACCGGACCATTGAGCCCCTTTACATCCCAAGAAATAAACCTCACAGGGTGGCCTCCATCAGCAGCACTCACGTTAACCATATCAAAAGGCACACAGGGCCTACAATCCAAAACAGTGCAAGGGTATAAGTTGCACACAATAACGCACAATGAAAAGAAAGTCTGATCAATCCATAACACACAAAACAATAAACTGCCATGGTAATCCCCCAAAACACTCCCCCCACCCCTTTACACAAACAACAAAAAAACCCAATTAACCCCCGAAACCTAGATCTACCTTCCCAATTGAGGATGATCGCAGGCAGTACCCAACAAAAAACTTCCAAGGTGTTCCCCATACAACCCAACTTTCAATCTAATCTAGGGTGGCTCCCCTCCTTAAAATTTATCCTATCACTTATATTACCTTTAATATAACATATTGGCTAAAGATGACACAGGTCAAGCTAAGCATTAAAAACAAAAAAAAAGCACTGGGCAACTTAAACACCCGAGATATAAATCCCACATATTTACATTTTGCTGGTTGAAAGTTTTTGTTAATCAGTTTCGGCAGCATAGCAGTTCCACCCGATCGCGTTCCACAAATTAAACTGGAAAAAATGAACAAAGTGGATTGTGAAAATTAACAGTTTGCCTCGGCATGAAGCCCCTTCCATGCTGCATGAAAAAAAGTCATTGCTCTTCTCGTTCTTCTTCTCCCCAGCGCGAATGGTAAAACTCTTTGGCTGCCTCTGGTGTATCGAAATAACGCTTTTCACCTTCATGCACGACCCGGAGCTGGGCAGGATACAAGAGGCCAAACCTGACCCCTTTCCCGTAAAGCAGGGATTTCACCTCCTTGAAAGCTGCTCGTTTTTTACCCAGCTCCGCACTAAAATCTTCATAAAAAAACACGCGGTGTCCGCGGAAATACACCTCCTGCTTCCGTCTGCTGATGATGCGTTGCTTATCTTGAAAGGAGTGAAAACAAACCAGGAACGTTCCTGGTCTCGTTTGCTTGGCTCCAGAGACACCGGATGGTTTACGTCCGACGCGGTGAGCACGCGAAAGCACGAGAGGACTTGGGAAAAAATCTGTCCCCAGCACTTCGTCAAAAAACTTGGTCAAAAAATTTAACAGGGTCCGAACCTTCCAAATTTTCAGGAATGCCGACCACTCTCAAATTGGATCTCCGCGACCGATTTTCGAGGTCATCTAGCTTTCCCTTCAGAACTGCGTTTTCGCTCTGCAACGCTGCAACGGCGGCTTCGGCGCTCACCAGTCGGTCACTGTAATCATTCAGGCCGTCTTCAACCCCACGAATGCGTTCGTCGTGTGACTCGTAAGCAGACATAATTTGTTCCATGGTAGCGTTCACTGGTGATAAAGCATCTTCAAGTTCTCTTTTTAAGGCAGAATGCACCGCTTGCATCATGTCAGAAATAAGTACTAAACGAAGCCTCTCCAAGTCATCGGGTTGCGCAGGTCGGGGTCCAGGTCCAGCAGCATGCAACGGCGCCATTACTGTAACATCCGCCTTCTTGCTCAAGGCTTCGCTATCTTTTTCCCCAGTTTTACTTCGAAGGTACATTCTACTTGCCATTTCAATGTCCAGCTATGTCCCGCGTTGTTCACAATGGTAAATATTCAGTTATCTCGAGCATACGGCAAAGATAAACAGGTAGATTTTCAATAAAAATCGGGAGCCACACTCAAACGCACCAACTCACTCCATACTCGACCCCAGAAGTCTGCTCCTCGTGTTTGATTAAAAGTATGAGCACCTATAAGCATTTCAGTGTTAGGGCCACAACATGCTCGACCTGAGATCACATCCACTTGTTAGCTGCATTTCATGTCTGTAAATTTTCAAATCATTGTCACTAATTTATTTTGGCTTTGAGGTTCTTTGACACCAAACTGATTATCCATGTTGTATTGACATATACCACATGTGATTGAGGCAACATGTTCTCAGTTTGGTAAGTGATAATATGAAGTTTTAATTTTGCGTGGCAGTGAGGAAGATACAAGAGCTATTAGCTATCATTGTAAAATAGTTTAGCAATTTTTAGTATCATCACCAGTTCAACTATTATCAACTTACTGAGAAATGCTGATTTGAGATCTTAGACACATTTTTCCCAAAGTTGTGGATACTGGGTCTTGCAGGACAAAAGATGTGTGGAAGTATGAAGACAAAAGAGATACTGAAGTCTGAAACAAAGCACAGATGCTGGAAGCACCCAAGGAGTAAAACAACATCTGTAAAACACAAAATGCTGGAGGGACTCAGCAGGTCAAACAGCATCTATGGGCAGAAATAAACAGTCAACGTTTCAGGGCAAGACCCTCAATGGTGTAAATGAAAGGTGGGAGATATTGGATACAGGCAGTAGTGAAGGTTACCATGGGGATCTCTTTCAAACACCAGGTACCCCCATCATTCACCTGCTCCTCCGTGACAGAGCAAATAAGAATGGATATAGGCCCTTCAGGATCTCAGCACCATATAGCCATATAACAATTACAGCACGGAAACAGGCCATCACGGCCCTTCTAGTCCATGCCGAACTCTTACTCTCACCTAGTCCTACGACCTGCACTCAGCCCATAACCCTCCATTCCTTTCCTGTCCATATATCTATCCAATTTAACTTTAAACAACAACATCGAACCTGCCTCAACCACTTCTGCTGAAAGCTCGTTCCACAAAGCTACCACTCTCTGAGTAAAGAAGTTCCCCCTCATGTTACCCCTAAACTTTTGTCCTTTAACTCTCAACTCACTTCCTCTTGTTTGAATCTTCCCCACTCTCAATGGAAAAAGCCTATTCACGTCAACTCTATCAATCCCCCTCATAATTTTAAACACCTCTATCAAGTCCCCCCTCAACCTTCTAAAAATTCCCAGATGTCCAGCCAGATGGGAGGAGTGACCCCATTCCAATACCTTGGAATGCACCGCAGCAGGGACAAACAACCAGTTGGGAGGTCCCCCATCCAGGCCTGGATCTCCCTCACCTCTGCCTCTATTCCCCAGATCACCACAGCAGCAATACACAAGCAAGGAAGAATGGGCTCTGGATCGGCATTGTCCTCAGATCCGTCGAACTGCCGGGAGAGAGTGTCGGCCTTTGTATTCTTGCTGCCGGGATGATAAGTGAGGATGAAATTGAACCGTGTGAAGAAAAGAGCCCACCGAGCTTGACAAGAGTTGAGTCTCTTAGCATCCTGAATATGGGAGAGGTTCTTGTGATCTGTCCAGACCAAGAATGGATGCTCTGCCTCCTCCAGCCAGTGTCACCATTCCTCCAGGGCCTCCTCGACAGCCAGAAGCTCCTGGTTCCCAACATCATAATTCCTCTCGGTTGGAATCAAGCAACGGGAAAGAAAGGCACAAGGGTGCAACCGACTATCCATAGACGAGCGCTGAGAGAGGACAGTTCCAATGCCTACATCGGATGCATCAACCTCGACAATGAATGGTTGAGATGGGTCTAGGTGTTGCAGCAGCAGGACAGTGGTGAAACGTCGCTTGAGCTCAGAAAATGCTTGGTCTGCATTGTCCATCCAGTGGAATCCTGCCGAGGTCTTCTTGGTGAGTGCATTAATTGGAGCCACGATGGAGCCGAAATTCTGGATGAAGCGGCGATAAGAGTGGGCAAACCCCATGATACACCGTACCTGTTTGACTGTAGACAGTTTGGGCCACTCTGCAACTGCCTGAACTTTACTAGTGTCTATTTGAAAACTGGATGGAGTAAGTATGTAGCCCAAAAGTGACACTTTGTCTTTATTGAATTCACAGTTTTCAGGCTTGGCATGCAGGTTATTTTCAAGGAGGCGTCTGAGTACTCTCTAGACATGCTGGATGTGCTCCTGAGGAGAGCAGGAATAGATAAGGATGTCATCTAAATACACAAACACAAACTGGTTCAACATGTCCCTGAGCACATCGTTAACCAAGGCCTGGAATACAGTGGGGACATTGCCCAGACCAAAAGGCATCACTAGGTATTCACAGTGGCCATTAGAGGTGCTGAAAGCCATTTTCCACTCATCCCCTTCTCTTATGCAAATCAGATTGTAAGCATTGCGTAGTTCAATTTTGGAAAATATGGTTACTCCCTGGAGATGTTCAAATGCAGACGTCAGAAAGGGAAGAGGTTAGCGGTTCTTCACAGTGATGTTGTTCAGGGGCCGATAATCGATGCAGGGATGGAGCTTGCCATCTTTCTTGCTCACAAAAAAAGAATCCCCTCCTGATGGCGAGGTTGACAGACAGATAAACCCCTTGCTCAGTGCCTCCTTAATGTATTCCTCCATGACCACCATTTCAAGATGAGACTGGGAACAGAGCTGGTCCCGGGGACGACTAGTGCCAGGTAGGAGGTCTATGGCACAGTCGTATGACCAGTGTGGGGGCAGGGTGGTGGCCTTTCTTTTACTGAAAATCTCAAGGAGATCCGCATATTCAGCCGGAATCCCAGACAGGTAGACAGGCATGCCGGTCCCCACTCTAGGAGTACCTTCGGAGACCAATCGATCCGTGGGTTATGTCGGGATAACCAGGGGAGACCAAGTACCAGTGGCAGTTCAGGTGAATTAACCAGAGAGAAAGATATTTCTTCATGATGGTTGCTTTCGAGCACCAGTTGGAGGGGTTGGGTGGAAAGGTGGATCTGGCTGGTTCCCAGAGGTCAACTGTCCAGTGCCTTGACGTTGATCTTTTCTCTTAATTCCTGAGTTGGAACTCTCCATCTTTGAGCAAGAGAGATGTTCATAAGATTCCCAGCTGCACCAGAGTTGATAAATGCCTTAAGTTCATGGGTCTGAGACCTCCACGACAAGAAAGCTGTGAGCATTACAGAATCAGGGGAAGCTGACTGAAGAGAGAACCGACCCATCAGGATTCCCCTCCCTGCTGATGGGTATTCTCTTTTACTGGTTGCTTGGAACATGCCGCCCGGGAGTGTCCTGGAGCACCACAATAGAAGCAGGAACCTTTTCTCCAGTGCTGCTCTTGTTCCTCCCAAGACAGGCACATGCGCCACGCTTGCATAGGCTCCTCCATGTCTGTGGGCTGGGTGCTGGGTGGTGAGGGAGGGGAAGAGGGCGAGGAAAGACGGTGAGCAGGTGAAGGAGGGAGAGAGGGTGAGGATAGACAGTGATCTGGCAGCGCGTAGGAAGTATGAAACATTCTTTCCCTGCGACACTCAGTTACCCGGTCGTCAACTTGAATAGCCAGATTAATCAGGTCATCCAGACTATCCTGCTCGTCCCGGACAGCAATCTCATGCCAGACCCCTGTGTTCAGTCCTCGCTGGAAGGCAGTGATGAGGGATCTTTCATTTCATCCCGTCTCTACCGCAAGGGTACGGAATTTGACTGCATAGGCTCTCACCATTCTTCTGCCTTGGCACAGGACCAAGAGTCAGTGGGCAGCCTCCTGACCCAATATTGGAAGATCAAAAACCCTCCTTAACTCCGCCTCGAAATGTCACGACGACTGGGCTGCAGGGTATCCTTGCTCCCATAAAGCATTGAACAGGCTGAGTGGAGATTCATCAAGAAGATTAACCATGTACGCTAATTTTCGCGCATCATCACCAAAACAACTAGTCTGGGCTTGGAATGTCAACTTGCATTGGGTAATAAAATTCCTGCAACCATCGGGATCACCAGAATATTTGCCTGGTGGTGGAATACTCGGTTCCTGAATGGTCGTGGGAGTCGGATCTGGTTCGGACGCAGGAGCAGGAGCATTAGTAGCAGAGATTGTCGGGGCAGCAGAAAAGGAGGACCTGTGAGATGCTGGGAGTGGGACTGAGGCGGCCTGAAGCTGCTGAATTGAGCTGGCGAGACGTTAATGGCTGTCAGCTGATGCTGGCTGGTCACAGTCCGTTTGTGGACGGGGGCCGTGAGTGCAGAAATTGCAGACACCTGAGTCCAACTGTCTGTGGTGAGCTGTTGAACAGCTGCGGCTTGGGACGATACCTGTTCCTCCAAGTGAAATCTAATGAAAATTTATAAAATTATGAAGTTCATAGATAAATAGTCAGAATCTTATTCCCAGGGTAGAAATATCAAAGGTTATATGCCTCATTGCCTGTAGCTTGTCTCCTACCTGACCAATGAATCTCACGATCAAGGTCAGCTGCTCTCTTTCTGCTGGGACCATCTTTGTGTGGTCGAGACTTGCTGTCACCACCGTTCAGATATGGTCCAAGTGTGGGGTGAGAGACACTGAAGCAGACTTTAATACAAACGGTGTTAAAGGGAAAATAAAACAATAAATGCTAGGCCAAACAGGGCTGTTAACTAAAACTCTCAAAAGGAAAACGAAGCCTACACTACGGATGAAAAGAACATCTGAACATTAAACGAATACCACTAATCTTCAGAGTTAGTTGATTTGGAAGTCCAATATCTCAGGGAAGGCCAAATGCAAAACAGCAGTGAAGTATTGCTGTGCTCTGTCCAAGTCTCGACAAGCACTACGATGACAAGTATGGAGTTAAATACAATTGTGATTAAATAATAATTAGCTGACACTTGCAAATTCACAAACACAGTTGCTGTATCTACTGCGCTGCCGAATCCGTGGTTGTGACACAGTATGTAAATAATATGGGGAAAAATATTACCACTGGCCTCGAAGATCCAGCAAACCTTGAGACTTGCACCAAGATGGTAACTTTGCAGACAGCACAAACATTGGCAGAGTTGTGCGTAATAGAAAAAGTTATCAACAGATGCAGCAGAATGTAGACCAGTTGGAAACATGGGCACCAGAGTCAGAGGAGAGACTTATAGAGATTTTTTTTTAATTATGAGAGACATAGATGGTGCAGACAGTAAACAACTTTCCCCAGAGTAGAAATGTCAAACACTAGAGGACATGCTTTTAAGGATGGAGAAGGGGTGGTTTGAAAACAAAGTGAGAGGCAAGATTTTTTAAGAAGAGAATGGTAGGTTACCAGGGGTAGTAGTGGAAGCAGGCAGTATGATGGAGTTTAAGAAGCTTTTAGGTAGACTTATGAATATGAAGGGAGGAGGGACTGAATGATGTACAGGAAGAGGACTCCAAGTATAGATTAGCATCAAGATTGGCAAACATTGTGGGTTGAATATCCTCTCCAGTGTTGCACTGTCGATATTCTATGTTTGTTAAGTCCTGGTAAAAATGTATACGTTTCAATAAGATTACCTCTTATTCTAAATTCTAGAGTATTGACCTAGTCTGCTTTGGTGCCTGCATTTAATACAAATGTACAAGGCACCAATCTGGTGACCCTTCACTTGACTTCCCTATCACAAGTATATCCATCCACATATCTGAGGTCCAAGTTGTATGCAACAGTCCAAAAGCAGTCTCACCGGTGCTTGTAGAACCGCGTTCTGGTACTCAGATTTTGTCCTGACAACTAGCTCTAATGTTCTTAGTCTCCAACAAAATCCTTGATTTAATTGGTGACCAGTGGTAAACTGCAACACATTCCTCTCTGAGCAATGTAGCAAAGTACCGAAGTACATCACCATTAGGAGAACAAATTGTCTCAAAGTATCACATCAGGTATGAAAATGTATGAAAATATCTCATCAAATGAAAATGTTTCATTCTTGTCTCTCACCAGACAGAGCTTTGGTGAAGGTCAAATTACTTGTCAGGAGTCAGTTTGAATGAGCCACTTGTTTGGACAATCATTTTCAGTTTTGTGCTCATTTGGATTATTTTATAAAATTGTTTACTGATGGAGTTCCCAGTAATGAAGCAATTAAGTCTGTGTGATAAATCTTTAATTTCTTGTCACTAAGCATATTAATACCCCAAATACTATTTATACCACTGGATGTGGGCAGATTTGGAATATTTTTATGGCCCTTGCACTGCTTGAAGTCTGCCTCAACTCATCATTCCTCTGTTCACCATCTGTCCCTTAACATATCAGACTTAGAGAACTCTCAGCTCTTAATGTATCAGACCTAGACAACTCTCAGCTCTCACATACATGGAATTATGATGTAGTGGCCATTACAGAGACTTGGCTGGCACCAGGGCAGGAATGGATTCTCAATATTCCTGGATTTCAGTGCTTTAAAAGGGATGGGGGGGAGGGGAGGAGGGGTGGCATTACTGGTCAGGGATACTATTACAGCTACAGAAAGGGTGGGTAATGTAGCAGGATCCTCATTTGAGTCAGTATGGGTGGAAGTCAGGAACAGGAAGGGAGCAGTTACTCTACTAGGGATATTCTATAGGCCCCCTGGTAGCAGCAGAGATACAGAGGAGCAGATTGGGAGGCAGGTTTTGGAAAGTTGCAAAAATAACAGGGTTGTTATCATGGGTGACTTTAACTTCCCTAATATTGATTGGCACCTGATTAGTTCCAAGGGTTTAGATGGGGCAGAGTTTGTTAAGTGTGTCCAGGATGGATTCCTGTCACAGTATGTGGACAGGCCGACCAGGGGGAATGCCATACTAGATCTAGTACTAAGTAATGAACCAGGTCAGGTCACAGATCTCTCAGTGGGTGAGCATCTGGGGGACAGTGACCACGGTTTCCTGGCCTTTAGCATTATCATGGAAAAGGATAGAAACAGAGAGGACAGGGAAATTTTTAATTGGGGAAGGGCAAATTATGAAGCTATAAGGCTAGAACTTGCGGGTGCGAATTTGTGATAATGTTTTTGCAGGGAAGTGTACTATGGACATGTGGTCGATGTTTAGAGATCTCTTGCAAGATGTTAGGGATAAATTTGTCCCGGTGAGGAAGATAAAGAATGGCAGGGTGAAGGAACCATGGGTGACAAGTGAGGTGGAAAATCTAGTCAGGTGGAAGAAGGCAGCATACATGAGGTTTAGGAAGCAAGGATCAGATGGGTCCATTGAGGAATATAGGGAAGCAAGAAAGGAGCTTAAGAAGGGGCTGAGAAGAGCAAGAAGGGGGCATGAGAAGGCCTTGGTGAGTAGGGTAAAGGAAAACCCCAAGGCATTCTTCAATTATGTGAAGAAAAAAAAGAATGACGGGAGTGAAGGTAGGACTGATTAGAGATAAAGTTGGGAAGATGTGCCTGGAGGCTGTGGAAGTGAGCGAGGTCCTCAATGAATACTTCTCTTTGGTATTCACCAATGAGAGGGAACTTGATGATAGTGAGGACGATATGAGTGAGGTAGATGTTCTGGAGCATGTTGACATTAAGAGAGAGGAGGTGTTAGAGTTGTTAAAATATATTAGGACGGATAAGTCCCTGGGGCCTGACGGAATATTCCCCAGGCTGCTCCACGAGGCGAGGGAAGAGATTGCTGAGCCTCTGGCTAGGATCTTTATGTCCTCGTTGTCCACGGGAATTGTACCGGAGGATTGGAGGGTGGTGAATGTTGTTCCCTTGTTCAAAAAAGGTAGTAGGGATAGTTTGGGTAATTATAGACCAGTGAGCCTTACGTCTGTGGTGGGAAAGCTGTTGGAAAAGGTTCTTAGAGATAGGATCTCTGGGCTTTTAGAGAATCATGGTCTGATCAGGGACAGTCAGCATGGCTTTGTGAAGGGCACATCGTGTCTAACAAGCCTGATAGAGTTCTTTGAGGAGGTGACCAGGCATATAGATGAGGGTAGTGCAGTGGATGTGATCTATATGGATTTTAGTAAGGCATTTGACAAGGTTCCACATGGTAGGCTTATTCAGAAAGTCAGAAGACATGGGATCCAGGGAAGTTTGGCCAGGTAGATTCAGAATTGGCTTGCCTGCAGAAGGCAGAAGGTCATGGTTGAGGGATTACATTCAGACTGGAGGATTGTGACTAGTGGTGTCCCACAAGGATCTGTTCTGGGACCTCTACTTTTCGTGATTTTTATTAATGACCTGGATGTGGGGGTAGAAGGGTGGGTTGGCAAGTTTGCAGACAACAGAAAGGTTGGTGGTGTTGTAGATAGTGTAGAGGATTGTCAAAGATTGCAGAGAGACATTGATAGGATGCAGAAGTGGAATGAGAAGTGGCAGATGGAGTTCAACCCGGAGAAGTGTGAGGTGGTACACTTTGGAAGGACAAACTCCAAGGCAGAGTACAAAGTAAGTGGCAGGATACTTGGTAGTGTGGAGGAGCAAAGGGATCTGGGGGTACATGTCCACAGATCCCTGAAAGTTGCCTCACGGGTGGATAGGGTAGTTAAGAAAGCTTATGGGGTTTTTGCTTTCATAAGTCGAAGGATAGAGTTTAAGAGTCGCAATGTAATGATGCAGCTCTATAAAACTCTAGTTAGGCCACACTTGGAGTACTGTGTCCATTTCTGGTCACCTCATTATAGGAAGGATGTGGAAGCATTGGAAGGGGTATAGAGGAGATTTACCAGAACGCTGCCTGGTTTAGAGAGTATGCATTATGATCAGAGATTAAGGGAGCTAGTGCTTTACTCTTTGGAGAGAAGGAGGATGAGAGGAGACATGATAGAGGTGTACAAGATAATAAGAGGAATAGATAGAGTGGATAGCCAGCGCCCCTTCCCCAGGGCACCGCTGCTCAATACAAGAAGACATGGCTTTAAGATAAGGGGTGGGAAGTTCAAGGGGGATATTAGAGGAAGGTTTTTTACTCAGAGGGTGGTTGGTGCGTGGAATGCACTGCCTGAGTCAGTGGTGGAGGCAGATACACTAGTGAAATTTAAGAGGCTAGTAGACAGGTATATGGAGGAATTTAAAGTGGGGGCTTATATGGGAGGCGGGGTTTGAGGGTCGACACAACATTGTGGGCCAAAGGGCCTATACTGTGCTGTACTATTCTATGTTCTATATTCAGCTGTTAACGTATGAGACTTAGAGAACTCTCAACTCTCAACTGTTAACATATCAGACTTAGAGAACTCTCAACTCTCAGCTGTTAATGTATCGGACTTAGAGAACTCTCAACCAGGTATTCCAGCAGCTGAGCTCACAGCTCAGTCACTACGGTGCAGTATTTGACAAACTAGCTCATTCTCCCGCAAAAAGTAGAGCCAGTCACCAAGTTAAAATGCTCTCAGAAATAAAATTGAAACATTCTGTCATAATTGCTATCATAACTAACTTCAGAACCATTTGTGTTATCCTTCCAAAATGCCACAATGAAAGCACATTAATTAGCTGGTCAGTGCTGAGCCAATGAGAGAACTGTCAAATCAAGTGTACTGTGAATGAAGCTTCACTACTGCCACTTACCAGATGCTACAGTGTCGTTAACCCCATCAACTAGAACCACTGCAAAGGAGCGATGAACAAAGTGCATTAAAAGGGCTGTGAAGATAGCAACATAGAACATAGAAATCCACAGCACATTACAGGCCCTTTGGCCCACAATGTTGTGTTGACCATGTAAACTACTCTAGAAACTACCTAGACTTACCTTATCACCTTATCACATACCTTGCCTTCCCTTGTGCCTAAACTCCTGGTGGAGTCATCAGGGCACCGTCATGACAAGCTTTGAACCAGTCTGTTCCATCTGTCGCGGTTGTGTGCCAGAGTCTGGGTCATCGCAAATGTTTTCCCTGTCCATTCTTATATTGTCCATCCATCTTTTCCTCCATCTACCTGTCCTTCTTTTCCCCTCCACAGTTCCTTGTAGAAAAATGTTTGCAAGGCCACTGGATCTTGTTACGTGGCTGTACCATCTCAGCTTTCTTTTCTTCACCGTTGTGAGAAGGTCTTCGTGGGAGCCATTGTGGTGCTGGATGGTCGTGTGGACCGGCTCGTTTGTAATGTGGTCCAAGTATGAGATGCCCAAGATGTTGTGATAGCATCTCATTTCCAATGCCTGTATCTTCCTCTGTAGCTCTGCTGTGAGGGTCCGTGTCTCACATGCGTGCAGGAAGATGGAGAATACCAATGCACGCAGGAGTCTGATCTTGTACTTCATGGTGATGTTGCTGTCCCTCCATATTGTCTTGAGTTTGGATAGTGCAGTCATTGTTTGTGCAGTTCTTGCCAGGGCTTCTGGTCTTGATCCTTCATCACTGTTGATTGCCCCCAGGTATTTGAACTGCTGCACTGTCTCAAGTTTCTGACCATGGACTAAGATGTCTGTTGTGATGGCACCGTTGGCATTCGCCATAAGCTTGGTTTTCTCGGCACTTATTTCCATTCCAAACTTTGTGGAGGCTCTGTCAAGGTGGCTGACCAGGTTGGCCAGTTTGTCCTCTATTCCTACAAGTCCATCAATGTCGTCAGCAAATCTTCGGTTTGTGATGTTCCTCTCTCCGATGCTGACTGTGCCCATGTGATCTTCAAGGGCATCACTCATGATTCGTTCCAGGAAGACGTTGAAGAGAGTAGGGGATAGGAGGCAGCCCTGACGGACTTCTACAGAGGTATGGAACCACTTCCCGATGGTGCCCTGAGTGAGCACTGCATTGGTTGCCTTGGCGTAGAGCTGATAGATTGTATGAAACAGCTTCTGCCCCATGTTGAATTTCTTCATGGTGGCCCATAAGGCATCATGCCAGATTCTGCCAAATGCTTTCTTGAAGTCTATGAAGACGTAGTAGAACGCTCTCTGGTGCTGAAGGTGTTTCTCACAGAGGGTGCGGAGGTTGAAAACCTGCTCAGTTGTGCTTCTACCCTTACGGAAGCCCACTTGTTCCTCAGCAATGATGTCTTCTGCCTGAGGTCTCAGTCTGTTCAAGATGATTCTGAGCATTACCTTGCTTACATGGCTGATCAAACTGATGGTACGGTAATTCTGGCAAAGTTGGAGATTACCTTTCTTGGGAAGCACAATGATCAGCGACTGAGTCCAAGGTGTTGGCCATTCACCTCTCTGCCAGATCTTATTGCAAATGCCTATTGTGGCCTCTCCTCCATGCTTCAGCAGTTCAGCAGGGACATTGTCAACTCCTGCTGACTTCCCGCACTTCAGTAATCGTATTGCGGCCTACCGCATAGTCCTCTATTTTTCTAATCTCTATGTACCTATCTAAGAGGCTCTTAAAAGATCCTATTGTATCCACCTCCACCACCGTCACCGGCAGTGCATTTCACACACCCACCACTTTCTGTATGGAAAACTTACCCCTGACATCCTTTCTGTATGGTAACAGAATAATAGATCCACTAAAGGGAATGATTTATTTAGTGTGATTTTCAGCACTTGTGTTGTAAACATCCTCATGGATGTGAATAGATAAATAAAACCATCAGAAGAAAAATACAACCAGGAAACCTAACAAGATGGAGCTTTGAAACGTTGAGACAACCTCACCTTGTAAAAGTTACTCCCATAGGGAGGAAGTACAGGAGCCTGAACCACATCTAAGATTTGAAGAACACATTCTTCCCTTCCAGCAGCCAAGTTCTGAACTGCCCATCAGCCCATGAACACGACCTTATTATTTATCTTTGCATTACTTATTTATTTTTGTAACTTCGAGTAATTTTTTTATGTATTGCACTGCGCTGCTGCCACAAAACAACAAATTTAACAACAGGTCAGCAATGGTATATCTGATTCTGATCAATCAAGGACAATTTATTTCACAAAAACTAATACCACTTGCTTAGGTAAGATAACAACAAATACATAAACACGAGGAAATCTGCAGATGCTGGAAGTTCAAGCAACACACATAAGAAATGCTGGTGAACGCAGCAGGCCAGGCAGCATCTAGAGGAAGAGGTACAGTCGACGTTTCCGGCCAAGATCCTTCATCAGATACATAAGATATGGATGACACATCTTACTGTCAATCAGCAGATCAGAGGCTTCAGGGGACAGAATTTCACTCAGGTTCACTGACCAAGTATAAAAGGCAGCAACTCACAGCAGCCTTTTGGAGCTTTGACCATTCGATGTTTGGGATTGATTAGAAGGAACAAATTAAAGTCAGGCAGGGCAAGCAGAGTGTTCATCATTGCAGAGGACAGAGTCAGAGTGGAGATTTTGAAGCATTAGCCTTTCAAGACTCCTGCAAAGAGAGGCTTCAGTCCGAGAAGAGAAAAATAAAAAGCTGTAGGTAGACCCCCCCGCCCCCCAACCCCACTTCTTTACATTTGCTCAGTCAGACAGGATAGTGGAATGCTCCTCTTGCAGGATGTCAGAAGGCAGGGAGACCTCCAGTGTCCCCAAGGACTAAACCTGCGAGAAGTGAATCTAGCTGCAGCTTCTAACAATCTGCATTAAGGAGTTGGAGATGGAACTGGATGAACTATCGATGTTTTCAAGTGTTTTAAGTAACAAACCAAATCTCTTCAAGCTGCTAATGAAATATAGCCGCTGTCTTGCCTTCTCTACTGCTGCATTGATATATTGGGACCAGGTTAGATCCTCAGAGATCTTGATATCCAGGGACTTAAAATTGCTCATTTTCTCCAATTCTGATTCTCATGAGAATTGGTATGTGTTCCTTTGACCTACCATTCCTGAAGTCCACAATCAGCTCTTTCGTCGTACTGACGTTGAGTTGCTGTGACACCCTCCACTAGTTGGCATATATCGCTCCTGTACACCCTCTCGTCACCATCTGAGATTCTACCAACAATGGTTGTATCACCTGTCAATTTGTGATGGCACTTGAGCTATGCCTAGCCACACAGTCATGAGTATTGAGAGGGCAGAGCAGTGGGCTAAGTACACTCCCTGGAGCTGCTCCAGTGTTGATTGTCAATGAATGGGAGATGTTATCACCAATCCACACAGATCGTGGTCTTCTGGTTAGGAAGTTGAGGATCCAATTGCAGAGGGAGGTAAAGGGCCCCAGGTTCTGTAGCTTATTGATAATGACTGTGGGAATGATGCTGTTAATGCTAAGCTGTAAATGAACAGTATCCTGACATAGGTGATCTAAGGCCATGCAAAGAGCCACTGAGTTTGCATCTACCATAAACCTATTGTGGCGATAGGAAAATTGCAGTGTGCCCAGGTCATTGCCAAGGCAGGAATTGATTCTAGGCATGACCAACCTCTCAAATCATTTTGTCACCATAGATGTGAGTCCTACTGGGTGATAGTCATTAATGCAGCTCACACTACTCTTCTTAGGCACTGGTATGCTTGTTGCCTTTTTGAAGCAGTTGGGAACATCCAACTGTATCAGTGGGAGGTCAAAAATGTCCTTGAATACTCCCGACAGTTGGTTGACACAAGTTTTCAGACTGGGTGTTTTTTTTATAGACCTCCTGATAGTAACAGGGACATTGAGGAGCAGATAGGGAGACAGATTCTGAAAAGGTGTAATAATGACAAGGTTGTCGTGGTGGGAAATTTTGATTTCCCAAATATTGATTGGCATCTCCTTGAATTGATTGCAAGGGGCTTAGATGTGGTGGAGTTTGTTGGGTGTGTTCATGAAGGTTTCCTGACACAATATGTAGATAAGCCTACAAGAGGAGAGGTTGTACTTGATCTGGTATTGGGAAATGAACCTGGTCAGGTGTCAGATATCTCAGTGGGGGAACACTGAGATATCTGACACTTCTGCACCTATTTTCTATGTTTCTATGTTTAACATATTGAAGATAGTGATCACAATTCTATCTCCTTTACCATAACATTGAAGAGGGATAGGAATAGACAAGTTAGGAAAGTGTTTAATTGGAGTAAGGGGAAATATGAGGCTATCAGGCAGGAAATAGCAGCATAAATTGGGAACAGATGTTCTTAGGGAAATGTGTGGAAGAAATGTGGCAAATGTTCAGGGGAGTTCTGCAGTGTAACGTTCCAATGAGACAGGGAAAGGATGGTAGTGTTTAGGAACCGTGATGTACAAAGGCTGTTGAAAATCGAGTCAAGAAGAAAAGCTCATGAAAGGTTCAAAAAACCAGGTAATGATAGAGATCTAGAAGATTATAAGGCTAGCAGGAAGGAGCTTAAGAATGAAAGTAGGAGAGCCAGAAAGGGTCATGAGAAGGCCTTGGTGGACAGGATTAAGGAAAACCCCAAAGCATGCTACAAGTATGTGAAGAGCATGAAGATAAGACGTGAGAGAATAGGACCAATCAAGTGTGACAGTGGAGAAGTGTGTATGGAACCGGAGGAGATAGCAGAGGTACTTGATGAGTACTTTGCTTCAGTATTCACTATAGAAAAGGATCTTGGTGATTGTAGGGATGACTTAGAGCGGACCAAGAAGCTTGTGCATGTAGATATTAAGAAAGAGGATGTGCTGGAGCCTTTGGAAAGCATCAAGTTGGATAAGTCACCGGGACCGGACGAGATGTACTCCAGGCTACTGTAGGAGGTAAAGGAGGAAATTGCTGAGCCTCTGGCAATGATCTTTGCATCATCAATAGGGACGGGAGAGGTTCCAGAGCATTGGAGGGTTGCGGATGTTATTCCCTTATTCAAGAAAGGGAGTAAAGATAGCCCAGGAAATTATAGACCAGTGAGTCTTATTTCAGTGGTTGGTAAGTTGATGGGAAAGACCCTGAGAGGCAGGATTTATGAACATTTGGAGAGGCATAGTATGATTAGGAATAGTCAGCTTGGCTTTATCAAAGGCAAGTCATGCCTTACGAGCCTGATTGAATTTTTTGAGGATGTGACTAAACACATTGATGAAGGAAGAGCCGTAGATGTAGTGTTTATGAATTTCAGCAAGGCAATTGATAAGTTACCCCATGCAAGGCTTATTGAGACAGTAAGGAGGCATGGGATCCAAGGTGGCATTGCTTTGTGGATCCAGAATTGGCTGCCCACAGAAGGCAAAGAGTGGTTGTAGATGGGTCATATTCTGCATGGAGGTTGGTCACCACTGGTGTGCCTCAGGGATCTGTTCTGGGACCCTCATTCTTCAAGATTTTTATAAATGACCTGGATGAGGAAGTGGAGGGATGGGTTCGTAAATTTGCTGATGACACAAAGGTTGGGGGTATTGTGGATAGTGTGTAGGGCTGTCAGAGGTTACAGTGGGACATTGATAGGATGAAATACGGGGCTGAGAAGTGGCAGATAGAGTTCAACCCGGATAAGTGTGAGGTGGTTCATTTTGGTACATCAAGTATGATGGCAGAATATAGTATTAATGGTAAGACTCTTGGCAGTGTGGAGGATCAAAGGGATCTTGAGATCTGAGTCCATAGGACGCTCAAAGCAGCTGAACAAGTTGACTGTGTGGTTAAGAAGGCATATGGTGCTTTGGCTTTCATCAATCGTGGGATTGAGTTTAGGACCAATGAGGTAATGTTGCAGCTATATAGGACCTTGGTCAGACCCCACTTGGAGTACTGTGCTCAGTTCAGGTCGCCTCACTGGAGGAAGGATGTGGAAGCCATAGAAAGGGTGCAGAGGATATTTACAAGGATGTTGCCTGGATTGGGGAGCATGCCTTATAAGAATAGTTTGAGTGAACTCAGCCTTTTCTCCTTGGAGCAACAGAGGTTGAGAGGTGACCTGACAGAGGTGTACAAGACGATGAGAGGCATTGATCGTGTGGATAATCAGAGGCTTTTTCTTAGGGCTGAAATGGCTAGCACGAGAGGGCACAGTTTTAAGGTGCTTGGAAGTAGGTACAGAGGAGATGTCAGGGGTAAGTTTTTTACGCAGAGATTGGTGAGTGCATGGAATGGGCTGCCAGCGACAGTGGTGGAGGCAGATACGATAGGGTCTTTTAAGAGACTCATGGATAGGTACATGGAGCTTAGAAAATAGAGGGCTACAGGTAACCCTAGGTAATTTCTGAAGTAAGTACATATTTGGCACAGCTTTGTGGGCCAAAGGGCCTGTGTTGTGCTGTAGGTTTTCTATGTTCTTACAGAGGGTCCTGCAAGGGTTTATCTCCTTAAAGACAGCCTAACATCGGCTTCCAAACTAGAGATCACTGGGTCACCAGGTGCAACGGCTGTAATTATATTCTCCCTTTCAAAGGGCATGGAAGGTGTTGAGCTCATCTGGCAGTGTTATTGGATTTTGCTTTGTAGAAAGTAGCATCCTACAAGCCCTGCCAGGGTTGACGTGCATCTGATATTGCCTCCACTCTCACTCAGAAATGTTTCCTCGCTCTTGAAATAGCCCTCCGCAATTCATAGTTCATTTTCTTGTACAGACCTTGGTCACCAGATTTAAATGCCACAGATCTAGTCCTCAGCAGACGACAAACGGCTTCCATGATACAAAGGACACAAGCAGTCCTAACGGCCCTCTAATACACCACTCTAGCTCTGAGATCTTCGATTTTATTTACTAGAGACTGTATGTTTGCCAGCAAGATAGTGAGTATTGGGAGTTGAAAACCCTGCTTTCCTAAATGCACCTATATCCTTGACCGGCAGCCACATTTTCTAGGAGGAGTTCGGTGAGGAGGACAACCACGATCGGTGTTGTCTCCTTCAGCTTCAAGCAGCGATAGAATATTCAATCACATTAAGACACCTTTATTAACCTACAGAGCTTGGAAGCTGTTGTTATTCTCAACTGTATCACGCTGAAAAAGAAATATTTAATCGTATCCATCATGCTGTGCTGCTTGAGATCGCAGTCATTCGAGGAACCCCCTGAAAAATTTACAAGGATGTTGCCGGGTCTGGAGGACCTGAGTTATAAGGAAAGATTGAATAGGTTAGGTTTGTATTCCTTGGAACGTAGAAGATTGAGAGAAGATTTGATGGAGGTATATAAAATGATGAGGGGCATGGATAGGGTTAATGTGAGCCGGCTTTTTCCACTGAGGTCGGTCATGGGTTAAGGATGAAAGGTGAAAAGTTTCAGGGGAACATGAGGGGAAACCTCTTCACTCGGAGGGTCATGAGAGTGTGCAATGAGCTGCCAGTGCAAGTGGTGCATGCGAGCTCGATTTCAACATTTAATAGAAGTTTGGATTGGTACATGGATGGTAGGGGTGTGGAGGGCCTTGATCCTGGTGCAGGTTGATGGGAGTAGGCAGAGAAAATGGTTTCAGCATGAACTAGATGGGCCAAAGGGCCTGTTTCTGTGCTGTACTTTTCTATGATTCTATGACTCCCTGGACAATCAGATAGACAGTCACAGAGCAGACATTGACGGTAACTTATAGTAATGTTTGAAGTATTTATAATATCTGTAGAAGATAAAATACAAAACCTCAACTGAATTATGCTGTTAAAACTGTCTGTTGTGTGGTAAAAAAAGAAACAAGAATTTTAGGAGAAGCTGATAAATCAGCCAAGAACTTTCATTTTAAGACAAATATTGCCGCTTTGAGATGCTTCAGAAAAGGGAGGAGTAGTGGTATGGGGCATCGAAAGAACAATGTGGATCTCAACTCATTGAAAGGAATAAATTAGTCGGGGTGTAATGTCTATGGACAAACATGCAGAAATAAACCAGTTACTGAAAGATTTTGAAAAGGAAAGATTTGACCAGAAAAACCATTACATTAGCAGTGAAACCTTTCCCTGGGTGTTACAGACAAACAACGTGGAAAGTAATGGTCCCAATACTGACCTCCAAGGAACATCACTAGTCACCGGCAGCCAACCAGGAAAGGCCACTTTTATTCCCACCTACCTCCTACCTGTCAGCCATTCTGCTATCCATGTGTCATGTGGGGGCAGACCCAAATGCAAGACACAGACACTGAAGTACTCGGAACAGGACTTGACTAGAGAGCTGGGTTAGGGATGTGACCGGATTCTGACTAGGAGCTGGGACAAGAACACAGACTTGGGCTAGGACAAGGCAAGGCAAGCTAGGCAAGCGGGTCCGGGACAAGGAACTGGGAACTGGGAGCCTGGGCTTGGACTCCGAGCCAGAGACTGGACAAGGACCCAGAACCTGGGTCTTGACTCGGGCTTGGACCTCGGAACTAGGCGAGGACATGACGTGGCTACAGGACTGGACATGGCTTGGGTTCTTCATGGCTTGTGTACTTCATGGCGAGGCCATGATGAGGCTTGGGTTTGGACTCCGAGCCAGAGACTGGACAGAGACCCAGAACTTGGGTCTTGACTCAGGCTCGGACTCCAGAACTAGGCAAAGACATGATGTGACCTTGGGAGACAGGACTAGGCGAGGCTACAGGACAGAATGAGAGACTCCTGGGCAAGACGAGGGAGCTCCAGCACAGGATGAGGGAGCTCCAGCACAGGACGAGAACATGAAGCCTTGACTTGGTACTCAGGAACAGCCCAGCCTTGGACTTGGGATGACAGGAACCTTGGAACCTTGGACTTGGGGTGACAGAAATGCAGAACACAGAGCCTTGGTCTTGGGGAGGACAGGAACACAGAACCTTGGTCTAGAGCATGAGAACACGGAGCCTTGGACTTGAGAGACAGGAACACAGGGACAGGGAATACAGAGCCAGGACCCCTCCTAGGGAGCAGTTCTTGAGGCTGGGGCTCTATACAGAATGCTGAACACGATGAGACGTTTCGCAACACTAGGTAGCGGCAAACGGCCGGACCTACCTAGCAAAGGCATTGACACAGAGACATTTCAAAAGAACGATAGACAGTTCATTATCTAGATGCAGCAAGGCTCCAGTCTAGCTCCGGCGGTAGAACTTGACAAGGTTGCAGGCAAAGCTCCAGACACAGGTTTCAGGCAAGGCTACAGAAGGAAGGGGAATGGTCCAGCCTCAGGGTAATGGCAAAGACAGCCTGACTTACCCTACGGAGGTGAGGACGGGATACTGATGAGACAAACTAGCCACCACACTCGAACTCAGGGCAACTTATATTCCCAGCCCCAAGAAGAGCATCAGGTGCCTATGATTAAGCCCATCTGAAACAAGGGACAGCCGGAGTCCATAGACCGGACCATGAACCAGAACGCGGACTTCACAGACCGGACCATGACAGTATTCCCCCCCACCCCATGGGAGATTCCGGGTGACCGTACAGGCTCTCCAGGACTAAGGACTAAGGATGACCTGGGTGGGTGGGGGGGGGTGTGGTATACAATCAAGAGGGAACCCAGGATGACGAGAGTTAGATGACAGTGTCTGCGTTGCTGGGTCCATGTATGGCTGGTTCATTCTGTCATATCGGGGAGTGTTGATGGCGGACCCGAATGCAAGATACAGACACTGAAGTACTCAGAATGGACTTGACTAGAGAGCTGGGTTAGGGATGTGGCTGGATGCAGACTAGGAGCTGGGACAAGAACATAGACTTGGGCTAGGGCATTGACTAGACAAGCGGGACCAGGACAAGAATTTGGGAACCGGGAGCCTGGGCTTGGACTCCAAGCCAGAGACTGGACAAGGACCCAGAACCTGGGTCTTGACTTGGGCTCAGACCCCGGAACTAGGCGAGGACATGACATGGCTACAGGACTGGACATGGCTTGGGTTCTTCGAGGCGAGGCCATGAAGTGGCTTGGGTTCGGACCCCAAGCCAGAGACTGGACAAAGACCAGAACCTGGGTCTTGACTCGGGCTCGGACTCCGGAACTAGGCGAAGACATGATATGGTCATGGGAGACAGGACTAGGCGAGGCTACAGGACAGGACGAGAGACTCCTGGACAGGACGTGGCACATGGACAGGACGAGAACATGAAGCCTTGATTTGGTAGTCAGGAACAGCCGAGCCTTGGACTTGGGATGACAGGAACCTCAGAACCTTGGATTTGGGATGACAGGAATGCAGAATACAAAGCCTTGGACTTGGGGAGGACAGAAACACAGAGCCTTGGTCTAGAGCAGGGGAACACAGAGCCTTGGACTTGAGAGACAGGAACACAGGGACATGGAACACAGAGCCGGGACCTCTCCTTTGGAACAGGACTTAGGGCCGGGACTCGTACACGGAACACTGAGCCAGGAACCCTCCTAGGGAGCAGGACTTGTGGCTGGGGCTCTAAAGAGAATGCTGAACACAACGAGACGGTTCCAAAAACAAGGTAGTGGTAAACAGCCGGACCTAGCTAGCAAAGGCGTGGACACAGAGACAGTTCCCAACACTAGGTAGCGGCAAATGGCCAGACCTACCTAGCGAAGGCGTGGACACAGAGACAGTTCAAAACAATGATAGATAGTTCCTTATCTAGACACAGCAAGGCTCTGGTCTCACTCTGGCGTTAGAACTTGAGAAGGTTGCAGGCAAGGCTCCAAACATAGGTTGCAGGCAAGGGTCCAGACACAGGTTGCAGGCAAAGCCACAGAAGGAAGGGGAAAGGAAGGGAACAGTCCAGCCTCAGGGTAGCAGCAAAGACTTACCCCATGGAGGCGAGGACGGGATACTGACAAGACAAACCAGCCACCACACTTGAACCCCGGGCCACTTAATTCCCAGCCTCAAGATGAGCATCAGGTTCCTATGATTAAGCCCAAGTAGAACAAGGGACAGCCAGATGACCCGGAGTCCGGATTCCACGGACCAGACTGTGAACTGGAACACGGACTTCATGGACCAGACCATGACACCATGACTGTATCTTTCATGTAACACCTTAAGATTTTATCTTGTTATGCAGCCTCATGTGTGGCACCTTATCAAACTCCTTCTGAAAATCCAAGTAAATGACATCCACTGCCTCTCCTTTGTCCATCCTGCTTGTTACTTCCTCAAAGATTTCTAACAAATTTGTCAGGCAATATTTCCCTTTACAGAAACCATGCTGACTTTGACTTATTTTATCATTAGTCTCCAAGTACCCCGAAACCTCATTCTTAGTAATAAACTTCAACACTTTCCCAACCACTGAGGTTAGGCTAACTGGCCTATAATTTCCTTTCTTTTGCCTTCCTCCCTTCTTAAAGAGTGGAGTGACAATTGAAATCTTCCAGTCCTCTGGGACCATGCTAGAATCAAGTGATTCTTTAAAGATCATGACCAATGCAGCAACCTCTTTCAGGATTCTGAGATGTAGTCCATCTGGCCCAGATGACTTATCCACCTTAAGTCCTTTGAGGTTGCCTGGCACTTCTTCCTTTGTAATAGCAATGACATTTACTCCTGCTCCCTGACACTCACAAACCTCTGGCACACTGCTGGTGTCTTTACAGTGAAGTCAGATGCAAAGTACCCATGAAGTTCATCCACCTTTTCTTTGTCTCCCATTACTATCTCACCAGCATAATTTTCCAGTGGTCCAATATCAACTCTCACCTCCCTTTTACTCTTTATATAAATGAAAAATACTTTTGGTATCCTGCTTTGTATAATTTGTTAGATTGCTCTCATATTTTATCTTTTCCCTTCTTATAGTTTTTTTAGTCACCCTTTGTTGAATTTTAAAAGCTTCCCAATCATCCAACTTTCTACTTACTTTTGCCTCCTTATATGCCCTTCCCTTAGTTTTTATGCAGTCCTTAATTTCTTTTGTCAGCCACGGTTCCCTACCCCTGCCATTTGAGAGTGCAGCCAACAACCACTCCACCATCTGCTCTGGTGCTCTGGTTCCCATGCTCCTGAAACTCTAGTTTAACACCCCTTCCCCAGTCCCCACGCAGCTGTAGCAAACCTTCCAACAAAGATAGGTACAAACCATCTCTTCTGTCCAGGTCCCACCTTACCTGGAAGAGAGCCCATTGATCTAAATATCTGAAGCCCTCCCTCCTGTATTATCCCCTTATCCAGGTGTTTCTATTTCTGGCCTCACTAGCACGTGGCATGGGTAGCAATCCTCAGATCACAACCCTGGAGGTTCTGTCCTTTAACTTAGCACTTAACTCCTTAAGCTTTGCAGGAGCTCATCACCCTTCCTGCAAATGTCGTTGGTACCGACATGGAATATGACCACTGGCTGCCCACTTAAGAATGGTGTGGATTCAATCCAAGATGTCTCTGATCCCAGTACCTGGGAGGGAACAAACCATTTGGGAATCTTGTTCTTGTCTACAGAACCTCTTGTCTGTTCCCCTAACCATTGAATCCCCTATCATGGCAGTTCATTTCTTCTCTCCCACCTTCCCTTCAGAGTCACAGAGCCAGACTCAGTGCCAGAGACCTAGCCACTATGGTTTCCTCCTCTGGGCCTTTCCCCACAACAGTATCCAAAGACCTGCTGTTGAGGGAATGGCCACAGGTGTCCTCTGCACTGGCTACCTGTCCCCTATCCCCCTCCTGATGGTCACTCGATCTGTTTAAACCTAACTTCTTTTTATTGGCCCTTGCCAAGTACCTAATTATGCACAATCCAATGTCTCCTTAGGAACTGCAATGCGCAGACTATCCCGACTGCCATCATTTGCTTCTTTTGAATTCTCTTTCCAGCTATGCAGTCCAACTTTTTCTCGGGAACTGTGCCACACAATATGTCTCCTTGGGAACTGGCACACAGAAAATATCCAAACAAATGTCCGACATTTTCCAGGGTTTGGCATAGATTTTCCCTGTTGGCGGACAGGTTGGTGGAGAATTGCTAGTGTAGTGTGCAATGTAAGGCCTGCCCTCTCGGACAGATTGGTGCAGAATTGGAAGTGTGGTGTGCCCTCTTGTGCCCCTCAGGAAACCCGTAGCTGGTGATTTGTAGCTCAGCAAACAAAGAGCATCACCTGAGTACTAAACTCAGACACTGTGGTTCTGAAGTGCTGGTGCCTTTGGTTCAGGAGTTGGTCCTCACCTTGTTTTGCTCAGAGAACCAAACAGCATGCAAACAAGGCCTTTGCACAAGCTTCCATACCCACCAAAGTTCCCAACGAAGCTCGTCCCACTTAACCATGTCTGTAAAATTCTGAATAAACAGTAAGGTTCTTATGTTCAAACTCAGACTGCCTTCAGGATGTGTTGGGGCCAGATTACCAGTGCACAAGACTATGAGGGCATTTCTGACTATGCCAGATCTACTCGTGACAGTTCACTTCACAGGGCTCACTGTAGGAACCTCAGCTCTTCTGGAAGAGCAATATTGGAAGGCAAAAGCCAAAGGCTAGCTCTTGTGGATATTGTCACTGTCATCACTGCCACTCATCAAATGCTGGCATTTAATGAGGAAATATTGACAGAAAGCTCCTGCTTTGACAGACTTGTGCAGAAGCAGGAGGCTCTGACAAGAATCTTACAACGCAATGAAGTAAGAGAGAAATAGATAGATAGGGAGAAGGGAGAGAGGAGAGAGGGAGAGGGGGTGAGAGAGAGAGAGAGAGTGAGAGAGAGAGAGAGAGAGAGAGAGAACACACGCGCAGGGAAAATCTGCTTACCTCTCCTCAAAGATAATGCCCTTAAAATGTTCTGCAATAAGAATACAAAGTACTCCGAGAGAACAGTCACATCTCCTGTTATAAGCCACGTCACAATGGTAAAAAATCGGGGTCCAGATGCTGAAAGCTGAAAGAGAAAAAGAAACACCTAAAGAACTCAACCACTTAAGCACATTAGTGGAAAGCCAGTTAAAACTTTGGGTCAGGGACCATTTTATGGGTCCACAGTTTTGATTCCTGTGGATGTCACATGGTATTAGTTTCATTTACTAAGTGTGATGTATCTATAGTCTTATTTTGCTAGAAGCTTGTAGTTTGGATTCCTGGGAGCGCCACGTGGTTTACTGGGAATCCATGACTTTGTTTCTGTGAGAGTCACGTGATGACATATTCCCGACAGTATAAAAAGAGTCACAGTCATTTAGTGAGTCAGTCGCTCATTAGGGAGTCGCTCGGTAAGGAGTTGTTAAGAAATCGACGGGAAGAGAGAGTGAGAGTGAAGATTGCAGGCTTCGAACGAACCCAAAGGATTGGGTTAGCCAGCAGCACTCTGTGCATTTCGAATGTGACTGACATTTCGTACCCTACATGGATTGTGGCACACACTTTTGGTTAACCCCGCATGATCTCGGGTGTTGTGTGGTGACCATTTTGGCGAAAGGGACATTCCTTGTCAGTTACTCTGTGAAATCTCGCATTTCTTGGACTCTTTGAGAAAGGTACTCGGTGGCTGCAAACTCCGGTAACTGTTTCTTCAAGATGGCCTCTCCGCCGTATTGTGAATCTCCAAGATTGTCTCTTCGGTGCATCGTGAGCAAACAAGTCTCTCCTCTCACTTATTTCGTGAATCAGCTGGACTTCCTAAACTACCACTCTAAGACTGTGCTTGAGTAAGACTTAGTTAAGAATTGTTTCCAAGTTTGACTGTTTGGGAGCTATAGATGCTTAATACCATTAACCTCTGTTTAAGTTAGTCAATTGTGTAATTTTCTGTTGGCCAGTTATAGCCAGGTAATATAATTTTGCTAACCATCCACACTGTTTGTATAATCTGCCTGTTTATAATTCAGAATAAAAATTCTAATGACTGTTGCATTTGATTCTGGAACTTAGCAAAATCCTTATTGCCTAATACAGAGTTCCCAGATTTTAGAAACATTGAAACATAGAAAATAGGTGCAGGAGTAGGCCATTCAGCCCTTCGAGCCTGCACCGCCATTTATTATGATCATGGCTGATCATCCAACTCAGAACCCCGCCCCAGCCTTCCCTCCATACCCCCTGATCCCTTTAGCCACAAGGGCCATATCCAACTCCTTCTTAAATATAGCCAATGAACTGGCCTCAACTGTTTCCTGTGGCAGAGAATTCCACAGATTCACCACTCTCTGTGTGAAGAAGTTTTTCCTAATCTCGGTCCTAAAAGGCTTCCCCTTTATCCTCAAACTGTGACCCCTCGTTCTGGACTTCCCCAACATCGGGAACAATCTTCCTGCATCTAGCCTGTCCAATCCCTTTAGGATTTTATATGTTTCAATCAGATCCCCCCTCAATCTTCTAAATTCCAACGAGTACAAGCCCAGTTCATCCAGTCTTTCTTCATATGAAAGTCCTGCCATCCCAGGAATCAATCTGGTGAACCTTCTTTGTACTCCCTCTATGGCAAGGATGTCTTTCCTCAGATTAGGGGACCAAAACTGCACACAATACTCCAGGTGTGGTCTCACCAAGGCCTTGTACAACTGCAGTATTACCTCCCTGCTCCTGTACTCGAATCCTCTCGCTATAAATGCCAGCATACCATTCGCCTTTTTCATCGCCTGCTGTACCTGCATGCCCACTTCCAATGACTAGTGTATAATGACACCCAGGTCTCGTTGCACCTCCCCTTTTCCTAATCGGCCACCATTCAGATAATAATCTGTTTTCCTATTTTTGCCACCAAAGTGGATAACCTCACATTTATCCACATTAAATTGCATCTGCCATGAATTTGCCCACTCACCCAACCTATCCAAGTCACTCTGCATCCTCTTAGCATCCTCCTCACAGCTAACACTGCCACCCAGCTTCGTGTCATCCGCAAACTTGGAGATGCTGCATTTAATTCCCTCATCCAAGTCATTAATATATATTGTAAACAACTGGGGTCCCAGCACTGAGCCTTGCGGTACCCCACTAGTCACCGCCTGCCATTCTGAAAAGGTCCCGTTTATTCCCACTCTTTGCTTCCTGTCTGCTAACCAATTCTCCATCCACATCAATACCTTACCCTCAATACCGTGTGCTTTAAGTTTGCACACTAATCTCCTGTGTGGGACCTTGTCAAAAGCCTTTTGAAAATCCAAATATACCACATCCACTGGTTCTCCTCTATCCACTCTACTAGTTACATCCTCAAAAAATTCTATGAGATTCGTCAGACATGATTTTCCTTTCACAAATCCATGCTGACTTTGTCCGATGATTTCACCGCTTTCCAAATGTGCTGTTATCACATCTTTGATAACTGACTCCAGCAGTTTCGCCACCACCGACGTTAGGCTAACCGGTCTATAATTCCCCGGTTTCTCTCTCCCTCCTTTTTTAAAAAGTGGAGTTACATTAGCCACCCTCCAATCCTCAGGAACTAGTCCAGAATCTAACGAGTTTTGAAAAATTATCACTAATGCATCCACTATTTCTTGGGCTACTTCCTTAAGCACTCTGGGATGCAGACCATCTGGCCCTGGGGACTTATCTGCCTTCAATCCCTTCAATTTACCTAACACCACTTCCCTACTAACATGTATTTCGCTCAGTTCCTCCATCTCACTGGACCCTCTGTCCCCTACTATTTCTGGATGATTATTTATGTCCTCCTTAGTGAAGACAGAACCAAAGTAATTATTCAATTGGTCTGCCATGTCCTTGCTCCCCATAATCAATTCACCTGTTTCTGTCTGTAGGGGACCTACATTTGTCTTTACCAGTCTTTTCCTTTTTAGATAAAAGCTTTTACAGTCAGTTTTTATGTTCCCTGCCAGTTTTCTCTCATAATCTTTTTTCTCCTTCCTAATTAAGCCCTTTGTCCTCCTCTGCTGAACTCTGAATTTCTCCCACTCCTCAGGTGAGCCACTTTCTCTGGCTAATTTGTATGCTTCTTCTTTGGAATTGATACTATCCCTAATTTCTCTTGTCAGCCACGGGTGCACTACCTTCCTTGATTTATTGATTTATTTTGGTAAAAGATAAGTCACTTTTTAATCATTTAATTCCAGGGATTGTCCTGATGTGTGGAGCTAATTTCATTTTTCCATTTTCTACCAGCTGCTCTACTGTGGAACTGATGGGTGCTGTCAAAGTTCAGATTTGTTTCACCAATTAAATGTTCTTTATAGTGCAGTAAAGCTCCAAAATAGACCTTTGTTGCAATGAAAATTTGACCTTACCTTAGAATATAGTTAAAATTATGTGTTTTGCTTTGGAAAATAACAGGTGACCCTGAATATGTGAAGTCCAAGGCACTAATAGGCAAATCCTCGGGTATAAGCCATCAATGTGCCACAGCTGATGCCTGTAGGAAAGTTCTGAAGTTCATCATCTCCTGGATCACCTGGTTTCAGCTTTCACGGCTGATTACCCGCCAAAATATGTTTAAAAGATTATACTGGTACTATAGGAAAATGTCCATTTAAGATTAATTAATTTGGACTAAAGTGTAGTCCATGGAGACTTCACACTAATGAAATTTGAATGTGATATTACAATACATTGCTTCTTTTATACAACCTTGGGGCTTTTAAAACTCACAGTCCATCTTTAAGATCCAGGGTAGAACATCAGAAACCATAATTGATCATTTTAAGATAAGGCAAAAAACAGCATTTTTATTAAAGAAGAAACATTTGCAATGTCACTCCAATTATTTCCCAAATGATTTCTTCAATTTGCAGGGGTCCTAGCAGAAATACTTTAATCACCCTTAGCGGCGGGTGAGGTACCAGAGGACTGGAGGATAGCTAATGTTGTTCTGTGGTTTCAGAACCAGAATCAGGTTTAATATCACCGGCAAATGTTATGAAATGTATTGTCTTTGCGGCAGCAGTCCAATGAAATACATAATAATCATAATAGAGAAAAAAACGTGGATACAGTAATTATATATATATGAACTAGCTAAACTAAATAAGTAATGCAAAAATAAAAACAAAAGGGAAGTAGTGAGGTAGATTTCATGGATTCAATGTCCGTTCAGAAATCTGTTGGCAGAGTGAAAGAAGCTGTTCCTGAATTGCTGAGTATGTGCCTTCAGGCTCCTGTACCTTGTTCCTGATGGCAGCAATGAGAAGCGGATACTTCCTGGGTGATGGGGGTCCTTGATGATGGATGTGGCCTTTTTGAGGCAGCGCTCCTTGAAGATGTCCTGCATACTATGGAGGCTAGTGCCCATGATGCCCATGATGGAGTTCACAACTTTCTGCAGCTCATTTTGTTCCTGTGCAGTTCTCCCCACCATTCCAGACAGTGATGCAGCCAGTTAGAATGCTGTCCATGCTACATCCGCAGAAATTTGCAAGTGTCTTTGGTGACTTGCCAAATCTACTCAAATTCCTAATGAAATTAAGCCACTGCTGTGCCTTCTATGTAATTGCATCAATATGTTGCACCCAGAATAAATCCTCAGAGATGTTGACTTCCAGGAATTTGAAATTGCTGTCTTTTCACTTCTGAGCCCATTACAAAGACAGATGTGTGTTCCCTTGTCTTACTATTTCCGAAGTCCACAATCAGTTATTTGGTCTGACTGACATTGAGTGCAAAGTTGTTGCTGCGACAATTCTCAGCTGGCTGATATACCTCACCCTCTCGTCACCATCTGAAATTTTACGAACAGTACTTGTGTCATCAGCAAATTTATAGATGGCATTTAAGCTGTGCCTAGCCACACAGTCATGGGTGTAGAGTGATTAGAGTAGTGGGCTAAGTACACATCCCTGAGGTGCACCAGTGTTGATTTGCAGTGAGGTTGAAATATTACTCCCATTCTGCACTAACTATTGTCTTACAGTTAGGAAGCTGAGGATCCATTTATAAAGATGACCAAGCTTCGGAGCTTTTTGATCAGAATTGTGGAAATGATTGTGTTGAAACAGCATCCTGACATAGATCAAAGTTGCTGGTGAACGCAGCAGGCCAGGCAGCATCTCTAGGAAGAGGGACAGTTGATGTTTCAGGCTCGGCCTGAAACATCAACTGTCCCTCTTCCTAGAGATGCTGCCTGGCCTGCTGCGTTCACCAGCAACTTTGATGTGTGTTACTTCAATTTCCAGCATCTGCAGAATTCCTCTTGTTTCCTGACATAGGTGTTTGTATTGTCCAGGTGATCCAAGGGCTCATGAAGAGCCAGTGAGATTGCATAGCACCTTAGAGCTCTTCTGGCAAAAATTGAAGTTGGTCCAGGTGCTTGCTGAGACAGGAGTTAATTCTAGCTATATCCTACCTCTCAAAGCACTTCATCATCATAGATGTGAGTGCTCTCGGACAATAGACATTAAGGCAGCTCTCACTGATCTTCTTGGGCACTGGTATGATTGTTTCCCTTTTGAAGCAGGTGGGAATTTCCAATGTAGCAATGAGAGATTGAAAATATCTTTGAACATGCCCGTCAATTGGTTGGCATAGGTTTTCAGTGCCCTACCAGGTACAATATCAGAGCCTGTCATCTCGAGATGGTTCACCCTCTTGAAAGATGTTCTGATGTCAGCCTCCAAGACAGAGATCACAGGGTCACCAGGTGCTGCAGGTACCCTCATTACTGTAGTTTTATTTCCCCTTTCAAAGTGAGCATAAAAGAAGTTGAGCTCATCTGGGGGTGAAATAACACTGCCATTCATGATGTTAGATTTTGCTTTATAGGAAGTAATAGCCTACAAACCCTGCCAGTGTAGATGTGCATCATAGTCCTTCTCCAACCTCATTCGAAATTGTTCCTTTCCTCTTGAGATAGCCCTCCATAAGTTGTACTTGGTTTCCGTGTATAGTCCTGGGTCTCCAGATCTGAATGCCATAAATCTAGCCCTCAGTGGACTACAACCCTCCTGGTTCATCCACAGCTTTTGATTTGTGTATGCACAGTATCTTCTCATAGGCACACACTCCTCCACACAGGATTTAACAAAGTCAGTGACAGCGCGCTCATTCAGACTCGAAGATGAATCTTGAATACATCCACTGATTCAAAGCAGTCCTAAACTCTCCTGAGCCTTCCTTGACCATACCTTCTTTATCCTCACTACAGGTGCTGCAGTCTTCAGTCTCTGTTTACACTCACGGAATAGGAGAACTGTTTAACAAAGGCTCTAAAATTAAATCATAAAATGATACACCTGTGAGTTTGACATCAGCAGTGGGAAAGTTATAGAAAGGTATTCTGGGGGACTGGATATATAAGTACTTGGATAGATAGGGACTGATTAAGGATAGTCATCATGACTTTCTACATGGTAAGTGTGTTTAACTAATCTTATAGAGTTTTTCAAGGAGGTTACTAGGAAAGTTGATGAAGACAAGGTAGTAGATGTTGTCTACAAGGACTTCAGCAAGGCTTTTGACAAGGTCCCACATGGGAGGTTGGTTAAGAAGGTTCAGTTGCTTGGCAATCAAGATAAGGTAGTAAATTGTATTAGGCATTGGCTTTGTGGGAGAAGCTAAAGAATGGTAGTAGATGGTTGTCTCTCTAACTGGAGGCCTGTGACTAGTGGAGTGCCACAGGGATCAGTGCTGGGTCCATTATTGTTTGTCATCCATATCAATGATCTGGATGTTAATGTGCTGAACTGGATCAGCAAATTTGCTGATGAAATCAAGACTGGGGGTGTAGTAGACAACGAGTAGGCTATCAGAGCCTGTAGTGGGATTTGGATCACCTGGAAAAATGGGCTGAAAAATGTCAGATGGAATCTAATGCAGACAAGTGTGAGGTGTTGCACTTCAGTAGGACCAACCACGGTTGGTCTTACACAATGAACATTAGGGAAGTGAGGAGTGTGGTAGAACAAAGGAACTGGGACTACAGGTCCATAACCCATTGGAAGTGGCACCACAAGTAGATTGGGTCGCCGAGAAAGCTTTTGACTACAGTAGAAGGGATGTAATGTTGAAGTTGTATATTCATCAATGAAATCTAATTTGGACAATTCTGTGCAGTTTTTGCCACCTACCCACAGGGAGGATGTCAATAAGACTGAAAAAGTACAGAGAAATTTTACAACGTAAACACGGGGAATTCTGCAGATGCTGGAAATTCAAGCAACACACATCAAAGTTGCTGGTGAATGCAGCAGGCCAGGCAGCATCTCTCGGAAGAGGTACAGTCGACGTTTCGGGCCGAGAACCTTTGTCAGGACTAACTGAAGGAAGAGATAGTGAGAGATTTGAAAGTGGGAGGGGGAGGGGGAGATCCAAAATGATAGGAGAAGACAGGAGGGGGAGGGATGGAGCCAAGAGCTGAACAGGTGATTGGCAAAAGGGATATGAGAGGATCATGGGACAGGAGGCCCAGGGAGAAGGAAAAGGGGGAGGGGGGGGAAACCCAGAGGATGGGTAAGGGGTATAGTCAGAGGGACAGAGGGAGAAAAAGGAGAGGGAGAGAAAGAATGTGTGTATATAAATAAATAACGGATGGGGTACGAGGGGGAGGTGGGGCATTAGCAGAAGTTAGAGAAGTCAATGTTCATGCCATCAGGTTGGAGGCTACCCAGACGGAATATAAGGTGTTGTTCCTCCAACCTGAGTGTGACTTCATCTTTACAGTAGAGGAGGCCGTGAATGGACATGTCAGAATGGGAATAGGATGTGGAATTAAAATGTGTGGCCACTGGGAGATCCTGCTTTCTCTGGCCGCCAGAATTTCTTCACTCAGATGATGGTTCGAGTGTGTAATGAGCTACCAGCAGAAATGGTGGATGTGGGTTTAATTTCGGCATTAAAGAGAAATTTGGATAGGTAGAAGGATGGAAGGGCTATGGAGGGCTTTGGTGCGGGTGCAGGTTGATAGGACTAGGCAGATCAATAGTTAGGCATGCACTAGATGGGGCAACTGGCCTGTCTCTGTGCTCTGGTGTTCTATGACTCAGTGATTCTATGACATCGCAATAGCTTGGGAGCCAGCTCTCAGTGAAGGCAGAGAGCAGTATTCAAATTATCCATTACCACCAATGTACCAGCTCCCATCTCAGTCCTTGGGTGACG
This sequence comes from Mobula birostris, assembly GCF_030028105.1. Taxonomy (NCBI): domain Eukaryota; kingdom Metazoa; phylum Chordata; class Chondrichthyes; order Myliobatiformes; family Myliobatidae; genus Mobula; species Mobula birostris. The sequence goes on along the minus strand of NC_092383.1, from coordinate 45,343,025 downwards.
GCAGGAAAAAGATATTCGAATATCAAGATTTCAACCTTGAAATGTACCTCTTGATCTAGGGGCAGCTATGATTCTCCATTCTTTACATATCTGAGATCCAGAGTACTCAAAGTCTCAAGAAGATATTATCATTACCATCCTTGTAAAGCCTCCAAATTTGTTTGAATAAACAAACCAATATCAGTGCTCTCTCACCTCCAACATTGCCAGCACTGTGACTCTGATTACCAACACCAGTGATTTCTCATCACCAACATTGCTAGCACTGTGACCCTGATTACCAACACCAGGGATCTCTCATCGGCCACGTTGCCAACACTGACCCTGATTACCAATGCCAGTGTCCTCACATTGGCAACATTGCCAGCACTGTTGTCCTGATTACCAGTGCCAGTGCCCTCTCATCAGCAACATTGCCAACACTGATCCTCATTACCAATATCAGTGCCCTCTCATTGATGACATTGCCAGCACTGTAGCCCTCTGTACCAACGCCAGTGTCCTCTTGTCAGCCAACATTGCCAACATTGTGAACCTCTTTATCAACACCAGTGTCCTCTCATTGGCAACGTTGCCAGCACTGTGACCCTGATTACCAATGCCAGTGCCCTCTCGTAGGCCAATGTTGCCAGCACTATGACCCTGATTACCAACACCAGTGATCTCTCATCGGCCACATTGCCAGCACCGTGACCCTGATTACCAATGCCAGTGCCCTCTCGTAGGTCAACGTTGCCAGCACTGTGACCCTCATTACCCTGAGCTGGACCTGGAGGGCCAGCCATATATTGTTCATATGCCCATCACCACACACCTGACACAAACACTCCTTTCTGTGCTCTGCCCCAGAAAGAGACTAGCAGGCAGGCAGAGGAAAGTAGCAAGAGTTCAAACACTCCTTGAATTTCTCATCACCTTACTTACTCCAAGTCCCAAACTTTACACAATATCACTTTGTAATCTTACAACCACACCTTCCTTCTTAGTGGCTTCTTCTCAAATCCCCATGTAGGTTTAGGGTTCAAGGATGGGCTGTTACATCATGAAGGGAAAATAGTTTTAGGGAGTTAAATGATATTTTTCTTGGGAATTTTAGTACAGTGACATCATTATGAGGCACGTTACATGGATAATTTTGGAACTGTCATTGTGCACCACCATTTAGACTTGGGCAAATCGCCAGAAAACTTCAGCAGCACACAGGACACTGAAGAAACATATGGAGGAGGAAATAAAATAATGAAAATATGCCTTCACAATAAAGTTTGAAAGAATGTTTGTCATGTTTCCAATCTGCATTAGTCACTAGCCACCTCTCCTCTCTGAGATGTACAATGGTGTTGAGCTTCACAATATTGCTGGCATCACACTTGTCTCTATTTATGTACCTCAGCGACATCTATTACCTCATCCCTCTCAACTCACCCACCGTCTGGATTGCAAATATCATTGTGTTCTTGTCAGCTTGAACCAATCTGACCATTTTCCTCTGACCTCTCTCATTAACGAGGCATCAATGCCCACAGTACTACCACTCACTGGATGCTTTTTTTGTTTTTGCACCATTCTCTGTAAATTCGAGAGACTGTTGTGTATGAAAATCCCAGGAGGTCAGCAGTTTCTAAGATACTCAAATCACCTCTTCTGGCACCAACTATCACTCCACAGTCAAAGCCACTTAGATAACATTTCTTCTCCACTCTGATGTTTGGTCTGAATAACAAATGTTTCTCTTGATCATGTCTACATGCTTTTATACTGCCACATGATTGGATGATCAGCTATTAACATCAATAAGCAGTGTACACATATACCTAAAAGTGGGGTCACTGAGTGCATATGAACAGTATGCCAGACAAGCTGTTCACTGTATCTCTGTACATGTGACAATAATAAACCAATTCCAATTGCTATTATAACATTGAAAGTAAGTAAAAATATCAGAGCATTAAGAAGATATTCAGCCCATATGCTGACCAGAAGCCTGATTTCCATCTATATAAACGACTTCTCAAGCCCACCTTGGGTCTGAAAAGTTCCACTGCACCTTGAAGCACTACTCGTGGTTTTCATTTTGCTTCAGTAATCACTGGGGAGTGAACAATGACAGAATAAAATGACGAACTGCATAGTCATCAATTTAAGTCGTGATTGTCAGTTACGGGACGTTGGTTATGACAGGCAAATTGCAAATTGCAGCGAAGGGAAGAAGCTGACAGATTGCTCCTCAAAATGTGGTGGCCTCTACATACTGTTCATGAGCAAATGTTGGAGTAGAGTATAAGTTATAGACACAAGAGAACACAAACTTAAAATCAGAACCAGTTATTTTGGAATGAAGTTGGGGAAAAAAAAATATTTTACACAAAGATTGGGCGATGTGAAGAACCATGTCCTGCAAAAAAAAAGAGGACACTGATCTTATTAACCATTGAAAATCATAGATTTATATATTTCTTCTAGATAACAGCACCCAGAGCCAAGAAAAGTGGAAGGAAGTTAGGAAACTGACCAGACGTAGGTTACAAGAGGACATGCAAGGGTTTCGGTGAACTTCTCACAGGTGCCACCAAAAATATCATCTGGTGTTCATGGAGACAAGTGACTTCACTTTGTGATCTCTGCAATTTGTAAAAAGTAAGTGACATCAGGGTGATATGATGAGAATGAGAGGGCAAGATACTATACATTTTAGACAGTGAGCAGTACAATGTACTGGGACATAAGTCCATAAGACAGAATGAGGCTATGTGTCCCATTGAGCCTGCTCCACCATTCAATCATGGCTGATCCTTTTCTCCCCTCCTCAGCCACATTCCCCAGCTTTCTCCCCATTTCCTTTGATGCTGTGTTCAAGCAAGAACCTATCAAGCTCTGCTTTAAATATATCCAATGACCTGGCCTCCACAGCTGCCTGTGGTAACAAATTCCACAAATTCACCGCCCTCTGGCTAAAGGAATTTCTCCACATCTGCTTTAAATGGATGCCCCTCTAGATAGATTGTCATTTAGAAATGCATGCATTAAAAAATGATACAATGTTCCTTCTTGTGATATCATTCTGGAGGAACGTTGTATCATTTTTAATGCATGCATTTCTAAATGACAATAAACGAGAACTGAGTGTCCTCATAATCTAATTGAATCTATTTTGAGGCTGTGCCCTCTTGTCGTTGACTCCCCTGCCATGGGAAACATCCTTTCCACATCTATTCTGTCTAGGCCTTTCAATATTCAAAAGGTTTCAATGAGATCCCGCACCCCTCATCCTTCTAAGTTCCAGCAAGTACAGACCCAAAGCCATCAAACATTCCTTGTATGATAACCCTTTAATTCTTGGGATCATCCTTGTGAACCACCGCTGGACCCTCTCCAATGCCAGCACATCATTTCTTAAGTGAGGAGTTCAAAATGAAAACAATACTTAAGGTGAGGCCTCACCAGTGCCTTATAAAGCCTCAGCATCACATTCCTGCTCTTGCATTCTAGAATTCTTGAAATGAATGTTAACATTGCATTTGCCTTCCTCACCATCGATTCAACCGGCAAGTTAACCTTTAGGGTGTTCTGCACAAGGACTCCCAACTCCATTTGCATCTCAGAGTTTTGGATTTTCTCCCCATTTAGAAGATAGTCTGTACATTTATATTCACAGCAAAGTGCGTGACCATACATTTTCCAACATTGTATTTCATTTGCCACTTTCTTTCCCAATCTGCTAATTCATCTATTCCACCACCTAAATCTTTTATATACAGCATAAAAAGAAGTGGTCCCAACACCAACACCTGTAGAACACCACCAGTCACTGGCATCCAACCAGACAAAGATCTTTATATTCCCATTCGCTGCCTCCTACCAATCAGCCAATGCTCAAACCATGTTAGTAATTTTCCTGTAATACCATGGGCTATTATCTTGCTAAGCAGCCTCATGTGTGGCACCTTGTCAAAGGCCTTCTGAAAGTCCAAATACGACATCCCTTTATGTAATCTCTACATGAAACCCCTACATGTAATCTCCTGAAAGAATTCCAACAGGTTTTTCAGGCAAGATTTTCCTTTAAGGAAACCATGCTGACTTTGTCCTGTCTTGCCCTGTGGCACCAAGTACTCCATAACCTCATCCTTAACAATTGACTCCAACATCTTCCCAGCCACTGAGGTCAGTCTAACTGGTCTGTAATTCCCTTTCTGCTGCCTTTCTCCTTTCTTAGAGACTGAAGTGACATTTGCAATTTTTCAGTCCTCTGGCACCAGGCCAGAGTCCAATGAACTTTGAAAGACCATTGCTAATGCCTCCACAATCTCTAACGCTACCTCTTTCAAAACCCACAGTTTATGTATGTGTCATTCTTTTCACTCGTTGTCCTCAAAGAATTGATTCTTGAGAATTTTGGAAAAGGAAACAGAATCGGAATCAGGTTTATTATCACCGGCATATGACGTGAAATTTGTTAACTTAGGAACAGCAGTTCAATGCAATACATAAACTAGCAGAAAAAAATAAATTAAATAAAACATAATAATAAATAAACAAGTAAATCAATTACATATATTGAATAGATTTTTTAAAAACGTGCAAAAAAAAAGTACTGTATATTAAAAAAAAGTGAGGTAGTGTCCAAAGCTTCAGTGTCTATTTAGGAATCAGATGGCAGAGGGGAAGAAGCTGTTCCTGAATCACTGAGTGTGTGCCTTCAGGCATCTGTACCTCCTACCTGATGGTAACAGTGAGAAAAGGGCATGTCCTGGGTGCTGGAGGTCCTTAGTAATGGACGCTGCTTTTCTGAGCAGCAACTCTCCCTGACCTGAACAATTGACTAGTTTCTCTCTCCACAGACCTTGCCTAACTGCTTGAATTCTTCCAACATGTCTGATTTCTGTTGAAGTCACAGAAAACAATAAAGGAAGTGAGGTTAATAAAGACTGAAGGAACGTGAACACAGAGAAAGGTCAGCAGGAGGAGGTCTGGAGATTAGCAAATCCTGTTTAAATTGTGTCCTTCATGCACTCCTGAAGCACTAATGACTTGTTAATGTGATTGTAACAAAGTCTGGCAACTGAGTGATAATTGAACAGCTTGACTTACGTCAGCGTGATGCTTTGGTTGTTGTATAAATGCATGGCTTCTCTGACGTCCCTGTGAACAGAACTTACTTTCCTTTGCATCTCATCCCAAAGTTAGCCTCCTGCTTGGTGCAGTAGGATCCCTTCAATACTGCACCGAGGGACCTGTGCAATCAGGAACGAGGTACAGCAGCAGGCTATTTGGGGCCAGAGACCAAATGGACTCACTTAAGGAGCCAGTGGCAGATTCAGAACCAAACTTATGTTCTGATGGTATGGGTTCAATCTGAACCATGTTGGGACCATTGTTCTGGTAAATCAAATAACCAGGGGCTGTGGATAGGGTTTTAAACTAAATTGTGTGAGGGTGGGTACAACAGCTTGGATAATTGTGGATACAGTAAAAGGGAGGTAGAGTGCAGGAGAGTTTATAGAAATCGCCAGAATGAAGAATAAGGCGAAAAGTTTAGAAAGGCAAAGAATTTAATTTCAGACAATATGGAGACAAAAGCAAAAAGGGTGATGAAGGTGTTATATTTAAATGCAGACAGAATATGTAATAAAGTAGATGATCTTATATAACATACCACATAGAATACTGCAGCACAGAAAAGGCACTTTGGCCTACAATGTTGGCTGATCTTCTAACCTACTAAGATCAATCTAGTCCTTCTCTCCTACATAACCCTCCATTTTTCTATCAATGTGCCTATCAAAGAGTCTCTTCAATGCCCCTAATGTATCTGCCTTTACCACTACCCCCGACAGGGCATTCCATGCAATCACCACTCTATGCGTAAGGAACTTACCTCTGACATCACCCCTCCCCGACTATACTGTCCTCCAATCACCTTAAAATTATGTCTCCTTGTAGTAACCATTTCTGCACTGGGAAAATGCTCGTATATCCATTCAATGTACGCCTCTTATCATGTTGTACACCTCTGTCAAGTAACCTCTCATTCTTCTTCATTTCAAGGAGAAAAGCGCTAGATCACTCAACCTATCCTCATAAGACATACTCTCTAATCCAGGCAGCATCCTGTTACATCTCCTTTGCACCATCTCTAAAGCTTCTACATCCTTCCTATAATGAAACAACCAGAGCTGAACACCATATTACCAGTCAGGGCTTTATAGAGCTGTACATTACCTTGTGGCTCTTGAACTCAATCTCCTGACTAATGCAAGCCAACACGCCATATGCCTTCTTAACAACCCTATCAACTAGCACAGAAACTTTGAGGGAACTATGGATGTGGGCCCTAAGTTCCTTCTGCTCCTCCACACTGCCAAGAATCATGCCATTAATCCTCTACTCTGCCTTTAAATTCGACCTTCAAAAGTGAATCACTTCAGACTTCTCCAGGTTGAATTCCATCTGGCATTTCTCGGCCCAGCTCTGCATCCAGTCAATGTCCCGTTCCTCATCCAAATCATTTATAAAAATCAGACAGAGCAGAGATCCCAGTACTGACACCTGTGGAACATCACTGATCACCGACCTCCAGGCAGAATGCACTCTATCTACTGCAACCTCTGCCTTCAATGGGCAACACGGTCAAGTTTCCCTAGATCCCATGCTTCCTAACTTCTGGAATAATCCTATCATGGTGAACTCGATCAAACTCTTTACTAAAATCCATATCCACTTCATCAGTGTGCTTTGTCACATACCCAAAAATTTCAATCAGTCTTGTGAGGCATGACCTGCCCCTCACAAAACCATGTAGTGCAGATAGAAATTGGCAGGTATGACATTGTGGGATTGTTGTGTGGTGACTAAAAGAAGATTAGATTATTAGATTAGATTATGAGGACATGCAGTCCTCTTTTATTGTCATTTAGTAATGCATGCATTAAGAAATGATACAATATTTTTCCAGAATGATATCACAGAAACACATGACAAACCGACTTAAAAATTGACAAAAACCACATAATTATAACATATAGTTACAACAGTGCAAAGCAATACTGTAATTTGATAAGAAAAGGCCATGGCATGATAAAAGTCTCAAAGGCTTTCGAAAGTCCCATCATCTCATGCAGACGGTGAACCTCCAGCGCCGCAAACTTGCAGATGCAGCATCCTGGAAGCATCTGACCACAGACTGACTCTGAGTCCGTCCGAAAACTCCAAGCCTCCGACCAGCTCTCCGACACTGAGCACTGAGCACCATCTCTGCTGAATGCTTCGACCCCAGCCCCAGCAACAGGCAATAGGCAAAGCCGAGGATTTGAGGCCTTCCCCTCCAGAGATTCTCGATCGCACAGTAGCAGTGGCAGCGAAGCGAGCATTTCAGAAGTTTCTCCAGGTGTTCCTCTATACTCTCACGGCTGTCTCCATCAAATCAGGATTGTGCACAACCTCCAGTTAACACATACGATATCATTCGAAATGGCCGCGCGCGCTGCGTCGTGCTGCCATCTCCTCCTCCCTCCTCCTATCCTCCGATCATAACAGGAGGCTTATTATCAAAGGATGTATGTATATTTTATTGAAAGGACAGGCAGCTGGGAAGAAAGGGTGGTGGCTTGCTGATAAAAATAAATCAAATCCTTAGAAAGATGTAACATCGGATCACAAGATGTAGAATCATTGCGGGTAGAGTTAGTGAACTGCAAAGTTTAAAAGTCCCTAAAGAGAATTACAGTATATACAGTATTACAGTATTATACAAGAGAATTACAGTATATACAGTATTACAGTATATACAGAATTACAGTATATACAGGCCCCCAAATAGTAGCTAGAATGTGGGGAGCAATTACAGTGGGAGACAGAAAAAATATGTTCAAAGGTTCAAAGACTCAAAGGTAGAATTTAATGTCAGAGAAATGTATACAATATACATTCTGAAATGCTTTTTCTTCGCAACCATCCATGAAAACAGAGGAGTACCCCAAAGAATGAACAACATTTAAATGTTAGAACCCCAAAGTCCCCCCAAACTCCCTCCTCCTGCTCATAAGCAGCAGTGAGCAACAATCCCCCCTCCCCCACTGGCAAAAAAAAGCATCGGCACCACCACCAAGCATTCAAGCATGAGCAAAGCAATAGCAAAGACATAGACTTGTAGTTACCCCAGAGACTTCACATTTCACCCAGTATTTGACATACCACAGGTTCTCTCTCTCTCCCTATTAAGGGAGAAAGAGGTGTCTCCATTTTCCCAGCGAGCAGGGGGACATAACAAACAACTCGCAGGTTCATGATGTTAGAAGTCCACCACATCGCTTTTTTCGAGCTCTGTGCTCAAAGAACTAGGCACATGGTCGCAGCTATCATGGCTCCCCCAACAACACATGGGTCTTCTATCATTACACTGACCCTCAATCCGCCCATCTCCATAATTCTGAGATCCCAGGCTTCCAAATCCAAGCCAAACTCTTAGGCCGAACTTTTGACATGCTGAACAACAACAACGGTTGTGAAACCCCGAGAGCGGGTCCCATTTCCGCAAAGAACTGTAGTCAACATGTAACTCCAGGTCAAGGTTTTCAAAAGAATCCTGAAAGGGAAAAATAGTGATATTAAAGATGGAAATAGAGCTGTTTCCGAAGATGCAAGCAAGGGAGTCGCCGTTAGGCACCATTAACCCTCCTAAGCTCACGATAGTCATTGGGTGGTTTTAATATGCAAAGAGCTGGGAAAATAAGGTTGATGATGGATACTAAGAGAAGCTACTTGTAGAATGTCTTTGAGATGCCTTTTTAGAGCCCACTAGGGGAAACACATTTCACAATAGATCATCATATGATCATAATATGAGAGAACTCACTCAGCAGTCTGAGATGGAGAAACTAAAATCAGATGTATTGGTATTACAGTAGCATAAAGGAAACTACAGAGGGACGAAAGAGGAGCTGTCCAAAGTTGAGTGGAAGAGAGCATCAGCAGGAATATCAGTACAGCAACAATGACTGGAGTTTCTGAGAGTAAGTTGATCACAGAATCAGTTCATCCCAAAGAAGAAGAAGCATTCTGAAAGGAGGATGGTTAACAAGGGAAGTCAAAGACAACATAAAAGCAAAAGGGAGGGCATACAATATAGCAAAAATTAGTGGGAAGAAAGAAAACTGGGTGCTTTTAAAAACCAATAATGATAAAGTAATAAGGAGAAAAAGGATTAAATGTGAAGTTAAGCTAACCAATAATATAAATGGGGAATCCAAAAGATTTTTTTTCTTTTATATAGTATAAATGTAAAAAAGGGAAGATTGGACACCCAAGCACTTGAACATGACACTGCTGGGGTAGTTATGGGGAACAACGAAATGGTGGACAAAGTGGATAGGTGTTTTGCATCAGGCTTCTCTGTGGAAAATACCAGCAATATGGCATATATTTGAGAGTCTCAGGCTGTAGTCACTGTTACTAAGCAGAAGGGGCTTGGGAAGCTGAAAAGTCCGAAAATGGATAAGTTACTTGGACCAATTGGACCCAGGGTTCTGCAAGAGGTTGCTGAAGAGATTTTGGAGGCATTAGGTAGTGATCTTTTACGGATCACTGGATTTTGGAATGTTTCCAGAGGACTGGAAAGTTGGAAATGTCACTTGACCTTTTAAGAAGTTAGGGAAGCAAAAAGCAGGAAATTATAAGGTAGCTTGACTTCAATGGTTGGCAAGATGTTAGAGTCTATTACTAAGGATGAGGTTTATGGGGTACTTGGAGGCACATGTTAGAATAGGCTGAAATCAACATGATTTCCTTAAGGGGAAAACTTGCCTGATAAATCTGTTGGAATTCTTGGAGGAAATAAATGGCGGTATAGACAAAGGAGCAAATTATTGGATTGGTAAAGGTACTTAATGAATACTTTGCTTCAATGTTCACCAGTGAAAGGGACCTTGGCAAGGTGGGGATGACTTAAAGTGGACTGAAATGCTTGAGTGTATAGACATTAAGAAAGAGGATTGCTGGAGCTTTTGAAAGGTATTAAGTTGGATAAGTCACTGGGACTGGAAGAGATGTACCCCAGGCTGCTGTGAGAGACAAGGGAGGAGATTTGCTGAGCTTCTGGCGATGATCTTTGCATCAATAGGGATGGGAAAAGTACCAGAGGATTGGAAGGTTGCAAATGTTGTTCCCTTGTTCAAGAAAGGGAGTAGAGATAACCCAGGAAATAATAGACCAGAGAGTCTTACTTCAGTGGTGGGCAAGTTGTTGGAGAAGATCCTGAGAGGCAGGATTTATGAGCATTTGGAGAGACATAATCTGATTAGGGATTGTCAGCAAGGCTTTCTCAAGTCAGGTCGTACCTTATGAATCTAATGGAATTCTTTGAGGATGTAACAAAACACATTTATGAAGGTAGAGTAGTGGATGTAGTGTATATGGATTTCAGTAAACCATTTGATAAGGTTCCCTATGCAAGGTTCATTCAGAAAGTAATGAGGCATGGGATCCAAGGAGACCATGCTTTGTGGAACCAGAATTGGCTTGACTACAGAAGGCAAAGGGTAGTTGTGGATGGTTCGTATTCTTAGTAAGTTTGCTGATGATACAAAAGTTGGGGGTGTTGTGGATAGTCTGGAGGGTTGTCAGAGGTTACAGCAGGATATCAATGGAATGCAGAGCTAGGTTGAAAAGTGGCAGATGAAGTTCAATCCAGCTAAGTGTGAAGTAGTTCATTTCAGTAAGTCAAATTTGAAGACAGAATATAATATTAATGGTAAGACTCTTGGCAGTGTGGAGAATCAGCGAGATCTTGGACTCCATGTTTATAGGACACTCAAAGTTGTTGCGCAGGTTGACAGTATTTTTAAGAAGGTGTACAATATAGTGTGTTGGTCTTCATCAACTGTGGGATTGAGATCAAGAGCTGTGAGATAATGCTACGGCTATATAAGGATGTGGATGCTATAGAGAGAGTGCAGAGGATGTAAATACAAGGATGTTGCCTGGATTGGAGAGCATGCCTTAGGAGAATAGGTTGAGTGAACTTGGCCTTTTCTCCTTGGAGCGATGTAGGATGAGAGGTGATCTGATAGAGGTGTATAAAATGATGTGATTGATCATGATCATGTGGATAGTCAGAGGCTTTTTCCCAGGGCTGCAATGGCTAACATGAGGGAGTATAGTTTTAAGGTGCTTGGAAGTAAGTACAAGTGGCATGTCAGAGGTAAGTTTTTCATACAGAGAGCGGTGGGTGTGTGGAATGCACTGCCAGCAAAGGTGGATAGAGGCAGAAACTATAGGGTCTTTTAAGACACTCTTGGATACGTACATGGAACTTAGAAAAATAGAGAGCTATGCACTAGGGAAATTCTAGGCAGTCTCTAGAGTAGGTTACATGGTCGGCACAACATTGTGGGCCGAAGGGCCTGTAATGTACCCTAGATTTTCTGTGTTTTATGTTTAGTTGGATTTTCAGAAAGCCTTTGACAAGGTGCTGCACAAACGTTCCTAAACAAGTTAAGACCATAAAGTACAGGAGCAGAATTTGGCCCATCGAGTCTGCTCCACGATTTCATTATGGCTGATCCATTTCCCTCACAGTCCCAATCTCCTGCCTTCTCTCCATATCCCTTCATGCTGTGACTAATCAAGAATTTATTAACCTCTGCCTCAAATATACCCAATGACTTGGCCTCCATCGCCACCTGTGGCAACAGATTCCACAAATTCACCACTCTCTGGCTGAAGAAATTCCTCCTCATGTCTGTTCAAAATGATCTCCCTCTATTTTGAGGCTCTGTCCTCTGGTTTTTAACTCCCTCGCCCATAGGAAATATTCTCTCCACATCCACTCCATTGAGGACTTTCAACATTTGATAGGTTTTAATGAGGTCATCCCTTATAGTATTCCAGGTAAGATACTAGCATGAATAGAAGATTGGCTGACTGGCAGGAGGCAAATAGTGGTAATAAAAGGGACATTTTTTCTGGTTGGCTGCCAGTGACTTGTAGTGTTCTGCAGGGGTTGGTGTCAGGTCAAGTAATTTTCACATTATCTGTTAATGATTTGGATAACAGAATTAATGGCTTCGTGGCAAAGTTTGCAGATGATAATTGGAGGGGCAGGTAGTGTTGAGAGAGTGGGGAGGTTGCAGAAGGATTCAGACAGATTAGGAGAATGGGCAAAGAAGTGGCAGGTGGAATACAGTGTCGTCATACACTTTGGTCGAAGGAATAAAGGCATGGACTATTTTAAAAATGGGGAGTGAATTCAGAGGTGCAAATGGACTTGGAAGTCCTAGCACAGAATTCCCTAAAGATTAACTTGCAGGTTGAGTTGGTTGTAAGTAAGGCCAATGCAAATTTTGCATTCATTTTGAGAAGATTAGAATATAAAAGCAAGGATGTAATGCTAAGGCTTTATAAAGCATTTGTCAGACTGCATAAGGAGTATTGTCAGCTATTTTGGGTCCCATATCTCAGAATGAATGTACTGATACTGAAGAGTGTCCAGAGGAATTTCATGAGGATAATCCGGGGAAATCAGTTTCATTCAACTCTTATCATCTGCCTATCAACCTCTCCCCCACCCCCAGGTCCCCTCCTCCTAGAGTACACTCTCCTCTCCGGTCAGATTCCTTCTTCTCCAGACCCTTATCGTTTCAACCCAGCTAGCTTCAGCTATCACGTTCTAGCTATCCTTCTTTCCCTCACTCACCCTTTTATTCTGGTGTCTTCCCCTTTCCTTTTCAGCCCTGAAGAAGGGTCTCAGCCTGAAACTTCGACTGCCTGACCTGCAGAGTTCTTTTGGCACTTTGTGTGTGTTGCTCTAGACTTCCGGCATCTGCAGACTTTCTTGTGTATATGAAAGTCATTTGATGGCTCCGGGCCTGTACTTGCTGGAGTTTAGAAGAAGGAGGGTGGATCTCATTGAAACCTAGCCAAATATTGAAATACTTCTGAAATGCCTGCTTTGCTGCTGCTGCTACTGTGTGGTCCAGAATCTCTGGAGGAGAAGGCCCCGAGTCCTCGTCTTTGCTTTTTGCTCAGCAGCCGGGGCGGGGTCGAAGCACTTGGCAGAGGATGGTGCTCAGAGAGGCTGTGTCAGAGGGGCTGGTCGGAGGCTTGAAGTTCTCAGACGGACTCAGAGTCCGCTGCAGTCGTGTGCTTCCAATGGTGCTGCGTCGGCAAGTTAGCAGCGTTTGGAGGTTCTGCCACCTGTGTGAGATGATGAGTCTATCGGCACTTTGAGACTTTATTTTACCATGCCCATTGTCTGCTCTTTATCAAATTATGATATTGCTTTGCACTGTTGTAACTATATGTTATAATTATGTGTTTTTGTCAGTTTTAGTCTTGGTTGGTCCTGTGTTTTCTTGTGATATCATTCTGGAGGAACGTTGCATCATTTTTTAATACATGCATTTCTAAATGACAATAAACGAGGACTGAGTGTCCTCATAATCTAAAAAAAAAGGTATTTGAGTGGATGTGGACAGGATTGTTCCAATAACGGGATGGTCTCGGACTAGAAGCAAAGTCTCAGAATCAAAATAAATCCCTTTGGAACAGAGATGATAAGAATTTCCCTAGTCAGAGGGTGGTGAATCTTTGAAATTTATTACTTCAGATGGCTGTGAAGGACCATTCATTGGATACATTTAAAGTGGGTGTTGATGGATTGACGAGGTCTCGTTTAGTAAGTGTGTTAAATCTTACAGGGAGAAGGCAGGAGAATGGGGTAGAGAAGGAAAATAAATCAGCCATGATGGAATGATTGAGCATGCTCAGTGGCCTGAATGGTCTAATTGTGCACATTCTAATTCTGTCCTGTTGTCTTTTGTACATATAGTTTCACCTGTCCCTAACAATGCTTATTTACCATGGTTTGTAAAATTAACTGTTTTATAATTAAAACTGATAATTGCACCTAATATCAGTTGTCATTTTAGTTCATTTCTAGCTTTCTCCGACTCTATGTGCAGAAGTGTTTCCGAAGTTCACTTCAAAAAGCTCATCTCATGTTTTCAGAATCTGTCTTTTGTCACAGATTCCATGGCAGGGGGAATCATTGATTCTTCATCGAGATTCGGACTAACACCTCATGTCACTAACTTTAATCAACACGCTCTTTAACTCTGTAAGTTCCGAAGAATCTCACTATGCAGTTGAAATCTCATTCTGTTAAATTTGCATGGCAATTCTTTCTAGGCCTGAGCAGCTTGGCCAAGGTACGGTATCAGAATTACCTACATTGTTCAGAATGAAGCTCACATTCCCTTCATTTCGTAGGACGGTAAATAATGTGAAAAGATCAGCCTTTGTAAATAAAGGGGAGGAAGGCCGTTATTTTTCTGCTTTTATCCAAAAGGATTTCAATAGTGACTGCTGTGATTTCAATAGTGATTGCATCACTTTTTTTTAATATATAGTATTTCTGTTTTTTGCACTATTTTTAATCTATTCAATATAGATTAACTACATAATGTACTGGTTTGGCACAAGAGTACATTCAGCCAGAGACTCATTCCACCGAGATGCAGCACAGAGCGTCATAGTCAGTCATTCCTGCCTGTGGCCATCAAACTTTACAACTCCTCCCTTGGAGGGTCAAACACCCTGAGCCAATAGGCTGGTCCTGGACTTATTTCCTGGCATAATTTACATATTACTATTTAATTATTTATGGTTTTATTACTATTTAATTATTTATGGTGCAACTGTAACGAAAACCAATTTCCCCCGGGATCAATAAAGTATGAGTATGGCTATGACTATGACTATATACCTATACTGTATACTGAATAAGATTTATTTTTTATTATTATTATTTTTTTTCTTCTATATTATCTATTGCATTGAACTGCTGCTGCCACGTTAACAAATTTCACGTCACATACCGGTGATAATAAACCTGATTCTGATTTTTGTCAGTTAACAAGTGGGCTTGGATTTGACCTTGATCTAGAAAGAGACTGGCTGCTCCAGTACAAAACCCGCTAAATTAGCAGATTGCTTGCGTTGTGTAACTGTCACCTGATGTTTACAATAACCTGTAGCAGACTTTTACTAGTTGCCAAGGCAACCTGGCACTCAGATGCACACCCCAGAGCTGGAGTACATGGCATGACTGCTGAGGAGTCTGCTAAAGTACCACTGGTCCCAGTCCTGAATAAGGAATTATTTATAGCACACAAGGTAGCAAAATCAGGCCTGGCTCTGACACTGATTTTTCCCAAATCAAATTAGTTACTTCCGATTCCCAAAACTACAATTTGCAATTCCAACTGCACAAACTGCTGAGCACAGGTATAAAAAATGAAATGCCAGAGCAGTAAATACTTTCCTGTTAAAAATCAGCAGGAGCTTGACCAGATGAAGCACTGACTAATCCTCCGATGTAAAGCTATGGCGTAAATGTGATTCTTCTTGTGGCCCGTTATGCCAGGACCTGGTGTTCAGCACCTCAATCCTGCTCTGCTGTTCCCCAGATTCCCCACACCACCTTTGCATAATCAGTGACTGATCTCCAGAAAATTCCAAAAATTAAGTACCCTCCCAGGTTTTACTCATTTAGTTCTGAATTTCTTACAATGGAATTTATTTTCTCACATTTCACCTCTATGATTTTGAGGTCACTTTCATTCTTCTAAACTGTAAAGAATAGAAGCCCTGCCTGTCAATATCTCCTCACATTTCAGATCCAGTTTAGTGGGCATTGTGACTCCTTCTTTAAATAAGGTGACCAGGAGCAATATCATAGCTTAGCAATTAGCGCAACACTGCACAATGTCAGCTGTAAAGTCAGGCTTTGATTCCCACCACTGTCTGTAAAGAGTTTGCATGTGCTTCATGTGACTGCATGGGTTTCTGCCAGGTGCTCCAGTTTCTTCCCACATTGAGTTTGTGTTAGGATTAGTGATCTGCGGGCATGCTACATTGGTGACATATGCGTGGTGATACTTCAACACAATTTGTACTGATTTGATTTGATACAAATGACAAATTTCACTGAATGTTTCAATATCCATGTGACAAAGCTAATCTCTATCTCTATAACAAATCTGCCCACCATACTCCAAGTATGGTTCCATGAAGGCCCCACACAAATGGATGAGGACTCCTCACTTTTGTTTCCCAGTGCTTTTGTTCAATATTAATTGACTTCCTAATCACTTGCTGTACCAATGTATGAGCTCCCTTTGACTTACATATAGGGAGGGGAGACGGAAGTCCCTTTAAACATTGGCATTTTCAAATCTCTTGCCGTTTAGAAAAGTACTCAGCATTTGTGTTTTTTCAACTAAATACGCATAGCCTCCAATTCTTAATGTAAATTTTAATCAAATGATGGTCAGTCCTGTTCAGGTCCTTTTACAAATCAACATGAATTTATCATTTATTGTTGTACAATGGTTGGTTGTCTGTTATATCGAACAATATCTGGAGACTATGTGGGAGAGTTTTAAAATGGAAAAAACTATTGCACGAGGACAGCTCCACTCCCTCAATCCCAGGAGTCCAGTTCCAGTGGTACAAGTGGTTGTCACAAACTGGGGACTTCCTTGGTTGCAGTTGCGATAACAGACCAAATTATCAGAAGATTGATACCGATAAGAGGACAATGGGGGAACATTCAGAAATGTTAATGGGGGACGAGGGAGATTAACAAAAGGGAGACACAGTTCCGAGTATTGTCAAGACCGGTTACTTTGAATCTGAACTGTTTGAAGTTTGATGGACAGGCGATACCCCAGCAGGGGGATAAGTTTGCTAAGGCAAAGGACACACCACAACACCGCGAGGTAACTAGACCCTGGAAGCGGTGTGCCCCCACAAGTTGGTGGGAGTTTTGGAGGTCTGGTCGCGGGACCAGCCATAGATGCACAGGGTGGAAAGTGCGGTCAGCGGGAACCTGGTGTGTGTGTCCGCCCTTGCCTGGGTGCCGGGTTCACCGCAGAAGAACGATCGTATCTGGAACAGAGGGGTCACAGTCAGTGACCTCAGAAGACATTACAAAGGGCTCGCCCGAAAACTAGCTGTGAGGAATATCGAAGGTCTGTTTGGAATCCGATTTGCATATTCATTCGCTCTCTCTCCCTCCCCAATGGCACAACAGCGATTACTGCGAACTGAACTAAATTGAACCGAACTCTGTGTCACTTGAGACTGATCATTTTACCCCTAGACTGCGATAGAGCTTGATTGATCCTATTATCCTAGTTCTGTGTACATGTGTGTTTTATCATTGCTAACCTGTTGCATTTATATCCTTATGATTAGAGTACTGTGTTGCTTATTTCTTTAATAAAACTTTCTTAGTTCCAGTAATCCAGACTCCAACTAAGTGGTCCATTTCTGCTGGTTTGGCAACCCAATTACGGGGTACGTAACATAAGTGGGGGCTCGTCCGGGATTTTGAACGCTAAATTTGGGACGGGGTAAATTGATTGGGTTAAAATTCCCGAAAGAAAGAAAAGGCAAACAGCAGAAATGGAGATTGAGGAATTTCTAAAGGCACCGACCTTGGAGGCATTAGAGGATGCCAGGAAAGCGGAATTGGCAACTGTGGCCAAACGGTTGAATCTTGTTAAGGGGAAGTCGACAATGAGGAGAGAGAAGAAACACAGAGCTATCATAGAGCATTATGTGTCTAAAGGTGTGTTTCCCCAAGGGGAGCTGGAGGTGATATCTATTGGAAAACCTGGTGGAGACGCAGTACAGATGCAGATTGAAAAATTGAGACTCGAGCACGAGTTCCGGGTAAGACAGCTAGAACACGAAGAGAGAGAGAAACAGTTAGAACGGCAGGAGAGAGAGAGAGGGAGGCAGTTGGAGTGAGAAGAGAGGGACAAACAGTTGGAGAAACAGAGGGAAAGGGAATTTGAGCTGGAGAGGTTAAAGATGATGGCAGCGCAGGGGCCCATGCCGAACCAAGGTGGAGGGTTCAGGGCAACCCAGGAGGTTAGGCTGGTTCCCCCATTTGAGGATACCGATGTGGATCGGTAGTTTCTCCATTTCGAAAAAGTTGCTGCAAGTCAGGACTGGCCGAGGGATAAGTGGGCTGATTTGCTTCAGAGTGTACTTAAAGGAAAACCCCAACAAGCTTACTCGGCTTTGTTCGCAGAAGATGCCCAGAGGTATGAGGTGGTGAAAGAGGCCATCCTCAGGGTCTATGAGTTGGTCCCGGAGGCATACCGGCAGAGGTTCCGGAATGCGAGGAAGCAGTGGGACCACATGTATTTAGAGTTTGCCCGTGAGATGTAGACATATTGTGAGCGTTGGTGCACCTCGAAAGGGGTCAATGGGGATTATGACAGACTGCATCAGCTAATCCTGACTGAGCAGTTTAAAGGTTGTGTCCCTGAAGGTATGAGACCCTACCTAGATGAGAAAGAGGCAGACACTTTAGCCGCAACTGCTAAGTTAGCGGATGAGTATGCGTTGACACATAAAACGAAGTTTGCCTCGAGTAAAGGCTACCAGAAGGGTAGTCAGGACGGCGGGGAGAGTCCGCCAGAAAAGTCAGAAAGTAAGCCGGGGACTAGTGAGGAGGATAAGGTAGACCGGGAGCAGTTTGGTAGGAAGTCTGCTGGGGTCGTATGTTATAATTGTGGGAAAGTCGGAAACTTTGCATCCAGGTGCCTTGCCCCAAAGAAGGAGACGGGAAAAGGAAAGGCAGCAGTTCCGACTGGCTGTATTGAGCTGGTAAGCAAACCGCTCGGAGAGGAGAGGGCTGACAAAGTTCAGGAAGGGTGCGAGAGGTTTATCTCGGCCGGATTGGTGTTGGTGAAGGAGGGGTTAAACCCAGTTCCAGTACGGATCTGGAGAGACACGGGAGCATGTCAGTCATTGATATTAAAGACTGTGTTAGACTTTAGTTCAGAGACCGAGACTGGGGAAGTCAGGGTCATAAAAGGCATTGGGAAAGGGACTGAGGCAGTACCTTTGCACCAGATACACCTAAAAAGCGATTTGGTCTCTGGACCAGTCAAGTTCGGGGTGAGGCCCAAACTACCGATGAAAGGCGTGGAAGTCTTACTCGGTAATGACCTCGCCGGCGGAAATGTGTTCTCAGTAGTAAAACTAACAAGCCAGCCTGCCAGCATTGAAGCCCCGCCCACGGACTCACAGGTTCATCCCGTCTGTGCATTGACGCGGTGTATGTCTAGAAAGGCTGCCGACGTAAATATAGAATTGGCTGAGACGTTTTTACCCGCCTTGTACCAGGGGAGGTAGAAAGTGAAAAGAAGGAGCATAGTGGAACAGGAGGAAGTGAGGGAGCTGAGGCAGACTTAGCATTAGCAAGGAAGGACTTTGTACAGACACAGGAGCAAGACGAGGAGCTGATGATTTTGGCGGAGACAGCTCTCTCTGAAGCAGAATTAAAAAGGGAGCCAGTAGGCTATTGTGTGAAGGAGGGAGTGCTAAGGAAGAAAACGAGACTAAGTACCGTACCCGCAGATGAAGAATGGGGGATGGTGCCAAAAATTTATGGGGATGAAATTCTTAACCTGGCCCACAAGATACCCCTCGGTGGACATTTTGGGGGGAGGAAAACAGTCGGCGGAATCATGAAAGAGTTTTACTGGCCACACAGGAGGAAGGATGTTATTGACTATTGTAGACTATTGTTAAAAGCTCACCACGATCAGAAAACAGATCTAGCTGGTGATATGAAAATTAATGAGGCTAGGGTGCCACCTGATAAGAGGAGGACCCACTTTGAAAAGATAAGTATGGGGCAGACCAGATGGGAGATGTCTATTGTGTTGACCAGTTTTGCTGATAAGGTCTCTCCCTTAATCCCCGAACAAAGCGACCCGTTAAGAGAGCTAATTAAACGGCATGCACACGTAGGTCCAGATGTCCCGAGCTGATGCAAAGAGCTGGGACATGGAGTTGTTGTCACATCAGGTCAGCCTAGTGAGCAACACCCCTATAGAATGATTAATTCAGTGACAAAAGGGCTAAAGAACACAGAAGTGTATATTGGCGATGTAGTGGTCTGGAGTGACACGTGGGAAGAGCACAGTGTGGCACTGTTTAAACGGCTGTCTAAAGCCAGCCTGACAGTGAACCTTGCAAAAAGTGAATTCGGCCACGGAAAAATCACTTATCTGGGATTTGTGGTAAGACAGGGGCAGCTGGCACCGATGCAAGTTAAGGTGCGGGCTATCTCTGACGTCCCAACCCCGACAGACAAGAGAGCCCTGAGAAGGTTCTTGGAGATGGGGGGGGGGTACTATAGGAAGCTTTGCAAGAACTTTGCAGATATTACCCACCCTCTTACTAAGCTCTTGCCAAAGAATGCTAAGTTGGTATGAAACGACCCTTGTTATCTGTGTCCGGGACGAAAGCCACTGAGAAGTTACACTGATCACAACCCATTAGTGTTTTCGGCCACTATGAAATTTGTTAAGTTGGAGCCTGGTTTTAGAGGATTATTAAAATACCACATATAAAGGGGACACAAAATGTGATTGCTGACTGTCTGTCAAGGTGTTGACAACCTAAAATTCTCTGTAGTAGCCAAATAGCTGATAAACATGTATATCTGTGTGCATCTAATAGTGTATTCATGACTATAATTTTTACCCCGGTAAAAATCCTTGAAGGATAGGGGTGTGACAACAGACCAAATTATCAGAAGATTGATGCCGGTAAGAGGACAATGGGGGAACATTCAGAAATGTTAATGGGGGACGAGGGAGATTAACAAAAGGGAGACACAGTTCCGAGTATTGTCAAGACCGGTTGCTTTGAACCTGAACTGTTTGAAGTTTGATGGCGATACTCCAGCAGGGGGATAATAGGGACAGGTTTGCTAAGGCAAAGGACACACCACGACACCACGAGGTAACGAGACCCTGGAAGCGATGTGCCCCCACAAGTTGGTGGGAGTTTTGGAGGTCTGATCGCGGGACCAGCCATAGATGCACAGGGTGGAAAGTGCGGTCAGCGGGAACCTGGTGTGTGTGTCCGCCCTTGCCTGGGTGCCAGGTTCACTGCAGAAGAACGATTGTATCTGGAACGGAGGGGTCACAGTCGGTGACCTCAGAAGACATTACAAAGGGCTCGCCCGAACACTAACTGCGAGGAATATCGAAGGTCTGTTTGGAATCCGATTTGCATATTCATTCGTTCTCTCTCCCTCCCCAATGGCACAACAGCAATTACTGCGAACTGAACTAAATTGAACTGAACTCTGTGTCACTTGAGACTGATCATTTTACCCCTAGACTGCAATAGAGCTTGATTGATCCTATTATCCTAGTTCTGTGTACATGTGTGTTTTATCATTGCTAACCTGTTGCATTTATATCCTTATGATTAGAGTACTGTGTTGCTTATTTCTTTAATAAAACTTTCTTAGTTCCAGTAATCCAGACTCCAACTAAGAGGTCCATTTCTTCTGGTTTGGCAACCCAGTTACGGGGTACGTAACACAGTAGATGCCCATGACTTCTCCTTTGCCTTGTCATACCCTTGCGCTCTCCACAGAGCATTGCAAAACCGCCTTTCTTGGCCTTTGGAACTCACTGTTGATCTCATCTGCACAGTCTGCTGGAGCTGACTTCACATGCCAGGATGGGCACGTCCCTATCTCACCAGGGTATGAAGGCTGTCAGCTACCCTCACCTCGTTTAGATTACATGTCCAAATGATGTACTGGGGTGTGGCCGCTGTCACATACAAACAGCTACTTGGAGCCACAGGTGAGAGCTGAATGTCCAGTCTTTGCTTGTGCCTTAATCCACAATACCGATCTGAAATAGCCCATTCCCTCATTAGAGGCAGTGGGTACCAGTGAGTTCCTCTGTTGTCTGTGATATGTGTTAACACCTTGGCTGTGAATATTGAGTTTGTAGATGATACCTAAGGTGGTGGTGTGGATAATGATGAAAGTGTTTCTGGTATAGATCAGATGGGACTCCCCCTCCCACTTTCAAATCTCTTACTATCTCTTCTTTCAATTAGTCCTGACAAAGAGACCCAGCCCGAAACGTCGACTGTACCTCTTCCTATAGATGCTGCCTGGCCTACTGTGTTCACCAGCATTTTTTGTGTGTGTTGTTTGAATTTCCAACATCTGCAGATTTCCTTGTGTTTGCATTCATAAACATGGTGGCCATTTCACGTCACACACCCCTATAACTCATTTCCACCTAATATTCATTACAGGAACTTACCTTCTATATTGTTAGAACTAATTTGATTTTCCCTGTCGATTACTGTGTAATTCCTCAAATTCCCTTACTTATAATTTGCTTACATCATAACTGCCAGAGTCCCAGAAACAACTCCTGTGGATGTTTCATTCCAGAATACTCCTTAGCTCCACATTCTCATTGTGATTTTTCTAACTACTCCATAGATGTATTAGCAACACCACCCCACTTCCTTCTCTCATTGTGCTTGTACTTCTGAAATGTCCAATAGCTCGGAAGATTTAGCTGCCTTGCAGTTATGTTTCCATCTTGGCAATTATTGATATTTATTAATTAAGGTGCAATTATTTTCACCATGTTATCTACCTTGTAGCAATTATCACAATTAATTAGATACAGCACCTTTAAATTTTCTCTCTACTCTGACCATGTTTACTGCCTTTCTTTGTTCCTGCTCACCTTTTGTTATCTTTAATGTTTCAGCTGTAATGAGGAGAAGGTGGGTGAGCTCCTGAGGCCAGCATGTGTCTGGGTGGTAGAGCTAAAGTAAAGGCTAAGTATCCATGGAATGCTTGGTGCTTTCCCCCAGTCTCTGGGTCCCATGAGGCTTACAGAAACTGCTCAGCTCAAAGAACAGTATCTGGCCCAGCAAGAAAAGAAAACCATTTGATATTCTCTCTTCCTTCTTGCCACCCCAAGGAGAGGCATGACAAGACTATATAGTACACACATAGAACAGACACCCCAGCTTCATCCACATCAATCGCACCAAGACCAATAATTTCTTTATTTTCTGCACTACCAGCACATTTTCCATCTGAAGGTGGGGTGAAAAACTTGGGCCTCAGGTCCTGCTTTAACAGCAAGTGGTTTAATAACTAACTCAAGATGCACACACTGTCTCAGTTTCACTGCAGACCTGAAGATAAAAATAATTGGCAATACTAAGGTGTGCACATCATTGTAACATTTTTGCACACAGTTCTCAGAGTCTTGTCAATGAGACACAGGGCTTGAATGCTGAGCTTGGGTGGTGGATGTCCATAAGCATACTTCTTATCCCCTTTCTCTCTCCTGATGGTCACCCATTTACTAGGGTCCTGCACCTTAGGTATAACTATCTCCCTGATTCTTCTGTCAATCACCCCTCTGTCCCCTAAATGATCTTAATTTCATCCAGGTCCCACTCCTTTTCCCTAACATAGTCTCTAAGAAGCCGCAGCTGGATGAATTTCTTGTAGTTGTGGTCATCAAGGACACTGGAGGTCTCTCTGTGTTCCCACATTCCTCAGTAGGGGCACTGCTCCATCCTGTCATTTCCACTGTTCTAACTGGGCAAGAAGAAAGAAAGAAAGAAACTCACCAGAAGCGTCTTTTGGTCAAAACCTCTTGAACCAAAGCTTCAGTTCTCAACTCTAACGCTGGCCCTCTCTGACAATGCTGCTCCCACGATGGCTACTCTGCTTAAACCTAATTTGTTTTTATTGACCTTTGCAAAGTGCCTAATAATGCAAGTAATCTGAAGCTCCACAAAATGTCCCATTTGCTTTTTAAATCTGGTGCTTGGTCACTATAACCAATGGCTCCCGCAATCTCACGTACTTCATGTTCTTCTGTCATAATTTGATACACTTCCACCAGATCACCACTCAGCCTCCAACACTTCAGTTAAAACAAGCCAAGTTTGTGTAATCCCTCTGCAGCTGCCATGCCAAACCAAAACCAAAACAATTGCTGCTGCCAACAACCCTATGGATTTGTTATACTTGCATGACGTGCCCTCATTCCAATAGTGATTGCTCCAAAGGTCGAAGATATGTATTCTAATCCTTTATTAGCAATCAGCAAACATGCAATCTTGAAGCAATGAAAACTAAACATACCCAAGTGTAAGCTAAGCGTTATTGAACAGTCAGCAAAAGTTATGCTTTCCGTCGGTTCCCAGCTACTAAAAACGTCAATGAATGAAGCATGAAGATGTAACTTATTCCCTTCGCTTTTACCAAGCCTGCACTCATGTGACTAATTACCATAATAAACATAATAAATGTGCAACACAGAATACAATGTAGACAGAGAACAGATACATGGCTCCTACACTGCAACCCCCTAATTATTATACTAGAATAATTACATACTACCAAGGCACAGGAGACATGAAATCTCAACATTTACACAAACGTCGTCTTTTGGTAAACAGCCTGTTCTGGATTGTGATCTTCTCCTGCCAAACCATGTTGTTCTTCTTGACTGCAGTCAGGAAAACCTGTCTTGAATTGCTGTTGCCAAAGCCCATTTAAGTGCAAAACTAAAATCCTGTTAACCGTCAGCGCTGACCAAGCGTAGTCTCTTCCACCACCACAGCTTCCTTTCAATCATCCACTAACAGTCCAACCCAGCATCATTCTGGTTACATAAGGTTGCATCATTAACACTGAGAATCATTTCCAATGACTCCAATCTCTCAGGAACATTCACCACTCTCAACAGCTCAGTTTCTGATAAGTAAATGTGCTTCAGGTGAGACCATTCCTTTTGATGAATTATGTTCCCTTTGTGGACGGGTATATGTTCCTGTGTATAGATGTTAGGCAGTTCACAGTAGTTTTTACTACCTTAACTAGCCACTTCCAATCCTGAAGTGAAATAGCTACTCACAATCTTCTCTTGACCCATCATGTGTAAAAGAATGTGTATTCCTTTTCTTATCAGGTTGAGCTTGTTCGTGAGGCTCTCTGTGCAGAAAACTTGATCTAGGAGAGCATAAGTAACCACTGTCTGGTTACTCTTCTGAGACTTTACCTGAACCGGAATTACAGGAAGTTTACAATCATGATCACCAGCCCCGTTAAGGCCATTAGAAACCAATGTGGTACTCACTGCTGTGTTTGCTTCATTCACACTTGTTCTGAATCTGCATACTTTTCATCAGTTCCGGGCTCAGTATTGGCTTCACTTTCCACAGTAGCCACAGGAGTGACAAAGCTGTTTCCCTCAGCTTGAAAATGAGTTTGTGATCCAGTTTTGTTCAGATTTTTACTTATTGTCAGCAATGTAGAATTGTATTTCTTTCCAAACACGGGGGGTGTAGCAATCTTTACTTGCCTTTCAGTAAAACCAACAATGTCAGTAAAAGTAACCTTCCGGTTGTGCCTTTCTGCAGTTTATACTCAGCCGATCTTCATTCTTTTTAAAGTTCATTGAGCAATTTATTATTGACAATCCTCACATTAGCAGGCATGTCTGATTCATGCATGTCCTGCACGTCTTCCATGGCATTGCGACAGACTCCAAGAAAAAGACTCATCTTCGAGAGCTTTCACATCATCTGATTTGATATGCAGCCAAAAAAGTGCCTTTTCCATTTAGGCCACAGCAATATTGTGCTCATCACCAAAACCTTTCTGCAGTAAAGCTTCGGCCTTTTGATAACCTTGCTCCGGGCCGGCCAGCTGGCAGTTTTAAACAAGTTCTCTATGGTAACCTCCAGTGAACTGTTCGAGAAAATAGAGATGGTCACCATAATCATCAGTCCTGCCTTCAATGCTATTTTTGATAGCCCTCTTAAAAGGATGATCACCATCGAAGATTTGAATCTCTGTTTTAGAAACATAGAAACATAGAAAATAGGTGCAGGAGTAGGCCATTCGGCCCTTTGAGCCTGCACCGCCATTCAGTACGATCATGGCTGATCATCCAACTCAGAACCCTGTACCTGCCTTCTCTCCATACCCCCTGATCCCTTTAGCCACAAGAGCCATATCTAACTCCCTCTTAAATATAGCCAATGAACTGGCCTCAACTGTTTCCTGTGGCAGAGAATTCCATAGATTCACCATTCTCTGTGTGAAGAAGTTTTTCCTCATCTCGGTCCTAAAAGGTTTCCCCTTTATCCTCAGACTGTGACCCCTCATTCTGGACTCCCCCAACATCGGAAACAATCTTCCTACATCTAGCCTGTCCAATCCCTTTAGAATTTTATACGTTTCAATAAGATCCCCCCTCAATCTTCTAAATTCCAGAAAGTATAAGCCTAGCTGATCCAGTCTTTCATCATATGAAAGTCCTGCCATCCCAGGAATCAATCTGGTGAACCTTCTTTGTACTCCCTTTTAGGCAGAGATACAGTGAGTTATTGTTGCATCACCAAGCTTGTTATTTCCTTTCGCGCCAGCTGACTGTTTAAACTTTTATCATCTGAAACACGTGTGTCACCATACTGTTATCAAAAACACCTTATGCTATTGGTTCAGAATCCTTCCTTGGTGCAGGCTGAGAGTGAACACCCTTGGGGTTCAAATTATGGTTCACAGACATTTATTCCTGAATTGTTCCCACATAGACATCAAGTATTCTGGATTTTCTTTGTTCCATGTCGACATTTCAAGGCAAGAAGTATCGTAGGAAAGGTGGATGATAGTGCTGAAGATGAGGTAGTTGCTTTACAAACAGAGGCAATGTGTGGTGAGGGGAGGCTGATGATAGAGCAAAACTGCAGTCAACAAGGTGAGTTGCAATGTAAGAGGCAGACAAAATCAAAAAGGGTGAATACAGGACTAAAGGTGTTATATTTGAATGCACACAGTATATGGAATAAGGTAGAAAACTTGTAGCATAGTCACAGATTGGTAGGTATGATGAAGGAATCACGGCTGAAAGAAAATTGTAGCTGGAAGCTTATTGTCCAAGGATACACCTTGTATCGAAAGGACAGGCAGGGAGGCAGAGGAGACGGCGTTGCTACGTTGGTAAAAAAAGTGAAATCAAACATCCGAAAGAGGTGATGTAGCGTCATAGAACATAGAATAGTACAGCACAGTACAATGCCGTGCCGACTCTCAAACCCTGCCTCCCATATAAGCCCTCACCTTAAATACTTCCATATACCTTTCTAGTGGTCTCTTAAACTTCACTAGTGTATCTGCCTCCACCACTGACTCAGGCAGTGCATTCCACGCACCAACCACTCCCTGAGTAAAAAACTTTCCTCTAATATCCCCCTTGAACTTCCCACCCCTTACCTTAAAGCCATGTCCTCTTGTATTGAGCAGTGGTGCCCTGGGGAAGAGGCACTGGCTATCCACTCTATCTATTCCTCTTATTATCTTGTACACCTCTATCATGTCTCCTCTCATCCTCCTTCTCTGCAAAGAGTAAATCCCTAGCTCCCTTAATCTCTGATCATAATGCATACTCTCTAAACCAGGTCGAAAGACGTTGAATCATTGTGGATAGAGCTAAGGAACTGCAAGGGTAAAAAGACCCTGAAGGGAGTTGCATAGAGATCCCCAAACAGTAATAAGCATGCCATGCAGACTCGAGGAAATCTGCAGATGCCCAGACGGAATATAAGGTGTTGTTCCTCCGCCAGAGAAAGCAGGATCTCCCAGTGCCACACATTTTAATTCCACATCCCATTCCCATTCTGATATGTCTATCCACGGCCTCCTCTACTGTAAAGATGAAGCCACACTCAGGTTGGAGGAACAACACCTTATATTCCATCTGGGTAGCCTCCAACCTGATGGCATGAACATTGACTTCTCTAACTTCTGCTAATGCCCCACCTCCCCCTCGTACCCCATCCGTTATTTATTTATATACACACATTCTTTTTCTCTCTCTCCTTTTTCTCCCTCTGTCCCTCTCACTATACCCCTTGCCCATCCTCTGGGTTTTTTCCTCCCCTCCCCCCTTTCTTTCTCCCTGGGCCTCCTGTCCCATGATCCTCTCATATCCCTTTTGCCAATCAACTGTCCAGCTCTTGGCTGCATCCCTCCCCCTCCTGTCTTCTCCTATCATTTTGGATCTCCCCTCCCCCTCCCACTTACAAATCTCTTACTATCGCTTCTTTCAGTTAGTCCTGACGAAGGGTATCAGCCCAAAACGTCGACTGTACCTCTTCCTAGAGATGCTGCCTGGCCTGCTGCATTCACCAGCAACTTTGATGTGTGTTGCTTGTAAGCATGCAGCCTACAGCTCCAATGGGAGATACATGCCAAAAAGACAATGTTACAATAGTCATGACGAATTTCAACATGCAGATAAGTAGGGAAAATCAGGTTGGTGATGGATTCCAAGAGGGGGAATTTATAGAATGCCTACAAAATGGCTCTTTAGAGCAGCTCATGGTTGGGTCCTCTAGGGGGATCAGCTGTTCGGGATTGGCTGTTGTACAATGAACCAGAATTGATTACAGAGCTGAAAGTAAAATAACCCTCATGGTTCAGTGATCATAAAATGATTGAATGTACCCTGAAATTAGAGAAGGAGAAGCTAAAGTCAGAATATCACTGTTACAGTGGAGTAAAGGGAATTACAGAGGCATGAGAGAAGTGTTGGCCAGAGTTAATTGGAAAGGAACACTGGCAGGGATGACGACAGAGCAGGAATGGCTGAATTTCTGGGGGCAATTAACCTTTGCACCTCAGACGGTAGGTGCAGGATATATATATCCCAAGGGGAAGAAGTATTCTAAAGGCAGGATGATGCAACCGTGGCTGACAAGAGAAGTTAAAAACAACATAAAAGCCAAAGAGAGGGCATATAATACAGCAAAACTTAGTGGAAAGTTAGAGAATTGAGAAGCTTTTTAAAAATCTACAGAAGGCAACTAAAAAAGTCATTAAGAAGGTAAGGATGGAATACAAAAGTATCTAACCAATAATATTAAAGAGGATACCAGAAGTTTCTTCAGAGACCTACAGTGTGAGAGAAAGGTAAGAGTGGATAGCGGACAGCTGGAAAATGATGCTGGAGATGTAGTAATGAGGGAGATGTAGTAATGATGGATGAACTGAATAATTATTTTGCATCAGTCTTTGCTATGGAAGACACTAGTTGTATGATGAAAATTCCAGGTGTCGGGGCCATGTAGTACGTGGCATTACCATTACTAGAGAGAAGGTTCTTGGGAACTGAAATGTCTGAAGTTAGGTAAGTCATCTGGACCAAATGGTGTACCCCAGGGTTCTGAAAGAGGTGGCTGAAGAGACTGTGAAGGCATTAGTAATGATCTTTCAAGGATCACTAAATTCTGGAATGGTTCTGGAGGAATGGAAAATTGCAAATATCCCCCCACTCTCCAAGAAGGGAGAGAAGCAGAAGAAAGGAAATTATTGGGAAGTTTGTTGGACCTCAGTGGTTGGGAAGATGTTGGAGTTGATTATTAAGGATGAGGTCTCAGGGTACTTGGAGACACATGATAAATTAGGCCACAGTCAGCATGGTTTCCTCAAGGGAAAATCTTGCCTGACAAATCTGTTGGAGTTCTTTGAAGAAGCAACAAGCAGCATACACAAAGGACAATCAGTTGATGTTGTGTACTTGGATTTTCAGAAGGCCTTTGACAAAGTGCCACACATGAGGCTGCTTAACAAGCTACAAGCCCATGGTATTACAGGAAGATTCGAGCATGGATAAAGCAGTAGCTGGTTCTCAGGAGGTAAAGAATGGGAATAAACGGAGCCTTTTCTGGTTGGCTGCCAGTGACGTGGTGTTTTACAGGAGTCTGTGTTGGGACTGATCATTTTTACATTATATGTTAATGATTTGGATGATGGAATTGATAGCTTTGTTGCAAGGTTTGCAGATGATACAAAAATAGGTAGAGGGGTGGGTAGTTTTGAGGAAATAGGGAGGCTACAGAGGGACTTAGATTAGGACAATGTGCGAAGAATTGGCAGGTGGAATACAGTGTTGCGAAGTGCATGCACTTTGGTAGAAGAAATGGAAAGATTGACTATTTTCTAATTGGAGAGAAAATCCCCAAAAAAACTGAAGTGCAAAGGGACTAGGGAGTCACTGTGCAGGATTTCCTAAAGGATAATTTGCAGTTTGAGTGTGTGGTGAGGAAGGAAAATGCAATGTTAGCATTCATTTCAAGAAGATGAGAATATAAAAGCAAGATTGCAATGTTAAGACACTATAAGTGAGGCCTCACTTGGAGTACTGTGAGCAGTTTTGGGCCCCTTATCTTAGAAAGAATATCCTGAAACTGTGGAAGGGTCAAAGGAGGTTCATGAAAATGGTTTCAGAGTTGAATGGCTTGTCATATGAAGAGGGTTTGATGGCTCTGGGCCTGTATTCATTAAAATACAGAAGAATGAGGGGTGACCTGATTAAAACCTATCAAATGGTGAAAGACCTTGATAGAGTAGATGCAGAGAGGATGTTTCCTATAGTGGGAGAGTCTATGACCAGAGGACACAGCATCAGAATAAAGGAGCATCCTTTTAGAACCGAGATGAAGAGGATTTTTTTTTGCCAGAGAGTGCTGAATCTTTGCCACTGGCAGCTGTAGAGGCCAAGTCTTTTTGTATATTTAAGGCAGAGGTTGATAGATATTTTATTGGTCAGGGCATGAAGGGATACAGGGAGAAGGCAGGAGATTGGGCTGAGAGGGAAATGTGTCAGCCATGATGAAATGGTGGAACAGACTCAATGGGCCAACTGCCCTAATTCTGCTTCTATATCTTATGGTCTTATTCACATAGGAACCCTCATCATGGAGCTGCTCTCCTGGAGCATGTTTAGCACTCACAGAACTTGAAACCCTTAGCATTTTATCTCTGGCCATCTTGGCTGCAATCTTTTACTGCAACTTAAGCTGCTCCATCTTTCTCCAAAGTTGCTCTTCCACTTGTTCCTGGTTTCTTCAAAGTTGTTCTTCTAATTCACATTTACCCTTCTCTATTTGCTGTCTTGCTTATAACTCAGCTAAATCTGCTCCATTCTAATGCATGCCAACAAGGTACTTGATGCACAAGTCACTTTGCTAGCAATAGAACCTGTTGCACACACATTAGGCATGCTGTTTTCAGCTTTATGTGCAGTCACAGCCTGTTCTGTGGCTTTATATATTTTTTTCCTTCAGCAATCTGTCCTTCAATATCACAAATTTGCTTAATTTCTCCATTAGTCTTGACTTTAAGGTCACTGCTTCCTGCTTGACTCGTGTTGTTTTCCAAGTGCACGAACCATACAAAACTACAGCAAATTCAATTCAGCTTTTCAACAGAACAAAAAGTTGAACTACTTAGGCAAACACTACCATATAGCTTTCAATCTCCAATTGGACAAGCCACTTTGACCACTCAGAACTATTTTTCAACCCAAACACACAGCATGAATCATCAAAAGGTCCTTATTTTCCACTGCTCCTGTCTGCAGTGCTTCTAATTTAATGTTCATTTGTTATAACTGTCGAAAACCTTTGCAGACAGAATGTAGCAGCCAAGCCAAAACAATTGCTGCTGCCAGCAGCCCTATGGATTTGTTATACTTACATGACGCACCCTCACTCCAATAGTAATTGCTCCAAAAGTTAAGGATATGTATTCTGATCCTTTATTAGCAATTAGAAAACAAACAATCTTGAAGCAATGAAAACTAAGCATACCCAAGTGTAAGCTAAGTGTAATTGAGCATTATTGAATGGTCAAGCAAAAGGTATGACCTCCATTGGTACTCATCTACTGTAAACTGCATAGAGGATGTAAATTATTCACCTTCCCTTTAACCACACCACCACTCGTGTAACCATAATAAACGTAAAACACAAAATGCAATGCAGATAGAGAACAGACTCATGGCTCCTACACTCTCCTTATAGCTGATAGCTTCCAATCCATGTACCATCCTGGCAAATTTCATCTGCAGCCTCTCCTGAGCCTTCACATCCTTCCTGTAATGGAGTGACCAGAACTGCACACAAAATTCCAAATGTGCCCGACCAAAGCTTCAGCCAGCCACCCAGTGGTGTAGTTGTATCTGCACCAGACTTTGAGGTGAGAGGTCCTGTTGGATCTGGCCGGCTCCTTGCACGCTTTCAATCGGTGCTGGGTGAAGCATCAAGCTAGCAACTCTGCCTCATAAAAAAATAACAGACAAATTATAAAGAAATGGCAGAGGAACAGCAACAACTACAAAGTTTTCTACAGCTGCAACTTGACTTCCTAACTTTTATACCCTCTTTCAAACCATTGAGAGCAAGTGTGCCATTTGCTTTCTACTTGTGTTTCTACTTTCAATGAGTTTTTAACTTGTGCCGTAAACTCCCTCCAGGTGCTACCAGTTACCATACATGTTTCTGTTACATTTGATGTCCCAAAGTGCAGCTCCTCCCACTGGACCAGATTAAATTCTATTGGCCATTTTTCTCAGCCCAAATTCCTATCTGATCTATAATCTATTGAATCCTTTAACAACTTTCATTGCTATCCACAACTCCACCAATTTATTCCTAATCAGGCCACCTACATTTTCATCCAGCTCATTTCTACATCACACACAACAGAGACCCTAGCACTGATCAGTAGTCACTAACTTCCAGTCAAGAAAATGGGAGGAGGCCATCATCTGTATTGCTTTATTCTAAGTTTAGTGATCAATTAGATTTATCATGTCTCTTTAAATCAATTATGTATTCCTGCCTGTAAATTGGTTTGAATATTGTGACAGGCAAATCTACTTTAGAGGGCAAATCAAAATCAACTGTTTTACATTGTGTTTGAAACTATTAAATCAACTAAGGGTGACAGACTTTTTTCACTAACTGACAGTATGAAACAACAGACTGGGAAGTTCATGGTAATCATTCCTGATATAAACTTCTCCCAAAATATATAACAAACTAGATTCATATTTCCCAGCTGAAACTTATGGACTGTTAGTTCAATCATCTGATTGCTAATCCAGGAATAACCATCTGAGTACCCAAGACAGTATTTTCATAATTATAGGTTAATTAACTATTGTCACCCACCTTTTGTGTTGGTAAGTGGCATGAATCAAGGGATAATTGTTGATAACTTGAGAAAGAATAAAGCCCAAGGTTACAGGGAAATGAGGAGAAGGTGGGTGGGGACTGGTTGGATTGATCCCCAAGAGCTGGCATTGATATAATGGACTGAAAGGCCTCCATTTGTTTTGTAGTAAAATCAACAGCAGTTAAGAAATTCGACTAAAGATAATCAACTCCAAAGGATTTTTAAATTCAGTCAGAAAAGAGTTGCCAGTGAAACTGAGGCAACTTCTTGTGCTTCCTTTGCTGTTCCAGTGCTTCTGTTGCCCTAACACCAGACTGTGAGTGTTGTCACACAGTGGTTCCCCATGCAGAAATGTTGTTCCCTGGATGGCAAGCACACGAGGTTTGGTGTTGTAGGGAGGAGGTGGAGATCAAAGAGATTGAGAGAAAGACAAAACAAGTTTTGCTTTGTGAAAGATGGCTGCAGTGGCATTGTGCCTGGTGTAGCAATTACAGAATCTTTCCTCATCCAGGCAAATGTAAACTGTGTAAAACTGAAAATCTGTGCTGGTACTTGAAAAATACTCAGGCCCCTGTGTTATTCAAATGCCATATGCGTTCTGCAGCTGGTCAATGGCACTGAAAACCAGTGAAGCTGTTGCTGCACAGTTTCAGTAACCCAAGTTTAATCCTAACCATGTGGGTTTTGTCCACATTTCCTCGATTCTGGACCTCATTAGAAAGGTGTTTTGCTTATTTTCCTTATTCTCATTGAGTACTTATGTGTTAAATTAACTAACTGCAGTTTATGTCACCATTTCTGACACCTCCTTCCCCTTTCTTGATCTCTCTGTCTCCATTTCTGGAGACAAGCTGTTGAGTGACATCTTTTATAAACCTACCAATTACCACAGTTAT
This sequence comes from Mobula birostris, assembly GCF_030028105.1. Classification (NCBI taxonomy): domain Eukaryota; kingdom Metazoa; phylum Chordata; class Chondrichthyes; order Myliobatiformes; family Myliobatidae; genus Mobula; species Mobula birostris. The sequence goes on along the minus strand of NC_092383.1, from coordinate 45,309,215 downwards.
CTTGACTATACTTCTTCCCACACTGTCACCTGTGAAAATGCTCTTCCCTTTTCTTAGATTTTTTATTCCACTGCATCTATTCCCAGGACGTGGCCTTCCTTTCCAGGGCATCAGAGATGTCCTCCTTCTTCAAGGAATGTGGTTTCCCTTCCTCCACCCACTGATCTCCTTCATTTGCCAAACATCCACATTCACATTCATTCCCGCTGCCTTAGCTGTGATAAAGTTCCTCTTATCCTTACCTACCACCCCATGAGCCTCCACATCCAACACATTGTTCTCTGCAACTTATGCCATTTTCAAAGGAATCCTACTACCAAACGTATCTTTACCAACCCTCCCCCCTCCAATTTCTATAGGGATCATTCCCTTCGAGATTCCCTTGTCCATTTGTCCCTCCCCACTTATCTCCCTCCTGGCACTTATCCCTACAACTGGCCTAAATGCTGCAGCTGCCCATTCACCTCCTCTCTTGCCTCCATTCAGGGCCCCAAGCAGTCCTTCCACTATGAAACACAGGCAGTGAATAACAGGCACAACCTGTGAATATGATGGGGTCTGGAGCGTAGAAGAATGAGGGGAGATTTGATAGAGGTATATAAAATTATGATGGGTATTGATAGAGTGAATGCAAGTAGGCTTTTTCCACTGAGGCAAGGGGAGAAAAAAACCAGAGGACATGGAGTTAACAGGCTCAAGGGTGAGGGGGGAAAAGTTTAAAGGGAACATTAGGGGGGCTTCTTCACACAGAGAGTGGTGGGAGTATGGAATGAGCTGCCAGACGAGGTGGTAAATGCAGGTTCTTTTTTAACATTTAAGAATAAATTGGACAGATACATGGATGGGAGGTGTATGGAAGGATATAGTCCGTGTGCAGGTCAGTGGGACTAGGCAGAAAATGGTTCGGCACAGCCAAGAAGGGCCAAAAGGCCTGTTTCTGTGCTGTAGTTTCTATGGTTTCTATTGTGTCCGGTGCTCCCGATGCAGTCTTCTCTTCATTGGCCAGACCGATTGTAAATTGGGGGCCCATTTTCTCAAGCACCTCTGCTCCATCTGCCAGAGCTGGAACTTCCTGGTGGCCAAACATTTAAATTCTAATTCCCATTCCTGTTCCGACACATCAATCCATGTTTACTCTTGCGCCAAAATGAGGCCACCTCTAGGATGGAGGAGTAACATCTTATATTTTCTGTCTGGGTAGCCTCCAACGTGATGAATATAGATTTCTCCTTCTGGCAAAAGTAAAATTTCCCTCCCCCTCACCTCTTCTATTCCCCACTCTGGCCTGTTAACTCCTCTAACTGTCACAATGGCGGGGGCATTGGGGGCAAGGGTGGACCTAAATGCAAGACACATCTTGTGAGGTTAATTAAATTTAGTTTATTGTTCGAAACCAGGAGAGCAAGGCAGGAGTAGGAATAGCGAACTGGACAAGGACTGAGGACTACGACTAGGCTGGGACCAAGGGTCTGGGCTGGGACTCGGAATCGGCTCCCAGAACTAGAGGATACATGAAGAGGCTAGGGTATGGACTCCAAACCCGAGACTGAGCAAGGACCCAGTACCTGGGTCTAGCCTTGGGCTTGGACCCCAGAACCAGGCATGGACATGACATGAGCTAGGGAGAGGAGGAACATGGAAAACAGAGCCTCGATCTCGGGAGAGCAGGTACATGGAACCATGGACACATACACAGAACACAGAGTCGGGACCCCTCCTTAGGTACAGGACATAGCGCCAGGACTCACACACAGAACAGAGAGCTGGGACCCTTCCTTGGGTACAGGACATAGGGCCGGGACTCATGACCCTCCGCGGGGCAACGGCAAGATGGCCTGACTTACCCCACGGAGGCGAGGACAAGACAAGACCAACACAAAAGCGCACCAGACAGTACCTATCTAGCTCCAGTGATAGAACTAGACCGAAGTGCAGGCGAGGGCTGCAAATGAGGGCTAGGGGCGAGAGGGGCAGAGAAGGGATACAGACAGGGGGATAGGACAGGAATTACAGACCACCAGGGCCAGGACTTGATTTGGTACTCGAATGCCGCTAGGGACAGGACTTGACTTGGTACTTGGATGCCCCCGGAGCCAGGACTTGACTTGGAGCCTCCGGGTAGTGGCGAGCTCTCGACCCAGCCTGGGAACAGTAGACAGAAGTTCTTGATTCCCTCCAGCCGGTTAACTGACGGACCCACCTCGGTGAGGAAACTTTGCAGGCTCGCATTGGCGAGGTAACTTGACAAGTTTGCTCTGGTGAGGAAAGGTGAATTACCGGCCCTCGCTTCGGGCGGAGACTAGGCTTGCTTCGGCCGGATGACATTGGCACGCCGAAATTGGTGACTTTGCAAACGCTCTCGCACCGAACAGCTGAAAGCCGGAGACTATAAACTACCGGTTCAACCAAGAGTAAATTGCCTCTAATCACCAAGACTGAGGGACACGGGAAAACAGGGAATCAATGGTCCGGATCGTAACATAAACAAAGTAAATTTGAAGGGACCCTGATCCAGACCATGACACTAACCTGACGATCACCTCCCCTGGGTCCTCTCTTCCTTCCCTTTCTCCTCTGCTCCGCTCTCCTCTCCTATCAGATTCCTTCCTCTCTAACCCTTTACCTTTCCTACCCATCTGTCTTCATCTATCACCTTCTAGCTATCCTCCTTCCCTCCCCACAGCTTTTTATTCTGGCATCTTCCTCCTTCCTTTCCAGTTCTGGTTAAGAGTCTCAACCGAAATACTGACTGTTTATTCACTTCAGTAGATGCTGCCTGACCTGCCGAGTTCCTCCAGCATTTTGTGTGCGTTGCTGCAGTTTCACATACTCTCATTTTTTAATTTCCATTTCCAAGGATTTGATCTTTTCCCCATTTGTTTCCATCTTCAGAGGCAGACAGAGGGGGTGTGATCAAACACCATCAGAGTGTGGTCTTATTCCCAGTCACCACTGGCCATGATTCTACCTGCAACTATTGTACCTCCAGTGAGGATGGTGGAGATGATGCTGACAATGCACTGGGAGCCTTGCAGACTCCACATAGCTGATATCTGTGAGGTGTGATCTGGCTCAGTGTCCTTTGTTGATTCTATTCTGTCCACCCATATGTGAGGTATTTGAGTAAGAGAGCGATGTAACACAGCAACAATTCACCAACTATCAGCACCCAGTGATACTATTAACAGCAGCACCATAAACCAGTCAGTCATTATGGGACAATTATTCATACTCTGTTAACTGTACAGTCCATTTCAGATATTTAAGACATTTATGCAGATTAAACAATGGTATCACCTCCTTCGGGATTTAACCATGAACATCCCATTTAGCCAAAGCTGCTGCATTGCCAGTGATGTAAATGGTATTTGTAACTGACACAGAGGAATGGTGCTTTCCCACTTTGAGTGGCAAATGGTTGTTTAACCATGTGGTTAATATTTCGAGACGATGGATATTGGGCCCTTAGACTGGACCCAGAAAAGGTGGCGACCGCGAAGGCTGAGTCTGTCAACATGGAAAGACTTGACATTGCACGCTGGTCAAATAACCTCTGGGTTTCGCCCCTCCATATGGTCCCTAAGTCTGTTGGTAGTTGCCATTCATGTGGCGATTAGTGATGCCTTTACAAGGCCACCACCCTCAATCGTTACCGGATCCCACACATCTACGACATCCTGGATATTTAGCCAGAAAGTTAATTTTTTCTGAAATTGATCTTGTTAGGGGCTACCATCAGGTGTCTGTGTGCTCAGAAGACATTCCCAATACAGCTATGATAACCCTGTTTGGCCTTTTTGAGTTTCCACACATGCCATTTGAGCTGAAAAATGCAACACAGACTTTTCAACAGCTCTGTATTAAAATGCTTAGATTTCCTTTTTGTTTACCTGGATGACGAACTTGTCACCAGTGCATTCAAATCTGAACAGGTATCTCATCTCTGCACACTTTTCAAGTGCTTAAGCCAACATGGGTTAATTAACTGTCAACTGATTAACTGGCTAAATGCCAGTTTGGGTTGTCAACATTGACTTTCTCAGCCATCACATCTCCGCAGAAGGTGTGAAACCCCTTCCATCAAAAGTAGCCACTATAATGGATTTCACACCACTCCGCACTACTAAAAGCTACAGGAATTTTAGACATGGTGAATTTCTATCACTGCGTCATTCCGTGAGATGCTGAACTTGTGCTTCCCCTGTATAGTGAGCTTAAAGACCATACCCCTAATCGCGTGCTTGACTAGTCAGCAGACATGACCTGGGCATTTGATAATACCAAATGAGCTCTTTCTAACACAACCCTACTGGTGCACCCTCTCCCCAATGCACCTATGTCCATTACTACTGACGCCTCAGACTATGCTGTGGCTGCTGTGCAAGAGCAGTTGGTCGTAGCTGAGTAGCAGCACTCGCCTTCTTCAGCCAGCAGCTCCAACCACCGAAAGGAAGTACAGCTCCTGGAGGATTGCCTTTTCACAGCGATCATTGACCACAAACCCTTCATGTACACGATAGCTAAAATATCAGACCCTTGGTCTCCATGGCAACAACACCAATTGGCCTACATATCCGAGTTCACAATTCCTATACAACAGTGGTCCCCAACCACCGGGCCGCGGACTGGTACTGGGCCGCAAAGCATGTGCTACCAGGCCGCCAGGAAACGATATGATTTGGCGATATGAGTCAGCTGCACCTTTCCTCATTCCCTGTCACGCACTGTTGAGCTTGAACGCACACGAGGTCATTACCCGCGCATCATCCATGTCAGTGCGGGAAGGAGATCAACTCCTTGAGTTTGCAAATAGCAGTGGGCTGAAAAGTATGTTTGACATAACATCTCTGTGGGCATTCCGAATCAAAGTCAAGGCTAAATATCCTGAGATAGCCACGAAAGCACTGAAAACGTTGCTTCCATTTCCAACATATCTCTGCAATGAATGCAACAAAAACTAAATCGCAGAATAGACTGGACATACGGAACCCCCTTCGAGTATCGCTGTCTCCCATCACCCTTCGATGGCACCGTCTTGTTGCAGGGAAACAAGCCCAGGGCTCCCACTGGTTCAGCAATATTGGTGTGTTGCAATGATTTTATATGTTCATACGAGGAAAATATGTGCTGTGTGTTTAATATCCAAGCATTACTTAAAATGTTATGATGCTATTGACTTATAAATGACTTATATAACCATCTAACCATATAACAATTACAGCACGGAAACAGGCCATCTCTGCCCTTCTAATCTGTGCCGAACGCTACTCTCAACTAGTCCCACCGACCTGCACACGACCCATAACGCTCCATTCCTTTCCTGTCCATATATCTATCCAATTTTTCTTTAAATGATAATATCGAACCTGCCTCTACTACTTCTACTGGAAGTTCGTTCAACACTTACTTCAAGCTCCCCTGTCCTCCCCTGATAATTGACTTATCGCTATATTCATGCAAGGAAAATATGCACTGTGTGTTTAATATTAAATTCGTTAGATAAACCCTTTTAGAAATGAAATTGAGTGTATTAGCCACTTATCACCTATATTCCGGTCGTGATTAACATCCCCCGAACAGAATCGCCAAAAACGACTTATAGAAAAAAAATTGACATATACACGCATGCGCACACAGGTGCCCGCGTAAGGCTTCATGGTCATGGTAGTCTTTTTCAGGGTAATCACAACTTATTTGACTACTACTCTTGTCCGTTGGCAACCCTACCTTCCCCCCCCCCGGGTCGGCCGGTCCGCAAGAATATTGCCAATAATAAACCGGTCCATGTGCAAAAAAGGTTGGGGACCCCTGCTCTACAACATATCAAGGGGAAAAATAATGTTGTGGCCGATTGCCTCTCATGACCAGTATGGGGTACACAAAGGGATTGATTTTGCCAGCATGGCAGCTGACCAAGCTACTGAATCAGAAGTCCAGGATTATCACACAGTAGTCATGGGCCTGCAGCTGGCTGACATTAAATTCAGGGAAGATGGGGTTTCTCTCCTGTGCAATGTTTCAACCGGTCACCCTTGTCCCATAGTGCAGCTAGAAGTGAACTGTTTTTAACTCCATACATGACTTCTCACATGTGGCTGGAAGGCCTCATGGAGCCTGGTTATACTGAAGTTTGTCTGACACGGCCTTCGAAAGGACATGCATGATTGGACCGCCAATGGGCAAAAATTAATCGTCATGTCTGGATGCCATTGGCTCTGTTTGAGGTCCTTGATCATGTCAATGTGGTCCTTGTCGTCCTGTTTCCCCCCCTCCCACGGTTTCACACACCTCCTTACCATGGTGGACTGTACCACTTGGTGGCTAGAGGCCGACCCCTGGTATTGATAACATGGCTCGGGTGCTGATAGGCACCCGGGCTGCTCGGTTTGGCACCCCATCTGTTATTTCCTCTGACTGTGGTCCCCAGTTCATATCAGACCTCCGGGCTGCGATGGCCCGGGATCTCAGCGTTAGGCTACATCACACCACGATATCCAATAGTCTATGTGAGCAGTTTCACCGCTTTTTAAATGCTGCTCTGATAACTTCCCTGACTGATGATTTTGGCATGATCATCTCCCGTGGGTCTTGCTGGGGCTCAGAACAGCTCCAAAAGAGGACCTTCAGTTGTCTGTGGCAGAGCTGGTATACGGGTGGCTCTTGTGAATACCAGGTGATTTCATTCCTGACATTGCAACCACCTCGTCGGTCTCTCAACAGCGTTCCACCCTCCTCAGTAAATTCAATTCCTTTTCATCTTCTTCAATCTTCTATCATGGCGTTCAGCACTCTTGCGTTTCTGTTGACCTACGTTTCACCTTGTTTGTTTTCGTCCACTATGATGCACACCAACATTCCCTTAGGCCCCCTTAAGATGGCTCATTTCACTTTTGGAACAGGGAGAAAAGACTTTTATCATACATGAGAGAGGTAAACCTGAATGTACTTTGATAGATCGGCATAAACTTGGAAGGAGGAGAAGATGGCGGCGCGATGCAGCGCGCGCGGTCTCTCCGGTGAAATGATATCGTATTTGTTAAATAGTGCCCATGCACAATCCTGATTTGATAGAGATGGACGTGAGAAGCACGGAGGAACATTTGGAGAAACTTCTGAAATGCCTGGTTCACTGCTGCTGCTACTGTGCGATCGAGAATCTCCAGAGGGGAAGGCCCTAAATCCTCAGCTTTGCCTATTGCCTGTTGCTGGTGCCCGGGTCAAAGCGCCCGGCAGAGATGGTGTTCGGTGTCAGAGGGCTGGTCGGAGGCTCGAAGTTTTCGGACAGACTGAAAGTCGGGTGCTTCCAGGATGCTACATCGGCAAGTTTGTGGCGCTGGAAGCTCATGGCAGGGAGAGTTTTCTTCCTTCTACCGTCAGCGTGAGATGATGGGACTTTCGAGAGACTTTGAGACATTTTTTACCGTGCCCATGGTCTGTTCTCCTATCAAATTACGGTATTGCTTGCACTGTTGTAACTATATGTTATAATTATGTGGTTTTTGTCAGCTTTCAGTCTTGGTCTGTCTTCTGTGATATCATACTGGAGGAACATTGTATCATTTCTTAATGCATGCATTACCAAATGACAATAAAAGAGGACTGCGTGTCCTCATAATCTAATCTAATCTAATCTAAACTGGCCCAGCAAGATTTGGAGGAATTGCTAGCGTGCCCCTGGAATCACAACATGACCATGAGTATGTCAACACATCTCTGGATGAGCCAAAGGCACCTGCTATTCCTCCACCCATGGAAAACAGGACCCGAGCTGGGTGGTTCATCTGAGCTCCAGACAGGCCCTCAACACCGGTTTTAGTGAATTCTGGGGGTGTGTGTAGGGTAATGTAATTGGTGGAAATGTACCTAATTCACAACCACCGATATTGAGTTGGTGTTTCACTTTGAGAGGCTGGTCTGATGTGATGACGTTATTATGGAAAGGGTTTTTAGTGTACTTTGTATTCAGTTTTTTTGCTGTTCAATAAATGAGTTGCTACGGCTTTTCTGAAAGATGAAACGCCTCCGCCAATTTATTTACGAAAACTTAGAACTACCTCCCTGTAGCTCCTATTTATCATTTTCTCATTCTCCCATATGAACCTGCTGTAACCTTCAGCAAACTTCCTCATTATCCACAACACCACCAATGTGTACTGTATGTCATCAAAGAACTTACTAATCATACCTCCTACATCCTACACCCACATCCAATGTGGAAAATTCAATGTTGTCGACTTTGCCAAGAAGAATGTATTAACAAATTATTAGTTAACTAAAGTGAAATGACAAAATGTTGCAGTACAAAGGGCCATGGGAGCTCGAGCACATGATATACAGACCGTGGCGAGCATCAGGAAAGCTCAGTTGAATGTTGGTTGTTACAAGAAGGAATGTAAAGGCAGGGGTGTGTTAGAGTAATTTCATATGGGCACTGTGAAGACTCCAGCTTGCGTACTGTGTAAAGTTTGGTCGTCCATGATATATTTCTATTGGATACATGACAGAGAAGTTTGAGTAGGCTGATTCCTGGATGGGTTGACATGTCAGGAGAGATTGACCAGGTTGTTCTGAACACAATGGTGTCTAAGAGAAATGAGAGGTTACCTTATTGACACATGAAAGATTCTGAGGGGGTTTGGCATGATGGGTGTTGAGAGGATGTAACCCCTAGGTGGGGTTCTCTAGAATTAGGGGGCATATTTTCAGATAGTGGAGATGAGGAGCAATTTCTTCTTTCTGAGGGTTGTGACTTTTTGAAATTCTTCACTCCTGTGGGCTGTAGAGGTAGAGTCACTAAGGCGGAGAATAGAACATAAACATAGAATAGTACAGCACAGTACAGGCCCTTCGGCCCACAATGTTATGCCAACCCTCAAACCCTGCCTCCCATATAAGACCCCAATTTAAATTCCTCCATATACTTGTCCAGTAGTCTCTTAAACTTCACTAGTGTATCTGTCTCCACCACTGACTCAGGCAGCACATTCCATGCACCAACCACTCTCTGAGTAAAAAACCTTCCTCTAATATCCCCCTTGAACTTCCCACCCCTTACCTTAAAGCCATATCCTCTTGTATTGAGCAGTGGTGTCCTGTGGAAGAGGCGCTGGCTATCCACTCTATCTATTCCTCTTAATATCTTGTACACCTCTATCATGTCTCCTCTCATCCTCCTTCTCTCCAAAGAGTAAAGCCCTAGCTCCCTTAATCTCTGATCATAATCCATACTCTCTAAACCAGGAAGAATACTGGTAAATCTCCTCTTTACCCTTTCCTATGCTTCCACATCCTTCCCATAGTGAGGTGACCAGAACTGGACACAGTACTCCAAGTGTGGCCTAACCAGTTTTATAGAGCTGCATCATTACATCGCGATTCTTAAACTCTATCCCTTGACTTATGAAAGCTAACACCCCATAAGCTTTCTTAACTACCCTATCCACCTGTGAGGCAACTTTCAGGGATCTGCGGACATGTACCCCCAGATCCCTCTGCTCCTCCACACTACCAAGTATCCTGCCATTTACTTTGTACTCTGCCTTGGAGTTTGTCCTTCCAAAGTGTACCACCTCACGCTTCTCCGGGTTGAACTCCATCTGCCACTTCTCAGCCCACTTCTACATCCTATCAATGTCTCTCTGCAATTTTCGACAATCCTCTACACTATCTACAACACCACCAACCTTTGTGTCGTCTGCAAACTTGCCAACCCACCCTTCTACCCCCACATCCAGGTCGTTAATAAAAATCACGAAAAGTAGAGGTCCCAGAACAGATCCTTGTGGGACACCACTAGTCACAATCCTCCAATCTGAATGTACTCCCTCCACCACGACCCTCTGCCTTCTGCAGGCAAGCCAATTCTGAATCCACCTGGCCAAACTTCCCTGGATCCCATGCCTTCTGACTTTCTGAATAAGCCTACCGTGTGGAACCTTGTCAAATGCTTTACTAAAATCCATATAGATCACATCCACTGCACTACCCTCATCTATATGCCTGGTCACCTCCTCAAAGAACTCTATCAGGCTTGTTAGACATGATCTGCCCTTCGCAAAGCCATGTTGACTGTCCCTGATCAGACTATAATTCTCTAAATGCCCATAGATTCTGTCTCTAAGAATTTTTTACAACAGCTTTCCCACCACTGACGTGAGGCGTACGGGTCTATAATTACCCGGACTATCCCTACTACCTTTTTTGAACAAGGGGACAACATTCACCTCCCTCCAATCCTCCGGTACCATTCCCGTGGACAATGAGGACATAAAGATCCTAGCCAGAGGCTCAGTAATCTCTTCCCTCGCCTCGTGGAACAGCCTGGGGAATATTCCGTCAGGCCCTGGAGACTTATTCGTCCTAATGTATTTTAACAATTCCAACACCTCCTCTCCCTTAATATCAACCTGCTCCAGAATATCAACCTCACTCATATTGTCCTCACCATCATCAAGTTCCCTCTCATTGGTGAATACTGAAGAGAAGACTTGAGGACCTTGCTCACTTCCAGAGCCTCCAGGCACATCTTCCCACCTTTATCTCGAATTAGTCCTACCTTCACTCCTGTCATCCTTTTTTTCTTCACATAACTGAAGAATGCCTTGGGGTTTTCCTTTACCCAACTCGCCAAGGCCTTCTCATGCCCCCTTCTTGCTCTTCTCAGCCCCTTCTTAAGCTCCTTTCTTGCTTCCCTATATTCCTCAATAGACCCATCTAATCCTTGCTTCCTAAACCTCATGTATGCTGCCTTCTTCCACCTGACTAGATTTTCCACCTCACTTGTCACCCATGGTTCCTTCACCCTACCATTCTTTATCTTCCTCACTGGTACAAATTTATCCCTAATGGCCTGCAAGAGATCTCTAAACATTGACCTGCAAAAACATCATTCCAATTCACACCCACAAGTTCTAACCTTATAGCCTCATAATTTGCCCTTCCCCAATTAAAAATTTTCCTGTCCTCTCTGATTCTATCCTTTTCCAAGATAATGCTAAAGGCCAGGGAACAGTGGTCACTGTCCCCCAAATGCTCACCCACTGAGAGATCTGTGACCTGACCTGGTTCATTACTTAGTACTAGATCTAGTATGGCATTCCCCCTGGTCGGCCTGTCCACATACTGTGACAGGAATCCATCCTGGAACACTTTACAAACTCTGCCCCATCTAAACGCTTGGAACTAATCAGGTGCCAATCAATATTAGGGAAGTTAAAGTCACCCATGATAACAACCCTGTTATTTTTGCAACTTTCCACAATCTGCCTCCTAATCTGCTCCTTTGTATCTCTGCTGCTACCAGGGGGCCTATAGAATACCCCCAACAGATAACTGCTCCCTTCCTGTTCCTGACTTCCACCCATACTGACTCAAAAGAGGATCCTGCTACATTACCCACCCTTTCTGTAGCTGTAATAGTATCCCTGACCAGTAATGCCACCCCTCCTCCCCTTTTTCCGCCCTCTCTATCCCTTTCAAAGCACTGAAATCCAGGAATACTGAGAATCCATTCCTGCCCTGGTGCCAGCCAAGTCTCTGTAATGGCCACTACATCATAATTCCATGTATGTATCCAAGCTCTCAGTTCATCACCTTTGTTCCTGATGCTTCTTGCATTGAAGTACACACATTTCAGCCCTTCTAACGGCAGGGTCCTGTGATGTTGGCATGATGATCATCTTCTAGAAAGCAGACACAAGCCGTAGTGAGACAGTGTCTCAAGGACTGTATACTGGTCTGCTCTCCCTTCCTCAGGAAGAATATACAAACACAGAGTGATGGTTACCAGTTGATTGATGGATTTGTTGTTTGAGAAGAGTCTAAACAGACGGGACACTGTGGCATTTACAAGGAAGAGGTGATTTTATTGAAACACACAAATTATTTAAGGGGTTTTGACAGTGTGGATGTGGAACTGATATGCTCTCAGGGTTACAGCCTCTAAATATGGGCTGTACCTCACCATTCATCACCAAGGTGAGGAGAAACCTTGTCCACCACAGGACAATGAATGCTCCTTCCCAGAGTGAGCCGCGGTCACTGAGTCTTTTCAAGGCAGACTCGATGCTGAAGAACCCAAGGTGTACAGGATTAACACAGGGAGTTGGGTTGAGGTAAAGAACCCAAGGTGTACAGGATTAACACAGGGAGTTGGGTTGAGGTAGAGAACCCAAGGTGTACAGGATTAACACAGGGAGTTGGGTTGAGGTAAAGAACCCAAGGTGTACAGGATTAACACAGGGAGGTGCCGTTGAGGTAAAGAACCCAAGGTGTACAGGATTAACACAGGGAGATGGGTTGAGGTAAAGAACCCAAGGTGTACAGGATTAACACAGGGAGATGCCATTGAGGTAGAGGACCCAAGGTGTACAGGATTAACACAGGGAGATGGGTTGAGGTAGAGAACCCAAGGTGTACAGGATTAACACAGGGAGTTGGGTTGAGGTAGAGAACCCAAGGTGTACAGGATTAACACAGGGAGTTGGGTTGAGGTAGAGAACCCAAGGTGTACAGGATTAACACAGGGAGTTGGGTTGAGGTAAAGAACCCAAGGTGTACAGGATTAACACAGGGAGTTGGGTTGAGGTAGAGGACCCAAGGTGTACAGGATTAACACAGGGAGTTGGGTTGAGGTAGAGAACCCAAGGTGTACAGGATTAACACAGGGAGTTGGGCTGAGGTAAAGAACCCAAGGTGTACAGGATTAACACAGGGAGTTGGGTTGAGGTAGAGAACCCAAGGTGTACAGGATTAACACAGGGAGATGCCATTGACGTAGAGGACCCAAGGTGTACAGGATTAACACAGGGAGTTGGGTTGAGGTAGAGGACCCAAGGTGTACAGGATTAACACAGGGAGTTGGGTTGAGGTAGAGGACCCAAGGTGTACAGGATTAACACAGGGAGTTGGGTTGAGGTAGAGGACCCAAGGTGTACAGGATTAACACAGGGAGTTGGGTTGAGATAGAGGACCCAAGGTGTACAGGATTAACACAGGGAGTTGGGTTGAGGTAGAAGACCCAAGGTGTACAGGATTAACACAGGGAGTTGGGTTGAGGTAGAGGACCCAAGGTGTACAGGATTAACACAGGGAGTTGGGTTGAGGTAGAGGACCCAAGGTGTACAGGATTAACACAGGGAGGTGCCGTTGAGGCAAAGGACCTGGTGGCAGTGGTGGAGGCGGAAACGATAGGGTCTTTTAAGAGACTCCTGGATGGCTACATGGAGCTTAGAAAAATAGAAGTAAAGTCTAGGTAGTTCTAAGGTTCGGCACAACTTTGTGGGCTGAAGGGACTGTATTGTGCTGTATGTTTTCTATGTTTCTATGTTTCGAACTAGAATACTTTATTCCGGGCACTATCCTGGTCAATCCTTTGTGCCCTGGCAGTCATACCTTGATGACCAGACTGCACACAGTGCTCCAGCAGCAGTCTGAGCAACATTTTATGAAGTTGTAGCATAATTGCTTTATACTTATGACTGAGGCTAAGCACAGATCTAATGCCATATTTAAGTTTGCAGATAACACCACTGCTGTTGGCCGAGTCAAAGGTGGTGACAAATCGGCATATAGGAGGGAGATTGAAAATCTGGCTGAGTGATACCATAACAACAAACTCTCACTCAATTTCAGTAAGACCAAGGAGCTGCTTTCTTGACTTCTGGATAAGGAAACTAGATGTCCATGAGCCAGTCCTCACTGGAAGGATCAGAGGTGGAAAAGGTCTGAAACCTTACATTCCTCAGTGTTATCATTCAGAGGATCTGTCCTGGGTCCAGCACACAAGAGTCATTACAAAGCAAGCACAGCAGTGCCTCTACTTTCTTAGAAGTTGTGGAGATTTGGCATGAATCTAAAACTTTGACAAACATCTATAGATATATTGATCGGTTGCCCCATGGCCTGGAATGGAAACACAAATACCCCTGAATGGAAAATCCTACAAAAAGTCATGAATATGGTCAATCCACCATCGGTACAACCTACCCCTCCATTTGGCACATCTACATAGAACGCTGTCACAGGATAGCAACATCCATCATCAGGGCCCCCACCACCCAAGCCAGGCTCTCTTCTTGATGCTGACATCAGGAAGAAGGTAAAGGAGCCTCAGGAGCCATACCACCAGCTTCAGGAACAGCTATTTCCCCCTCAATCATCAGGCTCTTGAACTAGAGGGGATAACGTCACTCAACTGTGTTCGTCCTATTACGAAACTATTTCCACAACCTATGGACTCACTTTCAAGGACTCTTCATCTCACGTTCTCACTATTTATTGCTTTTTATTTATTATTAATATCATTTGTCTTTTGTATTTGCACAGTTCGTTGTCTTTTGCACATAGGTTGTCATCTGTTCTGTTGGGTGTGGTCTTTCATTGATTCTACTGTGTATGCCTGCAAGAAAACAGGGTATACGTTAATGATAAATTTACTTTGACCTTTGAACCTCTGTGCTCTTCTTTTCAAAACCCTGACTAATGAAGGCCAATATTACCTACAGTTTGCCTTCCTAACCACATTATCTACCTATGCTGTTACTTTCAAGGATCTTTGAACTTGCACACCTAGGACCCCCTGTTCCTCACCACATCCTGTGACCTGACCATTCATAATGTATGTCCTAGCCTTATGAGTGCTTCTACAATGCATCATCTCACAGGATTAAACTTAGTCTGCAATTTCTCAGCCCATTTCAACAACATATTGATGTCACCCTGTAACTTCAAAATACTTTCCACAACTTTGCCAACTTCCATGTCACCTGCGAATATACTGAAGAAATCATTTCTAGAAGGGCATCTTAGATTAGATTAGATTATGAGGACACGCAGTCCTCTTTTATTGTCATTTAGTAATGTATGCATTAATAAATGATACAATGTTCCTCCAGTGTGATATCACAGAAACACAAGACAGACCAAGACTAAAAAACTGACAAAAAACACATAATTATAACATATAGTTACAACAGTGCAAGCAATACCGTAATTTGATGAAGAACAGACCATGGGCACGGTAAAAAAAAGTCTCAAAGTCTCTCGAAAGTCCCAACATCTCACGCAGATGGGAGAAGGAAGAAAACTCTCCCTGCCATGAGCTTCCAGCGCCACAAACTTGCCGATGCAGCACCCTGGAAGCACCTGACCGCAGTCCAACTCTGAGTCCGTCCGAAGACTTCGAGCCTTCGACCAGCCCTCCGACACCAAGCACCGAGCACCATCTCTGCCGAGCGCTTCGACCCCAGCCCCGACCGCCAGCAACAGGCAAAGCAGAGGATTTGGGGCCTACCCTCCGGAGATCCTCGATCACACATCAAACCGGGCATTTCAGAAGTTTCCCCAGATATTCCTCTGTGCTTCTCACGTCTGTCTCCATCAAATCAGAATTGTGCACGGCATCCTACTTACCAATACGATATCATTCACCGGAGAGGCTGCACACGCTGCATCGCGCCGCCATCTTCTCCTCCCTCCCCTCCCATATATAGCCATAGTCATAGTCATAGTGATACTTTATTGATCCCGGGGGAAATTGGTTTTCGTTACAGTTGCACCATAAATAGTTAAATAGTAATATGTAAATTATGCCAGGAAATAAGTCCAGGACCAGCCTATTGGCTCAGGGTGTCTCCGAGGGAGGAGTTGTAAAGTTTGATGGCCACAGGCAGGAATGACTTCCTATGACGCTCTGTGTTGCATCTCGGTGGAGTGAGTCTCTGGCTGAATGTACTCCTGTGCCCAACCAGTACATTATGTAGTGGATGGGAGACATTGTCCAAGATGGCATGCAACTTGGACAGCGTCCTCTTTTCAGACACCACTGTCAAAGAGTCCAGTTCCATCCCCACAACATCACTGGCCTTATGAATGAGTTTGTTGATTCTGTTGGTGTCTGCTACCCTCAGCCTGCTGCCCCAGCACACAACAGCAAACATGATCGCACTGGCCACCACAGACTCGTAGAATATCCTCAGCATCATCCGGCAGATGTTAAAGGACCTCAGTCTCCTCAGGAAATAGAGACGGCTCTGACCCTTCTTGCAGACAGCCTCAGTGTTCTTTGACCTGTCCAGTTTATTGTCAATGCACTGATTTCTGGGAACTTCAGGCCAATGACTTTCAAACTGGTGAAGGAACATTCAAAATGGTATTGAGAACCTTGTGGCTGTGCATTAGGAACACAGTGGAAGAAAGAATGTACCACCTCACAAACTATCCAGCAGCCCTCTAGAACAGTCAAAGCAGTGGAGAAGTCTGCAGCTCCCACAGTGACCTCACCGACAATGTCACCCCGACAGATCTAGAATGAAAACAATCTGTCCTTGGTCCCAGGGACTCATTCAGAAAGAAGGATTCTGAGTGAATGCTGTACTGTCAACAGTGCTATTTTACAATCAGTGACCTGGAATCTGGTACTGGCACTGGCACTGGAATACGTCATTCCAGAACATGGCCCAGCATCACTTTCTCAAGAGCAATTAGGAACAGACAAATGATGTCGTCCTTGCCTGTGACATCCATATACCAAGTACAAGCATAAAAAAAGCATCAATCCAGCATTATCTGTAATTCAATGGTTTTATTAGTTTGGCACAGTTCCTGGAACACATTGCAAAGCTGCTGGTATTATCTGCTTAACAGATCGTTTCCCAGGAGATGGTTTATGAGTACATTGTAATGCTTGAAGCAGAGTGATTATGACCTGATGGCATAAAGCTGTATACCAAATTCAGAAACAGGGCAAGTGGTCTTTGACAACTTTTATTGGTCAGGGGTTAATGTTCCTTCCATCCCTTACACTGAAAGCTGTTTATTAGACTGAGCCTTGCCATTGCTCATGTTCTGTAATTATTTTGATCTTTTGTTTGGAGCATATTGCTGAAGCCAAGCACTAAGCCTCACAGCACAAGTCTAGATAAAGACAGAGCCCTTTGCTTTTCCTGGCTAACGTACAAAAGCAAACTGGCTACAAACAGTCAGCAATCTGGCTCTTCCTTCCCACCCACTGATGCAATCTTGAAATGAGAAATAGCAGTCCAAGACTGAAAGAAAAGCAGAATCCAGGAGGTATGTTTTCCCCCTGAGACGATGGTGTGACTGTTGCAGTATAAGGCTGATTGAAGAGTCTCCATGAAAGGCCTTGTTGTAAAAAGAGGAAACTCCTGTAAAAGGTTCTTAAAGCGGCAGTGTTAGCTTTACCTCTGTGATTTTTCTCCTTAATGTTTTTATTCATAGAGCATATTTTTGCATTGTTTTTACTCCATTAGTAATTTTGTTCTTGGGGAAAGAACAGAATAATTTTCTGAAAGTGAAAACATTGGAGCAATATTTATGAGGCCCAGGAAATTCACCTGAACATTATCAATGAGGATTCGGCAGAAAAGAAGGATGAGATAAATGTAACTGGTGTAGCTTGAGAAGCTGAAGCAAATCGAGCCGGGACTCTGGGTGAAGGCAGGGATTTCCAGCTTCACTTTAAGTCCCTTAACTCCTGGATGCCCAGCAAGCAGCAACCTCAGCATAACCAGCACTGGTTTGGGCATTTAATGTGTCTATTTCAGGAGGAAACTTCTGAAGCAAGAAGACATACAGCCTTCACTAGTGATGCCTTTAGAAATGGCCCGAGGGATGTAACGTTAAAATTGTACAAGGCATTGGTGAGGCCAAATTTGGAGTATTGTGTACAGTTCTGGTCACTGAATTATAGGAAAGATGTCAACAAAATAGAGAGAGTACAGAGAAGATTTACTAGAATGTTACCTGGATTTCAGCACCTCAGTTACAGAGAAAGGTTGAACAAGTTGAGTCTTTATTCATTGGAGCGTAGAAGGTTGAGGGGGGACTTAACAGAGATATTTAAAATTATGAGGGGGATAGATAGAGTTGACGTGGATAGGCTTTTTCCATTGAGAGTGGGGGAGATTCAAACAAGAGGACATGAGTTGAGAGTAGGGGGCAAAAGTTTAGGGGTAACATGAGGGGGAACTTCTTTACTCAGAGGGTGGTAGCTGTGTGGAACGAGCTTCCAGCAGAAGTGGTTGAGGCAGGTTTGATATTGTCATTTAAAGTAAAATTGGATAGCTATATGGACAGGAAAGGAATGGAGGGTTATAGGCTGAGTGCAGGTCGGTGGAACTAGGTGAGAGTAAGTGTTCGGCACGGACTAGCAGGGCTGAGATGGCCTGTTTCCATGCTGTAATTGTTATATGGTTATATGGTTATACTTAGATGACATATTTATTTTGTAGGGATTCTGCCATTCACTTCTGAGTAAATCACTTTTTACACTTTCGTACATTTCTTGGTCTCAAATTCTGCCCTACAAAAGCCACATTGACCCTGTAATAGGTATGGGTATTATCTAGGGAGCTTTGTGGAGTTCAGTACATGTCTGTAAGTTCCAGCTGGTAAAATGACCTTGACAAAATTGTTGGGTAAATCTCACATGTACAGTAATGCCAATGTGCAGTGAAATGGACTGTCAATTACATCCTTGTTTTTCTCTCTCTGTTTGACATTTTCCAGCTAATTGTGAAATTAAACGGCAGGTTGACAGCTTGTGGTCTGGCAGCTTCTGTGGTCTGCATGTTTTGAATTCATAGGACAGATTTGTAATAATTAGCTAATTTTAACTCAGATCCAACTAAGATCTAACATTAACTAAGACCTACATTTAACCTGTAGCAAATTAACCTACCACTGCAACTTCTATAATCTCAGCTAAAGGTAATTCAGCGAAACTTCTGTTTATGAACAGTTCTCAGACCCCTTACATAACCTGAGGGGCATCTGTACTGAGAAAGAACATGCTCACAGGAAGGTAATCAGGGGCAAGTTCCATGGTCCAGGTATGCTGTGGTCCCACTCCAGTGCAGGGCTTAGTATATCTATATAAATCTGTATAACAAAGTGGAAACCACATTTCCTACCTTGATTTAAACACTTGAAAAGCTCAGCAGGATAGACAACATCATTTGGAAAAAGAAACAGTTAATGCTTCAAGTCAAAGACACTGCACCCAAAGAGTCCAGATCATGAGATTTGGTGAAGGGTTCCAGACCTGAATTTGGAAACAGTATCTGTTTCTCTATCTACTAAGGCTGCCTGAGCAGCTCAGCATTTCCAGCACCTTTTTTGTTCTGATTTCGGATGTCCAGCATCTGCAGACTTTTGATTTTCAATTACCTTTGATTTGAAGTCTCAGTTAGATAGAGGTGACAGTTGTGCCAGACGTTACAATGTTCTTAACTGAAAACACCAGCAATGTTGAAGTTGATCCACTGTATTTCAAAGAGGCATCAAGCAAGTTCATTTGTGTTCCTTGGCATAACAGGTGCGAGCCTAGTGCAATAATCTGTTATCTCAAACCCAGGTTAAAACTTGCTTGCTTGCACTTCTGTCCAATTCAAATGAGACTGGCATCAAATTGTTCATATAACTCTGCTTCTTAACTTTGTTAAAAAAATGACTGCTTTTACAATCTCCCCTCCAATACGTTGCCTCAGTGCTTTAATTTCAATGTGAGATGAGAGAAGGAGTTCAGCAGGGCAAGCAGCAAATATGGACCTGACACATTTTACAGTACAGACACTATACTGTAGGGACACACTATACAGTATGGTCACTCTCTACTGTAGGGACACACTGTACAGTACGGTCGCTCTCTACAATACGGACACACTGTACTGTATGGTCGCTCTCTACAATAGGGACACACTGTACAGTATGGTTGCTCTCTACTGTAGGGACACATTTTACAGTATGGTCGCTCTTTACTGTATGGTCGCTCTCTACTGTAGGGACACACTGTACAGTATGGACACACAGTACAGTACAGACACACTGTAGAGTACGGTCACTCTCTGCTGTGGGGACACACTGTACAGTATGGACACACAGTACAGTACAGACACACTGTACAGTACAGACACACTGTACAGTATGGTCACTCTCTACTGTACGGTTGCTCTCTACTGTAAGGACACACTCTAGAGTATGGTCACTCTCTACTGTAGGGACACGCTGTATAGTACGGACACACTCTGCAATATGGACACACTGTACAGTACGGACACATTTTACAGTACAATCACTCTCTACTGTATGGACATACTCTACAGTACAGACACATTGCACAAGATGGACACTGTACGGTATGGACAAACTGTATACGACAAACACACTCTACAGTCTGAATACACTGTACAGTATGGACAAACTGAACAGAACGGACACACTCTACAGTATCGACACATGCTACAGTATGGACACATTCTACAGTACGGACACACTCGACAGTACAGACACACTCTACAGTATGGTCACTCTCTATGGTGCAGACACACTCTACAGTATCGACACATTGTACAGTACAGACATGCTCAATAGCATTGACACACTGTACAGTACAAACACACTCTACAGTACAGACTCACTCTACAGTATGGACACACTCTATGGTACGGACACAGACTACGGTACTGACACACTGTACAGTTCAGACAGACAGTACAGTCTGGACACACTCTACAGTACAGTCGCACTCAACTGTAAGGACACACTCATCAATAGGAACACACTGTATAATATGGACACACTCTATAGTAACGACACACCCTGCAGTACCAACAGACTGCAGTATGGCCACACTGTACTGTATGGACACCTCTAGAGTATGGACACAATCTACAGTACAGACACACTCTATAGTACCGACGCATGCTACCAAAGCATGGCTTTGTGAAGGGCAGATCATGTCTAACAAGCCCGATAGAGTTCTTTGAGGAGGTGACCAGGCATATAGATGAGGGTAGCACAGTGGATGTGATCTATATGGATTTTAGTAAGGCATTGGACAAGGTTCCACACGGCAGGCTTATTCAGAAAGTCGGAAGGCATGGGATCCAGGGAAGTTTGGCCAGGTGGATTCAGAATTGGCTTGCCTGCAGAAGGCAGAGGGTTGTGGTGGAGGGAGTACATTCAGATTGGAGGATTGTGACTAGTGGTGTCCCACAAGGATCTGTTCTAGGACCTCTACTTTTCGTGATATTTATTAACAACCTGGATGTGGGGGTAGAAGGGTGGGTTGGCAAGTTTGCAGATGACACAAAGGTTGGTGGTGTTGTGGATAGTGTAGAGGATTGTCGAAGATTGCAGAGAGACATTGATAGGATGTAGAAGTGGGCTGAGAAGTGGCAGATGGAGTTCAACCTGGAGAAGTGTGAGGTGGTACACTTTGGAAGGACAAACTCCAAGGCAGAGTGCAAAGTAAATGGCAGGATACTTGGTAGTGTGGAGGAGCAGAGGGATCTGGGGGTACATGTCCGCAGATCCCTGAAAGTTGCCTCACAGGTAGATAGGGTAGTTAAGAAAGCTTATGGGGTGTTAGCTTTCATAAGTCGAGGGATAGAGTTTAAGAGTCACGATGTAATGATGCAGCTCTGTAAAACTCTGATTAGGCCACACTTGGAGTACTGCGTCCAGTCCTGGTCGCCTCACTATAGGAAGGATGTGGAAGCATTGGAAAGGGTACAGAGGAGAATTACCAGGGTGCTGCCTGGTTTAGAGAGTATGCATTATGATCAGAGATTAAGGGAGCTAGGGCTTTACTCTTTGGAGAGAAGGAGGATGAGAGGAGACATGATAGAGTTGTACAAGATATTGAGAGGAATAGATAGAGTGGATAGCCAGTGCCTCTTCCCCAGGGTACTACTGCTCTATACAAGAGGACATGGTTTTAAGGTAAGAGGTGGGAAGTTCAAGGGGCATATTAGAGGAAGGTTTTTTACTCAGAGAGTGGTTGGTGCGTGGAATGCACTGCCTGAGTCATTGGTGGAGGCAGGTACACTAGTGAAGCTTAAGAGACTACTAGACAGGTATATGGAGGAATTTAAGATAGAGGGGGGTAAATGGGAGGCAGGGTTTGAGGGTCGGCACAACATTGTGGGCCGAAGGACCTGTAATGTGCTGTACTATTCTATGATCTATGTTCTATCTATGATACAGTCACATTCTACAGTACAGACACCCTGTACGGTACGGTCACACTCTGCAGTACAGACACCCTCTATGGTACAGCCACACTCTACAGTACAGACACATTGTACAGTACGGACACACTCGACAGTATGAACACACTGTACAGTACAGACATACCCTACAGTACGGACACACTCTACAGTATCAACACACTACAGTACGGACACACTCAACAATATGGACAAACTCTACAGTATGGACACAATCTACAGTATCGGCACACTCAAGAGTATGGACACCCTGTACGGTACGGACACTCTCTACAGTATGGACAGACTTACAGTATGGACACACTCAGCAGCACAGAGTCACTTTACAGTACAGACTCACTCTACAGTATGGACACATTTTACATTATGGTCACTCTCTACAGTACAGACATACTCTACAGTATGGACACACTACAGTACGGACACACTCAACAGTATCAACACACTGTACAGTATGGACACACTCTACAGTATGGACACACTCAACAATATGGACAAACTCTACAGTATGGACGCAATCTACAGTATTGGCACACTCAAGAGTATGGACACCCTGTACGGTATGAACGCTCTCTACAGTATGGACAGACTTACAGTATAGACACACTCTACAGTACGGACACACTCTGCAGTATGGACACACTCAACAGTACGGACACACTCAACAGCACAGAGTCACTTTACAGTACAGACTCACTTTACAGTATGGACACATTTTACATTACGGTCACTCTCTACGGTACAGATACTCTCTACAGTATAGACATACTCTACAGTATGGACACACTCTATAGTATGGACACACTCTACGGACCAACACACTCGACCATACTGACAGATAGTACAGTCTGTACACACTCAACAGTACAGTCACACTCAGCAGTAAGGACACACTCAACAATAGGAACACACTGTATAGTATGGACACACTCTATAGTAATGACACACTCTGCAGTACCAACAGACTGCAATACAGCTGCACTGTACAGTATGGTCACACTCAACAGTATGGACACATTAACAGTATGGTCACATTCTCCAGTATTGACGCACTCTACCATACGAACACACTGTACAGTACGGACATACTCTACAGTACAGACTCACTCTACAGTACGGACACATTTTACAGTATGGTCACGCTCCACGGTACAGACACTCTCTACAGTATGGACACACTTTACGGTATGGACTCACTCTACAGTATGGACACCCACTGTAGTACAGACTCACTTTACAGTATGGAGACTGTGTACATATGGACACACTCTACGGTAAGGACACATTCTATAGTATGGACACACTGTACAGTATGGTCACACTCTACAGTACGGACGCTCTGTACAGTACGGACACACTCTACACTCTACACTTTACAGTATGGACACCCAGTATAGTATGGACAGACTATACTTTTGGATACATTGTGGACACATTATGGAGAAATTTCACTGTACTGTACCAACCCATTGACTACACAGACTCACTGCCTATTTATTTGGCTGCTGAATCTGCTTTTAAAGATTTAACAATTTTTGGACCATGGTCTATTAAATAAATTAAAATTTTTGTTGTGTTGGCTATTAAATTAATTGGTTCTTGTTTCATAATTTTTGCAATGACCCTTCAGTTCATATTTATTTTGTCATTTATGAATCTAGTTCTGGTTTGTAATCCACCCTGCTGTTTGATGAGATGCTGCGTTTGTACACCGGCTGAATCACAGTCTCCCTCACCAAACATTCTGCTGCTGGGCTGGTTGCAAGGAAGCTCCTGTGGCGGCCCGCACACGCGGGACTTGAACCGCCATCGGGATCCGCGGGCAGACACGCAGTAGCATGTTTGGAACTACCCGCTTGGGGTGGACCTTCCAGGGACAGTAGAGGCCCTTGGGAGGGGAGATTTAAGCGCGTGATTTTGAATCAGTAAAGGCATTATGAGTTTGACTCTCTCTGCCTCCGTGTGTTTCTTTAGTAGCGCGATTGCGCGCGACTGCATTGACACCCCAACGAAGTGCCCAAGACAGCCCTCATCACCCCGTTCGGCTTGTTCGAATTCCTGAGGATGCCTTTCGGTCTCAAGAATGCAGCCCAACCTTTCCAAAGACTTATGGGCTTGGTGGGACGCGGCCTGGATTTCGTTTTCATTTACTTGGATGATATCCTAATAGCCAGCAGTTCGCACCAAGAGCACATGGCACATTTGCGCCAGCTCTGTCAAAGCCCGAGAGACCATGGACTGGCAATCAATCCGACGAAGTGCCAGTTGGGGCTGATGGAGATCGACTTCCTGGGCCACAGAGTCAACCGACATGGCGCAGTTCCCCTACCGGACAAGGTCCAGGCCATCCTCCAGTTCCCCAAGCCCAGCACGGTCAAGGGCCTGCAGGAGTTCGTAGGGATGATCAACTTTTATCATCAGTTCGTGCCGGCGGCGGCACGCATCATGAGATCCTTGTTCAGCCTGATGGCCGGCAAGGCCAAAGAAGTGGCATAGGACATGGAGTCCATGGAGGCCTTCGAGCAGGCCAAGGAGGCACTGGCAAAGGCGGCCCTCCTAGTGCACCCGAGAGTCGATGTATCCACGGCACTCACAGTCGACACTTCCGACATGGCAGTCGGTCGAGTCCTGGAGCAGCTCGTCGGGGACCAGTGGCGATCACTCGCTTTCTTCAGCCGGCACCTACGGCCACCAGAGGTGAAGTACAGTGCTTTCAACAGAGAGTTGCTAGCGTTCTACCTGGCTGTCCGGCATTTCCAGTACTTCCTCAAGGGAAGGGAGTTCACAATGTATACGGACCACAAGCCCCTCACCTTCACACTGGCCAACGTATCGGACCCATGGTCGGCTCGGCAGCAGATTTATTTCCTTTTTTTTTTTGTCCTTTATTTCAGAATTCACCACGGACGTCTGCCACATCGCAGGGAAGAACGTCATCGCCGGCACACTGTCTCGCCCCTGCCTTCACTCAGTAGGCATATCGTCCTCAGGAATAGACTACGCAGCACTGGCGGAAGCACAATGGTTGGACACCGAGATCCCGGCTTACCGCACTCCCGTTTCAGGGCTCCAGTTCGAGGACGTCTCCATCGGCCCAGCAGCGGATCGACTCCTGTGCGATGTGTCTACCGGCAAACCCCGACCCGTGGTACCAGCAGCATGGAGCTGCCGGGTGTTCGACATGCTGCAGAAACTGGCCCACCTGTCATCCAGGCGTCCATCAAGCTGGTAGTGGACAGATTCATCTGGCACAGTTTGTGCAAACAGGTCGGACACTGGGCCAGGACTTGCGTACACTGCCAGACCGCCAAAGTCCAGCAGAACATGAAGGCTGCCCTCCAGCAGTTCCAGCTGACGCACAGGAGGGTCCAGCACATCCACGTGGACATCGTCGGCCCCCTGCCAGTCTTCCGGGACGCCAGGTATATCTTTACCATGGTAGACAGGTTCACCAGATGGCCGGAAGCCGTACCTCTCGCAGACATGTCTACTGAGTCCTCCGCCAGGACGCTCATTGCAAACTGGATCGCCAGGTTTGGCCTCCCAACGAACATCACCTCCGACAGAGGGGCACAGTTCATGTCTGGTTTGTGGACAGCACTGGCGCAGCTCCTGGGCACCCAGCTGCATCACACCACAGTGTACCATCCCCAGTCCAATGGTTTGGTAGAGCAATTCCACCGGCATCTCAAGTCGGCCCTGATGGCGGGCCTCAGGGGTCCAACTGAACAGATGAGCTTCCCTGGGTCCTACTGGGCATCCACACAGCCCCCAAGGAGGACCTGAACACCTCCTCGGTGGAATTGGTCTACGGCGCCCCCCTGACGGTCGCAGGTGAGTTCGTACCAGAGGCCCGAGGTTTGGAAGAAACTCCAGCAGTGGTGCTAACGAGGCTGTGGGACAAGGTAGGGACTGGTCCCAACCTCCAGGCATGGCCCCACGCCATCCTTCACCCCTAAAGACCTCTGAGACTCTGAGTATGTTTTTATTCGCAGGGTTATGCACAGGTCACCTCTACAGTGGCCGTACGAGGGACCCTTCAAGGTGATCTGACACAGTGGAACCACGTGTGTCATGGAGGTGGGTGGCCGGGAAGAGACTTTTACAGTGGACCACCTCAAACCGGCGCGCTTGACATTGAGCAACCAGTGAGGGTACTTGCACCGCGCTGGCGAGGCCGGCCACCCAGGCAAGCCACACAGACTGGGGGCTCCACTCCCCCAGTGGACGTTACTGTGGGGGGGGGTGTGGTGGCCCGCACACGCGGGACTCGAACCACCATCGGGAGCCGCAGGCAGACACGCGGTAGCACGTTTGGAACTACCCGCTTAGGGCGGACCTTCCGGGGACAGTCTGACATCACGTCCGCCCCGCAGGTTGCAGGGTCCCATGGGAAGGGAGATTTAAGCGCGCGATTTTGAATCAGTAAAGGCATTCTGAGTTCAGCTCTCTCTGCCTCCGTATGTTTCTTTAATAGCGCGTTTGCGCACGACTACACTCCTGGTGTATCAGTGGTGTGACGAAAAACCAAGTTATCAGAAGATTGATGCTGATGAGAGAGATAAGAGAGACAAATGGAGAAGCATTCAAAATGTTAATGAGAGAGGAGAGAGATTAACGAAAAGAGACACAGTTCCGAGTATTGACAGACTGGTTGCTTTGAACCTGAACTGTTTGAAGTTTGATGGACAGGCGATACCCCAGCAGGGGGATAAAAGGAACAGGTTCGCTAAGGCATGACAGACACCATGAGATCATGAGATAATGAGACCCTGGAAGAGCGGTGTGCCCCCACAAGTTGGTAGGAGTTTGGAGGGCTGATCATGGGAACCGACCATAGACGCACAGGATGAAAAGGTACGATCGGCGGGAACCTGGTGTGTGTGTCCGCCCTTGCCTGGGTGCCGGGTTCACCGCGGAAGAACGGTCGTATCCGGAATGGAGGGGTCACAGTTGGTGACCACAGAAGACATTAAAAGTGTTCGCCTGAAAGCTAACTGCGAAGAACAAAGGTCTGTTTGAATCAGAATTTGCATATTCACTCTCTCTCTCTCCTACGGCACAACAGCGATTACTGCGAACTGTACTCAGCTGAACTGAACTCTGCGTCACTTGAGACTGATCATTTTACCCCTAGACTGCGATAGAGCTTGATTGATTCCTATTATCCTAGTTCTGTGTTCATGTGTGTTTTATCATTGCTAACCTGTTGCATTTATATCCTTACGATTAGAGTACTGTGTTACTTATTTCTTTAATAAAACTTTCTTAGTTCCAGTAATCCAGACTCCAACTAAGTGGTCCATTTCTGCTGGTTTGGCAATCCAGTTACGGGGTACGTAACAGTGGCAACAGTAAAATCTGAAGATGCATGAATGCAGTCATTTCAATAGCAGAAGTATCAGTTCTTGCCTCATCACTGATGGAGAGGAATTTATATTAAAGGCAAGTATTTCCGAGCTTTTCACATCCATTGCAAATCCTCACAAAATACAAATAAAATTGCGATTGTATGAAACACCACAGTTAATCCATACATGGCAAACTCCCACTAAACAGAGTGAAATAATGAACAGACAAACTGCCACTGAAGGAAAAAAATTAATCAAGAAATTGGTAAAAGTTCACCAGCTCTTCTTCAAACTCCATCACAGAAGGCAGGTATGTTCTCAGTTTAATACCTTCTTAAAAAGGATAAATTTCCACCTTGAGTTCTTATTTGGTTAGAGGAACAGACATCCAAGGTAAGCAACCATTTAATACACATCCCTCAGCAGCCTTCAGGAAGTGCTGATGAGCTGCCTCCTTGAACTACTGCAGTGTCTCTGGAGAAAGTGACACTTTCATCACGCAGGTGATGGATATATTTGCAAATGAGGATGGTGTGTGACCAGCAGAGGGAGCTGCAGATGGCTCTTCCATGGGTCATGTCTTGATAGTAGAAGTCACATTGGGAGTAGCCTTGATGAGTAATGATAGTGCATTTTGTGGATGATTTTTCTGGCAACCTCAATTGACTGATGATGAAGGGAGGGAATGTTTGGAATGGCGGATGGGATGCCAATCAAAGAGAGTGTCTTGCCCTGGTATCAAGCACCATCTGTGCCATTTAAAGTTACATTGATCTGGCCAAACCTGGGCTTGTAGATGGTGGACCCGGGGAAACCTGCAGATGCTGGAAATACAAGCAACACACACAAAATGCTGGTGGAACGCAGCAGGCCAGGCAGCATCTATAGGAAGAGGTACAGGCGACGTTTCGGGCCGAGACCCTTCGTCAGGACTAACTGAAAGAAGAGATAGTAAGAGATTTGGTGGAAATGCTTTGGGGAGTCACAAAATGATGTGGTCTCTACCCTACTTTTTGAGTTGCAATGACAAGAAAAATTAACTTTCAAGTTAATGATGGCCACAACCACTACCTTCACTGTATCTTCAAAATGTCAAGCTTGGGTGGTTAAGCACTCGTTTATTGAAAATGATCATTGTCTGTACACCCCCCCCCCATGCTGGAATGTTGAGGAGGGTAGATTGAAGTCATGCTGCATAGTAGTCAAAGAGGAATAGAACATGGGCCCAGACTCTCAGAGGACAAGCTGACAGATACATTGTAGAGTTTGTTTCACAGCTACTAAATGACATTGTCTATTCCACTGTCTACTTTTCACCTGTATTTCTGAACTTGTGTTGGCATTTGTATACCGATTAGTAGGCTTTCTGCTCATTCCACTCCATAATTACTATAACTAAGAAGCATTAACTTCCATGATGCGAAAGATGGAGTTACAACTTGGCTTATTTCATGGTTAATTCGATGTGCAGCTTGTGTTCAGGCTGATTTTGGATGCTCTTGATATATTGACTGCTTACCGAGACTGTACTGAGACCCAGGCATATATTTAATTTGAACATTTTACTCAGTAATGAATGTTTAGCTCAGGGTGAGCTAAATACCATTGATGACAATCAGGGATCCTTGACTGGAGTTGTTCGTCTTCATGAGCCAGTATTTCTTGCTACTTGTGGCCGTAGTAAAATGCTTGTCAGGATCACTACCATACTTTATGTTATTGAGCATTTAGCCTGACTGGAGAAAGGTCAGTCTCTTCCTTTCTCTGGAGGAATTGAGCCTATGTTTGAGCATATGTTTATAGTGGCAAAACAAATCCAAAGTCAAAACCAAAAACAATTGAAGCTTGCCTGTGACCATGCGTACTGTTATACTTGCGTGATGTGCCCATGTTTCCAATGATTGCTCCTAAAGTTGAACAATTTATTCGATCCTTTATTAGTAATTAGCAAGCATATAATTAAGCATTATTGAGCATTATCTTAGTGATTTCTTGGTCAGCAAAAGATACGATCCCCTTCGGTCTCAAACTACACACTGCAACTGTTGTGTACATACATCTATTGATGCTTCTGGACACATCTTCAGTGATGTTTCTGGAATCATCGGGTGTTTCGGGTCTTTCAACATCATACAACCTCCTCCAGGTGACCCAGCCGGGGCTGATCAGACCCCAGCTTGTGTCCAGATGGCTAGCTACTTATGACTCCATGGCTCCCCTCTTTTGAGCCACAGCCACCTTGAGGCCCTCTCTGCCGCATCGGTGGTACTGCGGATGGCTCTCCTCTTCCTCTCTCCCTCGATGCCCAAAATGCTGAAGGCTCTAACTAAAGAACGAGCTACGAATCCCCTACAACCAACCTCCACTGGGAGACACCTCGCTCCTCATCCAGCCTGCTAACAGTTGCTGACCAGTCCTGCGTACTTGGAGAGCTTCCTTTCAAAGGCCTCTTCCAAGCTATCTTCCCATGGGACTGTCAGCTCCAGCAGCACCACTTGCTTAGTAGACTCAGACACTAGGACAACATCTGGTCGCAAGGTGATGGCTGCGATATGGTTGGGGAACTTCAGCTGTCCTTCGAGATCCACCAACAGCTGCCAGTCCCTTGCAGAGGTCAGAATGCCTGCAGATGTTCTTCTGGCAGGTATTGGCTGCTCCCCAGCTCTGACAAAGGCAATGGTCTGCTTGGAGGGTCGGGACCGCTTCGCCCACTCAACTCCTGCACTGACGGCTTCAGCGATGGTCTTCAGGACCTGGTCATGCCACCACCTGTACCGTCCCTCACCAAGTGCCCTTGCACAGCCAGGGTTCCTCATTTGGAGCACAGTGGGCACGCAGATGACTCTGCTTTGCCTCATGTGTGCAGGTTGATGGGCTTGGAAGCACATCATACACTTCCTGGATGAGAAATTGGATGCGGTGTGGTTCGGCTTTCCAAAGATCAGCCCAGGTCACTTTCCTCTCAACCACATTCTCCCATCTTGTCCAAGCTCCCTGTTGCTTCATTCCCACCGTCTTGCAGGCTCTCATCTCCTCCACTACTGCTGTCATCTCCTCCTGAACTAGACGATGCCTTTCCTTCCCTCTGGTGTCCATTTGTGGAGTTGGAAAGGATCCTAGCCCAGCTCGGCCTCGTGTGACCACTCCCACCAGCCTCCTGAACAGCTTCCTCTGCCCACCACTTCCTGCCAGTACTTACTTGGATCCCTGCTCTAGCCACCTTCGGGTCACTTGAGTCCCTATACTGTAGCACTTCTCTGGCTCTTGTTATCTTGAATTCTTCCTCCAAGGATTTGAAGGGCAGTTGCAGTTTGTTGTGGTGTCCATAGAGTGCGATGCTGCTCAGGCTCTTTGGCAGCCCCAGTCATCTCCTGAGGTGGTTGCTAACTCTCCTCTCTAAGGTTTCAACTGTCGAGATCGGAACTGCATAGACGAGGAAGGGCCGTAGGATTCTGGGAAGAATGCCATGCTGATACACCCAGGCTTTAAACTTCCCAGGTAGGCCAAACTTGTCCACAGATTTCAGCCAGCCATCCAACTCGGTGCAGGTTGCCTGAATGGATGTTGTGTCCCTTAAAGAGCTGTCAAAAACTTTGCCTAAGCTCTTGACTGGCTTTTCTGTGATGGTTGGGGTGGCTGTGCCTGCGATGCTGAACCGGAAATTGTTCTCCACCTTCCCTTTCCTCAGCAGCATCGATCTTGATTCGGCGGGTTTGAAATGCATCGGGCCCACTCCACCAGCTTTTCAAGCCCTTGCAGAATCCTCTAGCAGCCTGGGACTGATTCTGTGGTGACTGTGAGGTCACCTATGAATGCCCTGATAGGTGGTTGCCATTGAGTGGAATTCATTCTGGGCCCTCTGCAGTCTGGTTCAGCAGACTTAGTGAGCATGTTCATGGCTAGGGAGAACAGTGTCACTGAGATCGTGCACCCTGTGATGATGCCAATCTCCACCTTGTGCCAGGTTGATGTAATTGCTCTTGAAGAGACCCTCATCCTGAAGTTGCTTTAATAATCAGCGATAAGGTCTCTGATTCTGCTGGGGACGTGATATTTGGTCAGTGTGAGCTGTACCAGCTTGTGCAGAATGGAGCCATATGCATTTGCCAGGTTGAGCCACAACACTGACAGATTGCCCTTGTTCTCTCTGGCCTCCCTGATGAGCTGTGTCACCACACTGATGTGCTCCAGACAGGCTGGCATCCCTGAAATGCCACCCTTCTGGACTGATATATCAAATAGGCGAGAATACGTAACTTATTCTCTTTACTTTTACCACATCCCCACTCTTGTGACTAGTTACCACAATAAACACAGTATATGAACAACACAGAATACAAAGCAGATAGAGAACAGATACATGGCTCCTACATTCCAGCCCCTTAATAATCATGCTATAATAATTACAAACACATGCTACTAAGACATGAGAGGCAGGAAATCTCAAAATTTACACAAATGTCCTCTTTTGGTAAGCAGCTTACCCTGGATTGTGATCTCCTCCTGCCAATCCAGGTTGTCACTCTTGACTGCATTCAGGAAAATCTGTCTTAAATTGCTGCTGCCAAAGCTCATTTAAGCACCAAATTGAAATCCCACTAACCACCAGTGCTGGCCAAGTGTTGTCTTTTCCACCACCACAGTGGTCCATTAACAGTCCAACCCGTTGCATTGAACCTGTCATTAACACTGAGAATCACTCACAATGGCCCCAATGCCTCAGTCACATCCCCTCTATCTGCAGTTCAATATCTGGCAAATTAATATGCCTCAGGTGAGACCATTTCCTTTGCAGACAGGCATATGTTCATGTATATAGATGTTAGGCAGTTCACTGTCTAAACTAGCCACTTCCAATCCTGAAATGACAGAGCTACTCACAACTGTTTCATGACCCATAGTGTGTAAAAGAATGCGTGTTCCTTTTCCTGTCAGGGTGAGCTTGTTCATGAGGCTCTCTGTGCCGAACACTTGATCTAGGAAAGCAGAGGTAATCACTGTCTGGTTACTCTCTTTAGACTTCAGCTGAACTGGAATTTTAGGAACTTTACAATCATGATCACCAGCCCCGTTAGACCATTAGATATCACAGTGGTACCCACTGATGTGTTTGCCTCATTCACGGCTTTTTTCAATTCTGTACTCTTTTCTTCACCAAAACATATCTGTAGTAAAGCTTGGATCTGAGCCGGCCCACTGGCAACTTTTGACAAACTCTGTACGGTACCCTTCAGCAAACTCTTTGAGAAAATAGAGACTGTCACCATAAATATCAGTCTTGCCTTCAATGCTATTCTTGAAAGCCCTCATAAATGAATGACTCTGCAATGGATTGGCATGGAAGATATGACTCTCTCTTTTAGGCAAAGATACAGTGAGTTATTGTTGCATCACCAAGCTTGTTATTTCCTTTTGTGTCCTTATGGCCTCCAGCGTGGCATTTAGAATTTTATCATCTGAAACACCAGTGTCACCATGCTGCAAATCAATATCCTCAGAATCACCTTGCACTATTGAATATGGCTAGGTTCAGAGTGCCTCCTTAGTACAGGCTGAGAATGAACACCCTGAACTACCTCTTGGGTTTCAAAGTCATGACTCATAAACATTTGTTCTTCAAATGTATTCACATTGACATTGAGTGTGCTGAATTTTCTCTGTTCCATGTGAACTCAGGAACTCTCACCATACAACTGTCAAACCTTTATTCAATCCTTTATTAACAGTTAGCCCAGGGTGAGCTGGATACATTGATGACAATTAGGGCTTCGTGACTGGAGTTGCTCATCTTCATGAGCCAGTATTTTGTGCTACTTGTTTCTCTCGGTGCCTGAAGTAAAATGCTTCTCAGGATCACTACCATACTTTGTTTTATTGAGCATTTAGCCTGACTGGAGAAAAGTCAGTCTTCCTTTTTCCGAAGAAATTGAGCCTTTGTACCAGGGGAATTTCAGATGTCTCCCATTTTGTGAATCCCATTTCCCATGTCCACTATCTCCTGTATCATAGAAAAGTACAACACAGAATCAGACCATTCAGCCCATCTAGCCTGTGCTAAAACATTTAAAATGCCTACTCCTATCAACCTGCACAGGAACCATAGCCCTCCACATGCCTGCCATCATGTGCCGATCCAAACTTCTATGAAAGTTTAAGCAAATCCACTGATAGAAAGGTTGTGAGTGGTGGTAAACATCTTCTGAGGTGTATATATTTCAATGCTAGGAGTATTGCGGGGAAGGCGGATGAGTTGAGGGCGTGGATTGACATGTGGAATTATGATGTTGTAGCAATTAGTGAAACTTGGCTACAGGAGGGGCAGGACTGGCAGCTTAATATTCCAGGGTTCCGATGTTTCAGATGCAATCGAGGCAGAGGAATGAAAGGTGGGGGAGTAGCATTGCTGGTTAGGGAAAATATTACAGCAGTGCTCAGGCAGGACAGATTAGAGGACTTGTCTACTGAGTCCTTATGGGTGGAGCTGAGAAACAGGAAAGGTATGGCCACATTAGTGGGATTGTATTACAGACCACCCAATAGTCAACGAGACTTGGAAGAGCAAATCTGCAGAGAGATAGCAGGCAATTGCAGGAAACATAAAGTTGTGGTGGTAGGGGATTTTAATTTTCCATACATTGATTGGGACTCCCATACTGTTCGGGGTCTAGATGGTTTAGAGTTTGTAAAATGTGTTCAGGAAAGTTTTCTAAATCAATATATAGAGGGACCAACTAGAGGGGATGCAATATTGGATCTCCTGTTAGGAAACGAATTAGGGCAAGTGACAGAAGTCTGTGTAGGGGAGCACTTTGGTTCCAGTGATCATAACACCATTAGTTTCAATTTGATCATGGACAAGCATAGATCTGGTCCTAGGGTTGAGGTTCAGAACTGGAAGAAGGCCAAATCCGAAGAAATGAGAAAGGATGTAAAAAGCGTGAATTGGGACAGGTTGTTCTCTGGCAAGGATGTGATTGGTAGGTGGGAAGCCTTCAAAGGGGAAATTTTGAGAGTGCAGAGTTTGTATGTTCCTGTCAGGATTAAAGGCAAATTGAATAGGAATAAGGAACCTTGGTTCTCAAGGGATATTGCAACTCTGATAAAGAAGAAGAGGGAGTTGTATGAAATGTATAGGAAACAGGGGGTAAATCAGGTGCTTGAGGAGTATAAGAAGTGCAAGAAAATTCTTAAGAAAGAAATCAGGAGGGCTAAAAGAAGACATGAGGTTGCCTTGGCAGTCAAAGTGAAGGATAATCCAAAGAGCTTTTACAAGTATATTAAGAGCAAAAGGATTGTAAGGGATAAGATTGGTCCTCTTGAAGATCAGAGTGGTCGGCTTTGTGCGGAACCAAAGGAAATGGGGGAGTTCTTAAATAGGTTTTTTGCGTCTGTATTTACTAAGGAAGCTGGCATGAAATCTATGGAATTGAGGGAATCAAGTAGTGAGATCATGGAAACTGTACAGATTGAAAAGGAGGAGGTCCTTGCTGTCTTGAGGAAAATTAAAGTGGATAAATCCCCGGGACCTGACAGGGTGTTCCCTCGGACCTTGAAGGAGACTAGTGTTGAAATTGCGGGGGCCCTGGCAGAAATATTTAAAATGTCGCTATCTACGGGTGAAGTGCCGGAGGATTGGAGAGTGGCTCATGTTGTTCCGTTGTTTAAAAAAGGATCGAAAAGTAATCCAGGAAATTATAGGCCGGTGAGTTTAATGTCAGTAGTAGGTAAGTTATTGGAGGGAGTACTAAGAGACAGAATCTACAAGCATTTGGATAGACAGGGGCTTATTAGGGAAAGTCAACATGGCTTTGTGCATGGTAGGTCATATTTGACCAATCTGTTGGAGTTTTTCAAGGAGGGTACCAGGAAAGTGAATGAAGGGAAGGCAGTGGATATTGTCTACATGGACTTCAGTAAGGCCCTTGACAAGGTCCCGCATGGGAGGTTAGTTAGGAAAATTCAGTCGCTAGGTATACATGGAGAGGTGGTAAATTGGATTAGACATTGGCTCGATGGAAGAAGCCAGAGAGTGGTGGTAGAGAATTGCTTCTCTGAGTGGAGGCCTGTGACTAGTGGTCTGCCACAGGGATCAGTGCTGGGTCCATTGTTATTTGTCATCTATATCAATGATCTGGATGATAACGTGGTAAATTGGATCAGCAAGTTTGCTGATGATACAAAGATTGGAGGTGTAGTAGACAGTGAGGAAGGTTTTCAGAGCCTGCAGAGGGACTTGGACCAGCTGGAAAAATAGGCTGAAAAATGGCAGATGGAGTTTAATACTGACAAGTGTGAGGTATTGCACGTTGGAAGGACAAACCAATGTAGAACATACAGGGTTAACGGTAAGGCACTGAGGAGTGCAGTGGAACAGAGGGATCTGGGAATACAGATACAAAATTCCCTAGAAGTGTCGTCACAGGTAGATAGGGTTGTAAAGAAAGCTTTTGGTACATTGGCCTTTATTAATCGAAGTATTGAGTATAAGAGCTGGAATGTTATGATGAGGTTGTATAAGGCATTGGTGAGGCCAAATCTGAAGTACTGTGTTCAGTTTTGGTCACCAAATTACAGGAAGGATATAAATAAGGTTGAAAGAGTGCAGAGAAGGTTTACAAGGATGTTGCCGGGACTTGAGAAACTCAGTTACAGAGAAAGGTTGAATAGGTTAGGACTTTATTCCCTGGAGCGTAGAAGAATGAGGGGAGATTTGATAGAGGTATATAAAATTATGATGGGTATAGATAGAGTGAATACAAGCAGGCTTTTTCCACTGAGGCAAGGGGAGAAAAAAACCAGAGGACATGTGTTAAGGGTGAGGGGGGAAAAGTTTAAAGGGAACATTAGGGGGGGGCTTCTTCACACAGAGAGTGGTGGGAGTATGGAATGAGCTGCCAGACGAGGTGGTAAATGCGGGTTCTTTTTTAACATTTAAGAATAAATTGGACAGATACATGGATGGGAGGTGTATGGAGGGATATGGTCTGTGTGCAGGTCAGTGGGACTAGGCAGAAAATGGTTTGGCACAGCCAAGAAGGGCCAAAGGGCCTGTTTCTGTGCTGTAGTTTCCATGGTTTCTATGGTAAATGTTGAAATCAAGCTCTCACTGGCAGCTCATTCTACATTCTCATGACCCTCTGAGTGAAGAAGCTTCCCCCCATGTTCCCCTTAAACTTTTCACCTTTCACCCTTAACCCATGACCTCTGGTTGGAGTTTCACCCAGCCTCAGTGGAAAAATCATGCTTGCATTTACACCATCTATACCACTCATAATTTTGTATACCTCTATCAAATCTCCCCTCAATCTTCTATCTTCCAAGGAATGAACTAATAACCTATTCAATATTTCCTTATAATTCAGGTCTTTCAGTTCCAGCAACATCCTTGTAAAATTTCAACCTTATTTACATCTTTCCTGTAGGTTTGTGATCAAAACTACACACAATGCTTTAAATTAGGCCGCACCAAATTGCCCCTTGTCTCCTGCTGCATGTCTCCTATCTACTGACTCTGTCGCCCTTCTCCTGTCTCCTGTCTTTTGCCCCTTGCCTCCTGTCTATTGGCCGGTTCCTGTCTCCCATTCCCTACCTCCTGTATCCTGTCTGCAGCTTCCTACCTCCCATTTCTCTTCTCCTGTGTCCTGTCTCCTACCTCCCATCTCGTCTCTCATCCCCTGCCTCCTATATCCTGTCTGCTGTTGCCACCTGTTTTAGGATGCTAAACCTCATAAGTGCAATTGAGCAGTGGATGGATGGAATGATAAGGCAGGTTTGATCTTAAAGCAAGGAGCCTGCAGGCCAGTTGATCATCCGATGGAAGTGCAATATTATTGCACCACAGAAACATGGCTGAAAGAATGTCAGTTCAGTGTTCTGGCGTATAGAGAATTCAGACTGAAAAGCAGAGAAATAAAAAAGAAGATATCATGGCATTGATTTGGAAAAAAAAAACATCACTACTGGGAGGATTTCCTGGAAGGCCTTTCTAATGAGATACAGGAATAGAAAATCAAGTTGGGGTTGTTCTAAAAGCACCGACCCCTTCAGTCAGTGAGCAGACAAATCAGAGCATATGTCATTAGAGAATTATAGTGGGTGGGGATTTGAACTTCCCCATATTGATTGGAACTACCTGAGTGCAGGAGACTGAGTAGAGGAATTTGTAAAGTGCATCGGGAATAACTTGAGCAAATCCATGAGGTCCATTCGAGAAGAAGCTGTACTGGACAACGTGGGGAAATGGATTCAGGTAAGTGCTGGTTGTATCATTGGGAGAGCATTTTGGAAATCAGTTCTATAGATTTTAAGGTAGTTTTGGAGAGATATAAGGATGTCCAGAAAGTTGGGTCCTAAAATGGAGGAGAACCAGTTTCTTGTGATTACCATGATATCTGACACTGAGAGCCTTTAAAAAGAGAGGAATTGGATACTGTTGGGGGGGATAGCCTGTAAGGGGGAAGCCACAATGACCAGGACTTTGGCACTGAGTCTGACTGAGGAGAGAAGGGGAGGGGAGAGGTGAAGGGGGTTTCCATGGTTAGAGGAGTAGCCAGGAGATTCTTGGACATGAAATAAACACCCAGATGGTATGTTGCCTCCCAGATGCCAGAGTAGGGGATGTCTCATATTGGGCCAACAGCAGTTTAAATGGGGAGAGTGAGCAACTGGAACTCATGGTATGTATTAGTACCAACAACGCAGCGAGGAAATGGGGGCAGGTCCTGACAATAGAGGGAGTTGGGTAGAAAGCAGAGAAGAGGACCTCCAGTTTAGTAAGCTCTGGATTACTGACTGTGCCACGCACCACTGAGGGTAAGAATAGGATGTTTGGCAGATGAATGCATGGCTAAGGAATTGGCGCAAGGGGTAGGGATTCAGATCTGTGAATCATTGGAATCTCTTCTGGGGAAGGTATGATCTATAACAAAAAGGATGGGGTGCATCTGAACCCAAGGGAGACCAATATCCTTACAGGAAGGTTTGCTAGAGTTATTAGGGAGGGCTTGAAATAACTTAGCAGGGAACCAGAGAGATAGAGCAGAGAATGGGGCAGCTGGTATACAACTATGTGCAGTGTGTAGTGAGACTGTGAGGAAGGACAGGCAGATGACAGGGCAAATTTTCAGACAGTGGAATGAGTTGAAGTGTAAAATAGGGTCAAAATTGAAAAGGGTGATGAATGCAGTACTGAAAGTGTTAGATTTGAACGCAGACAGTATATGGAATGAGGTAATGAGAATGATTCTGGGAAATAAAAGGTTAATGTATGAGAAACGTTTGGTAGCTCTGGGCTTGTATGTGGTGGAGTTTAGAAGAATGAGGGGGGATTTAATTGAAACCTATCAAATATTGAAAGGCCTCGAAAGATTGGATGTGGAGAGGATGTTTCCTGTAGTGGGAGAGCCTAGCAGCAAAGAGCACAGCCTCAGAATAGGGGGATGTCCATTTAGAACAGAGATGAGGAGGAATTTCTTTAGCCAGAGGGTGAAGATTCCATGGAATTCATTGTCACAGTTGGCTGTGGAGGACAAATCATTGGGTATATTTAAAGCAGAGGTTGATGCGTTCTTGATTACTGAGGGTGTCAAAAGTACGGGGAGATTGCAGGAGAATGGGGTTGAGAGGGATAATAAATCAGCCATGATGGATTGGCAGATCAGACTCAATTCTGCTTCTGTCTAACGGTCTTCTAGTCTTTAAGTAAGTGAGTTCATTTGGGTATTGTCAACAGATTTGGGCCCCTTATCTAAGAAGATAAAGGATGCAAAACTCATTGAGGTCCCTCATTGGAGAGTGTCAAGAGGATGTTTAATCTCTATATATTGCCTTAAGAGTGCCCATGGAATGTATATTGAATGTCAGGGCCAGAGTGAATGCTGGCAAACAGAGGGATCCTGGAGTAGGTCCATAGTTGCCTGAAAGTGGCAGCTTAGTGTGTAAGGTGGTGAAAGAGGAGTATAGAATACTTGCCTTCAGGAGTTGTGCTATAGAGTGCACAGACCAAGATGTCATTTTGCTAGTTTATTAAATAGTGGCTAGATAATAACTGGAGTATTCTGTACAGTTCTGGTCACCACACAAGAGAAAAGATGCAATAGTGGAGGAGAGGGTGCAAAAAGATTCACCAGGATGTTGCTGAATTGGAGCATTTCAGTTATGAAGTGAGATTAAATACCATTACATCTAGGAGCAGTATGAGGCCATTCAGCCCATCACGTATGCTCTGCCATTTCATCATGGCTGAATTATTATCCCTCTCAACTCCATTCTTCTGCCTTCTCGCCATAACCTTTGACTCCCTGGATGGACTGGGTTTGTTTGATTTGCGGCAAACGAAGCTGAGAGGTGACCTTGCACAGATATCCCACAGAGGCGGGAGGAGAAGATGGCGGCGCGACACAACATGCGCAGCTCTCCGGTGAAATGATATTGTATTTGTTAAATAGGGTACCGTGCACAATTCTGATTTAATGGAGACAGCCGTGAGAAGCACGGAGGAACATCTGGAAAAACTTCAGAAATGCCCGGTTCGCTGCCGCTGCTACTGTGTGATTGAGAATCTCCAGAGGGAAGGCCCCAAAATCCTCGGCTTTGTCTGCTGCTGGCGGCCGGGGCTGGGGTTGAAGCACTTGGCAGAGATGGTGCTCGGTGCTTGGTGTCGGAGAGCTGGTCGGAGGCTTGAAGTTTTCGGACGACTCAGAGTTGGACTGTGGTCGGGCATGGCAGGGAGAGTTTTCTTCCTTCTCCCGTCTGCGTGAAACTTTCGAGAGACTTTGAACTTTTTTTTAACGTGCCCATGGCCTGTTCTTCATCAAGTTATGGTATTGCTTGCACTGTTGTAACTATATGTTATAATTATGTGTTTTTTGTCAGTTTTTCAGTCTTGGTCTGTTCTGTATTTCTGTGATATCACACCGGAGGAATATTGTATCATTTCTTAATGCATGCATTACTAAATTACAATAAAAGAGGACTGTGAGTCCTCATAATCTAATCTAATATCACAAGTCGTGATGAGAAATAGATGGAGTAAATAATACCAATATTCCTTATTTCCCAGTGGTGGAGTGTCTAAGATAAGAGGGCATTGGTTAATGATTAGAGGGTGGAACTTTACACACGATGCATCATTTTGCATTCGGGGAAATTTTCCATACACACAGCTTGTAGAGTAAAATATGGAACACGTTATATTGGAGGGATAAGAAAGTAGGCAGAGGGGGTGGCCTGGCTCTACTGCTAAAGAATGGCATCAAATCAGTAGAAAGATGTGACATAGGATCAGAAGACGTTGAATCCTTGTGGCTTGAGTTAAGAAACCGCAAGAGTAAAAGGATGTTGATGGCAATTATACACAGGCTGGGAGGTGGACCACAGGATACAACAGGAAATAGAAAAGGCATGTCAAAAGGGCAACGTTATGGTAGTCATGGGAGATTTTAACATGCAAGTCAAT
The DNA here is from genome assembly GCF_030028105.1 of Mobula birostris. Lineage (NCBI taxonomy): Eukaryota > Metazoa > Chordata > Chondrichthyes > Myliobatiformes > Myliobatidae > Mobula > Mobula birostris. Next base: position 45,268,377 of record NC_092383.1, on the reverse strand, counting down.
TGAGGAAAATCAAGTTGGTAATGGATCTCAAGAGAGTGAGTTTGTTGAATGTGTAAGAGATACCTTTTTGGAGAAATTTGTCATGGAGCCTAGTAGGGGATCAGCTATACTGGATTGGGTGTTATGTAATGAACCGGAGGCGATTACGGAGCTTAAGGTAAAAGAAGCCTTAGGAACCAGTGATCACAATATGACTAAGTTCAACTTGAAATTTGATAGGGAGAAAGTAAAGTTTGATGTAGCAGTATTTCAGTGCAGTAAAGGAAATTACAGTGGTATGAGAGAGAGGAGTTGGCCAAAGTAAACTGGAAGGAGCTGCTGGCAGGGGTGTCAGCAGAACAGCAATGGCATGCATTTCTGGGGAAAATGAGGGAGGTGCAGGACATGTGTATTCCAAAAATGAAGGAATACTCAAATGGTAAAATAGTACAACCATAGCTAACAAGGGAAGTGAAAGCTACTGTAAAAGCAAAAGAAAGGGCATACAACAAAGCAAAAATTTGTGGGAAGATAGGAGATTGGGAAGTTTTTAAACACCTACAGAGAGCAATTAAAAAACTCATTGGAAGGGAAAAGATGAAACATGAAAGCAAGCTAGCAAATAATACCAAAGTGGATAGTAACAGTATTTTCAAGTATGTTAAAAATAAAAGTGAAATGAGAGCAGATATAGGACCGCTAGAAAACGAGGCAGGAGAAATGATAACGGGGGACAAGGCTGATGAAATAAATGAGTGTTTCGTGTCAGTCTTCACTAGTAAGACTTCACTCACTAAGACACTAGTAGTATGCCTGATGTTGTAGTGTGTGAAGGAAGAGAAGTGGGTGCAGTTACTAATACAACAGAGAAGGTGCTCAAAAAGCTGAAAGACACAAAGGTACATAAGCCCCCTAGATCAGATGAACTGCACCCAAGGGTTCTAACAGAGATAGCATTAGAAACTGGGGTGGCATGAGTAATGATCTTTCAAAAATCATTGGACTGACATGGTGTCAGAGGACTGGAAAATTGCCAATGTTATTCCACTCTTTAAGAAAGGAGGAAGGCAGCAGAAAGAAAATTATAGACCAGTTAGCCTGACCTCAGTGGTTGGGAAGATGTTAGAGTCAATTGTTAAGGATGGGGTGTTGGAGTCCTTGCTGACACAGGACAAGATAATACAAAGTCATCATGGTTTCCTTCAGGGAAAATCCTGCCTGACGAACCTGTTTGAATTCTTTGAGAAGATTACAAGTAGGCTAGATAAAGGGGATGCAGTGGATGTTGTATATTTGGACTTTCAGAAAGCCTTTGACGAGGTACCACACATGAAGCTGCTTACCAAGTTAAGAGCCCATGGTATTACAGGAAAGTTGCTAACATGATGAGAGCATTGGCTGATTGGTAGGAGGCAGCGTGTGGGAATAAAAGGATCCTTTTCTGGTTGGCTGTCAGTGACTAGTGGTGTCCCGCAGGAGTCGATGTTGGGACCACTTCTTTTTATGCTGTATATCAGCAGTCCTCAACCACCAGGCCGCGGACCGGTACCGGGCCGCAAAGCATCTGCTACCGGGCTGCGAGGAAACGATCTGATTTGGCGATATGAGTCAGCTGCACCTTTCCTCATTCCCTGTCACGGCCACTGTTGAGCTTGAACGCACGCAATGTCATTACCCGCGTGTCATCCATGTCAGCGCAGGAAGAAGATCAGCTCCCCGAGCTTGCAAATGACGGCGGGCTGAAAAGTATGTTTGACATAACATCTCTGCCGGCATTCTGGATCAAAGTCAAGGCTAAATATCCTGAGATAGCCAGGAAAGCACTGAAAATGTTGCTTCCATTTCCAACATATCTCTAATGTCCCTAATGCAACGAAAACTAAATTGTGGAATAGACTGGACATAAGGAACCCCCTTCGAGTATCGCTGTCTCCCATCACCCCTCGATAGGACCGTGTTGTTGCAGGAAAACAAGCCCAGGGCTCCCACTGAGTCAGTGATATTGGTGTGTTGCAATGATTTTATATGTTCATACAGGGAAAATATGTGCTGCGTGTTAAAATGTTATGATGCTATTGACTTATATAACCATATAACAATTACAGCTCGGAAACAGGCCATCTCTGCCCTTCTAGTCCATGCCGAACGCTACTCACCTAGTCCCACCGACCTGCACTCACCCTATAACCCTCCATTCCTTTCCTGTCCATATACCTACCCAATTTTTCTTTAAATGGTAATATCGAACCTGCCTCTACCACTTCTACTGGAAGTTCGTTCAACACTTTCTTCAAGCTCCCCTGTCCTCCCCTGATAATTGACTTATCGCTATGTTCATGCGAGGAAAATATGCGCTGTGTGCTTAATATTAAATTCATCAGATAAAGCCTTTTAGAAACGAAATTGAGTGCATTAGCCACTTATCACCTATATTCCGGTTGTGATTAACAACCCCCAACCCCCCGAACAGAATCGCCAAAAACCATGTGTAGAAAAAAAATTGGCACGTACGCGGATGCGCAAGATATGCATGCGCACTGGTGCCCGCGCAAGGCTTCATGGTCATTGTAGTCTACCTTGGGGTAAACCCACCGTATTTGACTGCTACTCTTGTCCGTTGGCAACCCTGCCCCCACCCCCGCCCCCCAGGTCGGCCGGTCCGCAAGAATATTGTCGATATGAAACCGGTCCGCAGTGCAAAAAAGGTTGGGGGCCCCTGCTGTATATAAATGATTTAGACAATGAAATAGATGGCTTTGTTGCCAAGTTTGCAGATGATTTGGAGATTGGTGGAGGGGGAGGTAGTGTTGAGGAAACAGGTGGGATGCAGAAGAACTTAGACAGATTAGGAGGATGGGCAAGAAAGTGGCAAATGAAATACAATGTTGGAAAAAGCATGGCCATGTGCTTTGGTAGTAGAAGTAAATGTGCTGACTATTTTCTAAACGGGGAGAAAATCCAAAACTCTCAGATGCAAAGGGACTTGGGAGCCCTTGTGCAGAACATCCTAAAGGTTAACTTGCAGATAGAGTTGGTGGTGAGGAAGGCAAATGCCATGTTGTGGCAACACTTGCTGTCTGCACCCAGCAAATCCTGAGGTTATGTTGCTGTTAACATAAATAATGCATTTCACTGTACATTTCAGAGATTAAGGGAGCTAGGGCTTTACTCTTTGGAGAGAAGGAGGATGAAAGGAGATATGATAGAGGTATACAAGATAATAAGAGGAATAGGTAGAGTGGATAGCCAGTGCCTCTTCCCCAGGGCACCACTGCTCAATACAAGAGGACATGGCTTTAAGGTAAGGATGGGAAGTTCAAAGGGGATATTAGAGGAAGGTTTTTTACTCAGAGAGTGGTTGGTGCGTGGAATGCACTGCCTGAGTTGGTGGTGGATGCAGATACACTAGTGATGTTTAGGAGACTACTAGACAGGTATATGGAGGAATTTAACGTTGGGGCTTATATGGGATGCAGGGTTTGAGGGTCGGCACAACATTGTGGGCCGAAGGGCCTGTACTGTGCTGTACTATTCTATGTTCTATGTTCTATGTTCAATGTACATGTGATATATAAATCTGAATCCGAATCCTTTCAATGAGGTGAGTCATTTAATTTCCCAAGGTGCTTGTTTCTGCTGACCATGAACTATGAAACTGTAGGAGGTGTTTCAGATTTAACTGGAAGGAATGAAAATACCTTTGGTGTCTTTGCTTTCCGTTCTCTCCTCTCAGATCTGTCACATTCCCCATGAATGAAAACATGAGAATACAGCATCTTTACATATTATGATTATTGAACTACTTCTCCAGTGTGAGCCTAATTAGCCATGGATATTGGTCTGTGATGTATGTATTTATAGACTTAACTCCTCCACCTTTAACGTCCCCAACCAACACAGCAAACATACCAACTCTCATCCATCAAAAGAATGTGCGAGGGTTGAATCCAAGATCCTCTCTGATCTACAACTTTAACCTGATAATATGATTTAGAAGGAATATATCTCAGTTCTGTTGAAAGAAGCTGGTGATGAAACATATCAGCTCCTGCCTGAGAAGCAACTTGGATCCACTCCGATTTTACCTGCTGGAGAAACAGGTCCACAGCAGATGCCATCTCAATGGCTCTTCACTCAGCCCTGGAAAATTCGGACAGCAAAGGTGCATACATCAGGATGATTTTTGTCGACTACAGCTCAGCATTCAATATCATCATCTTCTCAAAACTAATTAAAAACTTCAAGGCCTTAGCCTCAATATGTCCTTGTCAGTTCAGATTGGCAACAACGTCTTCTCACTTTCAGCATCAACACAGATGATGTATGCTTAGCCTCCTGTTCTACTGACTCACACTTATGGCTAAGCACAGCTCCAATGCCACACAAAGTTTGCTGACGATACTGGTATTGTAGGTTGAAGCAAAGATGGTGATGGATCAGCATAAAGGAAGGAGACTGAAAAATCTGTCTGACTGGTGTCATACAACAACCTCAATGTCAGCAAGACCTAGGACCTGATTATTGATTTCAAGGGGAGGAGACCAGAGGTCCATAAATCAGTCTTCATTAGCGGATCAGTGGTGGAGAGGGTCAACAACTTTAAACTCCTCAGTGCTGTTATTGTGGAGGACGTGTCCTGGGCCCAGCATGTAAGTGCAATTACAAAGAAAGCACGACAATGCCTCTACTCACGTAGGAGTTTTTTGAAAATTTGGCATGACATCTAAAGCTTTAACAAAATTCTATAGATGTTTAGTAGAGAGGATATGGCCCAATCCATCATGGTAAAGCCCTCACCACCAATGAGAACATCTGCACAAAATGTCGCAGGAAAGCAGCATCCATAGTCAGAGATTCTCACCACCCTGAACAAGCTCTCTTCTCGCTGCTGCCATCAGGAAGATGGTACAGGAGCCTCAGGCCTCACACCACCAGGTTCAGGAGCAGTTATTACTCCTCAACCATCAGCTTCTTGAACCAGTGGGGATAACTTCAGTCAACTTCACTTCTGCTATCATTGAAATGTTCCGACAAGGTATTGTCTCCCTTTCAAGTGAATTCATCTCATGTTCTCAATATTTATTACCTATTTATTTATTGTTATTATTTCTTTCTTTTCGTATTTGCAGTTTGTTGTCTTTTGCACAGTGGTTGAATGCTCTAGTTAGTACGGTCTTTCATTGATTCTATTATGGATTTATTGAGTATGCCCACAAGAAAATGAATCTCAAGATTGTATATGGAGATATATATGTACTTTGATAATAAATTTACTTTGAACCTTGAAGTTTAACTCTGTTTCTCCCTTGGTAGGTGCTGTTTGAATTTTTTTTTTCTTGCAAGTCTTTCTAATTACAGATTTCAAACATCTGCAACATTTTTATTTTCTGATTTTTACAAATGATCAGGTGTTGAAGAATTTAAATCTGAGATACCAAGAGGACATGGAACTGAGCATTAAATTGTTAACATCTGGATTTCAGAGCCAAAGCAAGGATATATATATTTTTTAAAGAAAGCTCAGCTACGTTAATACTTAACATAGATTGAGGTGAAGGAACCCTTAGGAGACACTGATCATAACATGATTGAGTTCACTGTGAAATTTGAAAAAGAGAAGCTGAAATCTGATGTGTCGGTATTTCAGTGGAGTAAAGGAAATTACAGTGGCATGAGAGAGGAACTGGCCAAAGTTGACTGGAAAGGGACACTGGCGGGAAAGACGGCAGAGCAGCAGTGGCTGGAGTTTATGTGAGAAGTGAGGAGGGTGCAAGACAAGTGTATTCCGAAAAAGAAGAAATTTTCGAATGGAAAAAGGATGCAACCGTGGCTGACAAGAGAAGTCAAAGCCAAAGTTAAAGCAAAGGAGAGGGCATACAAGGAAGCAAAAATTAGTGGGAAGAAAGAGGATTGGGAAGTTTTTAAAAGCTTGCAAAAGGAAACTAAGAAGGTCATTAAGAGGGAAAAGATTAACTATGAAAGGAAGCTAGCAAATAATATCAAAGAGGATACTAAAAGCTTTTTCAAGTATATAAAGAGTAAAAGACTGGTGAAAGTAGATATAGGACCGATAGAAAATGGTGCTGGAGAAATTGTAATGGGAGATAAGGAGATGGTGGAGGAACTGAACGAGTATTTTGCATCAATCTTCACTGAGGAAGACATCAGCAGTATACCGGACACTCAAGGGTGGCAGGGAAGAGAAGTGTGCGCAGTCACAATTATGACAGAGAAAGTACTCAGGAAGCTGAATAGTCTAAAGGTAGTTAAATCTCCCGGACCAGATGGAATGCACCTGCGTGTTCTGAAGGAAGTAGCTGTGGAGATTGCAGAGGCATTAGCGATGATCTTTTAAAAGTCGATAGATTCTGGCATGGTTCCAGAGGACTGGAAGATTGCAAATGTCAGTCTTCTATTTAAGAAGAGGGCAAGGAAGCAAAAAGGAAATTATAGACCTGTTAGCTTGACATCGGTGGTTGGGAAGTTGTTGGAGTCGATTGTCAAGGATGAGGTTACGGAGTACCTGGAGGCATATGACAAGATAGGCAGAACTCAGCATGGTTGCCTTAAAGGAAAATCCTGCTTGACAAACCTATTACAATTTTTTGAGGAAATCACAAGTAGGCTAGACAAGGGAGAATCAGTGGATGTTGTATATTTGGATTTTCAGAAGGCCTTTGACAAGGTGCCACACATGAGGCTACTTAACAAGATAATAGCCTATGGAATTATGAGAAAGTTGCATACGTGGGTAGAGGGTTGGCTGACTGGCAGGAAACAGAGAGTGGGAATAAAGGGATCCTATTCTGGATGGCTGCTGGTTACCAGTGGTGTTCTACAGGGGTCTGTGTTGGGGCTGCTTTTTTTTAACGTTGTACATCAACGATTTGGAATATGGAATAGATGGCTTTGTGGCTAAGTTTGCTGATGATATGAAGATAGGTGGAGGGGCCGGTAGTGCTGAGGAAACAGGGAGTCTGCAGAGAGACTTGGATAGATTGGAGGAATGGGCAAAGAAGTGGCAAATGAAATATAATGTTGGAAAGTGTATGGTTATGCACTTTGGCAGAAGAAATAAATGGGCAGACTATTATTTAAATGGGGAGAGAATTCAAAGTTCTGAGATGCAATGGGACTTGGGAGTCCTCGTGCAGGATACCCTTAAGGTTAACCTCCAGGTTGAGTCGGTGGTGAAGAAGGTGTTTGCAATGTTGGCATTCACTTCTAGAGGAATAGAGTATAGGAGCAGGGATGTGATGTTGACGCTCTATAAGGTGCTGGTGAAACCTCACTTGGAGTACTGTGGGCAGTTTTGGTCTTATTTAAGAAAGGATGTGCTGATGTTGGAGGGGGTACAGAGGAGATTCACTAGAATGATTCCGGGAATGAGAGGGTTAACATATGAGGAAGGTTTGTCCGCTCTTGGACTGCATTTCTTGGAGTTTAGAAGAATGAGGGGGGACCTCATAGAAACATTTCTAATGTTGAAAGGCATGGACAGAGTGGATGTGGCAAAGTTGTTTCCCATGATGGGGGAATCTAGTACGAGAGGGCATGACTTAAGGATTGAAGGGTGCCCATTCAGAAGAGAGATGCGAAGAAATTTTTTTAGCCAGAAGGTGGTGAATCTATGGAATTTGTTGCCACGGCCGGTAGTGGAGGCCAAGTCATTGGCTGTATTTAAGGCAAAGATTGATAGGTATCTGAGTAGCCAGGGCATCAAAGGTTATGGTGAGAAGGCGGGGAGTGGGACTAAATGGGAGAATGGATCAGCTCATGATAAAATGGCGGAGCAGACTTCATTAGAGCTCTGCTCCATTCAGTATAAGGACATTATGGAAAATCTATCAATGTACCTGTTTATCATTGATGTATTTGTTTCAGCCATCATCTGTTACAACAAAACCAACAGACATTTGGGGTAAGAGTTAATGAAAGTGTTTTCTGTATTTGGATCATTAATATGTGCATCATTCTATTGAAAGAGCTTATCTATTCTAGTAAATGTCCTGTTAAAAGGAACTAATAGTGGCATTATGTGTGTCTAATAGACTGGTCACACAATAGTGGCTAAATCAATAGGTATATTTAAGGTGGAATTTGATAGGTTTTTGATTAGTCTTGGTATCAAAGGTTACGGGGAGAAGGCAGGAGAATGTGGTTGAGAAAGATAATAAATCAGCCACGATGGAATGGCAGAGCAGACTCAATGGGTCAGGTGGCCCTATTCTGCTGCTCATATTATGGTCTCATTATAGTTCTGCACAACATTTTTCTTCATGGTCACTTTGAATGCTGCTACTTGTAATGACCCCTGCTATTTATAAAGGAGGGAGGGAGAAACCAGGGAAATCAACCCATTAACCAAGTATCGATGGTAGGAAAGTATTGGAATCTATACACAGAACACAGTATAAAGAATAATAGAATTGAGAATGAAAATGAATTTATGAAAGTCAGTTTTCATTCAACTACATATATTATATGAGGATGTGATTCATAAAATAGTTCTGGGGTTCCAGGAGATGGTGATTTTGGATTTACCAAAGGCTTTTGTTATGTGTTTAACATTTCAGTAACATTTAAGTAATCTTGTATAAACATTGGTTGATTAAGTTTTCCTGTTCATTTAAGTAATTCATCATGTCTAATATATAACAGTATGTTAATTGCATACATTATCATGCTTCCTTGTGATTCATGTGTGGCTCACTTAAAGTTAACCTATATTTTGGACTCTGTGTTTTTCTTTGAATTAGTTTAATGTTTTGAAGTTACAAAACATAACATTGGCAACGAGATTTTTTAAAAATGAATCCAAGATGGCTTCCGACTTCTTAAACTGGAGCGAGATGTTCAAACTAAAAAAAAACTGCAAGGTATGGTCAACTCTAAAAGAAACAGCCCAGCGTGCGGAGAATCAGCTGAATTTGAATTTGAATTAACTTTATTTCTTACATCCTTTACATACATGAGAAGTAAAAATCTTTACATTACGTCTCTGTCTAAATGTGAAATGTGCAATCATAGTAATTTATAGTAAATAGAACAGTCAATGTAACATAGAAATACACTCAAATCAGCGTGAGTTAATCAGTCTAATGGCCTGGTGGAAGAAGCTGTCCCAGAGCCTCTTGGTCCTGGCTTTTATACTGTGGTACTGTTTCCCAGATGGTAGCAGCTGGAATAGATTGTGGTTGGGGTGACTCGGGTCCCCATTGATCCTTCGGATCCTTTTTTTCACACATGTCTTTGTAAATGTCCTTAGTCATGGGAAGTTCATGTATGTGCTGGGCTGTCTCTGCAGGATCCTGTGATTAAGGGAGGTATAGTTCCCATACCAGACAATGGTGCAGGGAGTCAGGATGCTCTCAATTGTTCCCCTGTAGAAAGTTCTTAGGATTTGGGGGCCCATACCAAACTTCCTCAACTGTCTGAGGTGAAAGAGCTGCTGCTGTACCTTTTTCACCACACAGCTGGTGTGTACAGACCACGTGAGGTCCTCGGTGATGTGGATGTTGAGGAACTTAAAGCTGTTTACCCTCTCAACCCCAGATCCATTGATGTCAATAGGGGTTAGCCTGTCTCCATTCCTCCTGTAATCCACAACCAGTTGAGTCTAAAAATAAAAGCAGCCAACACATTTTCTTCAGAAGGGAAGACACAGTCAAGTTTACAAAAAAAAAAGGCTGTTAACAGAAGAATTCAGGGTTTATAAAGAGTGAATACTGGGTGATAATAATCATTAAAAAAGCAGAAATGGCTGGCTACATGGAAAGATTGATGTGTTTGATTATACAGCAGGTAACTGGTGCATGTATACTGAGCTATTTAAATCATATTTTGAAGCAAATGAAATAGCCAATGAGAATCAAGTGCCAATTTTGCAAAGTGCATTTGGTTTAAAGATGTACAGTTTGTTTCAAAGTTTGACTGTTGCAACCAAACCAACAGAAATGAGAAATACTGTCAAGGTAAAGCAGGAGCACTTAGAACCAAAGCAATTGTTGATTGCACAATTCTTTAGGTTTCAAAAGTGGAGGCATCACTTGAGGTGTCTTCAGAGAATGAAGCCTGAAAAAGCCAGCATCCCTCGTTAAGAATTCTCCCCACCTAGGTTATGCCTTGTACTCATTGCTACCATCAGGGAGGAGGCACACACTTACAATTTAGGAACAGCTTCTTTCCCTCTGCCATCCAATTTCTGAATGGATATCGAACCCATGAACATTACCTCACTACTTTTTATTTTTATCTATGCACTATTTAATTTATTTTTATATATATATATATATATATATATATATATATATATATATATACACATACTTACTGCAGTTCAGTTTTTTCTCTATTATGTATTGCATTGTACTGTTGCCACAAAGGCAATAAATTTCTTGACATATATCAGTGATATTAAACCAGATTCTGATCCTGAATCAAAAAGAAGGGGCGTCCATTTCGGTGCATGTGGTTGAAAGAAACTGTCTGAGCATTGTCAGTTTGCTAATGGGTGTAATGATACAGTCAGAGATCATTTAGTTTGTGGATTTTAAAAGAAAGCATTCAAAAACATCTACTTACTGAAGTACAGCTTACATTCAAGAGTGCAGTGGAAATTGCTGTATCAATGGAAACTGCAGACAGCGGTGCAATTGAGTTGCAGTCAGGAATGAAAGTGAGCCTGAACAAGATTGCATCATCTAAACAGAAACCGGCCTGGCAGAAAAAATTGTTTTGCCATTGTGGCAGGGGCTAACACACATCAAACAAATGCAGATATAAAGGTGAAATTTGCAGAAAATGCAGCAAAGCAGGTAACATACAAAGAGCATGTCAGGCAGACAAAAATAAATAGACTGAGCAGGGAAGAGATAAAGATAAAAGTTCAAGTTGGGGTTTCAAAAAGATCAGCAATCTACATGCCATTGATGAAAAATCTGATAATGATTAGAGTGACATAGACTGACTGGTCATGAGACTTACAGTGTGAAAATTAACAATTGATATACAATCTGTCTTACATCAGAACTGAATGGCAAATTAATTAAGATGGAATTAGATATTGATTCAGCTGTTTCAATCATTCCACAAAATTAGTTTGAACAGCATTTTAAAGATACTAAAACTGAAGCCTGCAGATATCCAACTGAGAACTTAAACTGCAGAAAAGACCATTCCTATGGGAAGTGACATTAGTAACAGTGAAGTACAACCAACAAGCCACATTGAGCTTGCATGTGGTAAAAACCGACGGACCAGCATTGTAGGTGCATGATTAGCTGAGACACCCACAACTTGATTGGAGATCCATCCACCAGGTGATTACTTGCAAAATGTGGCTGGGTTTTAAGTTGGAAGAGAGTTCAAGAAGCTTCAGGAAAGTTTCAAGCATTCGGCTTTTGTGAGTACAAAGAACCAGAACCTACACTGTGTGTATTAATGCTATTGCATGAACTTCAAGTAGGATACAAAAAGCTGCTTGTAAATGTAAACGCAAAGACCAAAGCCCAGGTGCATGGATGGAAGGTCAAAAAGAAAAGAGTCGGTGGAGATATAAACTTCAATTTAATTCATTATGGATTAATCAGAGGATGTTGTGGGTGAGAAAACCAAGAGGAGAGATCAGATCATAAAGGGAGCAATCAAAGGATTAGTAAGAGAATTGTCCAGTGAACTAAATGCACCTTCCCAAGGTCAAGATGCACAAATAAGAAAAGGAAGAAAGAGATGGAGGGAAGGAAGAGATAGAGAGAAGGAACATGAGAAAGGAAAAAGAAAGGGGTCAAAGTAGATCCAGAGAGAGAAAAAGAGAAGAAAGGTGTCCGGTGCTGTCAGAATCACTTCCTGCTGTCCCACCACCACAGAGTAAACCCCAGAACCTGAGATTGTTTCACAGCCACAAGTCTCACCTGCCAAGCAGAATCACCCCTCCTGTCAGGAAAGACATTATCCCTCAAGAGTAAGAAAGATTCCACAACAATTAAATATTTCAGTCTAAATGAGACATTTTAAATGTAAAAATACATTAATAGCATATGTCATCAAACCACCATATGATACATGCACGCCTTGCTTAAAGTAAACGAAGTTCAACCTGCATTTTTCTTTGTATTAGCTTAATGTTATGAAGTTACAAAACATAATAGCTTTCAATAAGGTTTCACACAGGAGGTTGGTCAATTAATTAGAGTGCCTAGAACTGGGACAACATGCAGAAAAGATTTTTGGTTATTTGCAGAAAGCATAGAGTGAGAATAAGTAGATCTTTCACAGGTTTACAGGCTGTAACTACTTGGGGGTCACAGAATGGCACCTGGGTCCCAACTATTCACTGCCTATTTGGCTGAGGGGATCAACAATACTGAGTTGGCTGTTGATACAAACTAGGTCATCAGAAGAATGTAAGCCATCACAGGGATGTGAAGAAGATGAACAGGCAAGGACCTGATAGATGGAGTGTCACTTGAGTGAGCTGATCCTATCCAGGTGGAGGTCTGCCTTTTGAGGACAGACTGAAGAGACTAGTGAAGAGATTAAGTGAATTAAAATTGGACGAATAGAAAATAATTCTTGGCAGTTTAGAAAAATAGATGCTGGGAGTATATTCTTTCTAGGACTGGACTCCATGGGTTCAGAATAAAGGTTAGGACTGAAATGAAGAGGACTTTCTTTAGTCAAAGGGCAGTGAACCTTGGAATTCTCTAGTCGAGAGTTGAGGCAGGTCAGTCACTGGGTCCATTCAAAACAGAAATTGATATACTTCTGTACACTGGGATAGTAGTGGAAAATGGCATTGAAGAAAAATATCAGCCAAGGTCTCCATGTATGGCAGAATGTACTTGGGACTGAATGACCTAATGCTGCTCCTGTTTCTATTCCAGTTGTTTACAGGCTCAAGGCACCTGCACTCCAGCAAGTCACTACAGCAGTGAAGCAGGAGGAACACTGTGCACAGAATGTCAGTGGATTCTCTCAACAGTCTGTCATTTTCAACAACAGACACCTATACACAATACTCTGCTGCTGGAATAAACGTAGATGGCACCTAGGAAATAGAAAAAAACATTTGAGGAGTCTAAAGAGATACGGTTTGTCCCCAAAGACTGACAAATTTCTGCAGATGTACATTCTGACTGGTTGCATCATTGCCTGGTATGGGGGCTCCTATGTGCAAGACTAACATGGCTACAGAGGGGTGTAGACCCAGGCAATTCCTGTTTCTGATTCTGAGAAAGCTCGATTGAATATGTTTCTTTTACAGTAAACAATGACCATCAATATGAACAATATTTGTGGATTTCAGGATCCAGACTACGAATGTAAAATTACTGCCTGGAATAACACGGTTATCAAATGTACAGGCTGCCTAAAAGTAGCACTTGCCAGGCCTGCACATGCAGTCTCCTCCCAGTCTCCACCCAGCTAACACGAGTCACCTGCCACTCGTTTCCAACTCATCAACTGTAGCCTATTTAATCCCTTCATACCCTGACCAATCAAGAATCTATCAACCTCTGCCTTAAATATACATAAAGACTTGGCCTCCACAGATGCCTGTGGCAAAGAAAACTGGATTCACCACTCTCTGGCTAAAGAAATTCTCCTCATCTCCATTCTAAAAGGATGCCCATATTCTGAGGCTGTGTCCTCTAGTCTTAGACTCTCTCACCATAGGAAACATCCTCTCTACGTCCACTCTACCAAGGTCTTTCACTATTCAATAGGTTTCATTTAGGTCACCCCTCATTCTTCTGAATTTTAGTGAATACAGGCCCAGAGCCATCAAACACTCTTCAAATGATAAGCCAAGGAATCATTTTTGTGAACCTCTTAAACTCTCTCCAGTTTCAGCATGTCTTTCTCAGATAAGGCACTCAAACCTACTCACAATACTCCAAATGAGGCTTCACCAGTGCCTTATAAAGTTTCAACATTACATCTTGCTCTTATATTCTAATTCTGTTGAAATGAATGCTAACATTGCATTTTCCTTTTAAAGGTTCGAAGGTCAAGTTTAATGTCAGATAAATGTATACAATATACATCCTGAAATGCTTTTTGTTCGCAAAATATCCATGAAAACAGTAAAGTGCCCCAAAGAATGAACGACAGTTAAACATAAGAACCCCAAGGCCCCCCCAGCTCCCCGCTCCCACGCGCAAGTTGTGGCGAACAACAATCTCCCCTTCCCCCACCGGCTAAACAAGAAGCACACTCGCTACCGAGCTCAAGCGTGAGCTAAGTGATAGCAAAGATACAGATCTTGCAGTTACCCCACAGACTATCGCAATTCATCTGGCATTCAGCAACCCACAGGTGCTCTCTCTCCTTAATAAGGGAGAGGGAGGTGTCCCCCATTTTCACAGCAAGCAGGAGACATAACAATAACCTGCTGGTTTACGATGTTATAAAGTCCGTTTCATCACTTTTTACGAGCTTTGTGCCTGAAGATCAAAAAGACCTCAGGTCTTCGGACCCACAGTGAAAGATTTTCCAGCCTCCCTGACGACACATGAGTCTCCTGCCGTGACAATGACCCTTGATCTGCCCATCTCCAGAGTCCCGATATCTTAGGTTTCCAAACACTAGGCCGCCTCTGAGGCCTACCCCTTTGCGTGCTGAGCAACGGCCAGTCCCGAAACCCTGAGATTGGGTCCCATTCCCACAAAGAACTGAAGTCAGTGTGTAATTCCAGGTCAGCGTCTTCAAAAGAACCCTGAAAGGGAAAAATAAAAATCTTAAAAGATGGAAATAGAGCTGTTTCCAAAGATGCAAGCAAAGGAGTCAATGTTTAGCACCATCCTAACTCCACCTCCATCTGAGTTTTCTCATCACAGACTCAGTCTGCAAATTTCCCTTTACAGAATTCTCCACAAGGACCCCCCAAGTCCCGTTGTGCCTCAATTATCTTGTATTTTCCCTCCATTTAGAAAATAGTCAACCCTTTAATTTCTTCAACCAGAGTGCATGACCATACGTTTCCTGACACTATTCCATCTGCCATCTCTTTGTCCATTATCATAATCTATCCTTTATAGCTTCTTTACTTACTCAAAACTACCTGCCCCTCCACCATATCATCTGCAAACTTTGAAATAGTCATCAATTCCATCATCTAAATCTTTATCATATAATGTAAAAAGAATTGGTCCAATATAGACCCCTGTGGAACACCACTAGTCACTGGCATTCAACCAGAAATTCCCAATCTTTCTCTCCTGGCAATCAGCCACTGCTTTATTGATGCTAGATTCTTCCCTGTAATACCATGGGCTCATAGATTGTTAAGCAGCTCTATGTGTGGCACCTTGTCAAAGGGCTTCTGAAAATCCAAGTACACAACATCAACCAATTCTCCTTTGTCTATCCTACTTGTTTGTCATATGGGGGTGGCTGGGGACGGACCCAAGTGCAAGACACAGACACCGAAGTACTAGAGACAGGACTAGGATACAGGGCGAGGGCTAGGACATGGACATGAAAACCGGGAACCCAGAACAGGACTGGACAAGAGAGCTAGGAGCCCAGACTTGGACTCCGAGCCAAAGACTGGACAAGGGCCCAGAACCTGGCTCTTGCCTCTGGCTCGGATCCCAGAACCAGGCAAGGACGTGACTCCACTGGCAGACAGGATGAGACTGGAGTCTTCAGACTTGAGGCGAGGCTTGAGACCGGAGACCAGAGACCAGAGACCAGAGACCAGAGACCAGAGACCAGAGACCAGAGACCAGAGACCAGAGACCAGAGACCAGAGACCAGAGACCAGAGACCAGAGACCAGAGACCAGAGGCGAGAGGCGAGAGGCGAGAGGCGAGAGGCGAGAGACCAGAGACCAGAGACCAGAGACCAGAGACCAGAGACCAGAGACCAGAGACCAGAGACCAGAGACCAGAGACCAGAGACCAGAGGCGAGAGGCTTGAGACCAGAGACCAGAGACCAGAGACCAGAGACCAGAGACCAGAGACCAGAGGCGAGAGGCTTGAGACCAGAGACCAGAGACCAGAGACCAGAGACCAGAGACCAGAGACCAGAGACCAGAGACCAGAGACCAGAGACCAGAGACCAGAGACCAGAGGCGAGAGGCGAGAGGCTTGAGACCAGAGACCAGAGACCAGAGACCAGAGGCGAGGCTTGAGACTAGAGACCAGAGACCAGAGACCAGAGGCGAGGCTTGAGACCAGAGACCAGAGACCAGAGACCAGAGGCGAGGCTTGAGACCAGAGACCAGAGACCAGAGACCAGAGACCAGAGACCAGGGCGCGGATCTCCACCCAACGGAGGCAAGGGACAGGAAGGGACAGAACCAACTGCAGGGTAACGGCAATCTGGCCTGACTTACCCGACGGAGGCAAGGGACAGGAAGGGAGCTAGATACAGGGTGGCTCCAAGACAAGACTTCAGGCGAGACAAGGTGAGAGTTACCAGCAAGACAAGGCAAGACTTCAGGCAATGCAAGGCAAGACAAGAACTTCAGGCGAGGCGAGAGTTACCGGCAAGACAAGGCAAGACTTCAGGCAATGCAAAGCGAGACAAGAACTTCAGGCCATGCGAGAGTTACCGGCAAGGCAAGGCAAGGCAAGGCAAGGCAAGGCAAGGCTAGGCTAGGCTAGGCTAGATGCCAGGAAACAGAAGGCAGGGGAAGGGATACAAGGAGTAAAGACAAGAACAATCCAGCCCCCACCCTGGTCTCTGGAGGTATTTATGCAGCCAGCCCCAACGAGAAACAGCTGCCTCAATTAGTGCTCAAACAGGAACAGAAACAGGGTAAACAGGAAAACCTGGATCAAGGGTCGATGGACCGGACCGTGAACTGGAATGCGGACTTCACGGACCAGACTATGACATTGTTATTTCTTCAAAAAATTCCAGCAGATTTGACAGGCAAGATTTTCCTTTGAGGAAATCATGCTGACTACAACCTATTTTATCATGTGTCTCCAAGTACCCTGAGACCTCATCCTTAATAATCAACTCCAACATCTTCCCAACCACAGAGGTCAAATGAACTGACCTATAGTTTTCTTTCTTCTGCCTCTCTCCCTTCTTGAAGAGTGGAGTGACATTTGCAATTTTTCAGTCATCCAGAACCATTCCAGAATCTAGTGATTCTTGAAAGAGCATTATTACAGTCTGCACAATCCCTTCAGCCACCTCTTTTAGAACTCTAGAGTGTACATCATCTGGTCCAGGTGACATCTACCTTCAGACCTTTCAGTTTTCCAAGAACCTTTTCTTTAGTTATGATAGCTCTACACTTTTCAAGCCCCCGACACCCAGAACTTCCACCATACTGCTAATGCCTTCTACAGAGAAGATTGATGCAAAATACTTATTCAGTTCATTCACCATTTCATTGTTCCTCATTACTACCAGTCCAGCATCATTTTCCAGCAATCTGATATTGCTGGAAAATAGCCGTGACGTCAACAGGACAGCGTGGAGAGTTTAAAAAGTAAGGTTGCTACCAACGGCTTTCTTTTGGATCAGGAATACAGAGCGTCTTGTGAGCTGAATTCTGAAGGAAGGCAGTTTTTTAAAAAACTTCTTCGAGTTCAAGAAGGACGAGACTGCGCAGGTGTGTGACGTCAACAGGACAACGCGGAGAGTTTAAAAAGGAGACCACCCTATACAGCGGGCAGCTGTCGGAGCTGGCAGTGGAGTGAACGGTAGCAGAGTGTAGGGCTTTGGCAGTAAACGGAAAGAGGCGAGAGTGAAGCACAACTCTTTTTTTCTCCCCCCGCCTTTCTCGAATTGGCCCGGACAGACAGGAACAGCAGGGCTCTCACAGCTAACGGTACGAGCTAACGGTTTAAAAAGTTCATCTGTTTGGCGAGGTAAGTGAGTGAGTAGACTTATTTTTCCTGTTTCATTCCTGTAGAATTCGGTAGCATGCCTGCAGGGTTAGTGCTTTGTTCAGGGTGTCAGATGTGGGAATCCTGGGAGACCTCCAGCCTCCCTGATGGCCACATCTGCGCCAGGTGCACCGAGATGCAGCTCCTCAGAGACCGTGTTAGGGATCTGGAGCTGCAGCTTGATGACCTACTGCTTGTCAGGGAAAGTGAAGAGGTGATAGACTGGAGCTACAGGGAGGTAGTCATCCCTAGGCTACAGGGGTCAGAAAACTGGGTCACTGTCAAGAGAGGGAAGGGAAATGCCCGGATAGTGGAGAGAACACCTGTGGCTGTCCTCCTCAGCAACAAATATCTTGTTCTGGATGCTGTTGAGGGGGATGACCTGACAGGGGACGCCCACAGTGACTGGGTCTCTGGCACTCAGCCTGGCGCTGTTGTGCAGGACAGAAGAAGGGAGAAGAGGAATGCAGTAGTCATAGGGGATTCCATAGTCAGGGGAACGGACAGGAGATTCTGTGAGCCTGATAGAGATACCCGCATGGTGTGTTGCCTCCCAGGTGCCAGGGTACGGGATGTCTCGGATCGGGTCCTGAATATTCTGAAGGGGGAGGGTGAGCAGCCAGTTGTCTTGGGACATTTTGGTACCAATGACATAGATAGGACAAAGGAGGAGGTCCTGAAGAGAGATTTCCAGGAGTTAGGAAGGAAGCTGAGAAGCAGGACCTCCAGGGTAGTAATCTCGGGACTGCTACCTGTGCCACCGTGCTAGCGAGGGCAAGAATAGCAGGATCAGGCAGATGAATGCATGGCTGAGAGACTGGTGCGGGGGGCAGGGCTTCAGATTCTTGGATAATTGGGATCTCTTCTGGGGAAAGTATGACCTGTTCAAAAAGGACAGGTTACACCTGAACCTGAAGGGGACCAATATCCTGGTGGGAAAGTTTAATAGAGCTGTTAGGGAGGGCTTAAACTAATTTGGCAGGGGGATAGGTTCTAAAAAGCCATCTCGCAGACATTCTACAAATTCTCTCTCTTGAGATCCAGTGCCGACCTGATTTTCCCAATCCACTCGCATGCAGGGCAGCGGAATGATAGAGCAGAAGAAGGGGAAAACAGAAATAAATCTAAGATCGTGAGCAGTAAAGATGTAAGGAAAGACAGGCAGGTGATGGGGTAAATTTGTATCCATTGGGATGAGTTGCAATGCAATAAAGTTGCAGCGAAATCAAAGCGAAAAGTACCAAATACTGGTCTTAAGGTGTTATACTTAAAAGCACGCAGCATAAGGAATAAGGTGGATGTTCTTGTCATACAGCTACAGATTGGCAGGTATGATATTGTGGCCATCACTGAGATGTGGCTAAAGGATGCGTGTCTCTGGGGGCTGAATGTCCAAGGATACACGATGTATCGGAGGGCTAGGAAGGTAGGCAGAGGGGGAGGTGTGGCTTTATTGGTAAGAAATGATATTAAATCATTAGAAAGAGGCGATATAGGATTGGAAGATGCAGAATCTTTATGGGTTGAGCTAAGAAATAGCAGGGGTAAAAGGACCCTGATGGTAGTTATTTATAGCCTTCCAAACAGCTGCAGGGATGTGGACTACAAATTACAACAGGAAATAGAAAAGGCTTGTCAGAAGGGCAGTGTTATGATAATTGTGGGGGATTTTAACATGCGAGTGGATTGGGAAAATCAGGTCGGCACTGGATCTCAAGAGAGAGAATTTGTAGAATGTCTGCGAGATGGCTTTTTAGAACAGCTTGTTGTTGAGCCCACTAGGGGATCGGCTGTACTGGATTGGGTATTGTGTATTGAACCGGAGGTGATTAGACAGATTGTGGTGAAGGAATCCTTAGAAGGCAATTATCATAACTTGATTGAGTTCACTGTGAAATTTCAAAAAGAGAAGCAGAAATCTGATGTAAACAAGAGGAATTCTGCAGATGCTGGAAATTCAAGCAACACACATCAAAGTTGCTGATGAACGCAGCAGGCCAGGCAGCATCTCTAGGAAGAGGTACAGTCGACGTTTCAGGCCGAGACCCTTCGTCAGGACTAACTGAAGGAAGAGTGAGTAAGAGATTTGAAAGTTGGAGGGGGGGGAGGGGGAGATCCAAAATGATAGGAGAAGACAGGAGGGGGAGGGATGGAGCCAAAAGCTGGACAGGTGATAGGCAAAAGGGATACGAGAGGCTCATGGGACAGGAGGTACAAGAGGATCATGGGATCTGATGTGTCAGTATTTCAGTGGAGTAAAGGAAATTACAATGGCATGAGAGAGGAACTGGCCAAGGTTGACTGGAAAGGGACACTGGTGGGAAAGACGGCACAGCAGCAGTGGCTGGAGTTTATGCGAGAAATGAGGAAGGTGTAAGACAGGTACATTCCAAAAAAGAAGAAATTTTCGAATGGAAAAAGGATGCAACTGTGGTTGACAAGAGAAGTCAAAGCCAAAGTTAAATCAAAGGAGAGAGCATACAAGGAAGCAAAAATTAGTGGAAAGACAGAAGATTGGGAAGTTTTTAAAAGCTTACAAAAGGACACTAAGAAAGTCATTAAGAGGAAAAAGATGAACTATGAAAGGAAGCTAGCAAATAATATCAAAGAGGATACTAAAAGCTTTTTCAAGTATATAAAGAGTAAAAGACTGGTGAGAGTAGATATAGCACTGATAGAAAATGATACTGGAGAAATTGTAATGGGAGATAAGGAGATGGCAGAGGAACTGAATGAGTATTTTGCATCAGTCTTCACTGAGGAAGACATCAGCAGTATACTGGACACTCAAGGGTGGCAGGGAAGAGAAATGTGCATAGTCACAATTACGACAGAGAAACTACTCAGGAAGCTGAATAGTCTGAAGGTAGATAAGTCTCCTGGACCAGATGGAATGCACCCATGTGTTCTGAAGGAAGTAGTTGTGGGGATTGCGGAGGCATTAGCGATGATCTTTCAAAAGTCGATAGGTTCTGGCATGGTTCCGGAAGACTGGAAGATTGCAAATGTCACTCCGCTATTTAAGAAGGGGGCAAGGAAGCAAAAAGGAAATTATAGACCTGTTAGCTTGACATCAGTGGTTGGGAAGTTGTTGGAGTCGATTGTCAAGGATGAGGTTACAGAGTACCTGGAGGCATATGACAAGATAGGCAGAACTCAGCATGGATTCTTTAAAGGAAAATCCTGCCTGACGAACCTATTACAATTTTTTTGAGGAAATTACCAGTAGGCTAGACGAGGGAGATGCAGTTAATGTTGTATATTTGGATTTTCAGAAGGCCTTTGACAAGGTGCCATGCATGAGGCTACTTAACAAGATAAGAGCCCATGGAATTACAGGAAAGTTAGGTACGTGGATAGAGCATTGGCTGATTGGCAGGAAACAGAGATTGGGAATAAAGGGATCCTATTCTGGTTGGCTTCCGGTTACCAGTGGTGTTCCACAGGGGTCTGTGGTGGGGCCGCTTCCTTTTATATTGTACATCAATGATTTGGATTATGGAATAGATGGCTTTGTGGCTAAGTTTACTGATGATACAAAGATAAGTGGAGGGGCCGGTAGTGCTGAGGAAACGGAGAGTCTGCAGAGAGACTTCAATAGATTGGAAGAATGGGCAAAGAAGTGGCAAATGAAATACAATGTTGGAAAGTATATGGTTATGCACTTTGGCAGAAGAAATAAATGGGCAGACTATTATTTAAATGGGGAAAGACAAAGTTCTGAGATTCAATGGGACTTGGGAGTCCTCGTACAGGATATCTTAAGGTTAACCTCCAGGTTGAGTCAGTGGTGAAGAAGGCAAACGCAATGTTGGCATTCATTTCTAGAGGAATAGAGTATAGGAGCAGGGATGTGATGTTGAGGCTCTATAATGTGCTGGTGAGACCTCACTTGGAATACTGTGGGCAATTTGGGAAGCCTTATTTAAGAAAGGATGTGCTGACTTTGGACAGGGTACAGAGAAAATTTACTAAAATGATTCCAGGAATGAGAGGGTTAACATACGAGGAACGTTTCTCCGCTCTTGGACTGTATTCCTTGGAGTTTAGAAGAATAAGGGGAGACCTCATAGAAACATTTTGAATGTTGAAAGGCATGGACAGAGTGGATGTGGCAAAGTTGTTTCCCATGATGAGGGAGTCTAGCACGAGAAGGCATGACTTCAGGATTGCAGGGTGCCCATTCAGAACAGAGATGCGAAGATATTTTTTTAGTCAGAGGGTGGTCAACCTATGGAATTTGTTGCCATGGGCAGCAGTGGAGGCCAAGTCATTGGGTGTGTTTAAGGCAGAGATTGATAGGTATCTGAGTATCTAGGGCATCAAAGGTTATGTTGAGAAGGTGGGGAGTGGGACTAAATGGGAGAATGGATCAGCTCATGATAAAATGGCGGAGCAGACTCGATGGGCCGAATGGCCGACTTCTGCTCCTTTGTCTTATGGTCTTATGGTCTTATGATATCCACTCTCACCTTTCTTTTGCACTTTATGTATCTAAAGAAACTTTAGGTATCTTCTTTAATATTATTAGCTAGCAAACTTGTGTGTTCCATCTTTATCTTCTTAATGACTTTTGTAGTTGCCTGTTGTTGGTTTTTAAAAGCCTCTAACTTCCCACTAAATTTTGTTCTGTTGTATGCCCTCCCTTTGGCGTTTATGTTGGCTTTGACTTCTCACTGTTATGTCATCTTTTCTTTAGAATACTTCTTCCTCTTTGGGATGTATATATGCTATGCCTTCTGAATTGTTTCCAGAAATTCTGGACATCATCAATGTGCTGTTCATCTCTGCTAATTAACAATGTACTGATGTCTTTTCATATACTTTATACTTTATCGTCGCCAAACATTTGATACTAGAACGTACAATCATCACAGTGATATTTGATTCTGCACTTCCCACTCCCTGGATTACAAATATTAAATATTAAAAATATTAAAAATAGCAAAATTTAGTAAATATTAAAAATTTAAATTATAAATCATAAATAGAAAAATGGAAAGTAAGGTAGTGCAAAAAAACCAAGAGGCAGGTCTGGATATTTGGAGGGTACGGCCCAGATCCGGGTCAGGATCTGTTCAGCGTCTTATCACAGTTGGAAAGAAGCTGTTCCCAAATCTGGCCATACGAGTCTTCAAGCTCCTGAGCCTTCTCCCGGAGGGAAGAGGGACGAAAAGTGTTTTGGCTGGGTGGGTCGTGTCCTTGATTATCCTGGCAGCACTGCTCCGACAGCGTGCGGTGTAAAGTGAGTCCAAGGACGGAAGATTGGTTTGTGTGATGTGCTGTGCCATGTTCACAATCTTCTGTAGCTTCTTTTGGTCTTGGACAGGACAACTTCTATACCAGGTTGTGATGCACCCTAGAAGAATGCTTTCTACGGTGCATTTATAAAAATTAGTGAGGGTTTTAGGGGACAGACCAAATTTCTTTAGTTTTCTCAGGAAGTAAAGGTGCTGGTGGGCCTTTTTGGCAGTGAACTCTGCTTGGTTGGACCAAGTCATTTGTGATATTGACCCCAAGGAACTTAAAGCTTTTGACCTGTTCCACTTGCGCACCACCGATGTAAATTAGATCGTGTGGTCTGCTACTCCTTCTGAAGCCAACAACCAATTCCTTCATCTTGCTGACGTTGAGGGATAGGTTATTGTCTTCGCACCATGCCACCAGGTTCTCAATTTCCTCTCTGTACTCCAACTCATCATTACCCGAGATACGGCCTACAATTGTTGTGTTATCAGCAAACTTATATATTGAGTTTGATGGAAACTTGGCTACACAATCATGGGTGTACAGTGAGTACAGCAGGGGGTTGAGTACACAGCCTTGTTGGGCACCGGTGCTTAGATTGATTGTAGAGGAGAGTTGTCCCGTATTTTTACAGCCTGGGTCCTGTCTGTGAGGACGTTGAAGATCCAGCTGCAGATCTGAGTGCTAAGGCCCAGGTTCCAGAGCTTAGGAATCAGTTCTTTTAGTGATGAAATGTTTGCAAACGGATTGTCAAGCTCAGAGAACAACTCAACCCAACCATCAACCACCTGAGCTACACAATTTCTGAGTAATTTCCACTGTGAATTCAATAAAATCACCACTATGAACCTCTACCCTCTCCACATGATGGGTGGTGCATTTAAAACACTTCACAGGTCCCAGATCTTCACCAAACTGGATCTATGGAG
Organism: Mobula birostris; assembly: GCF_030028105.1. Classification (NCBI taxonomy): domain Eukaryota; kingdom Metazoa; phylum Chordata; class Chondrichthyes; order Myliobatiformes; family Myliobatidae; genus Mobula; species Mobula birostris. The sequence goes on along the minus strand of NC_092383.1, from coordinate 45,244,366 downwards.
TGTGTCTGACCTGATCCCCATCTGCCATGGGGATGAGTGGAGGATGGTGTTCATAACACCCACTGGCCACTACAAATACTTGTTGATGCCTTACAGACTTTCCAACAGTCCAGCCATTATCCAAGCCTTCATCAATGAGGTCCTCAGAGACATGCTACATGTTCATCTACCTCAATAGCATCCTCATCTTCATGGACCCCAAGAACGTATCTGTTATGTCTGATCAGTCCTTCAGCATCTCCTCATAGCCAACAATATTGCAAGTTGGAAAACTGCCAGCTCCACACCCCACTCATTTCCTTCCTGAGTTAAATCCTTTTACCCCTAAGGTGTAACCAATGACCCAGAAAACGTGTGTGCTATTGTTGAATGGCCCCAACACATTCACTTGAACAGCCACAGCACTTCTTGGGCTTCTCCAATTCCCACCACCTGCCCTCAATGTGCCCACCCTATTCCCTCCAACCAAGCTCCCAAGCCTCCTGCCGGTCTGTTGTTGCCTGTGGTTCCACGTTACCAAGGATTTCATCATGGGTTTGCCACTTTCCAGCAGGGCCAGGTGATCATGACGGTGGTGGACCGGTTCTCCAGGGTGGCCCACTTCATTGCTCTTTCCAAACTTCTGTCAGCCACTGAGATGGCGGAGCTGGTTCTCCAACATGTAGTTCAGCTCCATGGCTTTTCCCAGGACACTGTGTCGGACTGGGGTCATAATTCATCTCCCGCCTCTGGCAGGCCTTCTGCTCCCTCTACATCCCAGTGAATTTGTCCTCTGGCTATCATCTGAAGACCAATAGACAGTCAGAAAGTAGATCAGGAGTCAATCAGCAAGTAGTTTCTGTGATGCTTCTAATCATTCCACATGGAAGAAGTATCTGCTCTCGGCCCAGCTGATCCACAATTTACACACCTTCTTTGCCTCAAGTTTGTGCCCTTAGTGCCTCATAGCTACCAAACCCCACTTGTTCGCCATGAAAGAGCCAACAGTGGAAGTGTCAGCTGGCTGGGCTCTGGTTCACTGTTGCCGGAATGCTCGGAAGAGGGCACAGAGGGCCATCCTAGCTGCCAACTGCACCTACTGCCACTAGGTTAACTACCATTGGTGCCCAGCCAGACTACTCCAGATAGGGGACAATGTCTGTCTGTCCATCCAATATCCACTCCTATGCACCAACTCCCACAAGCTTTCGGCCTGGTTCATTGGTCCCTTCAAGGTTATCCATCGCTTCAGTCCAGTCACTTACAGACTCCAGCTGCTCCTGTCCCTCAGAATCAAACCTACCCTCCACAATTCTTGTCTTAAGTCCTTTGTCCATCGACTACTCAACCTGCCTGAGCCTGCACTCTGGAACTGGTGGAAGGTGGTCCTGTACACATTTCACTGGTTGGTGGATTCATGTCATCGTAGATAGTGCGTGCAGTGCCTGGTTGACTGGGAAGGGTACGGCCTGGAGGAGAGATATTGGGTGCCAACCAATTACATCTTGGATCCATCAACCATATAAGAGTTCCACTGGATGAATCCAGATCACCCTGGGCTGTTGGGGCCCAGTTGTGAGCTGGGGGTGGGGATGCATGGATTCTTGTCAGGCCTGCACATTCAGGCTCCTCCCTGTCTCCATCTAGCTAACAGGAATCACCTGCCACTTGTTTTCATCTCATCACCTGCAGCCTATTTAAACCCAGCCCTTATCCCCAATCTCTGTTCATTCATTCAAATCAGCCAGCCTCAACCAGTTGCTCCTAACCTTCAGTTACATTGTTGTTATGGCATGTAATCAACTATTCTCTCTTATTTTGTGCCCCTCATGGTTTGTTATTTGCAGTATATTATTAAAGTGTTTGCTCAGCACTAAATCATCTCCACTGCTCTGTGTTTAGTTCAAGACTCCTCTACATTTTCTGACAACACTGGGCACATTAATTAAATTTACATAAACCGAAGGGCAGTCATTGAATGTAGTGGAGAGAAGTGCGGTCCTGAATTTTCAGAAATGGATTTCGAACAAGGAGGAACCTAAAGTGGGAATAACTATTGCAAAAGCCCATGGAGACAGTGAGGCAGATTGTCATCAAGGGCCACAGATATGCCAATTGCCATAATAGCTGCATCATTTGTGCTGGGACAATCAAACATGTCTTTAAAGCAGAAAGAGGCAGGAAGTTTTTTACAGAGTTGGTTCAGTTTAGGAAGGGGTTTACCAGATCTTCTGATTTATTCACTGTCCCTTGAAATAGCTAGATAATAAATATGCCTTTTCTAAGAAATGTTAGTAACTGGAGAAAGCTTAGATGTGCATATGCCAGATGTTAATGTAGCTACCCCTGATTCTTGTCAACCTGAAAGAACCATAAATAATTTTGATAGACCATAAATTTAATCTCCAAGCAACCTTGAAAGCACACTGAGTTGTGTTAGTACAGTGCACGTAACAAATACTTGGGTTCTTTAGATTCTGACTTCTGTGCTGGTAGTGGCAAATTATTTCTTTGAGGAAGGTACATTTATTCTCACGGAACACAGTTATTCTCACAACATTGGGCAGAACACACAGCCTGGTGTGGAGAATTCACCTGCACTAGGTCACGGCAGGATATGGAGCAGATTAAGATTAAAATTATCTTTATTTGTTACATGTCATCCAAAGCATCAAAACGTACAGTGGAATATGTAATCTGCATTAAATCAAATCAGCGAGGACTTTGCTGGGGCAGTGCACGGGTGTCACCATGCTCTGGCACCAAAATAGAACTTACAAACATTGACTTGTATATTTATTGGAATGTGGGAGGAAACCAGAGCACACGGGGTGGATGGGGGGAGGTTTGTACCTTTTTCCCCATGCAGTCAGGGGGGAAAAGCACAAACCCTTTACAAATGATGGTGGGAATCGAATCCCAATTGGTGACCGCTGGTGCTGTAAAGTGATTGTGCTATCCGCTATGCTACTGGCAGAGTGCTGCCAGGCGGAATATAATCCCAACAAGTGTGCGGTGAAACATCTTGCAAATTAAAATGGGGAAGAGCACTTAGAGTAAATGGAGTGGTGATAACAAATGTTGCTGGACAGAGGCACCTTGAGGTTCAACTCCATAACTCTCACAAAAGGCAGAAGGGTGAAGAAGCTGTGTTCTAGCTTTACAAAACTCTGGTTAGGCCAAATCTGGAGTATTGCATTCAACTCTGGTTGCCCCATTATTGGAGAGGGTGCAGGGGAGATGCTGCCTGGATTAGAGGGTGTGTGTTATGAGGAGAGGTTAAACTAATTGAGTTGTTTACTCAGGAGCATTGGAGCCTGGTGGGATATCTAATAGAGGCTAATATACTGTAACATTTTGTGTTCTGTGTGGCATGCTTGACCTCATAGGCCAGGGCAGAGTATATAAAGACTTGCACATTATGTTGTAACTTTACAAAACACTGGTTAAATAGTAGTTACAGTACTGGTTTCAGTTTGGTCTCTGCACAATAGAGAATATAGTGTTTTATATGAATATAGAGGACATTCACCAAGATGTTGTCTGAATTGGTGGCCTTTCATTATGGGGAGAGCTTTGATATGCTTCCGACCTATGTTCGTGACACTTCTCATGCTCTTAAACTTTTTGATGATTTTAAGTTCCCTGGCCCCCACCGCTTTATTTTCACCATGGATGTCCAGTCATTATATACTTCCATCCCCCATCAGGAAGGTCTTAAAGCTCTACGCTTCTTTTTGGATTCCAGACCTAATCAGTTCCCCTCTACCACCACTCTGCTCCGTCTAGCGGAATTAGTCCTTACTCTTAATAATTTCTCCTTTGGCTCGTCCCACTTCCTCCAAACTAAAGGTGTAGCTATGGGCACCCGTATGGGTCCTAGCTATGCCTGCCTTTTTGTTGGGTTTGTGGAACAATCTATGTTCCGTGCCTATTCTGGTATCTGTCCCCCACTTTTCCTTCGCTACATCAATGACTGCATTGGCGCTGCTTCCTGCACGCATGCAGAACTCATTGACTTTATTAACTTTGCCTCCAACTTTCACCCTGCCCTCAAGTTTACCTGGTCCATTTCCGACACCTCCCTTCCCTTTCTAGATCTTTCTGTCTCTGTCCCTGGAGACAGCTTATCCACTGATGTCTACTATAAGCCTACTGACTCTCACAGCTATCTGGACTATTCCTCTTCTCACCCTGTCTCTTGCAAAAACGCCATCCCCTTCTCGCAATTCCTCCGTCTCCGCCGCATCTGCTCTCAGGATGAGGCTTTTCATTCTAGGACGAGGGAGATGTCTTCCTTTTTTAAAGAAAGGGGCTTCCCTTCCTCCACTATCAACTCTGCTCTTAAACGCATCTCCCCCATTTCACGTACATCTGCTCTCACTCCGTCCTCTCGCCACCCCACTAGGAATAGGGTTCCCCTGGTCCTCACCTACCATCCCACCAGCCTCCGGGTCCAACATATTATTCTCCGTAACTTCCGCCACCTCCAACGGGATCCCACCACTAAGCACATCTTTCCCTCCCCCCCTCTCTCTGCATTCCGCAGGGATCGCTCCCTACACAACTCCCTTGTCCATTCGTCCCCCCCATCCCTCCCCACTGATCTCCCTCCTGGCACTTAACCGTGTAAGCAGAACAAGTGCTACACATGCCCTTACACTTCCTCCCTTACCACCATTCAGGGCCCTAAACAGTCCTTCCAGGTGAGGCAACACTTCACCTGTGAGTCGACTGGGGTGATATACTGCGTCCGGTGATCCCGATGTGGCCTTTTATATATTGGCGAGACCCGACGCAGACTGGGAGACCGCTTTGCTGAACATCTACACTCTGTCCGCCAGAGAAAGCAGGATCTCCCAGTGGCCACACATTTTAATTCCACATCCCATTCCCATACTGACATGTCCATCCACGGCCTCCTCTACTGTAAAGATGAAGCCACACTCAGGTTGGAGGAACAACACCTTATATTCCGTCTGGGTAGCCTCCAACCTGATGGCATGAACATCGACTTCTCTAACTTCCGCTAAGGCCCCACCTCCCTCTCGTATCCCATCTGTTACTCATTTTTATGCACACATTCTTTCTCTCACTCTCCTTTTTCTCCCTCTGTCCCTCTGAATATACCTCTTGCCCATCCTCTGGGTCCCCCCGCCTTGTCTTTCTTCCCGGACCTCCTGTCCCATGATCCTCTCGTATCCCCTTTTGCCAATCACCTTTCCAGCTCTTGGCTCTATCCCTCCCCCTCCTGTCTTCTCCTATCATTTTGGATCTCCCCCTCCCCCTCCAACTTTCAAATCCCTTACTCACTCTTCCTTCAGTTAGTCCTGACGAAGGGTCTCGGCCTGAAACGTCGACTGCACCTCTTCCTACAGATGCTGCCTGGCCTGCTGCATTCACCAGCAACTTTGATGTGTGTTGCTTGAATTTCCAGCATCTGCAGAATTCCTGTTGTTTGATATGCTGGGTTTGTTTTCCCTGGAGTGAAGGAAGCTGAAGAGTGACCTGATCGAGGTGTATAAGATAATGAGGGCTATAGGCAAGTTAGATAGAATCTTTTCTTCCTGGTAGAGGGCATAAATTGAAGATGAAAATATGTTTTAAAAGGTACTTGAAGAGGAAGTTCATTTGAGAGTGGTTGACGTTTGGAATTTGCTGTCAGAGAGGTGGTGGAATCAAGTGCAATTACTACATTCATGACATTTAGACAGACACAAATAGGGAAGGCATAGAAGGATACATCTCTCAAATGAGATCAGTGTCAACAGGAGTGAAAGGGCCATTTAAGTGCTGCACAGCTCTGTGACTGTATGATAAGTAGTTAAGAGTAGGGAGTTGAGGATAAAAATCCCATCTTGAGTTTACAACACAGAATGAGGTTGTTCCACTGAAATAAGCCGTTTGATACACCTTACAAATACATCAATTCTTATTCTGACACTTCAAACTGAAAAAATCTCAGTAGGTGAGGGATAAAATAATAATTTGAATAAGACATCAACAATTCCAGCTGCCACTTTGAATAAATCCAATCATCTCTTCTGAAGTTTCATGGGACTCTCAAATACATCTCATTAGCATGGTCTAGAAAACTTAATGACTTTGGATTCAGTCTTTTGGGCCTTTTGGAAGAAGGTCATTAATGAATTGGAAAATGATCTGATGATTTCTTGGTGTATATGATGATATGTCTTCTCGGGTTTCCAGCCGGATCCAGATATCAATTTTAACCAATATTTCGATGACAAACTCTGCCAAGGGATGATGCCTGGGCATGCCTAGTCTGATGGTATTTATACTCCCATTGTCATTCCTCTTGATTGGTTAGTCCCCATCCATCAAGTTTCCACTGACCCACCTTGTTTACGATCAATTCCAGTTCTTACAGCAAGACCTTTGACTTTGTTAAAATTCTTTTCCCCTAGTTTTATTTCAAGGGCTTCCTTCATCAGGCTGTCCCAAAAGGCATTGGCGTAGCACAGTAGTTTTGTGCCGTCAATCTTTTTGTCATTGCGAATGTAATGTTCTGCTGCCACCTATTTCTCTGAGTAACCCAAATGGATGCAGCTCCTGTGCTCCTTGAAGCAGGTTTCCGCCGTGCCATCTGACCAATATACGCTGCTCCGCATTCACAGGGAATCCTGTGAACATCAGCTGACCTGAGTCCCAGGTCATCTTTGATGTGCATAAGCTGTGATTTGAACTTCCTTATGGATTTGTGGATGGTATTAATCCAGTATTTATTCAGGATCCTGGAAATATAAGGAAGAAGGTAGTAACGACAGGTTTCTCCTCGTTGTTGGGTTTCCTGGTTTTTCCGTCAGCCTTTTTAAGGGCCCAATTGATTTCCTTCACCTTGTAGCCATTCTGTAGGAATGTCGTGCATAATCATCTATTGCTAATTTCTACATGGAGAACTTTGAGGAGAGGACTCTGAGCCCTTACACCCCAATACTTCTTCAGATACGTTGATGCTACCCTCGTGGTGTGTCCTCATGGACTCCAGGCATTCCAACAGTTCCACGACAATATGATCAGTATACATCCAAATGTTCAATTTACGATGGCGATGGAGAAGAATGGTTGCCTCCCATTCCTGGACATTCTAATATGATGGAAACCAGACGGTAGCCTCGGACATGACGTCTATCACCAACCCACTCACATGGACTTGTACCTCAACAATAACAGCCACCATCACACCTCCCAAAGTACAGCAGTTCTTTCTACCTTGCTTAATCGTGCGAAAGCTATTTCGGCCAAGTAGAGTCTCCATGAGGAAATCAGATAATTATGCATGACATTCCTACAGAGTAGCTACAAGGTGAAGGAAATCAATCGGGCCCTTAAAAGGGCTGAAGGAAAACCTGGGAAACCCAACAACAAGGAGGATGCTATCACTTCCACCTGTCTCCCTTATGTTTCCATGGTTTCTGGAAGGATCACCAGGATCCTCAAAAAATTCCGAATCAATACCATCAGCAACCCGTAAGGAAGCTCAAACTACAGATGCGGGTCAGAGTTGACCTGGGACTCAGGATGGTTGGTGTCTACAGGGTTCTCTGTGAATGCAGAGCAGCGTATATCGGCCAGAAAACCTGCACTAAGGAGGTGTATCTGTCTGGGTTACCTGAAGAAATCAGCAGTAGCAGAACACTGCATTCGCAATGGCCACAGGATTGACTTTGATGGCACAAAACTATTGTGCCATGCCAATGGCTTTTGGGACCGTCTGGTGAAGGAAGCATTGAAATAAAATTAGAAGACAAGAACTTTAATAAAGACGAAGTCTCGCTCAAAGTAAGAACTAGAATTTGATTGTAAACAAGGTGTGACCATGGAAACCTGATTGGATGAGGACTAACCAACCAGGAGGGACGAACAACTGGGGTATAAATACCACCGGACTAGGCATGCTCAGACATCATCCCTGATGAAGACGGCAGAGTTTGTCAACAAAACATCAGTCAAAATAGATACCTTTACCCAGCTGGAAGCCCATGAAGAATTTATTTGTCATAAATGAATTATTCCAGCTTAGATGAGATACAGTAGGTAACAATGTATAGCTAGCACTCTCAGGCACAGATGGTGAGCTGATAAATGGCTTTCAGTATTCCTGATGTAAAAATGATTCCAGCAACTCTGTGCTACAGCCTTATTTCACACAACTTTTGTCAACTATTTTGATTAATCTGTTTGGATAAGAACATAACGATTTAGATTTTTCTGTAAAACCATAAGACATTTGAGCAGAATTAGGCCACTTGGCTCAGCAAGCCTACTTCACCATTCCATGTTGACTGATCTATTATCCCTCTCAACCCCATTCTCCTGCTTTCTCCCTGTAACCTTTGACAGCCTAACTAAACAGGAACCCAACAAACTCTGTTTTAAATATACTCAATGACTTGGCCTCCACGGCTGCCTGTGGCAATGAATTCCATAGATTCACATCCTCTGGCTATTCTTTCTCATCTTTGTTCTAAATGGATGTCCCTCTATTCTGAGGTTGTGCCCTCTAGTCCTAGACTCCCCCACCATCAGAAACATCATGTCTGGCATGGGCTGGTCTGTGAAGTCTGCATTCTGGTTCATGGTCCGGTCCGTCAATTCTTTATTCCGGGTTTTCCTGTTTTCCCTTGTTCCATTGGGTGCCTTAATTGAGGCACCAGATTCTCGTTTTGGGCTGGCACATAAATACCTCTCAAACCAAGGATTCCCTGCAGGACTGTTCCCTTCCCCTTCTTTCTGAAGCCTTGCCTGCATCCCTGTCAAGTTCAACAGCTGGAGTGAGACTGGAGCCTTGCCATGCCAAGATAAGGAAGTATCTATTGTTGAGTTTCGAACTATCTTTCTGTGTCCCTGTGTTTAGTGTCTGTGTCAAAGAAAAGTCCTGGCCTGAGGTCCTGTTCCCATCGAGGGGTCCTGACTCTGTGTTCTGTGTTCCTTTGCTCAAGTCCATGGCTCTGTGTTCCTGTGCTCCAAGACCAAGTCCAGGCACTGTGTTCCAGCCCTGTCCAAGTCTAAGCTTTGTGTCCTCATCTAGTTCTGTTTCCTCACCCAGCCTGATGCTGGAGATACCTCGTCCTGTGCTGGGATACCTCATCCTGTGCTGGAGTACCTTGTCCTGTCCTGTAGCCACGTCCTGTCCTTGCCAAGATCCTAGTCCCGAGTCCTAGCCTAGACCTGGGTTCCGGTTCCGAGTCAAGACCCAGGTTCTGAGTCCCAAGCAAGACCCAAGTCTGGGTCCTTGTCCAGGCTCTGGTTCTGGAGTTCTGTGTTCCTAGTCCAGGCTCCTTGTTCCTAGTTCCACATCCAGGTCCCATGTTTCTAGTCCAAGTCCTTGCCCAGGCCCTGAATCCTAGTCTTGTCCAGGGCCTGTGTCCCTGTCCAGCGTCGTTTCTTCCTGACTCACATTGCTATCTTGATAACCCTAGTCCTGTTCCTAGTACTTCAGTGTCTGTGTCTTGCATTTTAGGTCTGCTTCCAGCACCCCCCGTATAATACCCTCCACTGCTTCTTTATCTGGGCCTTTCAATATTTGATAGTTTCAATGAGATCCGCCCTCATTATTCTAAACTCCAGTGAATACAGACCCAGAGCCATCAAACGCTCCTCATACATTAATTTCTTCTTTTCTGGAATTATTTCCTGAACCTTCTCTTGACCTTCTCTAATATCAGCACATCCTTTCTTAGATAAGGGGCCCCAAAAAGCTCATTATACTCCAGGTGTGGCCTTATAAAGCCTCAGCATCACATCTTTGCTCTTATATTCCAGTCCTCATGAAATGAATGTTAATATTACATTTGCCTTTCTTACCACCTGCAAGTTATCCTTCAGGAAATCCTGCACAATGACTCCCAACTTCCTTTGCACCTCTGATTTTTGAATTTTCTCCCTTTATTCCTTCTACCAAAGTGCTTCCCTACACTATATTCTATCTGCCATTTCTTTGCCCTTTCTCCCAATCTATGAAGGTCCTTCTGCAGACATCTTGTTTCCTATAAGACCATAAGATCCATAAGATATAGGAACAGAATTTGGCCATTTGGCCCATTGAGTCTGCTCGGCCATTTCATCATGGATGATCTATTTTTCCTCTTAGGAATCTCATGCCTTCTCCCCATATTCCTTCATGCCCTGACCAATCAAGAATCTATCAATCTCTGCCTTAAATATACTTAAAGACTTGTCCACAGCTGCCTGTGACAACAAGTCCCACAGATTCACCAATCTCTGGCTAAAGAATTTTTTCTCCATTTTGAAAGAATGCTCCTCTACTGTGAAGCTGTGCATTCTGGTCTTAGATACTTCCACCATAGGAAACATCCTCTCCACATTCACTCTACCGAGGTCTTTCATCTTTCAATAGGTTTCAATTAGGGCACCCCTCATTCATCTGAATTCCAGTGAATACATGCCCAGAGCCATCAGGAGCTCTTTATATTACAAGCTGTTCAATCCTGGACGAATCCTCAACACTATCTACCCCTCCACCTATCTTCGTATGTCCACAAACATGGCCACAAAGCCATCAATTCCATCATCAAAATCATTGACATATAATGTGAAAAGAAGCGGTCCCAACACCGACCACTGTGTAACACAACTAGTCACCACTGGCAGTATATCAGAAAAGGCACCATTTGTTCCCCCTCTTTGCCTCCTGACAGTTAGCCAATCTTCTATCCGTGCTGGAGGGGGAATAATATCTTATCAGAAAGGTTTGCTAATACTACACAGTGGGGTTTAAGCTAGACTAGCAGGGAGGATTTGAACCAGAGGGCCAGAACAGTTAGTGGACAGGTTGTGAAAGCAGATATTGTTAAGACCTCAGACAAAGTCAGAAATCAAAAGTTGAGCATGGTGCGACTAAAGTCCTGAGCTGCGTATCTTTCAATGTAAGAGGTATCATGGGAAATGTGGATGAGCTCAGGGCATGGATCAACACCTGGAGTTCTGACGTTGTTGCCATTAGTGAGACTTGGTTGCAGGGGGGACAGGACTGGCAGCTCAAAATTCCAGGGTTCCGTTGTTTTAGACATGACAGAGCGGGAGGGATTAAAAGAGGAGGGGTAGTGTTACTAGTCAGAGAAAATGTCATGGCAGTCCTCAGTCATAACAGACTGGAGAACCCGTCTCGTGAGTCATTATGGGTGGAACTGAGAAATGAGAAAGGTATGACCACTTTAATGGGACTATATTACAGACCACCCAACAGACCTAAGGAATTAGAGGAACAAATTTCTAAAGAGATTGCAGACTGTTGCAAAAAACATAACGTTGTATAGTAAATGATTTTTACTTTCCACATATTGACTGGGAATCCCATTCTGTAAAATGACTAGGTGGGATAGGGTTTGTCAAATGTGTTCAGGAAAGTTTTCTTCATCAGTACGTAGAAGTCCCAATGAAAGAGCGTGTAATACAGGATCTGCTATTAGGGAATAAGACAGGGCAGGTGACAGAAGTTTGTGTTGGGAAACACTTTACATCCAGTGACCACAATGCATTAGTTTCAAAATAAATGTGATCTGGTCCACAGGTTGAGATTCTAAATTGGAGGAAGGCCAACTTTTATGATCTCAGAAATGATCTGGACAATATGGATTGGGGCAGGCTGTTTTCTGGCAAGTGGAAGTCCTCAAAAAATGAAATTTTGAGAGTATAAAGCTTGTATGTGCCTGTCAGAATAAAAGGTAACGATAACAAGTGTAGGGAACCTTGGTTTTTAAGAGATGTCGAGGCCTTGGTTAAGAGAAAAAAGGAGGTGCATAGCAGGTATAGGCAAGTAGAAACAAAAGAGATGCTTATGGAGTACAAGAAATGCAAGAGAACACTTAAGAAAGAAATCAGGAAGACTAAAAGAAGGCATGAAGTTGCTCTAGCAGACAAGGTGAAGGAGGATCCTAAAGGATTCTACAGATATGGGAAGAGCAAAAGGATTGTAAAGGACAAAACTGGTCCACTGGAAGACAATAATGATAATCCATGTGTGGAACCAAAACAGATGGAGGAGATCTTTAATGAGTTCTTTGCATCTGTATTTACTTGGGAGATGGATACAGAGTCAATAGAACTAAGGGAAAGCACTATCAGCTTCATGGACTCTGTACAGATTACTGAGAGAGAGGTGTTTGCTACCCTGAGGCAAATCAAGGTGGATAAATCCCCAGGGCCTGACAAGGTGTTCCCTCAGACTCTAAGGGAGGCAAGTGCAGAAACTGCTGAAGCCCTAGCAGAGGTATTTAAAGTATCCTTCATAACAGGAGGGGTACCAAAGATTGGAGGATAGCCAATGTTGTTCAACTGTTTAAAAAGGCTCTAAACAGAGACCAGGAAATTATAGACCTGTGAATCTGACAGCAGTTGTGGGAAATTTGTAGGAATGTATTCTAAGGGACCAGATATATAAATATTTGGATAGACATGGACTGAATAAGGACAATTAGCATGGCGTTGTGAGTGTTAAGTCATGTCTAACTAATTAATTTTGAGGAAGTTACCAGGAAAGATGAGGGAAAGGCAATGGATGTTGGCTCCATGGACTTTAAGAAGGCATTTGACAAGGTCCCGCATGAGAAGCTTGTAAAGAAGGTTCAGTCGCTCAGCATTCAGGATAAGTTAGTAAATTGGATTAGATATTGGCTTGTGGGAGAAGCAGGGAGTGTAGTAGATGGCTGCCTCTGTGACTGGAGGTCTGTGACTAGTGGCTTGCTGCAGGGATCAGTGCAGATCCTCTGTTGTTTGTCTTCTATATCAATGATCTGGATGGTAATACAGTAACGGGATCAGCAAAATTGTGGATGACACCAAGATTGGGGGTGTAATGGACAGTGAGGAAGACTATCATGGCTTGCAGAGGGATCTGCTTCTGCTGGAAAAATGGACTGAAATATGGCAGATGGAATTTATGCTTCTAATTATGAATTGAGATACCCAGGTGCTTTCTCACATTGAGTATTAATAACTACTTGGCAACTTGATTGGAGGAAATCTCAGGGACAGAATCTTTCAAAGAATTGTTACACACAAAGCTGTTAGAAGATCGGCAATGCTGGGAGACTCTTACATGTTTATCTCCATGCTTAACTTATTCCACATTTACCAGCTTTGCTGTGTCTGCCTGTGAATAGGTTTTAAAGTCCGGAATACTAAATTGTTCATTCGTTATGTGCTGTGCCAGAATAACTATTATTGTTATTTTCTTGGTCCTACAACTATCACCATGTAATTCTCAATTTTCCCAATAAACTCCTTCCCTGCTCTTTCACTGGTCCACCAGCCACACTCTCCTCCCACTATTACCACCCAGCACCTGGGGCTCTATTCATCAATGCAGTGAAGGTTCCTGCTACCTACTCTGTATATACCTGAATCTGACTTCTGCAACTGCATTACTTCACACTTATAGGCATTATGTTCCATTCATTCATTACAAACAATTATGGTCTGAGCACTGATTCCTGCTCTACACCATTTGCTGCAGATTTTCAGTCAGAAAGACAACCCTCCATCACTGCCCTCTGCCTCTTAACACCAGGTCAGTTTTGCATTCTGCTCACCACACACCTTGGATCCCTTGTTCCTTAACCCGCTGGACCAGCCTACCATGTGGGACCTTGTCAAAAGTCTATATAGGCAATCTTGACCACCCTGTCTTCTTCAATGTCCTTGGTTATGTGCGCAAAAATGTTTCACACATCAACCTAAATTCAATACAAGCAGTCATGGCCCTTTGAACTCAGGTTTGGGATCCAGGAACAAGGATGGTATCTTCTGCATGCGTCTATCACAATGTACTCCTCCAGGAGTCAGCTGAGGCCTAGTCAGTGAGTTTGCCCAGGGTCTTTCTGCTTTCATTTCTATCTTGTCCAGGCAGGGCAGATGCTGCATGGTAGGACTGGCATTAGAAAGGCTATAAAAGCATCATTTTGTGAATTGTGCTTGCATGTATATTGGTTTGCAGTGACGTTGATGGCCATGCTCCATGTGCATAGCATAGCATCAACTGTGTACTCATTATAATAAAATAATTGTAATTTCAGGAGTATTTGAGATAGGAAAATGTCTTGCCAATGTCGCAGCAGCTGCAAAACTTTGTTATATTTGTGGTGAGTGTACGCTGAAATCTCAAAGATGGAGCATGACTCCTCTTATTAAGAAAGCCTATGAGCTCCACTTTGGGTGTAAATTTGGTGACCGAGACAAAGCCTGGACTTCTCACACTTGTTGCACAACATGTGCTGTCGATCTCAGAGTGTGGCTCAGAGGTACTCACAGGTCAACTTCATTCACTGCCCTGATGGTATGGTGAGAGCAGACAGCAGAAAATAGACTGCTTCTGTATGACTAGTGTGTCTGATTTCTCCGCTAAAAAACAAGAAATTCATTAAATACCGCAGTCTCCCTTCAGCCAAGAAAGCTGTGCAGCATGACGATAGTCTTCCACCAGAGCCATGGAGACTCGAGGAGGCAGTCAAAGATGCCATGATGCACAAGCCAGGAATGGAAAGTGACACTGATGCTGATAGCGATTTTGAGGCCTTTATCTCAAGTGAGCCTCATCTGATAACTCAATCCGAATAAATAACCTGGTCAGAGATTTGGGTTTGTCAAAGGCAAAAGCAGAATTATTGGGTCAACAGGCACAAATTTCTGCATTTCACAGCCGCTGAGAAGATTTAACAGTTTTTTGGTCTGTTTCTGTATTGACATTAATGGGCTTTTGACTGCTTTGGGTTGCCAGTATGACCCACAACAATAGTGTTATTTAATGATTCTTCAGTGTTGAGCCTGAAGTTGTGTTGCCACACAATGGCAATCCCCTCCCCTCACTAACAATTGGCAATGCAGTACACATGAAAAAAATCTGTTGAAATTGGGAAGCCTTCTTGAAACACATACAGTACAGCAACTGTAACTGGAACATCTGTGGTGACAGAAACATAGAGACAGAGAAACATAGAAAACCTACAGCACAATAGAGGCCTTTCAGCCACAGAGTGTGCCGAACATGTCCCTACCTTAAAAGTTAATAGGCTTACCCATAGCCCTCTATTTTTCTACGCTCCATGTACCTATCCAAAATTCTCTTAAAAGACCCTATCGTATTTGCCTCCACCGGCAGCCCACTCCATGCACTCACCACTCTCTGCGTAAAAAAACTTACCCCTGACATCTCTGCTGTACCTACTCCCCAGCACCTTAAACCTGTGTCCTCTTGTGGCAACCATTTCAGCCCTGGGAAAAAGCCTCTGGCTATCCACACGATCAATGCCTCTCATCACCTTATACTCTTCTTCAGTTGTCCATCGAAATCCGATGATGACGTCCACTCCATTAACGGTGAGATCTTTGATGACTATACAGTCCTATCCTGGACCCACAAGCTCTATTGCAGGTGGGATATGTATATGTGGTGGTGGTGGTAGTGGTGGTAATGGTGGCCAACATGGCTGCATTTCTCCTGGCTCTCTTCTGTTGTCTTCTAGTTGTTCTTTCCATCTCCAGAATATGAGTCCCGTGCCTAGACAGCTGTTGCCAAGTGGTACGGTCAGCAGCAACATCCTCCAGGTCCTCGGGTCTGATCTGGCACTTACGTAAAACATACTTCGTCTGATCTTTATAGCGCTTCTTCGGCCCTCCAGCTGAGCGTCGACCATGACGTAGCTGGCCGTATAGTACTCTGTGGGGTAGCCGACATGGGGGCATCCTTATCACGTGCCCCAGCCACTGCAGCTGACGCTGAGTGATCATAGCCTCAATACTTCTGCAGTTGGTCTTTACAAGTATTTCAGTGTGAGACACCTGCTCACACCAGGTAATTCCCAGGATGCGCTGAAGGCAGCTTATGTGAAAGCGCTCCAAGCACTTGATGTGACAGCTGTAGGTTACCCAAGCTTCACAGCTATAAAGGAGGGTGGTGAGACAGACCGCTTGGTATACGGCGACCTTTGTAGAGGGACGAAGGCTCCTGTTCTGAAAGACTCTATGCCGAAGTCTCCCAAAGGCAGCTGATGCCTGTTTAATGCGGCTCTGGATGTCATTGTCACTATCCTCAGAGAGAATGCTCCCCAGATATTTGAAAGATGGCACTACTGACAGCTTTTCATCACCAACAGTGAAGGCAGGTAGAATGGGTGGGACACTGGTACTCCAATAGCAAACCACTTCTGTCTTGGTGGTATTGACAGTCAGCCCCATCCTGCTGGACGCTCTCACCACCACAACAAGGACAGTCTGAAGATCCTCTGGAGTATGGGCCACAAGAGCACAGTCATCTGCATACTGCAGCTCCAGAACCCACTCCCTACAGAGTTTGGTGGTTGAGTGGAGCCTCCTGATGTCAAAGAGGTTGCCATCTAATCTGACGTCCACTGCCACACCACTGCTGTCTTCAATCTCATTGGGGAGAAGCTTGGTAACACACAAGAGGAAGATGTTAAAGAGCTCTGGTGCTAGCACACACCCCTGCCTCACCCCTGTGCATACAAAGAAGGGCTCATTCTTGTCCTCCTATGGTCACCCGAGCAGTCATCCCATTGTGGAAATGGCGGAGGATGTTAACAAATTAATTGGAACAGCCAAACTTAAGGAGGACATCCCATAAGAGCTCTCTTTGCACAGTGTCAAATGCTTTGGACAGGTTGACAAAGGCCATAAACAGGTCCTGATGTTGCTCCCGGCACTTTTCCTGAAGTTGCCGGGCCGTGAAGATGATGTTAATTGTGCTCTTGTTCTTCCTAAATCCACACTGCGATTCAGGCAGCATTGACTTGGTGATGTTGCTGATGAGTCTCTGAAGCATCACCTTAGCCAGGACCTTTCCAGCAACAGAAAGGAGTGATATGCCCCTACTATTGCCTACTATTGTCACCCTTGTTCTTATAAATGACAATGACGTTTGCATTTCTCCATTGCTGTGGAATGTTCTTATCAGTCCAGGCCTTGGTGATGTACTGGTAGAGAGTGCGCATTCACATGTACCCTCCGTTCTTCAGTGACTCAGCAGGGATATTGTCAGTGCCACGAGACTTGTTGTTCTTAAGGGAATGGACAGCTGATAGAAGGTTGGTGGTAGACTGAGGTTGTGAATAGGGGGAAGTTCAGGCAGTTCGTCCAGGATGCTGGGGTCTGCGTCAGAGTCCTGATTAAGCAGTGTGTTAAAATGCCCACCCCAGCAGAATTGCATTCTGATTCTTCAGAAGTGTGAGACTATCTGCTAAATTAGAGTGTGCAAAATTAGAGCAAATGGTATTGGGGGTAGGGTACTGACAGGGATAGAAAATTGGTTGGCAGACAGGAAACAAAGAGTAGGGATTAATAGGTCCTTTTCAGAATGGTAGGCAGTGACTAGTGGGGTACCGCAAGGCTCGGTGCTGGGACTGCAGCTATTTACAATATATATTAATGATTTAGATGAAGGAATTAAAAGTAACATTAGCAAATTTGCAGATGACACAAAGCTGAGTGGCAGTGTGAAATGTGAGGAGGATGTTATGAGAATGCAGGGTGACTTGGACAGGTTGGGTGAGTGGGCAGATGCATGGCAGATGCAGTTTAATGTGGATATATGTGAGGTTATCCACTTTGGTGGCAAGAACAGGAAGGCAGATTACTATCTGAATGGTGTCAAGTTAGGAAAAGGGGAAGAACTAGGTGTCCTTGTTCATCAGTCACTGAAAGTAAGCATGCAGGTACGGCAGGTAGTGAAGAAAGCTAATGGCATGCTGGCCTTCATAACAAGGGGAACCAAGTATAGGAGCAAAGAGGTCCTTCTGCAGTTGTACACAGCCCTGGTGAGACCACACCTGGAATATTGTGTACAGTTTTGGTCTCCAAATTTGAGGAAGGATATTCTAGCTATTGAGAGAGTGCAGCGTAGGTTCACGAGGTTAATTCCCAGGATGGCGGGACTGTCATATGTTGAAAGATTGGAGCGACTGGGGTCGTATACACTGGAATTTAGAAGGATGAGAGGGGATCTGATTGAAACATATAAGTTTATTAAGGGATTGGACATGCTAGAGGCAGGAAACATGTTCCCGATGTTGGGGGAGTCCAGAACCAGAGGCCACAGTTTAAGAATAAGGGGTAGAAAATTTAGAACGGAGTTGAGGAAAAACTTTTTCACACAGAGGATTGTGGTTCTGTGGAATACTCTGCCTCAGAAGGCAGTGGAAGCCAATTCTCTGGATGCTTTCAAAAAAGAGTTAGACAGAGCTCTTAAAGATAGCGGAGTGAAGGGATATGGGGAGAAGGCAGGAAAAGGGTACTAATTATGGATGATCAGCCATGATCACAGTGAATGGTGGTGCTGGCTCGAAGGGCTGAATGACCTACTCCTGCATTTATTGTCTATTGTCTATTGCTGTCTTCAGGGGAGTAATGCATTGATTTATTGGGCCGTAGATGGTTTTGACAGCATTGTAAAAATTATGCATGTCATTATTATCGGCAAAGGACTGGATTTCATGTGCCTTCTCAGTCCATCACTCATTTTGTATGGCCCGTATTGCCTTTTGCACTTTCCTCCGAGCTCCCTGCCAATGCTGCCTGATGCTGGTGGATGAAAAGTTGTCTAAAGTTGCCTGGTGTGCTTTGTACGTGTCCTTAAGCAAGTTGTGGATGGTGTCTGAGTTATTGTCAAACCAGTCTCGGTGGTTCCCGCTCCTATGGCCATTGGATTGGGCTGCTACCTCATAGAGCGCAGTGCTGATATAGGTCCACTGTTGTTCCATGGTATTTTCTGAGCTCAGACAAGGTTCCAACTCCCTTAGTTTCTCAGCTAGGATGCATCAAAACTCACTTCTTGCTTCTGTGTTTCTCAGGCAGTTGCAATTTAGCTGCTTTTTATTGGGTTTTTGCAGCCGCAAGGGGTGACACACTTTCATATGGAGCTTGGCCACAATCATACAGTGGTCAGTCCAGCACTCTGCACCTCTCATGGCATGGGTGATGAGAACATCCTTGATGTCACAATGATGAAGTTGATCATGTGCCCAATGTTTAGAGCGAGAGTGCATCCAAGAGGTCTTATATTTTGCCCTCTGCTGAAAGATGGTGTTGCTTATGGTAAGGTTATGCTCAGAGCAAAGAGTAAGTAGCCTCATACCATTTGCATTCACCTTGCCAATACCATGCCTACCTCACACTCCACTCCATATCTTGTTGTTCTGTCCCACCCTAGTGTTGAACTCCCCAAACAAAAGGGTCTTATCATTCTTAGGGATCCCGCAAAGAGCTTCATCCAATGTCTGATAAAAGCCTTCCATGGTCTCATTCTCAGATGGCAAAGTTAGTGCATAGGCACTGAGAAGCATGGCATAATGTTTCTTTGCTGAGGGATATGGAGGGTCATTAGACTTTCACTAATGCCAACAGGTGTTTCTGTGAAACTTGGAAGAAAGGTGTTCTTGTCGGTCAAGCCTACTCCGTGGAGATGTTGTCCACCTGGGGGGAAACCTTTCCAGAAGAAAGTGTAACCCATCCCTTCCTCTGTTAAAGAGCCTTCATCCAGGAGTCTGGTCTCACTCAGGTGACATGTTTGACGCCAAGCAGAGCTACCAGACGGATGATGCTAATGAGAGAGATAACAGAAGACAATGGAGAAACATTCAAAATGCTAAAGAGAGAGAAGAGAGAGATTAACGGGAAAGAAACACAATTCAGATATTGACAGACCAGTTGCTTTGAACCTGAACTGTTTGACATTTGATGGACAGGCGATACCCCAGCAGGGGGATAAAAGGAGCAGGTTTGCTAAGGCACGAGACCCTGGAAAGAGCAGTGTGCCCCCACAAGTGGTGGGAGTTTGGAGGACCAGTTCGTGGGAACCAATCAGAGGCTCACAGGGTGTAAAGGTACGATCGGTGGGAACCTGGGGTGTGTGTCCGCCCTTGCCTGGGTGCCGGGTTCATCGCGGAAGAACGATCGTATCCGGAACAGAGGGGTCACAGTCGGTGACCAGAGCAGGATTAGAAGACATCAAAAGGTCTGCCCGAAACCAACTGCGAAGACATCAGAAGGTCTGCCTGAAACCAAATTGTATCTCTCTCTCTCTCTCTCTCCAACAGTACAACAGTACAACAGCAGCGATTACTTCGAACTGCACTAAACTGAACTGAACTCTGCTTCACTTAAGACTGATCATTTTACCCCTAGACTGTGATAGAGCTTGGTTGATTCCTATTACCCTAGTTCTGTGTATATGTGTGTATTATCATTGCTAACCTGTTGCATTTATATCCTTATGATTAGAGTACTGTATTACTTATTTCTTTAATAAAACTTTATTAGTTCCTAGTAATCACAGACTCCAACGAGTGTTCCATTTCTGCTGGTTTGGCAACCCAGTTACGGGGTATGTAACACAGGGCAGCAATGTCGATGTTGTAGCACCTCAGCTCAGCAGCGATCAAGGCTGTTCTCTGGTGAGTTCTGTCAGAGATGCCATACGAGTCCAGGAGAGTCCTTACATTCCATGTTGTCAGTTTTAGGTTGTATTGTTTCTTATTTCGACCGCAGTAGTGGAATAACCCGATAGGCGCGGTAACCTGTCCAGGTGAGTGATTGAATAGGCAATTTTTAGGCCACATTTTCTAGGCCCTTCCCCAATTGGGGTGAACAGTGCGATCCCTAAATAGGGCTGCTCAGTCGCACAGGGGTCTGCTGAAAACAGTCCCAGCTGCTAGCGACCAAATACCCTGTGCAGTTGCTGTGCAGGGTTCTGACTAGGAGCTCCCAGTCCATTCGTACCTGCTCCCGTTGCCAGACGCTGCATCACCGTCAGACTTCAACCATATGTAAGGTCCAGGTATTGTTCACCGTGGTCAGAGGTGGAGAACTGCGCAACGAAGATTTTAAAGTGCCACAGGAGGTGCGCCATCCCTGGTAGTACTACCTTCACCATGATGAGGTAAATCCTGGTGGCAAGGGTGATCCCAGGACAACCGGTCCCACATCTTGGCTGCAGAAGGCTGCTGGGTCCTTGGTCTGTTAAGGCCCGCCTATTGCGTGCCGCCAGCGCATTACTTTTCAGTCAAAGTGTGCTCCCTTAGCCTTGTCTCAACAAACTTACCACAAAGCTGTGAGGCTATTTGCCCATAGCTGGGACAGTGGTTGATGGGTGTTAGGGCGTGTCCACACAGTGATGGGCTTGCACGCCACGTCTCTGGGGCCCACTGTTGCTCCAAGATCCCCTGTAGTTTAGCCTGGGACCGTAAGATGCCCAGTTTCCATGTGTGACCCCGAGGAGGCACTGCAGGAGTCTTGGTGGTGGAGAGGCTCTGTACTGGCAGGAGGAGGCTTACACACTCGGCTCCTCTTTTCACCCTCTATTAAGAAGGCTAGCCAGCGGCAATAGCTGTAAGCAGCGAGTAGCAAGCAGAGAGCACTATGCGGCATACAGCTTTTCTTGAATAAAGGAACAACATCCGCAACCCTCCAATCCTCCGGAGCCTCTCCCATCCCCATTGATGATTCAAAGATCATCGCCAGAGGCTCAGCAATCTCCTCCCTCGCCTCCCACAGTAGCCTGGGGTACATCTCATCCCGGCGACTTATCCAACTTGATGCTTTCCAAAAGCTCCAGCATATCCTCTTTCTTAATGTCTACATGTTCAAGCTTTTCAGTCTGCTGCAAGTCATCACTACAATCACCAAAATCCTTTTCCATAGTGAATAGTGATCAGAGTTTGAGTTGGCTCTGGCTCTCTTGCCAACCCACCTCAGTCCTTCTCCAGCAGGTGCTGGTGTATTAGATAACCACTTGGTCTGGGAGTGGGTGTGGGTTTTGACTCAAGACAAGCTACTGATTTTCTTGTGCAATTTTTAAGTGATCACTGGTGTCTGTGTAAAGGAGTGTAACACAGCAGGGAATAGACAAGGAATGTTGCTGGGGATCAGGAGACCCTTTCAGCTTTATAATTGCCTTAGCACCACAGTCCTGTGGGGTGAAGAAGTTGTCTTCACCTGGACTGTTCTAGGGCTGCAGATTGATATTCTGATGGTGTCTCTGGGTGAGGTCGGACTGGGTCATGTAAGGAGGGGTGACATAGCTTAGCCAACTTTCTGATTGGCCGTGGTTAATTAGTATTTGGGTTGGGTTTTAATTGTATACACTAGTAGAGGACTGCTATAGATGTTTTTGCAGCTAGAGTTTACCAGCACTCTCAGAGTAGTCGAGGGTCAGAAATACATCACAGTCTGGATCTGTTGTGTGTTATCTACATGTTCACATGTAGAACCATTGACATATAATTTGGTTCCATCCGAACCAATACAGCTCAGGGTCCATAACCCTGTCAGTTCCTCACCCTCAAGGATCTGACCCACTTCATTATAAAATTCCTAATGTAATAACCTTCCACCAGCTTCTCAGGGTCAGATTCCTGACTGCACCAACACTATGAATAAAACAAATCACCTTGTCACTCCTTCAACATACTTGACATTGATTCCAAAAATATAACCTTTGATTATTGACCTGCTTCTGAAGGAGTATAGTTTTCCTCATCTTAAGGAGAACAAGCTTGGCTATGTCTTCCTTCCTTCATTAAAGTGTAATTGTGAACTTCCCATGATTCAGGACATTTACCAGGACAGGTGTGTAAAAAAGGGCCTGTTGGATCATTGGGGATCCAAGCCATCCCAACCACAATCTACTCCAGCTGCTACTATCTGGGAAGTGGTACCACAGCATAAAAGCCAGGGCCAACATGCTCTGGGACAGCTCCTTCCACCAGGCCATCAGACTGATGAACTCGCACTGATTTGAGTGTCCTCTGTGTTACTTTGATGGTTCTATTTATTACAAATTACTATAATTGCACATTGCACATTTAGGTGGAGACTTTGTGACAGGGTCCTGAGTTACCCCTATGAATTGTGCTTTTGAAAAGAGAGAGAGAGAGAGAGAGAGTTGTTCAACACCAGGCACCTTGCTAAAAAGAGAGAGAAAGAAAGAGAGAGAGGCGAAGACTGCTCACAGTTTGTTTATACTTTCTACAAGGACACTGGCAGCTTCCAAGTTCTTACAGAAAGAGAAGGGAGGAGCTGCTTGATGGACAGCTAGCATTCAGCGCGGTGAGATAAATAGAAGGTCAGCTGTTAGACCTACAGACACATGGTTTTGGACACTGAATGAGCTTTGTTGTGCCCACAGAAAAGGTGGGTTTTGGAGGATCGATCAGTGGCTCTCACAGTCTGAAAAGGGAATGGCCAGTGGGGAGTTATTCGTGTGTCCAACCCTCGCCTGGGTTGATAATTCCACCACAGAAGAGTGGTCCCCTTTGTGGTAGTCACAGTCAATGACTTCTAAAGGATTTTGGAGGACAACAGGAAGATCGACGGCATCAGCTCACCTGAAGACTTAAATCTCTCCCTCTCTCTCTCTCTCTCTCTCCATCATTACTCAACTCAATACCACGAACTGAACTGAACTTTGCTCATCATCGTAAGACTATCTATATACCCCAGACGTGAAGAAGCTTGGTTTTCATATATTTCCACACTTATAATCATTGCTAACCTGTTTGATATATCTGCATTTATATTACTGTATTGCGTAGTTACCAATAAATACCATTAGTTAATAGCAATACTGGACTCCAAAGTGTTTTCCATTTCTGCTGGATCGTTAACCTGTCACGAGGTACGTGACAACATGATGTAAAGATTTTTACTCCTCATATATGTGAAGGATGTAAGAAATAAAGTTAATTTAATTCAATTCCTCCAACAGCAAAATACTTGAAAAGAGTTCTGTCACAACCAATACCAGACCTTATCAGAGAGACCAGTACAGGTCTTTATCCAGACAATCTGACATCCCCATCTCCTCAATAGACTGGGGGATGTCCACATCAGCCACCTCAAGCTGTGAGATGGTGACTGCTGGATCACAAAGAAGGCACAATAGCACCTTAATCTTCTTAGAAGTCACCAAAAACTTTTTACAAACTTCTGTAGATTCACAATGGAGAGTAACCTGACTAGCTGTATCATGGCCTGGTATGGAAGCACCAAATCCAGGAATGGTAAAGACTACATGATGGATGCATCCTATCATGGTCTCAGCACATAACAGGCTAAACAGGCATCTCCTAGCAGAAAAATTAAACCTTTGAAGCAGATAAAATCCCCACTGATGAGTTAAATCACTGCAGGGAAGTATTCCTAGTTAATGTCCTTATCTGAGGAACAATCTATCAACAAAGGTAAGTGTATGCACTTTTCTCATGAGGACTAAGGAAACACTTCAAAGATAGTTCTGGACTGACGCATGGGAATCTGTTACCCAAAGCCACTCAGGCTGGCATCCAGATAGGCAACATGAGGGAACTAAGAGCTAAGAAAGCAGTGGATGGTGTGAATAGAAGTCCATTAAGTTCATCCAGACCCACTGTTGGCCATGAGAAAATAAGCTGCAGAGGAACAGGGAAATGAGGAGAGGGTTGTGGGTCCACTGGGGCTGATATTCCAATGGGCTAAAAGGTCTCTTTCGGTGGAGACACAAGAGACTGCAGATGCTGAAATCTGGAGCAGCAGATTACTTGCTGGAGGAGAGAGTTAAGCATCAGTGAGGGGGGGAGGAATTGTCGATATATTGGGACAAAACTGTGCATCAGGACTGAGAGTGGTGTGGGGGGTGCCATAGGTGGAGTGAAGTTTGGTGAGTGGAGAACTGTTATGTCATTTGAGGTTAACTGTTGTTCCACATTAATATTCCCAATGTGCAGCAGGAAACACTGCAGTGTTTCAGCCGTCTAATCATCCTGAGCTCTTCAGTTATCCTCATCATTCTCAGCTACAGCAACAAATGTTGTTTCTGCTGCAGTTTTTAAAATGCTTGATTTATTTATAAAAGCTGAGAAGAGGGAGGGGGACAAACCTGGCTGTGGAGGAGCACATATGAATTGCTCTAGTGAAATTAGTTATCAGCCCACTCAAGCGTTGCTGTCTTTGATTATTTTTCTGGTCTCTTTCCATAATTATGTTTACTGGATTAGCAGTGGCCACTGTCTGTTACGTGCTCTGCATGCCTTCCTCAGTTCCACCTCTGCTGCAGACATTGTGTACTGAAGATATATTGATTGATGAATTCACCTTGTGAACACTGCAGACATTGTACTGTTGACTACCCCCATGTTTTCCCAACTGAAAATCACAGAACATGCACACATACCTAGGAACTATCAGCCATGGAAAAGAGCAGTGAGCAGTCATTGGTGGAAAGGCAACAAGCCCACTGGAACCTGAAGTAGCAGACAAAGCTTACAGGAGTCACCCCACACACTGTCTTTGTGCAGTCTCTCAGCAGACGAAGGAGGATCGGGGGAAGATCGAGGAAAATTGGAAGGCTCAGCCAGAAATGGCGGGGTGGAAGTGTAAGGTTGATGATTATTCAAGATTGAAGATTCAAGATTGTTTAATGTTATTTCAAAAACACAAGTGTAAAGAAGAACGAATTGTTACTCTGGATCCATACAGCACCAAAAAACCACAAAAAGATATAGAACACAATAATAATAAAAAAACAATGAATATAAATACATGAGATAGCTTATATACATAGATTGTATGTTGATAAAGAGATGCTTAGACATGGGAATGTCTGTACTGACAGGAAATGATAAAGTAGTGGTGGTTGGGGGTGTGGAGTGTGGGTTAGTGGGTGGAGGTGTTGATTAGCCTTTCTGTTTGGGGAAAGTAACTGTTTTTGAGTATGGTATTCCTGGTGTGGATGTTACGTAGCCTCCTCCCTGATGGGAATGGGGCAAACAGTCCATGAGCAGGTGAGTGGGATCCTTCATGATGTTACTGGCCCTCTTCTGGCACGTTTCTCTATATACGTCGTTGATAGTGGGTAGGCTGGTGCTGGTGATGTATTGCGTAGTTTTGACTACACATTGTAGAGCCTTCCTGTCTGCCGCAGATGAGTTTCCTTCCATGCAGGGATTTTTTTTTAAATTTCAAAACGTACTTTATTCAAAAATAAAATTATATACAATAATCCATTCAATAACTCTCAATCCTTTACATAATAATGGGGAATAAGGAGAAGGCTGATGAGCTAAATGAGTATTTTGGGTCAGTGTTCACTGTGGAAGACACTAGCAAAGATAAACTATCTCGTTATTATTCTTATATTAATCCTATATGTGATACATGTCATTTCGAGATAGCTTCTTTAACTCACATGTTTTGGTCATGTCTTTTGTTGGAAAAATATTGGGAAGATATTTTTGATATTATTTCAACGGTTTTGAATAAAGACTTACAACCTCATCCAATTACTGCTATCTTTGGATTACCAATGATAGACTCAAATTATTTAACCTCTTCAGCACGCCGGATGATTGCATTTCTTACTTTAATGGCCAGAAGTTCCATTTTGCTGAATTGGAAAGAGATTAACCCTCCTACTGTATTTCATTAGTTTTCACAAACTATGGTGCGTTTGAATTTGGAAAAAACTAGAAGTGCGGTTTATGACCCTTCCATTAAATTTGAAAAAACTTGGAGGCCATTCATTCAGCATTTTCATATGATGTAATTTGACCATTTCCAAACTTACTTTATTTCTCTGTACTGTTGGTTGAGAAGAATGGAGTCGTCGACACTAAGGTTTTCTTCTTTTCCATTTTTAAGTTGTTAGAATTGCCCAAGTCTTCAGTTTAATTGACTAATTCTGTTTAGTTTTTTTTGGGATGGGTTTTTTTTTCTATTTTTTTTTATCTTTTTCATGATTTTTCTTCAGTTTTTTTTTGTCCTGTATTATTCATTGTTATCCTACACGATTGGGAGTTTTGTCAATTTATACTATTTGGTCTTATAATTACTCATTTCAAGTACAAAAATGTATCTCCTACTATTTGTATTATTGCTATGTTATGTTTTTATTTTATGAAACTAATAAAAAGATTGAAAAAGAAAGAAAGAAAGCAAGACACTAGCAGTATGCCTGATGTTGTAGTGTGTGAAGAAAGAGAAGTGGGTGTAGTTACTGTTACAACCGAGAAGGTGCTCAAAAAGCTGAAAGAACTAAAGGTACATTAGTCACCTGGACCAGAGAAACTGCACCCTAGGGTTTTGAAAGAGGTAGCATGAAAGATTGTGGTAGTGTTAGAAATAATGTTTCAAAAATCACTGGACTCTGGCATGGTGCCAGAGGACTGGAAAATTGCCAATGTTACTCTACTCTTTAAGAAAGGAGGAAAGCAGCAGAAAGGATACTATAGACCAGTTACCTGATCTCAGTGGTTGGGAAGATGTTAGAGTCAATTGATAAGGATGAGGTGATGGAGTACTTGGTGACAGAGGACAAGATAATATAAAGTCAGCATGGTTTCTTTAAGGGAAAATCTTGCCTGACAAACTTGTTGGAATTTGTTGAGGAGCTTACAAGTAGGATAGATAAAGGGGATGCAGTGGATGTTGTATATTTGGACTTTCAGAAGGCCTTTGACAAGGTGCCACATATGAGGCTGCTTACCAAATTAAGAGCCCATGGTATTACAGGAAAGTTGGCGGGACAAAAGATGGTGGCGTGACACAACTCGCAGCGGCCACTCCGGTGGTGATGTCTGTTACTTGTCAAGTAGGGTGCCGTGCACAATCCTGATTTGATGGAGATGGCCGTGAGAGGACGGAGGAGCATATGGTGAATCTTCTGAAATGCCTGCTTCGCTGCTGCTGCTACTGTGTGGTCCAGAATCTCCGGAGGAGAAGGCTCCGAGTCCTCGGCTTTGCTTGTTACTCGGTGGCTGGGGCAGGGTTGAAGCACTTGGCAGAGGTTGGTGCTCGGAGTGGCTGTGTCGGCGGCTCGAAATTTTCATACGGACTCAGGGTCCGCTGCGGTCGGGTGTTTCCAGTAGTGCTGCATCAGTGAGTTGGCGGCGCTTGGAGGTTCGCGGTGGGGAGAGTTCCTCCTTTCTGCCGCCTGTGTGAGATGATGAGTTTATCGGGACTTTGAGACTTTTTTTTACCGTGCCCATGGTCTGCTCTTTATCAAATTATGGTATTGCTTTGCACTGTTGTAACTATACATTATAATTATGTGGTTTTGTCAGTTTTTAGTCTTGGTTTGTCCTGTGTTTTCTTGTGATATCATTCTGGAGGAATGTTGTATCATTTTTTAATGCATGCATTTCTAAATGACAATAAATGTGGACTGATTGTCCTCATAATCTAATCTAATCTAAAGTACTAACATTGTTAGAGCATTGGCTGATTGGTATGAGGCAGTGAGTGGGAATAAAAGGATCCTTTTCTGGTTGGTTGTCAGTAACTAGTGGAGTTCCGCAGGAGTCGGTGTTCGGACCACTTCTTTCTATGTTGTATATAAATTATTTAGATGATGGAATCGATGTCTTTGTTGCCAAGTTTTCAGATGATATGAAGATTAGTGGAGGGGGAGGTAGTGTTGAGGAAACGGGTAGGAAGCAGAAAGACTTAGACTGATTAGGAGATTGGGCCAGAAAGTGGCAAATGAAATACAATGTTGGAAAATGCATGGTCATGCACTTTGGTAGTAGAAATAAATGTGTGGACTATTTTCTAACAGGGAGAAAATCCAGGAATCTGGGATGCAGAAGGACTTGGGAGTCCTTGTACAGAACACCCTGAAGGTTAACTTGCAGGCTGAGTCGGTGGTGAGGAAGGCAAATGCCATGTTAGCATTCATTTCAAGAGGTCTAAAATACAAGAGCAAAGATGTGATGCTGAGGTTTTATAAGGCACTGGTGAGGCTTCACCTTGAGTATTGTCAACAGTTTTGGGTCTCTCATCTTAGAAAAGATGTGCTGGCATTGGAGAGGCTCTGGAGAAGTTCAATAGGATGATTCCAGGAATGAAAGGGTTTTCATACGAGGAACGTTTGATGGCTCTGGGTCTGTACTCACTGGAATTCAGAAGGATGAGAACGGTCTCATTGAAACCTTTCAAATGTTGAAAGGCCTTGACAGAGTAGATGTGGAAATGATGGTTCCCATGGTGGGCGTGTCTAGGACAAGAGGCTACAGCCTCAAGATAGAGGGGCATCCATTTAAAACAGAGATGTGGAGAAATTTCTTTAGCCAAATGGTGGTGAATTGGTGGAATTTGTTGCCACATGCAGCTGTGGAGACTCAGTTATTGGGTGTATTTAAGGCAGAGATTGATGGTTTCTTGATTAGACATTACATAAAAGATTATGGGGAGAAGGCCGGGGAGTAGGGTTGAGGAGGAGATAAAAAAGGATCAGCCACGATTGAATGGCAGAGCAGACTCGATGGGCCAGATGGTCTAATTCTGTTCCTATGTCTTATGGGCTAAAAGCAGACAACAAATTCTGAAATACAAAAATAAAAACAAAATAATAAATACATGAACAAATAAATACTATTGAGAAAATGAGTAGTACAGACCTTGAATGTGAGTCCATAGGTTGTGGAATCAGTTCAGTGTTAGAGTGTCGGAGTTACCCACTGTGGTTCAGGATGATGGTTGAGGGGTAGTAATTGCTCAGACTTGGTGGTGTGGGAGCTAAGGCTCCTGTACCTCCTTCCTGATGAAGAATGCATGGCCTGGATGGTGGGGAGTGGGAGTGTGTTCCTGATGATGGACGTGGCTTTCCTGCAACAACACTCATGCCAAGTCTTCACAGACGTCTAATATGGTAGAACCACTGGACCCAGGACAAATCCCCTGAACCCGTCTCCACCTCCGATTGCTTGTTGAGACTCAGTCAAGGACCTTCGGTTTCCTCCCTGTAATCAATAATAAGCTCTTTGGTTTTACTGATGCTGAGAGGTTGTTATTGTGACACCGTTCAGCCAGATTTTTCTCTCTCTGATATGGTGATTCCTCACCACCTTTGATTTGGCCAACAACAGTAGTGTGGTCAGGAAACGTAAACTTGAATTAAGATGGAGTGTCAGATTGCTGAGTGTTGGGTCAATAGGACATTGGGTTGGCTTGGCGATGGATTGGGGAGGATTGTGAGTCTGTGGTGGGGGGCTGTCAGGAGAGCTGGGTACATACCAGGGTGGAATCTGTATGAGTGTTCTTGACAAATGTGAAGACAGCATAGAACAAGCTAACATTAAGAAAAAGAGTGTGTTGGAACTTTTGAAATATATTAGGATAGATGAATCCACAGGGCTGGAGGAGATATACCCCAGATTTCTACAAGAAGCAAGGGAAGAGATTGCTGCACCTTTGGAGATGATCTGCATCTTCAGTGGCCACAGGAGTCGTAGCAGAAGATTGGAGAGTGGCAAATGTTATGAAAGTATTCCAGAAATCTGCTCCCATTGGCACCTGAAAGCATGGCCACAGATAAATCGAGCCAGCTCCCAGCTCAGGAGGAAATAAACACAGAGCCAATGGCTGTTGAAGAGCTGGGCAAGCTTCTGAAAGGAAGCATGAAACATGGAGCTATTTTAAAACAAAGCAGGGAATGTTCAGGTCAGGTGGTTGTTCAACAAAAAAGGCATTTTCTCTCCTCCAATATTTCCTTTTTATTACTTGCCTGTGAGATTTACAAATAAATTCTGTCTTTTCTCTCCCTCTGCTCAGAATTTAATAACAATCTCCCAGCAGTGGAATAGCTCGCTCTCTGTTAATTCAAATCAGACTGATTAGGCTGAACCATCTGGTGTATCCTTTCCCTTCAGACTTGCAAAATCACCCTTAATCAATACTGTCGCATGGCTGCTGCTTTTTTTTAATATCAGGTTTTGTCTGTCCTAGTGCACAATGGTGACATCTAGATATTAAAATCTGCTTTAAGAACGTTTGTGTTTTAGTAAATTCAATTTTAGAAATAGATTTAACAGTTGTTACATCATTTCTTAAAATAATTTTCCATCAGCAGTGTTTCGCTCGCAGCTACCACAATGACAGTCTGTCTCTTCTTTAATGTAAACATAGAAACATAGAAAACCTACAGCACAATACAGTCCCTTCGGCCCACAAAGCTGTAAGGACATATGTTCTTACCTTAGAAATTACCTAGGGTTATCCATAGACCTCTATTTTCTGAGCTCCATGTACCTGTCCAGGAGTCTCTTAAAAGATCCTATCGTATCTGCCTCCACCAACATTGCCAGCAGCCCATTCCACACACTCACCACTCTCTGCGTAAAAAAACTTACCCTGACATCTCCTCTGTACCTACTTCCAAGCACCTTAAAACTGTGCCCTCTCGTGCTAGCCATTTCAGCCCTTGGAAAAAGCCTCTGACTATCCACGCAACCAATGCCTCTCAATGTACCTTTGAATCAACTCATATTGCAGTAGTGAGTAACTCTTCCTACCTAGAAAAACTGTACTGCTGTAAAAGGCAGTGGCAGCTCCAATGGCCCAGGTTCCATTCTGATCATGTGTGTATGTCTATCTGGAGTTTGCATGTTCTCCCTGTAATAGAGAATATTAGTAAGATTACCTGCACAAATCTCCTGAGAGCGCAGGGTTTAGATGGGGTGGAGTTTGTTAGGTGTGTTCAGGAAGGTTTCTTGACACAATATGTAGATAAGCCTACAAGAAGAGAGACTGTACTTGACCTGGTATTGGGAAATGAACCTAGTCAGGTGTCCAGTCTCTCAGTGGGTGAGCATTTTGGAGATAGTGATCACAATTCTATCTCCTTTACCATAGTATTGGAGTGAGATAGGAACAGACAAGTTAGGGAAACGTTTAATTGGAGTAAGAGGAAATATGAAGATAACAGGCAGGAACATGGAAGCATAAACTGGAAACAGATATTCTCAGGGAAACATACTGAAGAAATGTGGCAAATGTTCAGAGGATATTTGCATGGCATTCTACATAGGTACGTTTCAATGAGACAAGGAAAGGATGGTAGGGTACAGGAACCATGGTGTACAAAGGCTGTTGTAAATCTAGTCAAGAAGAAAAGAAGAACTTACAAAAGGTTCAAAAAACTAGGTAATGATAAAGATCTAGAAGATTAAAAGGCTAGCAAGAAGGAGCTTAAGAATGAAATTAGGAGACCCAGAAGGGGCCATGAGAAGGCCTTGGCAGACAGGATTGAAAAAAAGGCCAAGGCATTCCACAAGTATGTGAAGAGCAAGAAGATAAGATGTGATAGAATAGGACCAATCAAGTGTGACAGTGGAAAAATGTGTATGGAACTGGAGGATATGACAGAGATACCTAATGAATACTTTGCTTCAGTATTCACTATTGAAAAGGATATTGATGATTGTAGGGATGACTTGCAGCAGACTGAAAAGCTTGAGCATGTAGATATTAAAGAAGAAGATGTGCTGGAGCCTTTGGAAAGCATCAAGTTGGATAAGTTACTGGGACAGGACGGGATGTACCCCAGGCTACTGTGGGAAGCGAGGGAGGAGATTGCTAAGCATCTGGCGATGATCTTTGCATCATCAATGGGGATGGGAGAGGTTCTGGAGGATTGGAGGGTTGCTGATGTTGTTCCCTTATTCAAGAAAGGGAGTAGAGATAGCTCAGGAAATTATAGACCAGTGAGTCTTACCTCAGTGGTTGGTAAGTTGATGGAGAAGATCCTGAGAGGCAGTATTTATGAACATTTGGAAAAGAATAATATGATTCAGAATAGTCAGCATGACTTTGTCAAAGGCAGGTCATGCCTTAAGAGCCCGATTGAATTTTCTGAGGATGTGACTAAACACATTGATGAAGGTAGAGCTGTAGATGTAGTGTATATGGATTTTAGCAAGGCATTTGATAAGGTACCCCATGCAAGGCTCATTGATAAAGTAAGGAGGCATGGGATCTAAGGGGAATATGCTTTGTGGATCCAGGACTGGCTTGCCCACAGAAGGCAAAGAGTGGTTGTTGACGGGTCATATTCTGCATGGAGGTCAGTCACCAGTGGTGTGCCTTAGGGATCTGTTCTGGGACTCCTACTCTTCGTGATTTTTATAAATGACATGGATGAGGAAGCGGAAGGATGGGTTAGTAAATCTGCTGATGACATAAAGGTTGGGGGTGTTGTGGATAGTGTGGAGGGCTGTCAGAGGTTTCATTGGGACATTGATAAGCTGCAAAACTGGCTGAGAGGGGGCAGATGGAGTTCAACCCAAATAAGTGTGAGGTGGTTCGTCTTGGTAGGTCAAATATGAAACGCAAAATATAACATTAATGGTAAGACTCTTGGTAGTGTGGAGGATCAGAGGCATCTTGGGGTCCGAGTCCATAGTCCATAGGACACTCAAAGCTGTTATGCAGGTTGACTCTATGGTTAAGACGGCATATAGTGCGTTAGCCTTCATCAACTGTGCGATTGAGTTTAAGAGCCGAAAAGTAATGTTACAGCTATATAGGACCCTGGTCAGACCCCACATGGAGTACTGTGCTCAATTCTCGTCATCTCACTACAGGAAGGATGTGGAAACCATAGAAAGGGTGCAGAAGAGATTTACTAGGATGTTGCCTGGATTAGGAAGCATGCCTTATGAGAAAAGGTTGAGTGAACTCGGCCTTTTCTCCTTGGAGTGATGGAGGATTAGAGGTGACCTGATAGAGGTGTACAAGATAATGAGAGGCATTGATCGTGTAGATAGTCAGAGGCTTTTTCCCAGGGCTGAAATGGCTAGCACGGGAGGGCACAGTTTTAAAGTGCTTGGAAGTAGGTACAGAGGAGATGTCAGGAGTAAGTTTTTTACGCAGAGAGTGGTGAGTGTGTGGAATGGGCTGCTGGCAGCTGTGGTGGAGGTGGAAACGATAGGGTCTTTTAAGAGACTCGTGGATAGGTACATGGAGCTCAGTAAAATAGATGGCCCTGGTAAGCCTAGGTAGTTCTAAGATAAGGACGTGTTCGGCACAGCTTTGTGGGCTAAAGGGTCTGTATAGTGCTGTAAGTTTTCTATGTTTCTATGTTTCTACAGGGAGGTAGTTACCATTAGGTCGCAGGAGACAGGTAACAGGGTGACTACCAGGAGAAGGAAGGGAAAAATTTGCAGATACAAAGACAGGTGGAGACGTAGGTAGTTTTGAGGAAGTAGAGAGGCTACAGAAGGTTTTAGAGAATGGAAAAAGAAGTGAAAGATGGAATAGAGTTTTGGGAAGTGTATGGTCATGCACTTTTGTAGAAGAAATGAAAGGCTTGACTGTTTTCTAAATGGAGAGAAAATACATAATTCTGAGGAGCAAAGGGACTTGGAAGTCCTTGTGCAGGATTCCCTAAGTGTTAATTTGCAGGTTGAGTCTGTGGTGAGGAAGGTAAATGTGATGTTAACATTCATTATAAAAATAAGAATGTGTATAAAACACTGTTTCAAAGGTTCATCTATTATCAAGGTATTTAAGAAAAAATTTTAAATGCTTTTATTTTAAGCCAGGAGCATTATAAGAAAGGTGGATGAGCTTAGAGCATAGATTGATACCTGGAAGTATGATGTGGTAGCTATTAGTGAAACATGGTTGCTGGAGGAGTGTGATTGGCAACTAAATATTCCTGGATTTCATTGCTTCAGGTGTGATAGAATTGGAGGGACAAGAGGGGGAGGTGTTGCATTGCTTGTCAGAAAAAATATTGCAGTGGTGCTCTGGCAGGATAGATTAGAGGGCTCGTCTAGGGAGGCTATTCGGGTGGAATCGAGGAATGGGAAAGGTGTAGTAACACTTCTAGGGGTGTATTATAGACAACCTAATGGACAGCGAGAATTGGAGGAGCAAATTTGTAAGGAGATAGATATTTGTAATAAGTATAGGTTGTGATTGTGGGAGATTTTACTTTTCCACACATAGACTGGGAAGTCCATTCTGTAAAAGGGCTGGATGGTTTGTTGTTTGTAAAATGTGTGCAGGATAGTTTTTTGCAGCAATACATAGAGGTACCAATTAGAGAAAGGGCAACGTTGGATCTCCTGTTAGGGAATAAGATAGGTCAGGTGATGGAGGTATGTTTTTTGGGAGCACTTCATGTCCAGTGATCACAATGCCATTAGTTTCAATATAATTATGGAGAAAGATAGGTCTAGACCCAGGGTTGGGATCTTTGATTGGAGAAAGGCTAACTTTGAGGAGATGCAAAAGGGTTTAGAAGGAGTGGATTGGGACAATTTGTTTTATGGAAAGGATGTAATAGAGAAATGGAGGTCACTTAAAGGTGAAATTTTGAGGGTACAGAATCTTTATGTTCCTGTTAGGTTGAAAGCAAAGGTTAAAAGTTTGAGAGAGCCATGGTTTTCAAGGGATATTGGAAACTTGGTTCAGAAAATGAAAGATATCTGCAATAAATATAGGCAGCATGGAGTAAATGAGGTGCTCGAGGAAATAAAGAATGTAAAAAGAATCTTAAGGAAGAAATTAGAAAAGCTAAAAGAAGATATGAGGTTGCTTTGGCAAGTAAGGTGAAAATAAATCCAAAGGGTTTCTACAGTTATATTAATAGCGAAAGGCTAGTGAGGGATAAAATTGATCCCTTAGAGAATCAAAGTGGACAGCTATGTGTGGAACCAAAAGAGATGGGGGAGATTTTGAACCATCTCTTTTCTTCGGTATTCACTAAGGAGAAGGATATTGAATTGTGTAAGGTAAGGGAAACAGGTAGGGAAGTTATGGAAACTATGATGATTAAAGAAGAAGCACTGGCATTTTTAAGGAATATAAAAGTGGATAAGCCGCCGGGTCCTGACAGGATATTCCCTAGGACCTTAAGGGAAGTTAGTGTAGAAATAGCAGGGGCTCTGACAGAAATATTTCAAATATTATCAGAAAGGGGGATGGTGTCGAAGGATTGGCATCTTGCTCATGTTGTTCCATTGTTTAAAAAGAGTTCTAAGAGTAAACCTTGCAATTACCGGCCTGTGAGTTTGACGTCAGTGGTGGGTAAATTGATGGAAAGTATTCTTAGAGACGGTATATATAATTATCTGGATAGACAGGGTCTGATTATGTACAGTCAACATGGATTTGTGTGTGGAAGGTCATGTTTGACAAATCTTATTGAATTTTTTGAAGAGGTTACTAGGAAAGTTGACGAGGGTAAAGCGGTGGATGTTGTCTATATGGACTTCAGTAAGGCCTTTGACAAGGTTCCACACAGAAGGTTAGTTAGGAAGATTCAATCATTAGGTATTAATATAGAAGTAGTAAAATGGATTCAGCAGTGGCTGGATAGGAGACGCCAGAGAGTAGTGGTGGATAACTGTTTGTCAGATTGGAGGCCGGTGACTAGTGGTGTGCCTCAGGGATCTGTACTGGGTCCAGTGTTGTTTGTCATATATATTAATGATCTGGATGATGGGGTGGTAAATTGGATTAGTACGTATGCAGATGATACTATGATAGGTGGAGTTGTGGATAATGAAATAGGTTTTCAAAGCTTGCAGAGAGATTTAGGCTACTTAGAGTGGGCTGAAAGATGACAGATGGAGTTTAATGCTGATAAATGTGAGGTGCTACATTTTGGTTGTTGTTATAGGCATCCGTTAGTCTCATGAGACTGTGGATTTGTGCCTTGGAAGGTTTCCAGAGCGCAGGCCTGGGCAAGGTTGTATGGAAGACCAGCAGTTGCCCATGCTGCAAGTCTCCCCTCTCCACGCCACCGATGTTGTCCAAAGGAAAGGCATTAAGACCCATGCAGCTTGGCACCAGTGTCAAGTGGTGTGGTTAAGTGCCTTGCTCAAGGACACACACGCTGCCTCAGCCAAGGCTCGTACTAGCGACCTTCAAATCACTAGATGAATGCCTTAACCACTTGGCCACGTGCCCACACTCATTTTGGTAGGATTAATCAAAATAGGACATACATGGTAAATGGTAGGGCGTTGAAGAATGCAGTCGAGCAGAGGGATCTAGGAATAATGGTGCATAGTTCCCTGAAGGTGGAATCTCATGTGGATACGGTGGTGAAGAAAGCTTTTGGTATGCTGGCCTTTATTAATCAGAGCATTGAGTATAGGAGTTGGGATGTAATGTTAAAATTGTACAAGGCATTGGTAAGGCCAAATTTGGAGTATTGTGTACAGTTCTGGTCATCGAATTATAGGAAAGATGTCAACAAAATAGAGAGAGTACAGAGAAGATTTACCAGGATGTTACCTGGGTTTCGGCACCTAAGTTACAGAGAAAAGTTGAACAAGTTGAGTCTTTATTCTTTGGAGCGTAGAAGGTTGAGGGGGGACTTGATATAGGTATTTAAAATTATGAGGGGGATAGATAGAGTTGGCGTGGATAGGCTTTTTCCATTGAGAGTAGGGGAGATTCAAACAAGAGAACATGAGTTAAGAGTTAGGGGACAATAGTTTAGGGGTAACATGAGGGGGAACTTCCTTACTCAGAGAGTGGTAGCTATTTGGAACGAGCTTCCAGTAGAAGTGGTAGAGGCAGGCTCAATATTGTCATTTAAAGTAAAATCGGACAGCTATATGGACAGGAAAGGAATGGAGGGTTATGGGCTGAGTGCAGGTCGGTGGGACTGGGTGAGAGTATGCGTTCAGCATGGATTAGAAGGGCCAAGATGGCCTGTTTTCATGCTGTAATTGTTACATGGCTGTTATATGGTAATATACAACTTGAAATTATTCTTCGCCGAGTAGCCACGAAAACCAAGGAAGAAAAGAAAGGCAGCATGATCATCAAACCCCAAAAAATCACCCCACCCCATACACAAAATGAACAAAAATGTAACAGGTGCATTAACTCCCAAATCCCTCTTCCTGCACAAAAAAATAAATGAAACAGAACAGGCACATCAATCCCTAAATCCTTTGTCCCGTACAATAAAAAGAACAAAAAGGGAATAGGCCTATTGACCCCCAAATCCTTCCTCTTTCAAAGTAACAGACAAAATGGAAAATACAGATGAACCCCAAATCCTCCTCCTCACACAAAAAGCAAGTAAGATTGTGTGGAAAACACTATAAGACTGAAAATAGTTTATAGTTCAAGTCCACATCCAAAATGCAGAAAACCTGGGCAACATTCACCGCACCCAGTGGCACACCTTTTCCTCTCCATAGCAGAGACAACAAAAAGACAGGCAGCTGACACTCATCCTCCACACTCGCACGATGCTTCAATCTCCCTTGATGCTTTAACTGGAGAACAATGGAAACTTTAATTGGCGAAATGGAGTCAAACAACTGCTTGTGTCCCATCCCTCAGCCTTCGTGCACTCTGTCTCTATCTCTTAGAATCCTCTCAGAAAGTGCAGAGCACTGAGTGCCCAAACAATCTCCAAACTTCCACATTCGCCTCGATGTTTCAATCTCTCTCGTTGCTTTAATCGGTGAACAATCAATGTCCTCAGATGGAGTATTGTGAGCAGTTTTGGACCCCTTATCTTAGAAAGAATATGCTGAACCTGGAGAGGGTTCAAAGGAGGTTCACACAAATGATTCCATGATTAAACATCTTGAAATCTGAAGAGCATTTGATGGCTCTGGGCCTGTATTCACTAGAATGCAGAAGAATGAGTGGTGACTTCATTGAAATCTTTTGAATGGGGTGAAAGGTCTTGATAATGTGGATGTGGAGAGGATGTTTCCTATGGTGGGAGTGTCTAAGGAAACAGGGAACAGTCTCAGAATAAAGGGGTGTCCTTTTAGAATGGAGATGAGGAGGAATTTCTTTAGCCAGAGAGTAGTGAATCTGTGGAATTTGTTGCCACAGGCATCTGTAGAGGCCAAGGCTGATAGATTCTTGATTGGTCAGGGCATGAAGGGATATGGGGGGGGGAGGGGAGGCAGGAGACTGGGTCTGAGAGGAAAATTGGCATGATGAAATGGCATTGCAGACTCAATGGGCCAAATAATCTAATTCTGCTCTTATGTCTCATGGTCTTTTGGGTAGTAGTGGAAACAGGTAGTTTGGTGGAGTTTAAGAAGAGGTTTTTAGATATACACATGACTATGGAGGATATGAAGGGATACACAGAGAGAGGTCACAATATGAATTGGTATTAAAATCAGCACAACCTTGAGGAAAGAACATGCTGTTCAGTGTTGTACTGTTTAATATTTTATGTTCTGCTGGAATTCATGTGAGGGTGTCACAGTTCACCCTATTAAAATCTACATAAAATGCACTGAGCCGATCCTTGGGTGATTCTCATAACCACTTGTGCTACTCAATCCTGCCATGTAAGAAGTTACTTGGTGTATTTCAACGTGAATAATTGCAGTGCTCCTTGAACTCATATTCAACATTTTCGCAGTTGTTTGGAAAGGAAATGTACAGCAGATACAGGCCTAATGCAGGAAAATGGGTTCAACATAGATAGGTAGGTTGAAGACCCTACTTCTGTACAATCTCTTATCCTATGAAATCAGCTGTTGATATTATTGTGAAAGTGCAACAATTTCTGATAAATTATAACATTTTAAATTCTGTTTAGAAAGTTTTTCCTCTCCTCCGGTTTTTCTCCTCAGTTCTCTCACTGTGTCTGATGATGGAAGATCCTTTAATATCTCACCGGCGAGGACTTGCAGGTGAAAAGCAGCAGTTCAGGTGCAACTGTGGACATTTCACAGAGTCAGTGGCGCTCCCACACCACTGCCAAACTCATTAGCTCTTTGACTGCTCTCCATTGGTGAACTCTTCATCAAGCACAGAGACAGTTAAAATGAACTCTCGGAACCATAAGTTTATTCATTTCAGAGACATCTGCAAGAACAAAATAGGAAGAAACATGCAATTTTCGGATTAATTGAGTTTGCTTATTTTTTTACCTTTAAAATTTATCATGATTATTTTAATCTATCTTTGAAATAGTTAATTGCTTCTATTGTAATAGTTTTGTATTTTTTGCCTTGAATATTCAGAAATATGTGGGCACGTGGCCAAGTAGTTAAGGCATTGGACTAGCTACCTGAAGTCGTGAGTTCAAGCCCCAGCCGAGGGAACGTGTTGTGTCCTTGAGCAAGGCAATTAATCACACATTGCTCTGTGACGACACTGGTGCCAAGCTGTATGGGTCCTAGTGCCCTTCCCTTGGACAACATTGGTGTCGTGGAGAGGGGAGACTTACAGCATGGGCAACTGCTGGTCTTCCATATAACCTTGCCCAGGCCTGCACCCTGGAGAGTGAAGACTTTCCAGGCGCAGATGCATGGTCTCGCAAGACTAACGGATGCCTTTAAAATTCAAAAATACTTAAATCTCTGTAAGGTCTGACAGCTGGCTAAGTGAGGGGCATCGCTGAGTTGGTTTCAATTTTTCCGTAGATCCATAGATATGATTTGTCTTGGTCCAACCACTTGACAGAGCAAAGACTAGCCCTCAAGCCTCAAACTTGCCTGCTGCAGCAGGTGAGATGAGAGATGCTGAAGCATTACAGCATGGTGTC
The DNA here is from genome assembly GCF_030028105.1 of Mobula birostris. Lineage (NCBI taxonomy): Eukaryota > Metazoa > Chordata > Chondrichthyes > Myliobatiformes > Myliobatidae > Mobula > Mobula birostris. Next base: position 45,204,090 of record NC_092383.1, on the reverse strand, counting down.
CATGCTGGGCTGGGTCCTGTCCTGTCCCATTGGTGCTGCCCCCCATGTTTGAGTGGTGGAACGACAGGCTGGATTGCGTGCATCTGCACACTGCTGGGAGACTGCACCGTCAATTGCTGGACATTGTCACTCAGGATCTTGGACTATATTTTTTTTTCAAATAAATATCCATCTTTGCTCACTGTGGAAAGCGGCCAGTGAGTGAGCGGGCCAGTGAAGGGGTGGAGCTTTGAGGCTTTGACTCAAGAGGCTTCGATGAGAAGAGGCGGAGGACAAGCTTGATCACAGTTAGTCTTTACAATGCCTCCTGAAACGGTGATGTGCCTCTCATGTGACATGTGGCAGTCTTGGGGGAGTGCCACTCTCCCACAGAGTCACATCTGCCAGAAGTTCATACAGCTGGGCGATCTGGAAGACCGTGTAAGGAATCTGGAGCAGCAGCTGGATGACCTTCGACTCATAAGGGAGAATGAGGCAGTCATAGATGAGAGCTACAGGGAGGTCGTCACACCTAGGCTGTCGGAAGCAGGTCGTTGGGTGACAGTCAGAGGGGGGAAAGCGAAGGCAAGCAGACAGGTAGTGCAGAGCACCCCTGTAGCCATTCCCCTGAATAATAAGTTTACGGTCCTGGATACTGTTGGTGGGGATGACCGACCAGGTGTGTGCCACGGTGGCAGGGCCTCCAGCACCGAGTCTGACCCGGTGGTGCAGGAGGGTGGGACGGAGAAGAGAAGAGCTGATGTCATTGGAGACTCTATAGTCAGAGGAGCAGACAGGACATTTTGTGGACGTGAGAAGGACACCCGCATGGTTTGTTTCCTCCTGGGTGCCAGGGTCCGGGATGTCTCTGACCGAGTGCACGACATCCTGGTACGAGAGGGAAAGCAACCAGAAGTCGTGATACATGTTGGTACAAACAACATAGGCAGGAAGAGGGATGAGGTCCTGAAGTGTGAGTTTCAGGAACTAGGCAGAAGGCTAAAGAACAGGACCTCAAGGATGGCGTTCTCAGGATTGCTGCCAGTGTGACGTGACAGTGATTGTAAGAATTGGAGGAGATGGCAGTTGAACGCGTGGCTGAGGAGTTGGTGCAGGGAGCAGGGTTTTAGATTTTTGGACCATTGGGATCTGTTCTGGGGAAGGTGGGACCTGTACAGATTGAATGGGTTGCACCTGAACTCGAGGGGGAGCAATATCCTTGCAGGTAGGTTTGCTAGCATGGTTCAGGAGGGTTTAAACTAATTTGCAGGGGGGATGGGACCCGGAGCGATAGAGCAGTGAAAGAAGTGCATGGAGTAAAGCCAGATCTAACATATAGAGAGGCTTTGAGGAAAGAGAAGCAGAATAAACGATGTAAAGACAGTAAGGTAGAAGGGCTGAAGTGTGTGTACCTCAATGCAAGAAGCATCAGGAACAAAGATGATGAACTGAGAGCTTGGATACATACATCGAATTGTGTTGGAGTGGCCATTACAGAGACTTGGCTGGCACCAGAGCAGGAATGGATTCTCAATATTCCTGGATTTCAGTACTTTAAAAGGGATAGGGGGGGGAAGGGAAGGAGGGGGTGGCATTACTGGTCAGGGATACTATTACAGCCACAGAAAGGGTGGGTAATGTAGCAGGATCCTCTTTTGAGTCAGTATGGCTGGAAGTCGGGAACAGGAAGGGAGCAGTTACTCTATTGGGGGTATTCTATAGGCCCCCTGGTAGCAGCAGAGATACAGAGGAGCAGATTGGGAGGCAGCTTTTGGAAAGTTGCAAAAATAACAGGGTTGTTATCATGGGTGACTTTAACTTCCTTAATATTGATTGGCACCTGATTAGTTCCAAGGGGTTAGATGGGGCAGAGTTTGTTAAGTGTGTCCAGGATGGATTCCTGTCACAGTATGCGGACAGGCCGACCAGGGGGAATGCCGTACTAGATCTAGTACTAGGTAATGAACCGGGTCAGGTCACAGACCTCTCAGTGGGTGAGCATCTGGGGGACAGTGACCACCGCTTCCTGGCCTTTAGCATTATCATGGAAAAGGATAGAATCAGAGAGGACAGGAAAATTTTTAATTGGGGAAGGGCAAATTATGAAGCTATGAGGCTAGAACTTGCGGGTGTGAATTGGTTTGATGCTTTTACAGGGAAATGTACTATGGACATGTGGTCGATGTTTAGAGATCTCTTGCAGGATGTTAGGGATAAATTTGTCCTGGTGAGGAAGGTAAAGAATGGTAGGGTGAAGGAACCATGGGTGACATGTGAGGTGGAGAATCTAGTCAGGTGGAAGAAGGCAGCATACATGAGGTTTGGGAAGCAAGGATCAGATGGGTCTATAGAGGAATATAGGGAAGCAAGAAAGGAGCTTAAGAAGGGGCTGAGAAGAGCAAGAAAGGGGCATGAGAAGGCCTTGGCGAGTAGGGTAAAGGAAAACCCCAAGGCACTCTTCACTTATGTGAAGAAAAAAAGGATGACAGGAGTGAAGGCAGGACCCATTAGAAATAAAGGTGGGAAGATGTACCTGGAGGCTGTGGAAGTGAGTGAGGTCCTCAATGAATACTTCTCTTCAGTATTCACCAATGAGAGGGAACTTGATGATGGTGAGGACAATATGAGTGAGGTTGATGTTCTGGAGCATGTTGATATCAAGGGAGAGGAGGTGTTGGAGTTGTTAAAATACATTAGGATGGATAAGTCCCCGGGGCCTGATGGAATATTCCCCAGGCTGCTCCACAAGGCGAGAGAAGAGATTGCTGAGCCTCTGGCTAGGATCTTTATGTCCTTGTTGTCCACGGGAATGGTACCGGAGGATTGGAGGGAGTCGAATATTGTTCCCTTGTTCAAAAAAGGTAGTAGGGATAGTCTGGGTAATTATAGACCAGTGAGCTGTTGGAAAAGATTCTTAGAGATAGGATCTATGAGCATTTAGAAAATCATGGTCTGATCAGGGACAGTCAGCATGGCTTTGTGAAGGGCACATCGTGTCTAACAAGCCTGATAGAGTTCTTTGAGGAGGTGACCATGAATATAGATGAGGATAGTGCAGTGGATGTGATCTGTATGGATTTTAGTAAGGCACTTAACAAGGTTCCACACGGTAGGCTGATTCAGAAAGTCAGAAGGCATGGGATCCAGGGAAGTTTGGCCAGGTGGATTCAGAATTGGCTTGCCTGCAGAAGGCAGAGGGTAGTGGTGGAGGTAGTACATTCAGATTGGATGATTGTGACTAGTGGTGTCCCACAAGGATCTGTTCTGGGACCTCTACTTTTTGTGATTTTTATTAACGACCTGGATGTGGGGGTAGAAGGGTGGGTTGGCAAGTTTGCAGATAACACAAAGGTTGGTGGTGTTGCAGATAGTGTAGAGGATTGTCAAAGATTGCAGAGAGACATTGATAGGATGCAGAAGTGGGCTGAGAAGTGGCAGATGGAGTTCAACCTGGAGAAGTGTGAGTTTGTACTTTGGAAGGACAAACTCCAAGGCAGAGTACAAAGTAAATGGCAGGATACTTGGTAGTGTGGAGGAGCAGAGGGACCTGGGGGTACATGTCCACAGATCCCTGAAAGTTGCCTCACAGGTGGATAGGGTAGTTAAGAAAGCTTTTATAAGTCGAGGGATAGAGTTTAAGAGTCGTGATGTAGTAATGCAGCTCTATAAACCTCCGGTTAGGCTGCGCTTGGAGTACTGTGTCCAGTTCTGGTCGCCTCACTATAGAAAGGATGTGGAAGCATTGGAAAGGGTACAGAGGAGATCTACCAGGATGCTGCCTGATTTAGAGAGTATGCATTATGATCAGAGATTAAGGGAGCTAGGGCTTTACTCTTTGGAGAGAAGGAGGATGAGAGGAGACATGATAGAGGTATACAAGATAATAAGAGGAATAGATAGAGTGGATAGCCAGCATCTCTTCCCCAGGGCACCACTGCTGAATACAAGAGGACATGGCTTTGAGGTAAGGGGTGGTAAGTTCAAGGGGGATATTAGAGGAAGGTTTTTTACTCAGAGAGTGGTTGGTGCATGGAATGCACTGAGTCAGTGGTGGAGGCAGATACACTAGTGAAGTTTAAGAGACTACTAGACAGGTATATGGAGGAATTTAAGGTGGGGGGTTATATGGGAGGCAGGGTTTGAGGGTTGGCACAACATTGTGGGCCAAAGGCCTGTACTGTGCTGTACTATTCTATGTTCTATGTTCTATTTTTGTTATGATACCTTGATTCTGAATGTTACTCGCTATTTTGAAGTTTGCTTACCATTTTGAATGCTTTGCACTTTAGCCCCAGAGGAAAGCTGTCTCATTTAGCTGTAAACAACAGGAATTCTGCAGATGCTGGAAATTCAAGCAACACACATCAAAGTTGCTGGTGAACACAGCAGGCCAGGCAGCATCTGTAGGAAGAGGTGCAGTCGACGTTTCAGGCCGAGACCCTTCGTCAGGACTAACTGAAGGAAGAGCGAGTAAGGGATTTGAAAGTTGGAGGGGGAGGGGGAGATCCAAAATGATAGGAGAAGACAGGAGGGGGAGAGATAGAGCCAAGAGCTGGACAGGTGATAGGCAAAAGGGGATACGAGAGGATCATGGGACAGGAGGTCCGGGAAGAAAGACGGGGGGGGGAGGACCCAGAGGATGGGCAAGAGGTATATTCAGAGGGACAGAGGGAGAAAAAGGAGAGTGAGAGAAAGAATGTGTGCATAAAAATAAGTAACAGATGTGGTATGAGGGGGAGGTGTGGCCTTAGCGGAAGTTAGAGAAGTCGATATTCATGCCATCAGGTTGGAGGCTACCCAGACGGAATATAAGGTGTTGTTCCTCCAACCTGAGTGTGGCTTCATCTTTACAGTAGAGGAGGCCGTAGATAGACATGTCAGAATGGGAATGGGATGTGGAATTAAAATGTGTGGCCACTGGGAGATCCTGCTTTCTCTGGCGGACAGAGCGTAGAAGTTCAGCAAAGCGGTCTCCCAGTCTGCGTCGGGTCTCGCCAATATATAATTAGCTGTTTCTAGCTAATCTAGCATTTAGCTGTATCTATGTATGGTTTGAATAATAATTAAAATTGATTTGATTTGATTTTTCTTATCTGTTTGCTTTTGTTAAGAAAATATTATTGATTTATATAAATACTAGACAAGTGAAGTGTACCTAGCAGAAGGAATTCTATTGGATATTCATCCGTAATATTCAATATTGTAACTAAAATCTCAGTTTACGATAAGGCCTTGGAAAATATGGTCTTAGTATGGGCAAATGGGATTAGTGCAGATTGGCAGGAAGGTCAGCATGGATGAAATGGGCCAAACAGCCTATATCTGCACTCTAGGATCCTGTGACTGTGATAATGATAATATCCCTGCAGTGGCATGTTCCTTTCTGAATCTGGTGTCCAAACAATCTCAATGATTAACTGGCAACAAATTGCAGCATTTTGGGGACTTTGTGACTGGTGTTTACTTTTCAAAGGAGTGAGATTATCTAAACACTAGGCAAGAAATAGGTCTTTTAAATATAATAAATCAAAGCTGTGGATCAGAAAAGATCGATGACACCATGGTGAGAAATGATTTTTAATGCCTAGTTTTATGAGAACAGCAATTGCCGGTGTTTCAAGTGATCAAGCTAGATTTGAGTGAGAGGGAGAACAATAATCAAATACTTATAGTGATCTCAGTTTGCAGTCTGTTTTGCTAATGATCAAAAGTCATACACTTCTGTGAGGTATGAGAAGTAAAAGTTGTTATTTTCTAGACAGAAGATGTCCGGGAAAACAGAGAGGAGAGCAGACATTATTTGACTAAGACTTGTTTTCCGGCTAAAAGAACCTGAATCCAATAACAAAATTGTTCTATTGAAAACCAATCTGTCATTCACTGGTTTGTAGCCTATTTCCCTTGGTAGCAAAATACAGCTAGAATGGATTCTGGTTAATTGGACACATTGGGACCAAAACAGTTTGGCCCAGTTAAACAGTTACCCCAATTAGCCGAAGTTTTATGGAAATATTTAAAAAATGTATAAAAATAACGTTTAACTGAGTAACAAATTATGTATTTAAATGAAATACAAAACACATTCCAACACTACTAATACTACTGCAGTACTATAAAATTGTGTATTAGCTCCTAATACTTTTCAATGGAGGAATTTATCTGCCTTAAGTTCTTTTGACTGTAAATTAACAAAATCAATGCAGATACCCAGTAAAGATAATGGACCACTTTCATACAGCACTTTCAATGATTTTATCCTCCAAATCTTCACTTTTACTGTAACAGTCAAGATGGTTGTTAACACCTTCAAATTCTTCATAGTTTCTAACTTGCTGAAGTAGTGAAATCGGCTGGAAAGGCCAAGTAAAAGGGAAGAGATTTAAGGTGGGGAGAGGGGGCTAGTATGTAAGTTAAAAGGGGTTGAGCAGGTAAGTTTGTTACTCAAGGAGTGCTATACGCATGGAACAGGCTGGCACAGAAGTTGGTAGTGCCAGTTGAAACATTCAGACAGGCAAATGAGTAGGCATGGAACTGGGGACTTGGATTGTGTGTAGCAGACAGGTTTAGTTGAATTTGGCATCATGGTTGTTCAGGTACTGTGGGCTGAAAGTCCTGACCTTGTGCTGTACTGTTCTATGATCTATATTAATAAGCTGTATGCATGCCCTGAACCTGTGTACTGTTCTGTGATCTATATTAATAAGCTGTATGCATGTCCTGAGCCTGTGTACTGTTCTGTGATCTATATTAATAAGCTGTATGCATGTCCTGAACCTGTGTTGTACTGTTCTATGATCTATATTAATAAGCTGTATGCATGTCCTGAACCTGTCTCTCATCCTTCCATTCTATGGTCAACCAGTTCCCTTCCATTTTGCTAATTCTCCAAGGTTTCTGCACCTGTTTCTTAATGATTGGGACAATCTCTCTTTTCTGCAACCCAATGCAACCCAAAGTCAGATTTTGTCTGCGCATTCCTGACTCACACAGATTTAGGATGAATATTAAGCTTTCTTGACATCCCCAGCGTAGCAACCTATCCAACCTCTCAGTCCTGCAATTGTTGACACTGCGTGACTTTTTATACAGCAGAATAACAGGGTGTCTGTGTTTTCTCCACTGGGAAATACGGACATTTTCACAGAAAATCAATGGTACCATTTAAACGTTGAGAACCGGCACCAGTCCTATTCAATGAGAATGTCAAAGGTTGAAACCTTGTCCTTTGTTTACAATTGTTGTACATCTTTCAGTTTGGCATTTGATTCAAAAGGAATTCATACATACTTGATGATATTGATCAAATGAAAGATGTTTCATTTGGTTACAATACCCAATGAAAGGGTCAGTGAAATTAAAGGAACTGAACAATATTCAATAATTTGCTGTCATTCAAGACTCCTCATAATCATTCTTTGGCTTAACTGTGACAACAGAAATACTTTTCAAAAGCAGAACAAAACTGTAATAAATGAACTCTTGAAATTACATGTTATGCTGAATATATTGAATGGAATGGATAGGATCAGACAGACTTGATCTTGCATGTAGGGAATGCAACATCTGAGGCTTCAGAGTCAAAGTTTTAGACAACCTGCTGAATCTGTGCAAGTTTCTAAGAAACTCAAAGTCTGCCGTGCCTTCTTTGTGATGGCACTAATGTGCTGCTCCCAGGACAGATAACGCCAAGGAATTTAAATTTACTGATCCTCTTCATCTCTGATCCCCTAAAAAGGACTGGCTCATGGACCTTTGCCTTCTTCTTCCCGTAGTTAATAATCAGAACTTGGGCTTTGGTGACACTGAGTGAGAGGTTGTTGATGTGGCACCATTCAACCACATTTTCATCCTCCCTCCTATATACGTATGTGCTGGTGGCTGTCGTTTGGATACCACTCCTTTGATATCCAAATTGCTGGTCATCATAGCTGGGAATGGTTATTCATTTCCCTGAGTGGTGGGCTCAGCTATCATCTCTTCTTACTGCTGCTTTCTACAACAGCGTTACACTCCATCACATCTTTCAGAGAACATGTGCCTCTGCTGCACTGCTGTGAAAGATGGCAAGGACAGAAGGGGAAGCTATGAGCTTGATCTGAACACTCCGTTCTGTCAGATGTGCAAATTCGGCATGCCATCCTAAACTTTGACAAACCTCTGTAGATGCATAATGGAGAGTATCCTGACTGGTTGCATCATGGTCTGGTATGGAAGTACCAATGCTCAAGAATGGAAAAGTCTACAAAAATGATGGGTACAACCCAGTCACTCACAGGAAAAGCTTTCCCTACCATTGAGCCCATCTGCAAGAAGTGTGGCCAGTAGAAAACAGTATCCATCATCAGTGATCTCCACCATCCAGGCCATATCTCTTTTATCTGCTGCCATCAGGATGGAGGTAAATGAGCCACCAGGTTCAGGAGCAGTTATTACCCCTCAACCATCAGGTCCTACGCCACCAGGTTCAGGAGTAGTTATTACCCTACAACTATCAGGTCCCACACTACCAGGTTCAGGAGCAGTTATTGCCCTACAACCATCAGGTCCCACACCACCAGGTTCAGGAACAATTATTACCCTACAACCATCAGGTTCCTGAACCAGTATGGATAACTTCACTCATCTCAACTCTGAGCTGATAGGTTCAGCTATCAGCCAACAGGCTGACTCTCAAGGACTCAATGACACATTTGCAGTATCATGTATGTATATATTTATGTTTTTTTTTAATTTGCTCTATTTGTCTTTGATTGCATATTGGTTATTTATCAGCCTTTGCAGCTTTCCATTGACTCTATTGTATTTCTTTGTTTTCCTGTGATGCCTGCAAGAAAATGAACCTCACAATTGTGCATGTTATCAGACAGTATATGTTCTTTTATAAGAAATTTACTTGAAATTTCAATATTTGTGTAGTTCTGCAGGAAGGTTTCCTAGAGCTGTAATCTGCTCTGAATACAGAACTTCAGGTTTTCTATTTGAATGTATGCAACATACAGATTAAGGTAGACGGTTTGTAGCACAGTTAGAGATTGGTAGGTATGTTGTGGGCATCACTAAGTCGTGGCTGAAAGAAGATTATAGTTGGCAGTTTAACATCCAAGGATACACATTGTATCAAAAGGACAGGCAGGTAAGCAGAGGGGCGGGTGGGGCTCTGCTGGTAAAAAATGAAATCAAATTCTTAGAAAGAGGTGACATAGGATTGGAAGATGTAGCGTCCTTGTGGGTAGAGTTAGGAAACTGCAAGGATAAAAAATACCCTGATTAATTATATAGAGGCCTCTGAACAGACATAACAAAGGCTTTCACATGGTTCTAATTTAAATGTTGAGGAAAATTTTTGGAGATAAATTACTGTTGGATTGCAATTTAAAATTGTTACTTTTCTCATAGATTAACATTTATTACACTTGCTTGTATATGTTATATAATATTTTATGTTTAATTGTGGTTTATTTTCTGCAGAATTTTGAGTAATTGCAGTATAGCTGACGTTTTATTTTTCCAGAGGTTCTCTACAGCAGGTGTCTCACAACTAAGTCCAGCTCTTTCTTACGTTATTCTTATACTTGTTTTCATCTGTCTGAGATGAACATGACTGCTTTGTTCTTTTTCATTTTCTTTGTTCATTCATTGTTCTTCTAACACTTAATACAGTAAAGGGCTGTAAACAGCAACATTTTACGCCTCATTCTTGATTATCGAAGAACCTTTGGATCACAGAATTGCCAGAAAACAACATGACTCAAAGTACAGCTGACGTATTTCACTTTCTAGTGAATTGCTTTCTCGCGCTGAGAGTCACGTGTGAGTGAAGAAGTGGCAGTGGGGATGAATAGGTGTTCCTCACTGACGATGGGCAGGAACCCTGCTGTGGTCTCGATCATGGCTTAACAACCTTAGTAGTTTCTCGTCCATAATGCCTGGGTGTGTGCTTGATCTGACAGATAGTAGCCTAAATTGTTCTGACTTACAGCTTGAATTTTAGAGTCCAGAGTTACAGCTTGAAGTTCAGAGTTCCCCAGACATGTGTGTCCAAGAGGGCCAGAAGTCCAGTGCTGCCCGTCCAACTCTCTGCTCAGGCTCTGAACTCACTGTGGACCTGCAGCAGAAGATCCCTGAAGAAAGCAGGGCTGGCAGAGACAATTTGTCAGGTTTTAAATATGCTTTCATTCTTTTTAGTATTTACAAAAATGTTCTCAATCTATTCAAATGGATTGGAGACGTTTAAAAGCAGTGAAAAATTCTCCCACTGTCAGGGTGTCAGGGTGCAGAGGGGGAGGAAGCTCCCTTAGGGCATTGGACACCAGCTCTTTGCAGGTCCTCAATTTGTTCAGCTATTTGCAAACAGATAAGGTATTTGTGGGTTGGACAGTGTGCATTTGGCTGGACACTGGGAAAAGTCCAGCAGTCCAAGCCGCTGCTTTCATCTCTGCTGCTGTGGAATTGTACTGCTGATGGTGTTCCCTGATTACCGGTGACCAAAGTAGAACTAAAGAATAAAACAGCTCCGAATCTTAAGCAGTCGCCAGTTTCCTGACAACTGGGGCGTTACTAGACAATTCTCAATTTCTCAATGTCACTTGTTGTCAGAAACACTATCCATCTTTTTGCCAGACATACTTCCAGCACATTGTGCAGAGTGAGGTCCAGTAGGCTGTGTGTATGAATCTGTAGATTCACTGCATAGGCAGCACAATGCATGGTTCAAATGAAAGCCACATATGTTTGGAAATTAGATTACACTGAATTAACTACCAGAAAATTCTATTAACATGGTGACTTATTAAAATCTTTCACAGTGATATTTGCAAATTCTTACTAAGAGGAGAGAAACAATAAACTATCAGAATATGGACACAGAAGATTCTGCAGGTGCTGGTAATCCTGAACAATATACACAAAATGCTGGAGGATCTCAGGTCAGGCAGCATCTATGGAGGGGAATTAAATAGTCAACATTTTGGGCCAAGACCCTTCATCAGTTGTGGTGAAGGGTCTTGGCCTAAAACGCTGACCTCTTATTTCCCTCCATGGTTGCTGCCTGGTTGGCTGAGTTCCTCCAGCATTTTGTGTATGTTGCTCACTTTCAGTATATAACCCTATCTGTGTGCATGGTGAAGCTGCATACTGTTCTTTCAGTTTCCAGTACTCCTTCGGTGAATCGATCTGACATAACATTAAACACATAGACAGCAGGGAGAAAAGAAGGTTAAACTTTCAGGCTGATGGGCATTGATATGGTCAAGACCAGATACCTGCTATCGGCTGCGATAAGATGAACTAAGCTGGTATCCCTAGAGTATAGACTGTTAAAATTTAAATATGTTGGGAACCATAGGATTTTAAAAAGGATTACTATGGAAGTTAGTAAGAGTCAAGGGATATAGTCTGAATCACAGGGCTGTGTCAGTCAGCAGTAAAGTTAGAGAATGTTTATTAACACACACAGAGTGGTTCAGTGGTGCAGTGAGCAGAACTACTGCCTCGAGGCTTGGGAGACCTGCTTCAGTACTGACCTTGAGCGCAGTCTCTGTGGACTTCGCACATTCCTTTTTTAACCATGCGGTTTTCTCCATCTGTCCCAGTTTCTTCCCACGTCCCAAGGTCATGTGGGTTGGTTGCTTAACTGGCCACTGTAAATTGCCCCTGAAGTGCAGATGAAGGGGTAGAACCTGGTAGCCACTTGGATGCGACCGATGGGATGGCCTGCTTCCATTCACACAGAATGTGTGTTACCAAAGGTGGAAGAGCTGTTGAATTCTAATGTACATAAAGCAGGGGTGCTTGATAAACAAAGCAATTTAACATGACATTTATTAGATGAGAGGAGAAATGGACGTGGAGCCAAGACAAATAGCAGTGAGGGCACAGAGTCCCTGAGCACTGACTGAGCCAAAGGGTTGAACAACCTCCTCCTCCCTCTGCTGCAGATGGCAGAGTGATGGTGTGATCGGTTTCAGCACATCACAAGCCCTTCCCAGCCAGAGGACTGCTGTTGGTGATGGTGGTGTGACCAGAACAGGTCTCAGCTGATCATAAGCACAAGAGATTTGGTAGATGCTGGATATCTTACACAACATACACAAAATGCTGGAGGATCTCCTTGTTTCAAGCAGCATCCATGAAGGGAGATGAACAGGCACAGCTTGGTGTCGAGACCCTACATTAAGATGGAACAGACGACTCACAAGCCTGAATAAGAAGGTGGTGGAAGGAGAAGGAGTACAAGTGGCAGGTGATAGGTGAGGGGAAGGTAAGTGGTGTGAACATTGATTTCTCATTTTCCTTCATAGCTGCCACCTAATCTGCTGAGTTCCTCCAGCATTGTGTGCATGTTGCTCATCTGAGTGGAGGTATAAAGTGAGTACTGCAGAGAGTGGGAGTGCATGGCCAGAGCTGAACTGAGCTGGGTGCATGAGCATAGTGAAGTGCGATACGGGTGTATGAGAATAGTGGTGTGTGATCCGGGTGTATGACATAGCGAAGTGTGATCCGGTTGTATGAACATAGTGAAGTGTGATCCGGGTGTATCAGAATAGTGAAGCGTGATCCAGGTGTATGAGATAGTGAAGTGTGATCTGGGTGTATGAGAATAATGAAGTGTGATCTGGGTGTATGAGAATAGTGAGTGTGAGCCGGGTGTATGAGCATAGTGAAGTGTGATCTGGCTGTATGAGCACAGTGAAGTGTGATCGGGGTGTATGAGCATAGTGACGTGTGATCCAGGTGCATGAGCATAGTGAAGTCTGATCCGGGTGTATGAGCACAGTGAGGTGTGATCCAGGTGTATGAGCACAGTGAAGTGTGATCCGGGTGTATGAACACAGTGGAGTCTGATCCGGGTGTATGAGCATAGTGAAGTGCGATCCGGGTGTATGAGCACAGTGAAGAGTGATCTGGGTGTATGAGCATAGTGAAGTGCGTTCCGGGTGTATGAGCACAGTGAAGAGTGATCCGGGTGTATGAGCACAGTGAAGTGAGATCCGGGTGTATAAGATGGTGAAATATGATTCAGGTATATGAGCACAGTGAAGTGTGATCCGGGTTTATGAACACAGTGAAGAGAGATCCAGGTGTATGAGCACAGTGAAGTGTGATCCAGGTGTATGAGACAGTGAAGTGTGATCTAGGTATATGAGCACAGTGAAGTGTGATCCGGGTTTATGAACACAGTGAAGAGAGATCCAGGTGTATGAGCACAGTGAGGTGTGATCCAGGTGTATGAGCACAGTGAAGTCTGATCCGGGTGTATGAGCACAGTGAAGAGTGATCCGGGTGTATAAGATGGTGAAATATGATTCAGGTATATGAGCACAGTGAAGTGAGATCCGGGTTTATGAACACAGTGAAGAGAGATCCAGGTGTATGAGCACAGTGAGGTGCGATCCAGGTGTATGAGCACAGTGAAGTGTGATCCGGGTGTATGAACACAGTGGAGTCTGATCCGGGTGTATGAGCATAGTGAAGTGTGATCCGGGTTTATTAACACAGTGAAGAGAGATCCAGGTGTATGAGCACAGTGAAGTGTGATCTGGGTGTATGAGCACAGTGAAGTGTGATCCAGGTGTATGAGATAGTGAAGTGTGATCCAGGTGTATGAGACAGTGAAGTGTGATCCGGGTGTATGAACATAGTGAAGTGTAATCTGGGTGTATGAGCACAGTGAAGTGATCTGGGAGTATGAGTAGAGTGAAGTGTGATCTAGGTGTATGCTGATAGTGAAGTGTGATCCAGTTATATGAGCATAGTGAAGTGTGATCCTGGTGTATGAGCACAGTGAACTGTGATCCGGATATATGAGCATAGTGAAGTGTGATCAGGATATATGAGCAAAGTGAAGTGTGAACCAGGGCTATGAGAACAGTGAAGAGAGATCCAGGTGATTCAGCACAGTGAAGTGTGATCCGGGTGTATGAACATAGTGAGGTGTGATCTGGGTGTATGAACACAGTGAAGAGAGATCCAGGTGATTCAGCACAGAGAAGTGTGATCCGGGTGTATGAACATAGTGAGGTGTGATCAGGATGTATGAACACAGTGAAGTGTGATCCAGGATTATGAGCACAGTGAAGTGTGATTCGGGTGTACGAGCACATTGAAGTGTGATCCGGGTGTATGAGCACAGTGATGCGTGATCCGGGTGTATAACATAGTGAAGTGTGATCTGGGTGTATGAGCATAGTGAAGTGTGATCTGGGTATATGAGCAAAGTGAAGTGTGATCCGGGTGTATGAGCACAGTTAAGTGTGATCCGGGTGTACGAGCACAGTGAAGTGTGATCCGGGTGTACAAGCACAGTGAAGTGTGATCCGGGTGTATGAGCACAGTGAAGTGTGATCCGGGTGTATAACATAGAGAAGTGTGATCCGGGTGTATGAACATAGTGAAGTGTGATCTGGGTGTATGAACACAATGAAGTGTGATCTGGGTGTGTGAGCACAGTGAAGTGTGATCTGGGTGTATGAGATAGTGGAGTGTGATCCTGGTGAATGAGCATAGTGAAGTCTGATCCGGGTGTATGAGAATAGTGGAGTGTGATCCGGGTGTATGAACACAGTGAAGTGTGATTCGGGTGTACGAGCACAGTGCAGTGTCAGCCGGGTGTACAAACACAGTGAAGTCTCATCCGGGTGTACGAGCACAGTGAAGTGTGATCCGGGTGTACAAGCACAGTGAAGTGTGATCCGGGTGTACAAGCACAGTGAAGTCTCATCCGGGTGTACGAGCACAGTGAAGTGTGATCCGGGTGTACGAGCACAGTGAAGTGTGATCCGGGTGTACGAGCACAGTGAAGTGTGATCTGGGTGTATGAGCACAGTGAAGTGTGATCCAGGCGTATCAGATAGTGAAGTGTGATCCAGGTTTATGAGATAGTGAAGTGTGATTCAGGTGTATGAACATAGAGAAGTGTGATCCGGGTGAATAAGCAGAGTGAAGTGTGATCTCGGTGTATGAGCACAGTGAAGTGTGATCCGGGTGTATGAGATAGTGAAGTGTGATCCGGGTGTATGAACATAGTAAAGTGTAATCCGGGTGTGTGAGCACAGTGAAGTGTGATGCGGGTGTATGAGCACAGTGAAGTGTGATCCGGGTGTATGAGATAGTGAAGTGGGATCCGGGTGTATGAGATAGTGAAGTGTGATCCGGGTGTATGACGTAGAGAAGTGTGATCTGGGTGTATGAACATAGTGAAGTGTGATCTGTGTGTATGAGCACAGTGAAGTGTGATCCCTGTGAATGAGCAGAGTGAAGTGTGATCTTGGTGTACGAGCACAGTGAAGTGTAATCCGGGTGTATGACATAGTGGTGTGATCCAGGTGTATGACATAGTGAAGTGTGATCCGGGTGTATGAACATAGTGAAGTGTAATCTGGGTGTATGAGCACAGTGAAGTGTGATCTGGGTATATGAGCAGAGTGAAGTGTGATCTAGGTATATGGTGATAGTGAAGTGTGATCCAGTTGTATGAGCATAATAACGTGTGATCCAGATGTATGAGCATACTGAAGTGTGATCCGGGTGTACGAGCACAGTAAAGTGTGATCCACGTGTACGAGCACAGTGAAATGTGATCCGGGTGTATGAGATAGTGAAGTGTGATACGGGTCTATGACATAGAGAAGTGTGACCCGGGTGTATGAACATAGTGAAGTATGATCTGGATGTATGAACACAGTGAAGTGTGATCCGGGTGTATGAGCACAGTGAAGTGTGATCCGGGTGAATAAGCAGAGTGAAGTGTGATCTCGGTGCATGAGCACAGTGAAGTGTGATCCGGGTGTATGAGATAGTGAAGTGTGATCCGGGTGTATGACATAAAGAAGTGTGATCCGGGTGTAGAAACATAGTGAAGTGTGATCTGGGTGTATGAGCACAGTGAAGTCTGATCTGCGACTGTGAGCACAGTGAAGTGTGATCCAGCTGTATGAGCACAATGAAGGGTGATCCGGGTGAATGAGCAGGGTGAAGTGTGATCTGGGTGTATGAGCAGAGTGAAGTGTGATCTAGGTATATGGTGATAGTGAAGTGTGATCCAGTTGTATGAGCATAGTAACGTGTGATCCAGATGTATGAGCATACTGAAGTGTGATCCGGGTGTACGAGCACAGAGAAGTGTGATCCGGGTGTACGAGCACACTGAAATGTGATCCGGGTGTATGAGATAGTGAAGTGTGATACGGGTCTATGACATAGAGAAGTGTGATCCGGGTGTATGAACATAGTGAAGTATGATCTGGATGTATGAACACAGTGAAGTGTGATCTGTGTGTGTGAGCACAGTGAAGTGTGATCCGGGTGTATGAGCACAGTGAAGTGTGATCCGGGTGAATAAGCAGAGTGAAGTGTGATCTCGGTGCATGAGCATAGTGAAGTGTGATCCGGGTGTATGAGATAGTGAACTGTGCTCCGGGTGTATGACATAGTGAAGTGTGATCCGGGTGTATGAACATAGTAAAGTGTAATCCGTGTGTATGAGCACAGTGAAGTGTGATGCGGGTCTATGAGCACAGTGAAGTATGATCCGGGTGTACGAGCACAGTGAAGTGTGATCCGGGTGTACGATCACAGTGAAGTGTGATCTGGGTGTATGAGCACAGTGAAATGTGATCCAGGGGTATGAGATAATGAAGTGTGATCCAGGTGTATAAGATAGCGAAGTGTGATCCGGGGGTATGACATAGAGAAGTGTGATCCGGGTGTATGAGCAAGGTGAACTGTGTTCTGGCTGTATGAGAACAGTCAAGTGTGATCTGGGTGTATGAGATAGCGAAGTGTGATCCGGGGGTATGACATAGAGAAGTGTAATCCGGGTGTATGAGCAAGGTGAAGTGTGATCTCGGTGCATGAGCACAGTGAAGTGTG
The DNA here is from genome assembly GCF_030028105.1 of Mobula birostris. Lineage (NCBI taxonomy): Eukaryota > Metazoa > Chordata > Chondrichthyes > Myliobatiformes > Myliobatidae > Mobula > Mobula birostris. The sequence continues at coordinate 45,187,242 of NC_092383.1, read as the reverse complement.
ATCCGGGTGTATGAGATAGTGAAGTGTGCTCCGGGTGTATAACATAGTGAAGTGTGATCCGGGTGTATGAACATTGTAAAGTGTAATCCGTGTGTATGAGCACAGTGAAGTGTGATCCGGGTGTACGAGCACAGTGAAGTGTGATCCGGGTGTACGAGCACAGTGAAGTGTGATCTGGGTGTATGAGCACAGTGAAGTGTGATCCAGGCGTATCAGATAGTGAAGTGTGATCCTGGTTTATGAGATAGTGAAGTGTGATTCAGGTGTATGAACATAGAGAAGTGTGATCCGGGTGAATAAGCAGAATGAAGTGTGATCTCGGTGTATGAGCACAGTGAAGTGTGATCTGGGTGTATGAGATAGTGAAGTGTGATCCGGGTGTATGGCATAGTGAAATGTGATCCGGGTGTATGAACATAGTAAAGTGTAATCCGGGTGTATGAGCACAGTGAAGTGTGATGCGGGTGTATGAGCACAGTGAAGTGTGATCCGGGTGTATGAGATAGTGAAGTGGGATCCGGGTGTATGAGATAGTGAAGTGTGATCCGGGTGTATGACGTAGAGAAGTGTGATCTGGGTGTATGAACATAGTGAAGTGTGATCTGCGTGTATGAGCACAGTGAAGTGTGATCCCTGTGAATGAGCAGAGTGAAGTGTGATCTTGGTGTACGAGCACAGTGAAGTGTAATCCGGGTGTATGACATAGTGGTGTGATCCAGGTGTATGACATAGTGAAGTGTGATCCGGGTGTATGAACATAGTGAAGTGTAATCTGGGTGTATGAGCACAGTGAAGTGTGATCTCGGTATATGAGCAGAGTGAAGTGTGATCTAGGTATATGGTGATAGTGAAGTGTGATCCAGTTGTATGAGCATAGTAACGTGTGATCCAGATGTATGAGCATACTGAAGTGTGATCCGGGTGTACGAGCACAGTGAAGTGTGATCCGGGTGTACGAGCACAGTGAAATGTGATCCGGGTGTATGAGATAGTGAAGTGTGATACGGGTCTATGACATAGAGAAGTGTGATCCGGGTGTATGAACATAGTGAAGTATGAACTGGATGTATGAACACAGTGAAGTGTGATCCGGGTGTATGAGCACAGTGAAGTGTGATCCGGGTGAATAAGCAGAGTGAAGTGTGATCTCGGTGCATGAGCACAGTGAAGTGTGATCCGGGTGTATGAGATAGTGAAGTGTGATCCGGGTGTATGAGATAGTGAAGTGTGATCCGGGTGTATGACATAGAGAAGTGTGATCCGGGTGTAGAAACATAGTGAAGTGTGATCTGGGTGTATGAGCACAGTGAAGTCTGATCCGGGTGTACGAGCACAGTGAAGTGTGATCCGGGTGTACGATCACAGTGAAGTGTGATCTGGGTGTATGAGCACAGTGAAATGTGATCCAGGGGTATGAGATAATGAAGTGTGATCCAGGTGTATGAGCATACTGAAGTGTGATCCGGGTGTACGAGCACAGTGAAGTGTGATCCGGGTGTACGAGCACAGTGAAATGTGATCCGGGTGTATGAGATAGTGAAGTGTGATACGGGTCTATGACATAGAGAAGTGTGATCCGGGTGTATGAACATAGTGAAGTATGAACTGGATGTATGAACACAGTGAAGTGTGATCCGGGTGTATGAGCACAGTGAAGTGTGATCCGGGTGAATAAGCAGAGTGAAGTGTGATCTCGGTGCATGAGCACAGTGAAGTGTGATCCGGGTGTATGAGATAGTGAAGTGTGATCCGGGTGTATGACATAGAGAAGTGTGATCCGGGTGTAGAAACATAGTGAAGTGTGATCTGGGTGTATGAGCACAGTGAGGTCTGATCTGCGACTGTGAGCACAGTGAAGTGTGATCCAGCTGTATGAGCACAATGAAGGGTGATCCGGGTGAATGAGCAGGGTGAAGTGTGATCTGGGTGTATGAGCACAGTGAAATGTGATCTAGGGGTATGAGATAATGAAGTGTGATCCAGTTGTATGAGCATTGTAACGTGTGATCCGGGGGTATGACATAGAGAAGTGTGATCCGGGTGTATGAGCAAGGTGAAGTGTGTTCTGGCTGTATGAGAACAGTGAAGTGTGATCTGGGTGTATGAGATAGTGGAGTGTGATCCTGGTGAATGAGCAGAGTGAAGTGTGATCTGGGTGTATGATCACAGTGAAGTCTGGTCCAGGTGTATGAGATCGTGAAGTGTGATGCGGGTGTATGAACAGAGTGAAGTGTGATCTGGGTGTATTAGCACAGTGAAGTCTGATCTGCGACTGTGAGCACAGTGAAGTGTGATCCGGGTGTATGAGATAGTGAAGTGGGATCCGGGAGTATGAGATAGTGAAGTGTGATCCGGGTGTATGACGTAGAGAAGTGTGATCTGGGTGTATGAACATAGTGAAGTGTGATCTGCGTGTATGAGCACAGTGAAGTGTGATCCCTGTGAATGAGCAGAGTGAAGTGTGATCTTGGTGTACGAGCACAGTGAAGTGTAATCCGGGTGTATGACATAGTGGTGTGATCCAGGTGTATGACATAGTGAAGTGTGATCCGGGTGTATGAACATAGTGAAGTGTAATCTGGGTGTATGAGCACAGTGAAGTGTGATCTGGGTATATGAGCAGAGTGAAGTGTGATTTAGGTATATGGTGATAGTGAAGTGTGATCCAGTTGTATGAGCATAGTAACGTGTGATCCAGATGTATGAGCATACTGAAGTGTGATCCGGGTGTACGAGCACAGTGAAGTGTGATCCGGGTGTACGAGCACAGTGAAATGTGATCCGGGTGTATGAGATAGTGAAGTGTGATACGGGTCTATGACATAGAGAAGTGTGATCCGGGTGTATGAACATAGTGAAGTATGAACTGGATGTATGAACACAGTGAAGTGTGATCCGGGTGTATGAGCACAGTGAAGTGTGATCCGGGTGAATAAGCAGAGTGAAGTGTGATCTCGGTGCATGAGCACAGTGAAGTGTGATCCGGGTGTATGAGATAGTGAAGTGTGATCCGGGTGTATGACATAGAGAAGTGTGATCCGGGTGTAGAAACATAGTGAAGTGTGATCTGGGTGTATGAGCACACTGAAGTCTGATCCGGGTGTACGAGCACAGTGAAGTGTGATCCGGGTGTACGATCACAGTGAAGTGTGATCTGGGTGTATGAGCACAGTGAAATGTGATCCAGGGGTATGAGATAATGAAGTGTGATCCAGGTGTATAAGATAGCGAAGTGTGATCCGGGGGTATGACATAGAGAAGTGTGATCCGGGTGTATGAGCAAGGTGAAGTGTGTTCTGGCTGTATGAGAACAGTGAAGTGTGATCTGGGTGTATGAGATAGTGGAGTGTGATCCTGGTGAATGAGCAGAGTGAAGTGTGATCTGGGTGTATGATCACAGTGAAGTCTGGTCCAGGTGTATGAGATAGTGAAGTGTGATGCGGGTGTATGAACAGAGTGAAGTGTGATCTGGGTGTATGAGCACAGTGAAGTCTGATCTGCGACTGTGAGCACAGTGAAGTGTGATCCGGGTGTACGATCACAGTGAAGTGTGATCTGGGTGTATGAGCACAGTGAAATGTGATCCAGGGGTATGAGATAATGAAGTGTGATCCAGGTGTATAAGATAGCGAAGTGTGATCCGGGGGTATGACATAGAGAAGTGTGATCCGGGTGTATGAGCAAGGTGAAGTGTGTTCTGGCTGTATGAGAACAGTGAAGTGTGATCTGGATGTATGAGATAGTGGAGTGTGATCCTGGTGAATGAGCAGAGTGAAGTGTGATCTGGGTGTATGATCACAGTGAAGTCTGGTCCAGGTGTATGAGATAGTGAAGTGTGATGCGGGTGTATGAACAGAGTGAAGTGTGATCTGGGTGTATGAGCACAGTGAAGTCTGATCTGCGACTGTGAGCACAATGAAGGGTGATCCGGGTGAATGAGCAGTGTGAAGTGTGATCTGGGTGTATGAGCAGAGTGAAGTGTGATCTAGGTATATGATGATAGTGAAGTGTGATCCAGTTGTATGAGCATAGTAACGTGTGATCCAGATGTATGAGCATACTGAAGTGTGATCCGGGTGTACGAGCACAGTGAAGTGTGATCCGGGTGTACGAGCACAGTGAAATGTGATCCGGGTGTATGAGATAGTGAAGTGTGATACGGGTCTATGACATAGAGAAGTGTGATCCGGGTGTATGAACATAGTGAAGTATGAACTGGATGTATGAACACAGTGAAGTGTGATCCGGGTGTATGAGCACAGTGAAGTGTGATCCGGGTGAATAAGCAGAGTGAAGTGTGATCTCGGTGCATGAGCACAGTGAAGTGTGATCCGGGTGTATGAGATAGTGAAGTGTGATCCGGGTGTATGACATAGAGAAGTGTGATCCGGGTGTATGAACATAGTGAAGTATGATCTGGATGTATGAACATAGTGAAGTGTGATCCGGGTGTATGAGCACAGTGAAGTGTGATCCGGGTGAATAAGCAGAGTGAAGTGTGATCTCGGTGCATGAGCACAGTGAAGTGTGATCCGGGTGTATGAGATAGTGAAGTGTGTTCTGGCTGTATGAGAACAGTGAAGTGTGATCTGGGTGTATGAGATAGTGGAGTGTGATCCTGGTGAATGAGCAGAGTGAAGTGTGATCTGGGTGTATGAGCACAGTGAAGTCTGGTCCAGGTGTATGAGATCGTGAAGTGTGATGCGGGTGTATGAACAGAGTGAAGTGTGATCTGGGTGTATTAGCACAGTGAAGTCTGATCTGCGACTGTGAGCACAGTGAAGTGTGATCCGGGTGTATGAGCACAATGAAGGGTGATCCGGGTGAATGAGCAGTGTGAAGTGTGATCTGGGTGTATGAGCAGAGTGAAGTGTGATCTAGGTATATGGTGATAGTGAAGTGTGATCCAGTTGTATGAGCATAGTAACGTGTGATCCAGATGTATGAGCATACTGAAGTGTGATCCGGGTGTACGAGCACAGTGAAGTGTGATCCGGGTGTACGAGCACAGTGAAATGTGATCCGGGTGTATGAGATAGTGAAGTGTGATACGGGTCTATGACATAGAGAAGTGTGATCCGGGTGTATGAACATAGTGAAGTATGATCTGGATGTATGAACACAGTGAAGTGTGATCTGGGTGTGTGAGCACAGTGAAGTGTGATCCGGGTGTATGAGCACAGTGAAGTGTGATCCGGGTGTATGAGATAGTGAAGTGTGCTCCAGGTGTATGACATAGTGAAGTGTGATCCGGGTGTATGAACATTGTAAAGTGTAATCCGTGTGTATGAGCACAGTGAAGTGTGATCCGGGTGTACGAGCACAGTGAAGTGTGATCCGGGTGTACGAGCACAGTGAAGTGTGATCTGGGTGTATGAGCACAGTGAAGTGTGATCCAGGCGTATCAGATAGTGAAGTGTGATCCAGGTTTATGAGATAGTGAAGTGTGATTCAGGTGTATGAACATAGAGAAGTGTGATCCGGGTGAATAAGCAGAGTGAAGTGTGATCTCGGTGTATGAGCACAGTGAAGTGTGATCCGGGTGTATGAGATAGTGAAGTGTGATCCGGGTGTATGGCATAGTGAAATGTGATCCGGGTGTATGAACATAGTAAAGTGTAATCCGGGTGTATGAGCACAGTGAAGTGTGATGCGGGTGTATGAGCACAGTGAAGTGTGATCCGGGTGTATGAGATAGTGAAGTGGGATCCGGGAGTATGAGATAGTGAAGTGTGATCCGGGTGTATGACGTAGAGAAGTGTGATCTGGGTGTATGAACATAGTGAAGTGTGATCTGCGTGTATGAGCACAGTGAAGTGTGATCCCTGTGAATGAGCAGAGTGAAGTGTGATCTTGGTGTACGAGCACAGTGAAGTGTAATCCGGGTGTATGACATAGTGGTGTGATCCAGGTGTATGACATAGTGAAGTGTGATCCGGGTGTATGAACATAGTGAAGTGTAATCTGGGTGTATGAGCACAGTGAAGTGTGATCTGGGTATATGAGCAGAGTGAAGTGTGATTTAGGTATATGGTGATAGTGAAGTGTGATCCAGTTGTATGAGCATAGTAACGTGTGATCCAGATGTATGAGCATACTGAAGTGTGATCCGGGTGTACGAGCACAGTGAAGTGCGATCCGGGTGTACGAGCACAGTGAAATGTGATCCGGGTGTATGAGATAGTGAAGTGTGATACGGGTCTATGACATAGAGAAGTGTGATCCGGGTGTATGAACATAGTGAAGTATGAACTGGATGTATGAACACAGTGAAGTGTGATCCGGGTGTATGAGCACAGTGAAGTGTGATCCGGGTGAATAAGCAGAGTGAAGTGTGATCTCGGTGCATGAGCACAGTGAAGTGTGATCCGGGTGTATGAGATAGTGAAGTGTGATCCGGGTGTATGACATAGAGAAGTGTGATCCGGGTGTAGAAACATAGTGAAGTGTGATCTGGGTGTATGAGCACACTGAAGTCTGATCCGGGTGTACGAGCACAGTGAAGTGTGATCCGGGTGTACGATCACAGTGAAGTGTGATCTGGGTGTATGAGCACAGTGAAATGTGATCCAGGGGTATGAGATAATGAAGTGTGATCCAGGTGTATAAGATAGCGAAGTGTGATCCGGGGGTATGACATAGAGAAGTGTGATCCGGGTGTATGAGCAAGGTGAAGTGTGTTCTGGCTGTATGAGAACAGTGAAGTGTGATCTGGGTGTATGAGATAGTGGAGTGTGATCCTGGTGAATGAGCAGAGTGAAGTGTGATCTGGGTGTATGAGCACAGTGAAGTCTGGTCCAGGTGTATGAGATAGTGAAGTGTGATGCGGGCGTATGAACAGAGTGAAGTGTGATCTGGGTGTATGAGCACAGTGAAGTCTGATCTGCGACTGTGAGCACAGTGAAGTGTGATCCGGGTGTACGAGCACAGTGAAGTGTGATCCGGGTGTACGAGCACAGTGAAGTGTGATCTGGGTGTATGAGCACAGTGAAGTGTGATCCAGGCGTATCAGATAGTGAAGTGTGATCCAGGTTTATGAGATAGTGAAGTGTGATTCAGGTGTATGAACATAGAGAAGTGTGATCCGGGTGAATAAGCAGAGTGAAGTGTGATCTCGGTGTATGAGCACAGTGAAGTGTGATCCGGGTGTATGGCATAGTGAAATGTGATCCGGGTGTATGAACATAGTAAAGTGTAATCCGGGTGTATGAGCACAGTGAAGTGTGATGCGGGTGTATGAGCACAGTGAAGTGTGATCCGGGTGTATGAGATAGTGAAGTGGGATCCGGGAGTATGAGATAGTGAAGTGTGATCCGGGTGTATGACGTAGAGAAGTGTGATCTGGGTGTATGAACATAGTGAAGTGTGATCTGCGTGTATGAGCACAGTGAACTGTGATCCCTGTGAATGAGCAGAGTGAAGTGTGATCTTGGTGTACGAGCACAGTGAAGTGTAATCCGGGTGTATGACATAGTGGTGTGATCCAGGTGTATGACATAGTGAAGTGTGATCCGGGTGTATGAACATAGTGAAGTGTAATCTGGGTGTATGAGCACAGTGAAGTGTGATCTGGGTATATGAGCAGAGTGAAGTGTGATTTAGGTATATGGTGATAGTGAAGTGTGATCCAGTTGTATGAGCATAGTAACGTGTGATCCAGATGTATGAGCATACTGAAGTGTGATCCGGGTGTACGAGCACAGTGAAGTGTGATCCGGGTGTACGAGCACAGTGAAATGTGATCCGGGTGTATGAGATAGTGAAGTGTGATACGGGTCTATGACATAGAGAAGTGTGATCCGGGTGTATGAACATAGTGAAGTATGAACTGGATGTATGAACACAGTGAAGTGTGATCCGGGTGTATGAGCACAGTGAAGTGTGATCCGGGTGAATAAGCAGAGTGAAGTGTGATCTCGGTGCATGAGCACAGTGAAGTGTGATCCGGGTGTATGAGATAGTGAAGTGTGATCCGGGTGTATGACATAGAGAAGTGTGATCCGGGTGTAGAAACATAGTGAAGTGTGATCTGGGTGTATGAGCACAGTGAAGTCTGATCCGGGTGTACGAGCACAGTGAAGTGTGATCCGGGTGTACGATCACAGTGAAGTGTGATCTGGGTGTATGAGCACAGTGAAATGTGATCCAGGGGTATGAGATAATGAAGTGTGATCCAGGTGTATAAGATAGCGAAGTGTGATCCGGGGGTATGACATAGAGAAGTGTGATCCGGGTGTATGAGCAAGGTGAAGTGTGTTCTGGCTGTATGAGAACAGTGAAGTGTGATCTGGGTGTATGAGATAGTGGAGTGTGATCCTGGTGAATGAGCAGAGTGAAGTGTGATCTGGGTGTATGATCACAGTGAAGTCTGGTCCAGGTGTATGAGATAGTGAAGTGTGATGCGGGTGTATGAACAGAGTGAAGTGTGATCTGGGTGTATGAGCACAGTGAAGTCTGATCTGCGACTGTGAGCACAATGAAGGGTGATCCGGGTGAATGAGCAGTGTGAAGTGTGATCTGGGTGTATGAGCAGAGTGAAGTGTGATCTAGGTATATGATGATAGTGAAGTGTGATCCGGGTGTACGATCACAGTGAAGTGTGATCTGGGTGTATGAGCACAATGAAGTGTGATCCAGGGGTATGAGATAATGAAGTGTGATCCAGGTGTATGAGATAGCGAAGTGTGATCCGGGGGTATGACATAGAGAAGTGTGATCCGGGTGTATGAGCAAGGTGAAGTGTGTTCTGGCTGTATGAGAACAGTGAAGTGTGATCTGGGTGTATGAGCACAGTGAAGTGTGATCCAGGGGTATGAGATAATGAAGTGTGATCCAGGTGTATGAGATAGCGAAGTGTGATCCGGGAGTATGACATAGAGAAGTGTGAGCCGGGTGTATGACATAGAGAAGTGTGATCTGGGTGTATGAGATAATGAAGTGTGATCCAGGTGTATGAGATAGAGAAGTGTGATCCGGGTGTATGAACATAGTGAAGTGTGATCTGGGTGTATGAGCAAGGTGAAGTGTGTTCTGGGTGTATGAGAACAGTGAAGTGTGATCTGGGTGTATGAGATAGTGGAGTGTGATCCTGGTGAATGAGCAAAGTGAAGTGTGAACCGGGGCTATGAGAAAAGTGAAGAGAGATCCAGGTGATTCAGCACAGAGATGTGTGATCCGGGTGTATGAACATAGTGAGGTGTGATCAGGATGTATGAACACAGTGAAGTGTGATCCAGGATTATGAGCACAGTGAAGTGTGATTCAGGTGTACGAGCACATTGAAGTGTGATCCGGGTGTATGAGCACAGTGATGCATGATCCGGGTGTATAACATAGTGAAGTGTGATCTGGGTGTATGAGCATAGTGAAGTGTGATCTGGGTATATGAGCAAAGTGAAGTGTGATCCGGGTGTATAAGCACAGTTAAGTGTGATCCGGGTGTACGAGCACAGTGAAGTGTGATCCGGGTGTACAAGCACAGTGAAGTGTGATCCGGGTGTATGAGCACAGTGAAGTGTGATCCGGGTGTATAACATAGAGAAGTGTGATCCGGGTGTATGAACATAGTGAAATGTGATCTGGGTGTATGAACACAATGAAGTGTGATCTGGGTGTGTGAGCACAGTGAAGTGTGATCTGGGTGTATGAGATAGTGGAGTGTGATCCTGGTGAATGAGCATAGTGAAGTCTGATCCGGGTGTATGAGAATAGTGGAGTGTGATCCGGGTGTATGAACACAGTGAAGTGTGATTCGGGTGTACGAGCACAGTGCAGTGTCATCCGGGTGTACAAACACAGTGAAGTCTCATCCGGGTGTACGAGCACAGTGAAGTGTGATCCGGGTGTACAAGCACAGTGAAGTCTCATCCGGGTGTACGAGCACAGTGAAGTGTGATCCGGGTGTACGAGCACAGTTATGTGTGATCCGGGTGTACGAGCACAGTGAAGTGTGATCCAGGCGTATCAGATAGTGAAGTGTGATCCAGGTTTATGAGATAGTGAAGTGTGATTCAGGTGTATGAACATAGAGAAGTGTGATCTGGGTGAATAAGCAGAGTGAAGTGTGATCTCGGTGTATGAGCACAGTGAAGTGTGATCCGGGTGTATGAGATAGTGAAGTGTGATCCGGGTGTATGGCATGGTGAAATGTGATCCGGGTGTATGAACATAGTAAAGTGTAATCCGGGTGTATGAGCACAGTGAAGTGTGATGCGGGTGTATGAGCACAGTGAAGTGTGATCTGGGTGTATGAGATAGTGAAGTGGGATCCGGGTGTATGAGATAGTGAAGTGTGATCCGGGTGTATGACGTAGAGAAGTGTGATCTGGGTGTATGAACATAGTGAAGTGTGATCTGTGTGTATGAGCACAGTGAAGTGTGATCCCTGTGAATGAGCAGAGTGAAGTGTGATCTTGGTGTACGAGCACAGTGAAGTGTAATCCGGGTGTATGACATAGTGGTGTGATCCAGGTGTATGACATAGTGAAGTGTGATCCGGGTGTATGAACATAGTGAAGTGTAATCTGGGTGTATGAGTACAGTGAAGCGTGATCTGGGTATATGAGCAGAGTGAAGTGTGATCTAGGTATATGGTGATAGTGAAGTGTGATCCAGTTGTATGAGCATAGTAACGTGTGATCCAGATGTATGAGCATACTGAAGTGTGATCCGGGTGTACGAGCACAGTGAAGTGTGATCCGGGTGTACGAGTACAGTGAAATGTGATCCGGGTGTATGAGATAGTGAAGTGTGATACGGGTCTATGACATAGAGAAGTGTGACCCGGGTGTATGAGCAAGGTGAAGTGTGTTCTGGCTGTATGAGAACAGTGAAGTGTGATCCGGGTGTACGAGCACAGTGAAGTGTGATCTGGGTGTATGAGCACAGTGAAGTGTGATCCAGGGGTATGAGATAATGAAGTGTGATCCAGGTGTATGAGATAGCGAAGTGTGATCCGGGGGTATGACATAGAGAAGTGTGAGCCGGGTGTATGACATAGAGAAGTGTGATCTGGGTGTATGAGATAATGAAGTGTGATCCAGGTGTATGAGATAGAGAAGTGTGATCCGGGTGTATGAACATAGTGAAGTGTGATCTGGGTGTATGAGCAAGGTGAAGTGTGTTCTGGGTGTATGAGAACAGTGAAGTGTGATCTGGGTGTATGAGATAGTGGAGTGTGATCCTGGTGAATGAGCAAAGTGAAGTGTGAACCGGGGCTATGAGAAAAGTGAAGAGAGATCCAGGTGATTCAGCACAGAGAAGTGTGATCCGGGTGTATGAACATAGTGAGGTGTGATCAGGATGTATGAACACAGTGAAGTGTGATCCAGGATTATGAGCACAGTGAAGTGTGATCCGGGTGTACGAGCACAGTGAAGTGTGATCCGGGTGTACGAGCACAGTGAAGTGTGACCTGGGTGTATGAGCACAGTGAAGTGTGATCCAGGCGTATCAGATAGTGAAGTGTGATCCAGGTTTATGAGATAGTGAAGTGTGATTCAGGTGTATGAACATAGAGAAGTGTGATCCGGGTGAATAAGCAGAGTGAAGTGTGATCTCGGTGTATGAGCACAGTGAAGTGTGATCCGGGTGTATGAGATAGTGAAGTGTGATCCGGGTGTATGGCATAGTGAAATGTGATCCGGGTGTATGAACATAGTAAAGTGTAATCCGGGTGTATGAGCACAGTGAAGTGTGATGCGGGTGTATGAGCACAGTGAAGTGTGATCCGGGTGTATGAGATAGTGAAGTGGGATCCGGGAGTATGAGATAGTGAAGTGTGATCCGGGTGTATGACGTAGAGAAGTGTGATCTGGGTGTATGAACATAGTGAAGTGTGATCTGCGTGTATGAGCACAGTGAACTGTGATCCCTGTGAATGAGCAGAGTGAAGTGTGATCTTGGTGTACGAGCACAGTGAAGTGTAATCCGGGTGTATGACATAGTGGTGTGATCCAGGTGTATGACATAGTGAAGTGTGATCCGGGTTTATGAACATAGTGAAGTGTAATCTGGGTGTATGAGCACAGTGAAGTGTGATCTGGGTATATGAGCAGAGTGAAGTGTGATTTAGGTATATGGTGATAGTGAAGTGTGATCCAGTTGTATGAGCATAGTAACGTGTGATCCAGATGTATGAGCATACTGAAGTGTGATCCGGGTGTACGAGCACAGTGAAGTGTGATCCGGGTGTACGAGCACAGTGAAATGTGATCCGGGTGTATGAGATAGTGAAGTGTGATACGGGTCTATGACATAGAGAAGTGTGATCCGGGTGTATGAACATAGTGAAGTATGAACTGGATGTATGAACACAGTGAAGTGTGATCCGGGTGTATGAGCACAGTGAAGTGTGATCCGGGTGAATAAGCAGAGTGAAGTGTGATCTCGGTGCATGAGCACAGTGAAGTGTGATCCGGGTGTATGAGATAGTGAAGTGTGATCCGGGTGTATGACATAGAGAAGTGTGATCCGGGTGTAGAAACATAGTGAAGTGTGATCTGGGTGTATGAGCACAGTGAAGTCTGATCCGGGTGTACGAGCACAGTGAAGTGTGATCCGGGTGTACGATCACAGTGAAGTGTGATCTGGGTGTATGAGCACAGTGAAATGTGATCCAGGGGTATGAGATAATGAAGTGTGATCCAGGTGTATAAGATAGCGAAGTGTGATCCGGGGGTATGTCATAGAGAAGTGTGATCCGGGTGTATGAGCAAGGTGAAGTGTGTTCTGGCTGTATGAGAACAGTGAAGTGTGATCTGGGTGTATGAGATAGTGGAGTGTGATCCTGGTGAATGAGCAGAGTGAAGTGTGATCTGGGTGTATGAGCACAGTGAAGTCTGGTCCAGGTGTATGAGATAGTGAAGTGTGATGCGGGCGTATGAACAGAGTGAAGTGTGATCTGGGTGTATGAGCACAGTGAAGTCTGATCTGCGACTGTGAGCACAGTGAAGTGTGATCCGGGTGTATGAGCACAATGAAGGGTGATCCGGGTGAATGAGCAGTGTGAAGTGTGATCTGGGTGTATGAGCAGAGTGAAGTGTGATCTAGGTATATGATGATAGTGAAGTGTGATCCAGTTGTATGAGCATAGTAACGTGTGATCCAGATGTATGAGCATACTGAAGTGTGATCCGGGTGTACGAGCACAGTGAAGTGTGATCCGGGTGTACGAGCACAGTGAAATGTGATCCGGGTGTATGAGATAGTGAAGTGTGATACGGGTCTATGACATAGAGAAGTGTGATCCGGGTGTATGAACATAGTGAAGTATGATCTGGATGTATGAACACAGTGAAGTGTGATCTGGGTGTGTGAGCACAGTGAAGTGTGTTCCGGGTGTATGAGCACAGTGAAGTGTGATCCGGGTGAATAAGCAGAGTGAAGTGTGATCTCGGTGCATGAGCATAGTGAAGTGTGATCCGGGTGTATGAGATAGTGAAGTGTGCTCCGGGTGTATGACATAGTGAAGTGTGATCCGGGTGTATGAACATAGTAAAGTGTAATCCGTGTGTATGAGCACAGTGAAGTGTGATGCGGGTCTATGAGCACAGTGAAGTGTGATCCGGGTGTACGAGCACAGTGAAGTGTGATCCGGGTGTACGATCACAGTGAAGTGTGATCTGGGTGTATGAGCACAATGAAGTGTGATCCAGGGGTATGAGATAATGAAGTGTGATCCAGGTGTATGAGATAGCGAAGTGTGATCCGGGGGTATGACATAGAGAAGTGTGATCCGGGTGTATGAGCAAGGTGAAGTGTGTTCTGGCTGTATGAGAACAGTGAAGTGTGATCCGGGTGTACGAGCACAGTGAAGTGTGATCTGGGTGTATGAGCACAGTGAAGTGTGATCCAGGGGTATGAGATAATGAAGTGTGATCCAGGTGTATGAGATAGCGAAGTGTGATCCGGGGGTATGACATAGAGAAGTGTGAGCCGGGTGTATGACATAGAGAAGTGTGATCTGGGTGTATGAGATAATGAAGTGTGATCCAGGTGTATGAGATAGAGAAGTGTGATCCGGGTGTATGAACATAGTGAAGTGTGATCTGGGTGTATGAGCAAGGTGAAGTGTGTTCTGGGTGTATGAGAACAGTGAAGTGTGATCTGGGTGTATGAGATAGTGGAGTGTGATCCTGGTGAATGAGCAAAGTGAAGTGTGAACCGGGGCTATGAGAAAAGTGAAGAGAGATCCAGGTGATTCAGCACAGAGATGTGTGATCCGGGTGTATGAACATAGTGAGGTGTGATCAGGATGTATGAACACAGTGAAGTGTGATCCAGGATTATGAGCACAGTGAAGTGTGATTCAGGTGTACGAGCACATTGAAGGGTGATCCGGGTGTATGAGCACAGTGATGCATGATCCGGGTGTATAACATAGTGAAGTGTGATCTGGGTGTATGAGCATAGTGAAGTGTGATCTGGGTATATGAGCAAAGTGAAGTGTGATCCGGGTGTATGAGCACAGTTAAGTGTGATCCGGGTGTACGAGCACAGTGAAGTGTGATCCGGGTGTACAAGCACAGTGAAGTGTGATCCGGGTGTATGAGCACAGTGAAGTGTGATCCGGGTGTATAACATAGAGAAGTGTGATCCGGGTGTATGAACATAGTGAAATGTGATCTGGGTGTATGAACACAATGAAGTGTGATCTGGGTGTGTGAGCACAGTGAAGTGTGATCTGGGTGTATGAGATAGTGGAGTGTGATCCTGGTGAATGAGCATAGTGAAGTCTGATCCGGGTGTATGAGAATAGTGGAGTGTGATCCGGGTGTATGAACACAGTGAAGTGTGATTCGGGTGTACGAGCACAGTGCAGTGTCATCCGGGTGTACAAACACAGTGAAGTCTCATCCGGGTGTACGAGCACAGTGAAGTGTGATCCGGGTGTACAAGCACAGTGAAGTCTCATCCGGGTGTACGAGCACAGTGAAGTGTGATCCGGGTGTACGAGCACAGTTATGTGTGATCCGGGTGTACGAGCACAGTGAAGTGTGATCCAGGCGTATCAGATAGTGAAGTGTGATCCAGGTTTATGAGATAGTGAAGTGTGATTCAGGTGTATGAACATAGAGAAGTGTGATCTGGGTGAATAAGCAGAGTGAAGTGTGATCTCGGTGTATGAGCACAGTGAAGTGTGATCCGGGTGTATGAGATAGTGAAGTGTGATCCGGGTGTATGGCATGGTGAAATGTGATCCGGGTGTATGAACATAGTAAAGTGTAATCCGGGTGTATGAGCACAGTGAAGTGTGATGCGGGTGTATGAGCACAGTGAAGTGTGATCTGGGTGTATGAGATAGTGAAGTGGGATCCGGGTGTATGAGATAGTGAAGTGTGATCCGGGTGTATGACGTAGAGAAGTGTGATCTGGGTGTATGAACATAGTGAAGTGTGATCTGTGTGTATGAGCACAGTGAAGTGTGATCCCTGTGAATGAGCAGAGTGAAGTGTGATCTTGGTGTACGAGCACAGTGAAGTGTAATCCGGGTGTATGACATAGTGGTGTGATCCAGGTGTATGACATAGTGAAGTGTGATCCGGGTGTATGAACATAGTGAAGTGTAATCTGGGTGTATGAGTACAGTGAAGCGTGATCTGGGTATATGAGCAGAGTGAAGTGTGATCTAGGTATATGGTGATAGTGAAGTGTGATCCAGTTGTATGAGCATAGTAACGTGTGATCCAGATGTATGAGCATACTGAAGTGTGATCCGGGTGTACGAGCACAGTGAAGTGTGATCCGGGTGTACGAGTACAGTGAAATGTGATCCGGGTGTATGAGATAGTGAAGTGTGATACGGGTCTATGACATAGAGAAGTGTGACCCGGGTGTATGAGCAAGGTGAAGTGTGTTCTGGCTGTATGAGAACAGTGAAGTGTGATCCGGGTGTACGAGCACAGTGAAGTGTGATCTGGGTGTATGAGCACAGTGAAGTGTGATCCAGGGGTATGAGATAATGAAGTGTGATCCAGGTGTATGAGATAGCGAAGTGTGATCCGGGGGTATGACATAGAGAAGTGTGAGCCGGGTGTATGACATAGAGAAGTGTGATCTGGGTGTATGAGATAATGAAGTGTGATCCAGGTGTATGAGATAGAGAAGTGTGATCCGGGTGTATGAACATAGTGAAGTGTGATCTGGGTGTATGAGCAAGGTGAAGTGTGTTCTGGGTGTATGAGAACAGTGAAGTGTGATCTGGGTGTATGAGATAGTGGAGTGTGATCCTGGTGAATGAGCAAAGTGAAGTGTGAACCGGGGCTATGAGAAAAGTGAAGAGAGATCCAGGTGATTCAGCACAGAGAAGTGTGATCCGGGTGTATGAACATAGTGAGGTGTGATCAGGATGTATGAACACAGTGAAGTGTGATCCAGGATTATGAGCACAGTGAAGTGTGATTCGGGTGTACGAGCACATTGAAGTGTGATCCGGGTGTATGAGCACAGTGATGCGTGATCCGGGTGTATAACATAGTGAAGTGTGATCTGGGTGTATGAGCATAGTGAAGTGTGATCTGGGTATATGAGCAAAGTGAAGTGTGATCCGGGTGTATGAGCACAGTTAAGTGTGATCCGGGTGTACGAGCACAGTGAAGTGTGATCCGGGTGTACAAGCACAGTGAAGTGTGATCCGGGTGTATGAGCACAGTGAAATGTGATCCGGGTGTATAACATAGAGAAGTGTGATCCGGGTGTATGAACATAGTGAAATGTGATCTGGGTGTATGAACACAATGAAGTGTGATCTGGGTGTGTGAGCACAGTGAAGTGTGATCTGGGTGTATGAGATAGTGGAGTGTGATCCTGGTGAATGAGCATAGTGAAGTCTGATCCGGGTGTATGAGAATAGTGGAGTGTGATCCGGGTGTATGAACACAGTGAAGTGTGATTCGGGTGTACGAGCACAGTGCAGTGTCATCCGGGTGTACAAACACAGTGAAGTCTCATCCGGGTGTACGAGCACAGTGAAGTGTGATCCGGGTGTACAAGCACAGTGAAGTCTCATCCGGGTGTACGAGCACAGTGAAGTGTGATCCGGGTGTACGAGCACAGTGAAGTGTGATCCGGGTGTACGAGCACAGTGAAGTGTGATCTGGGTGTATGAGCACAGTGAAGTGTGATCCAGGCGTATCAGATAGTGAAGTGTGATCCAGGTTTATGAGATAGTGAAGTGTGATTCAGGTGTATGAACATAGAGAAGTGTGATCTGGGTGAATAAGCAGAGTGAAGTGTGATCTCGGTGTATGAGCGCAGTGAAGTATGATCCGGGTGTATGAGATAGTGAAGTGTGATCCGGGTGTATGGCATGGTGAAATGTGATCCGGGTGTATGAACATAGTAAAGTGTAATCCGGGTGTATGAGCACAGTGAAGTGTGATGCGGGTGTATGAGCACAGTGAAGTGTGATCCGGGTGTATGAGATAGTGAAGTGGGATCCGGGTGTATGAGATAGTGAAGTGTGATCCGGGTGTATGACGTAGAGAAGTGTGATCTGGGTGTATGAACATAGTGAAGTGTGATCTGTGTGTATGAGCACAGTGAAGTGTGATCCCTGTGAATGAGCAGAGTGAAGTGTGATCTTGGTGTACGAGCACAGTGAAGTGTAATCCGGGTGTATGACATAGTGGTGTGATCCAGGTGTATGACATAGTGAAGTGTGATCCGGGTGTATGAACATAGTGAAGTGTAATCTGGGTGTATGAGTACAGTGAAGTGTGATCTGGGTATATGAGCAGAGTGAAGTGTGATCTAGGTATATGGTGATAGTGAACTGTGATCCAGTTGTATGAGCATAGTAACGTGTGATCCAGATGTATGAGCATACTGAAGTGTGATCCGGGTGTACGAGCACAGTGAAGTGTGATCCGGGTGTACGAGCACAGTGAAATGTGATCCGGGTGTATGAGATAGTGAAGTGTGATACGGGTCTATGACATAGAGAAGTGTGATCCGGGTGTATGAACATAGTGAAGTATGATCTGGATGTATGAACACAGTGAAGTGTGATCCGGGTGTATGAGCACAGTGAAGTGTGATCCGGGTGAATAAGCAGAGTGAAGTGTGATCTCGGTGCATGAGCACAGTGAAGTGTGATCTGGGTGTATGAGACAGTGAAGTGTGATCCGGGTGTATGACATAGAGAAGTGTGATCCGGGTGTAGAAACATAGTGAAGTGTGATCTGGGTGTATGAGCACAGTGAAGTCTGATCTGCGACTGTGAGCACAGTGAAGTGTGATCCGGGTGTATGAGCACAGTGAAGTGTGATCCGGGTGAATAAGCAGAGTGAAGTGTGATCTCGGTGTATGAGCATAGTGAAGTGTGATCCGTGTGTATGAGCACAGTGAAGTGTGATGCGGGTCTATGAGCACAGTGAAGTGTGATCCGGGTGTACGAGCACAGTGAAGTGTGATCCGGGTGTACGAGCACAGTGAAGTGTGATCTGGGTGTATCAGCACAGTGAAATGTGATCCAGGGGTATGAGATAATGAAGTGTGATCCAGGTGTATGAGATAGCGAAGTGTGATCCGGGGGTATGACATAGAGAAGTGTGATCCGGGTGTATGAGCAAGGTGAAGTGTGTTCTGGCTGTATGAGAACAGTGAAGTGTGATCTGGGTGTATGAGATAGTGGAGTGTGATCCTGGTGAATGAGCAGAGTGAAGTGTGATCTGGGTGTATGAGCACAGTGAAGTCTGGTCCAGGTGTATGAGATAGTGAAGTGTGAGCGGGTGTATGAACAGAGTGAAGTGTGATCTGGGTGTATGAGCACAGTGAAGTCTGATCTGCGACTGTGAGCACAGTGAAGTGTGATCCGGGTGTATGAGCACAATGAAGGGTGATCCGGGTGAATGAGCAGTGTGAAGTGTGATCTGGGTGTATGAGCAGAGTGAAGTGTGATCTAGGTATATGGTGATAGTGAAGTGTGATCCAGTTGTATGAGCATAGTAACGTGTGATCCAGATGTATGAGCATACTGAAGTGTGATCCGGGTGTACGAGCACAGTGAAGTGTGATCCGGGTGTACGAGCACAGTGAAATGTGATCCGGGTGTATGAGATAGTGAAGTGTGATACGGGTCTATGACATAGAGAAGTGTGATCCGGGTGTATGAACATAGTGAAGTATGATCTGGATGTATGAACACAGTGATGTGTGATCTGGGTGTGTGAGCACAGTGAAGTGTGTTCCGGGTGTATGAGCACAGTGAAGTGTGATCCGGGTGAATAAGCAGAGTGAAGTGTGATCTCGGTGCATGAGCACAGTGAAGTGTGATCCGGGTGTATGAGATAGTGAAGTGTGCTCCGGGTGTATGACATAGTGAAGTGTGATCCGGGTGTATGAACATAGTAAAGTGTAATCCGTGTGTATGAGCACAGTGAAGTGTGATGCGGGTCTATGAGCACAGTGAAGTGTGATCCGGGTGTACGAGCACAGTGAAGTGTGATCCGGGTGTACGATCACAGTGAAGTGTGATCTGGGTGTATGAGCACAATGAAGTGTGATCCAGGGGTATGAGATAATGAAGTGTGATCCAGGTGTATGAGATAGCGAAGTGTGATCCGGGGGTATGACATAGAGAAGTGTGATCCGGGTTGTATGAGCAAGGTGAAGTGTGTTCTGGCTGTATGAGAACAGTGAAGTGTGATCCGGGTGTACGAGCACAGTGAAGTGTGATCTGGGTGTATGAGCACAGTGAAGTGTGATCCAGGGGTATGAGATAATGAAGTGTGATCCAGGTGTATGAGATAGCGAAGTGTGATCCGGGGGTATGACATAGAGAAGTGTGATCCGGGTGTACGAGCACAGTGAAGTGTGATCTGGGTGTATGAGCACAGTGAAGTGTGATCCAGGGGTATGAGATAATGAAGTGTGATCCAGGTGTATGAGATAGCGAAGTGTGATCCGGGGGCATGACATAGAGAAGTGTGATCCGGGTGTATGACAATAGTGAAGTGTGATCTGGGTGTATGAGCAAAGTGAAGTGTGTTCTGGGTGTATGAGCACAGTGAAGTGTGTTCTGGGTGTATGAGATAGTGGAGTGTGATCCTGGTGAATGAGCAGAGTGAAGTGTGATCTGGGTGTATGAGCACAGTGAAGTCTGGTCCAGGTGTATGAGATAGTGAAGTGTGATGCGGGTGTATGAACAGAGTGAAGTGTGATCTGGGTGTATGAGCACAGTGAAGTCTGATCTGCGACTGTGAGCACAGTGAAGTGTGATCCGGGTGTATGAGCACAATGAAGGGTGATCCGGGTGAATGAGCAGTGTGAAGTGTGATCTGGGTGTATGAGCAGAGTGAAGTGTGATCTAGGTATATGGTGATAGTGAAGTGTGATCCAGTTGTATGAGCATAGTAACGTGTGATCCAGATGTATGAGCATACTGAAGTGTGATCCGGGTGTACGAGCACAGTGAAGTGTGATCCGGGTGTACGAGCACAGTGAAATGTGATCCGGGTGTATGAGATAGTGAAGTGTGATACGGGTCTATGACATAGAGAAGTGTGATCCGGGTGTATGAACATAGTGAAGTATGATCTGGATGTATGAACACAGTGATGTGTGATCTGGGTGTGTGAGCACAGTGAAGTGTGTTCCGGGTGTATGAGCACAGTGAAGTGTGATCCGGGTGAATAAGCAGAGTGAAGTGTGATCTTGGTGCATGAGCACAGTGAAGTGTGATCCGGGTGTATGAGATAGTGAAGTGTGCTCCGGGTGTATGACATAGTGAAGTGTGATCCGGGTGTATGAACATAGTAAAGTGTAATCCGTGTGTATGAGCACAGTGAAGTGTGATGCGGGTCTATGAGCACAGTGAAGTGTGATCCGGGTGTACGAGCACAGTGAAGTGTGATCCGGGTGTACGAGCACAGTGAAGTGTGATCTGGGTGTATGAGCACAATGAAGTGTGATCCAGGGGTATGAGATAATGAAGTGTGATCCAGGTGTATGAGATAGCGAAGTGTGATCCGGGTGTATGACATAGAGAAGTGTGATCCGGGTGTATGAGCAAGGTGAAGTGTGTTCTGGCTGTATGAGAACAGTGAAGTGTGATCCGGGTGTACGAGCACAGTGAAGTGTGATCTGTGTGTATGAGCACAGTGAAGTGTGATCCAGGGGTATGAGATAATGAAGTGTGATCCAGGTGTATGAGATAGCGAAGTGTGATCCGGGGGTATGACATAGAGAAGTGTGATCCGGGTGTACGAGCACAGTGAAGTGTGATCTGGGTGTATGAGCACAGTGAAGTGTGATCCAGGGGTATGAGATAATGAAGTGTGATCCAGGTGTATGAGATAGCGAAGTGTGATCCGGGGGTATGACATAGAGAAGTGTGATCCGGGTGTATGACAATAGTGAAGTGTGATCTGGGTGTATGAGCAAAGTGAAGTGTGTTCTGGGTGTATGAGCACAGTGAAGTGTGTTCTGGGTGTATGAGATAGTGGAGTGTGATCCTGGTGAATGAGCAGAGTGAAGTGTGATCTGGGTGTATGAGTACAGTGAAGTCTGTTCCAGGTGTATGAGATAGTGAAGTGTGATCCGGGTGTATGAACAGAGTGAAGTGTGATCTGGGTGTATGAGCACAGTGAAGTCTGATCTGCGACTGTGAGCACAGTGAAGTGTGATCCGGGTGTATGAGCACAATGAAGGGTGATCCGGGTGAATGAGCAGTGTGAAGTGTGATCTGGGTGTATGAGATAGTGAAGTGTGATCCGGGTATATGAGCAAAGTGAAGTGTGAACCGGGGGTATAAGAACAGTGAAGAGAGATCCAGGTGATTTTGCACGGTGAAGTGTGATCCGGGTGTATGAACATAGTGAGGTGTATCTGGGTGTATGAACAGAGTGAAGAGAGATCCAGGTGATTCAGCACGGTGAAGTGTGATCAGGGTGTATGAACATAGGGAGGTGTGATCAGGATGTATGAACACAGTGAAGTATGATCCAGGTGTATGAGCACAGTGAAGTGTGATTCGGGTGTACGAGCACAGTGAAGTGTGATCCGGGTGTATGACATAGTGAAGTGTGATCTGGTTGTATGAGCATAGTGAAGTGTGATCCAGGTGTATGACCACAGTGAAGTGTGATTCGGGTGTACGAGCACAGTGAAGTGTGATCCGGGTGTATGAGCAAAGTGAAGCATGATTCGGGTGTACAAGCACAGTGAAGTCTGATCCGGGTTTGCAAGCACAGTGAAGTGTAACCAGGGTGTACGAGCACAGTAAAGTGTGATATGGGTGTATGAACACAGTGAAGTGTGATCCAGGTGTACGAGATAGTGAAGTGTGATCCGGGTGTATGAGATACTGTAGTGTAATCCGGGTGTATGAACATGGTGAAGTGTGATCTGGGTGTGTAAACACAGTGAAGTGTGAACTGGGTGTGTGAGCACAGTGAAGTGTTATCCGGGTGTATGAGCACAGTGAAGTGTGATCCAGGTGAATGAGCAGAGTGAAGTGTGAACTCGATGTATGAGCACAAAGAAGTGTGATCTGGGTGTATGAGATGGTAAAGTGTAATCTGGGTGTATGAGCACAGTGAAGTGTGATCTGGGTATATGAGCAGAGTGAAGTGTGATCTAGGTATATGGTGATAGTGAAGTGTGATCCAGTTGTATGAGCATAGTAACGTGTGATCCAATGTATGAGCATACTGAAGTGTGATCCGGGTGTACGAGCACAGTGAAGTGTGATCCGGGTGTACGAGCACAGTGAAATGTGATCCGGGTGTATGAGATAGTGAAGTGTGATACGGGTCTATGACATAGAGAAGTGTGATCCGGGTGTATGAACATAGTGAAGTATGATCTGGATGTATGAACACAGTGAAGTGTGATCTGGGTGTGTGAGCACAGTGAAGTGTGATCCGGGTGTATGAGCACAGTGAATTGTGATCCGGGTGAATAAGCAGAGTGAAGTGTGATCTCGGTGCATGAGCATAGTGAAGTGTGATCCGGGTGTATGAGATAGTGAAGTGTGCTCCGGGTGTATGACATAGTGAAGTGTGATCCGGGTGTATGAACATAGTAAAGTGTAATCCGTGTGTATGAGCACAGTGAAGTGTGATGCGGGTCTATGAGCACAGTGAAGTGTGATCCGGGTGTACGAGCACAGTGAAGTGTGATCCGGGTGTACGATCACAGTGAAGTGTGATCTGGGTGTATGAGCACAGTGAAATGTGATCCAGGGGTATGAGATAATGAAGTGTGATCCAGGTGTATAAGATAGCGAAGTGTGATCCGGGGGTATGACATAGAGAAGTGTGATCCGGGTGTATGAGCAAGGTGAAGTGTGTTCTGGCTGTATGAGAACAGTTAAGTGCGATCTGGGTGTATGAGATAGTGGAGTGTGATCCTGGTGAATGAGCAGAGTGAAGTGTGATCTGGGTGTATGAGCACAGTGAAGTCTGGTCCAGGTGTATGAGATAGTGAAGTGTGATGCGGGTGTATGAACAGAGTGAAGTGTGATCTGGGTGTATGAGCACAGTGAAGTCTGATCTGCGACTGTGAGCACAGTGAAGTGTGATCCGGGTGTATGAGCACAATGAAGGGTGATCCGGGTGAATGTGCAGTGTGAAGTGTGATCTGGGTGTATGAGCAGAGTGAAGTGTGATCTAGGTATATGGTGATAGTGAAGTGTGATCCAGTTGTATGAGCATAGTAACGTGTGATCCAGATGTATGAGCACACTGAAGTTTGATCCGGGTGTACGAGCACAGTGAAGTGTGATCCGGGTATACGAGCACAGTGAAATGTGATCCGGGTGTATGAGATAGTGAAGTGTGATACGGGTCTATGACATAGAGAAGTGTGATCCGGGTGTATGAACAGAGTGAAGTATGATCTGGATGTATGAACACAGTGAAGTGTGATCTGGGTGTGTGAGCACAGTGAAGTGTGATCCGGGTGTATGAGCACAGTGAAGTGTGATCCGGGTGAATAAGCAGAGTGAAGTGTGATCTCGGTGCATGAGCACAGCGAAGTGTGATCCGGGTGTATGAGATAGTGAAGTGTGCTCCGGGTGTATGACATAGTAAAGTGTAATCCGTGCGTATGAGCACAGTGATGTGTGATGCAGGTCTATGAGCACAGTGAAGTGTCATCCGGGTGTACGAGCACAGTGAAGTGTGATCCGGGTGTACGATCACAGTGAAGTGTGATCTGGGTGTATGAGCACAGTGAAGTGTGATCCAGGGGTATGAGATAATGAAGTGTGATCCAGGTGTATGAGATAGCGAAGTGTGATCCGGGGGTATGACATAGAGAAGTGTGATCCGGGTGTATGACAATGGTGAAGTGTGTTCTGGCTGTATGAGAACAGTGAAGTGTGATCTGGGTGTATGAGATAGTGGAGTGTGATCATGGTGAATGAGCAGAGTGAAGTGTGATCTGGGTGTATGAGCACAGTGAAGTCTGATCTGCGACTGTGAGCACAGTGAAGTGTGATCCGGGTGTATGAGCACAATGAAGGGTGATCCGGGTGAATGAGCAGTGAGAAGTGTGATCTGGGTGTATGAGATAGTGAAGTGTGATCCGGGTATATGAGCAAAGTGAAGTGTGAACCGGGGGTATAAGAACAGTGAAGAGAGATCCAGGTGATTTTGCACAGTGAAGTGTGATCCGCGTGTATGAACATAGTGAGGTGTGATCTGGGTGTATGAACAGAGTGAAGAGAGATCCAGGTGATTCAACGCGGTGAAGTGTGATCCGGGTGTATGAACATAGGGAGGTGTGATCAGGATGTATGAACACAGTAAAGTATGATCCAGGTGTATGAGCACAGTGAAGTGTGATTCGGGTGTACGAGCACAGTGAAGTGTGATCCGGGTGTATGACATAGTGAAGTATGATCTGGTTGTATGAGCATAGTGAAATGTGATCCAGGTGTATGACCACAGTGAAGTGTGATTCGGGTGTACGAGCACAGTGAAGTGTGATCCGGGTGTATGAGCAAAGTGAAGCATGATTCGGGTGTACAAGCACAGTGAAGTCTGATCCGGGTTTACAAGCACAGTGAAGTGTAACCCGGGTGTACGAGCACAGTAAAGTGTGATATGGGTGTATGAACACAGTGAAGTGTGATCCAGGTGTACGAGATAGTGAAGTGTGATCCGGGTGTATGAGATAGTGTAGTGTAATCCGGGTGTATGAACATGGTGAAGTGTGATCTGGGTGTGTAAACACAGTGAAGTGTGAACTGGGTGTGTGAGCACAGTGAAGTGTTATCCGGGTGTATGAGCACAGTGAAGTGTGATCCGGGTGAATGAGCAGAGTGAAGTGTGATCTCGATGTATGAGCACAATGAAGTGTGATCTGGGTGTATGAGATGGTGAAGTGTAATCTGGGTGTATGAGCACAGTGAAGTGTAATCTGGATATATGAGCAGAGTGAAGTGTGATCTAGGTATATGGTGATAGTGAAGTGTGATCCAGTTGTATGAGCATAGTAACGTTTGATCCAGATGTATGAGCATACTGAAGTGTGATCCGGGTGTACGAGCACAGTGAAATGTGATCCGGGTGTATGAGATAGTGAAGTGTGATACGGGTCTATGACATAGAGAAGTGTGATCCGGGTGTATGAACATAGTGAAGTATGATCTGGATGTATGAACACAGTGAAGTGTGATCTGGGTGTGTGAGCACAGTGAAGTGTGATCCGGGTGTATGAGCACAGTGAAGTGTGATCCGGGTGAATAAGCAGAGTGAAGTGTGATCTCGGTGCATGAGCACAGTGAAGTGTGATCCGGGTGTATGAGATAGTGAAGTGTGATCCGGGTGTATGACATAGTGGTGTGATCCGGGTGTATGAACATAGTAAAGTGTAATCCGTGTGTATGAGCACAGTGAAGTGTGATGCGGGTCTATGAGCACAGTGAAGTGTGATCCGGGTGTACGAGCACAGTGAAGTGTGATCCGGGTATACGAGCACAGTGAAGTGTGATCTGGGTGTATGAGCACAGTGAAGTGTGATCCGGGTGTATGAACAAAGTGAAGCATGATCCGGGTGTACAATCACAGTGAAGTCTGATCCGGGTTTACAAGCACAGTGAAGTGTAACCCGGGTGTACGAGCACAGTAAAGTGTTATATGGGTGTATGAACACAGTGAAGTGTGATCCAGGAGTACGAGATAGTGAAGTGTGATCCGGGTGTATGAGATAGTGTCGTCAAATCCGAGTGTATGAACATGGTGAAGTGTGATCTGGGTGTGTAAACACAGTGAAGTCTCAATAGGGTGTACGAGCACAGTGAAGTGTGATCCGGGTATACGAGCACAGTGAACTGCGATCCGGGTGTATGAGCACAGTCAAGTGTGATCCAGGGGTATGAGATAATGAAGTGTGATCCAGGTGTATGTGATAGCGAAGTGTGATCCGGGTGTATGAACATAGTGAAGTGTGATCTGGGTGTATGAGCAAAGTGAAGTGTTTTCTGGGTGTATGAGCACTGTGAAGTGTGATCTGGGTTTATGAGATAGTGGAGTGTGATCCTGGTGAATGAGCAGAGTGAAGTGTGATCTGGGTGTATGAGCACAGTGAAGTCTGGTCCAGGTGTATGAGATAGTGAAGTGTGATCTGGGTGTATGAACCTAGTGAAGTGTGATCTGGGTGTATGAGCACAGAGAAGTCTGATCTGTGACTGTGAGCACAGTGAAGTGTGATCCGGGTGTATGAGCACAGTGAAGGGTGATCTGGGTGAATGAGCAGAGTGAAGTGTGATCTGGGTGTATGAGATAGGGAAGTGTGATCCAGGTGTATGAGAAAAGTAAACTGTGATCCGGATATATGAGCATAGTGAAGTGTGATCTGGGTACATGAGCAAAGTGAAGTGTGAACCGAGTCTATGAGAACAGTGAAGAGAGATCCAGGTGATTCAGCACAGTGAAGTGGGATCCGGTTGTATGAACATAGTGAGGTGTGATCTGGGTGTATGAACACAGTGAAGAGAGATCCAGGTGATTCAGCACGGTGAAGTGTGATACTGGTGTATGAGCATAGTGAGGTGTGGTCAGGATGTATGAACACAGTGAAGTATGATCCAGGTGTATGAGCACAGTGAAGTGTGATTCGGGTGTACGAGCACAGTGAAGTGTGATCCGGGTGTATGACATAGTGAAGTGTGATCTGGTTGTATGAGCATAGTGAAGTGTGATCCAGGTGTATGACCACAGTGAAGTGTGATTCGGGTGTACGAGCACAGTGAAGTGTGATCCGGTTGTATGAACATAGTGAGGTGTGATCAGGATGTATGAACACAGTGAAATGTGATTCAGGTGTATGAGCACAATGAAGTGTGATTCGGGTGTATGAGCACAGTGAAGTGTGATCCGGGTGTATGAGCACAGTGAAGTGTGGTCCGGGACATGACATAGTGAAGTGTGATCTGGGTGTATGGGCATAGTGAAGTGTGATCCAGGTGTATGACCACAGTGAAGTGTGATTCGGGTGTACGAGCACAGTGAAGTGTGATCCGGGTGTATGAGCACAGTGAAGCGTGATCCGGGTGTACAAGCACAGTGAAGTCCGATCTGGGTTTACAAGCACAGTGAAGTGTAACCCGGGTGTACGAGCACAGTAAAGTGTGATATGCTTGTATGAACACAGTGAAGTGTGAACCAGGTGTATGAGATAGTGAAGTGTGATCTGGGTGTATGAGCACAGTGAAGTGTGATCCATGTGTATGAGAAAAGTGAAGTGTGATCTCGATGTATGAGCACAAAGAAGTGTGATCCGGGTGTATGAGCACAGTGAAGTGTGATCCGGGAGTATGACATAGTGAAGTGCGATCCGGATGTATGACCGTAGTGAAGTGTGATCTGGGTGTATGAGCACAGTGAAGTGTGATCCATGTGTATGAGAAAAGTGAAGTGTGATCCGGGTGTATGAGAACAGTGAAGGGTGATCCGGGTGAATGAGCAGTGTGTTATGTGATCTGGGTGTGTGAGCACAGTGAAGTGTTATCCGGGTGTATGAGCACAGTGAAGTGTGATCCGGGTGAATGAGCAGAGTGAAGTGTGATCTCGATGTATGAGCACAAAGAAGTGTGATCCGGGTGTATGAGCACAGTGAAGTGTGATCCGGGAGTATGACATAGTGAAGTGCGATCCGGGTATATGAGCACAGTGAAGGGTGATCCGGGTGTATGAGCACAGTGAAGTGTGATCCGGATATATGAGCATAGTGAAGTGTGATCTGGGTATATGTGCAAAGTGAAGTGTGATACGGGGGTATGAGCACAGTTAAGTGTGATCCTGGTGTATGAACATAGTGAGGTGTGATCTGGGTGTATGAATACAGTGAAGAGAGTTCCAGGTGATTCAGCACAATGAAGTGTGATCCGGGTGTATGAACACAATGCAGTGTGATACAGGTGTATGAGCACAGTGAAGTGTGATACGGGTGTATAACATAGAGAAGTGTGATCCGGGTGTTCGAGCACAGTGAAGTGTGATCCGGGTGTATGAGCACAGAGTAGTGTGATCCGGGTGTATGAGATAGTGAAGTGTGATACGGGTGTATGAGCACAGTGAAGTGTGATCTGGGTGTACAAGCATAGTGAAGTGTGATCCGGGTGTACGAGCACAGTGAAGTGTGATCTGGGTGTATGAGCACAGTGAAGTGTGATCCAGGGGTATGAAATAATGAAGTGTGATCCAGGTGTATGAGATAGCGAAGTGTGATCCGGGGGTATGACATAGAGAAGTGTGATCCAGGTGTATGAACATAGTGAAGTGTGATCTGGGTGTATGAGCAAAGTGAAGTGTGTTCTCGGTGTATTAACACAGTGAAGTGTGATCTGGGTATATGAGATAGAGAAGTGTGATCCTGGTGAATGAACAGAGTGAAGTGTGATCTGGGTCTATGAGCACAGTGAAGTCTGGTCCGGGTGTATGAGATAGTGAAGTGTGATCTGGGTGTACGAGCACAGTGAAGTCTGATCTGCGACTGTGAGCACAGTGAAGTGTGATCCGGGTGTATGAGCACAGTGAAGGGTGATCCGGGTGAATGAGAAGAGTGAAGTGTGATCTGGGTGTATGAGAAAAGTGACGTGTGATCTGGGTGTATGAGCACAGTGAAGTGTGATTCGGGTGTACGAGCACAGTGAAGTGCGATCCGGGTGTATGAGCACAGTGTAGTGTGATCCGGGTGTACAAGCAGAGTGAAGTCTCATCGGGGTGTACGAACACAGTGAAGTGTGATCCGGGTGTATGAGCACAGTGAAGTGTGATCCGGGTGAATGAGCAGAGTGATGTGTAATCCGGGTGTATGACATAGAGAAGTGTGATCCGGGTGTATGAACGTAGTGAAGTGTGATCTGGGTGTAAGAGCACAGAGAAGTGTGATCCGGGTGTATGAACATATTGAAGTGTAATCTGGGTGTATGAGCACAGTGAAGTCTGATCTGGGTGTATGAGCACAGTGTAGTGTGATCCGGGTGTACAAGCAGAGTGAAGTCTCATCCGGGTGTACGAGCACAGTGCAGTGTGATCCGGGTGTATGAGCACAGTTAAGTGTGATCCGGGTGTATGACATAGAGAAGTGTGATCCGGGTGTATGACCGTAGTGAAGTGTGATCTGGGTGTAAGAGCACAGAGAAGTGTGGTCCGGGTGTATGAGATAGTGAAGTGTGATCCGGGTGTATGAACATAGTGAAGTGTGATCTGGGTGTATGAGCAAAGTGAAGTGTGTTCTGGGTGTATGAGCACTGTGAAGTGTGATCTGGGTTTATGAGATAGTGGAGTTTGATCCTCGTGAATGAGCAGAGTGAAGTGTGATCTGGGTGTATGAGCACAGAGAAGTCTGATCTGTGACTGTGAGCACAGTGAAGTGTGATCCGGGTGTATGAGCACAGTGAAGGGTGATCTGGGTGAATGAGCAGAGTGAAGTGTGATCTGGGTGTATGAGATAGTGAAGTGTGATCCAGGTGTATGAGAAAAGTGAACTGTGATCCGGATGTATGAGCATAGTGAAGTGTGATCTGGGTACATGAGCAAAGTGAAGTGTGAACCGGGTCTATGAGAACAGTGAAGAGAGATCCAGGTGATTCAGCACAGTGAAGTGGGATCCGGTTGTATGAACATAGTGAGGTGTGATCTGGGTGTATGAACACAGTGAAGAGAGATCCAGGTGATTCAGAACAGTGAAGTGTGATCCTGGTGTATGAACATAGTGAGGTGTGATCAGGATGTATGAACACAGTGAAATGTGATCCAGGTGTATGAGCACAATGAAGTGTGATTCGGGTGTACGAGCACAGTGAAGTGTGATCCGGGTGTATGAGCACAGTGAAGCGTGATCCGGGTGTACAAGCACAGTGAAGTCCGATCTGGGTTTACAAGCACAGTGAAGTGTAACCCGGGTGTACGAGCACAGTAAAGTGTGATATGCTTGTATGAACACAGTGAAGTGTGAACCAGGTGTATGAGATAGTGAAGTGTGATCTGGGTGTATGAGCACAGTGAAGTGTGATCCATGTGTATGAGAAAAGTGAAGTGTGATCCGGGTGTATGAGCACAGTGAAGGGTGATCCGGGTGAATGAGCAGTGTGATGTGTGATCTGGGTGTGTGAGCACAGTGAAGTGTTATCCGGGTGTATGAGCACAGTGAAGTGTGATCCGGGTGAATGAGCAGAGTGAAGTGTGATCTCGATGTATGAGCACAAAGAAGTGTGATCCGGGTGTATGAGCACAGTGAAGTGTGATCCGGGAGTATGACATAGTGAAGTGCGATCCGGGTATATGAGCACAGTGAAGGGTGATCCGGGTGTATGAGCACAGTGAAGTCTGGTCCAGGTGTATGAGACAGTGAAGTGTGATCTGGGTGTATGAACCTAGTGAAGTTTGATCCGGGTGTATGAGCACAGTGAAGGGTGATCTGGGTGAATGAGCAGAGTGAAGTGTGATCTGGGTGTATGAGCATAGTGAAGTGTGATCTGGGTACATGAGCAAAGTGAAGTGTGAACCGGGTCTATGAGAACAGTGAAGAGAGATCCAGGTGATTCAGCACAGTGAAGTGGTATCCGGTTGTATGAACATAGTGAAGTGTGATCTGGGTGTATGAACACAGTGAAGAGAGATCCAGGTGATTCAGAACAGTGAAGTGTGATCCTGGTGTATGAACATAGTGAGGTGTGATCAGGATGTATGAACACAGTGAAATGTGATCCAGGTGTATGAGCACAATGAAGTGTGATTCGGGTGTACGAGCACAGTGAAGTGTGATCCGGGTGTATGAGCACAGTGAAGTGTGGTCCGGGACATGACATAGTGAAGTGTGATCTGGGTGTATGGGCATAGTGAAGTGTGATCCAGGTGTATGACCACAGTGAAGTGTGATTTGGGTGTACGAGCACAGTGAAGTGTGATCCGGGTGTATGAGCACAGTGAAGCGTGATCCGGGTGTACAAGCACAGTGAAGTCCGATCGGGGTTTACAAGCACAGTGAAGTGTAACCCGGGTGTACGAGCACAGTAAAGTGTGATATGCTTGTATGAACACAGTGAAGTGTAAACCAGGTGTATGAGATAGTGAAGTGTGATCTGGGTGTATGAGCACAGTGAAGTGTGATCCATGTGTATGAGAAAAGTGAAGTGTGATCCGGGTGTATGAGCACAGTGAAGGGTGATCCGGGTGAATGAGCAGTGTGATGTGTGATCTGGGTGTGTGAGCACAGTGAAGTGTTATCCGGGTGTATGAGCACAGTGAAGTGTGATCCGGGTGTATGAGCACAGAGAAGTCTGATCTGTGACTGTGAGCACAGTGAAGTGTGATCCGGGTGTATGAGAACAGTGAAGGGTGATCTGGGTGAATGAGCAGAGTGAAGTGTGATCTGGGTGTATGAGA
The DNA here is from genome assembly GCF_030028105.1 of Mobula birostris. Classification (NCBI taxonomy): domain Eukaryota; kingdom Metazoa; phylum Chordata; class Chondrichthyes; order Myliobatiformes; family Myliobatidae; genus Mobula; species Mobula birostris. The sequence goes on along the minus strand of NC_092383.1, from coordinate 45,155,401 downwards.
TAGTGAAGTGTGATCCAGGTGTATGAGAAAAGTGAACTGTGATACGGATATATGAGCATAGTGAAGTGTGATCTGGGTACATGAGCAAAGTGAAGTGTGAACTGGGTCTATGAGAACAGTGAAGAGAGATCCAGGTGATTCAGCACAGTGAAGTGGGATCCGGTTGTATGAACATAGTGAGGTGTGATCTGGGTGTATGAACACAGTGAAGAGAGATCCAGGTGATTCAGAACAGTGAAGTGTGATCCTGGTGTATGAACATAGTGAGGTGTAATCAGGATGTATGAACACAGTGAAATGTGATCCAGGTGTATGAGCACAATGAAGTGTGATTCGGGTGTACGAGCACAGTGAAGTGTGATCCGGGTGTATGAGCACAGTGAAGTGTGGTCCGGGACATGACATAGTGAAGTGTGATCTGGGTGTATGGGCATAGCGAAGTGTGATCCAGGTGTATGACCACAGTGAAGTGTGATTCGGGTGTACGAGCACAGTGAAGTGTGATCCGGGTGTATGAGCACAGTGAAGCGTGATCCGGGTGTACAAGCACAGTGAAGTCCGATCTGGGTTTACAAGCACAGTGAAGTGTAACCCGGGTGTACGAGCACAGTAAAGTGTGATATGCTTGTATGAACACAGTGAAGTGTGAACCAGGTGTATTAGATAGTGAAGTGTGATCTGGGTGTATGAGCACAGTGAAGTGTGATCCATGTGTATGAGAAAAGTGAAGTGTGATCCGGGTGTATGAGCACAGTGAAGGGTGATCCGGGTGAATGAGCAGTGTGATGTGTGATCTGGGTGTGTGAGCACAGTGAAGTGTTATCCGGGTGTATGAGCACAGTGAAGTGTGATCCGGGTGAATGAGCAGAGTGAAGTGTGATCTCGATGTATCAGCACAAAGTGTGATCCGGGTATATGAGCATAGTGAAGTGTGATCTGGGTATATGTGCAAAGTGAAGTGTGATACGGGGGTATGAGCACAGTTAAGTGTGATCCTGGTGTATGAACATAGTGAGGTGTGATCTGGGTGTATGAATACAGTGAAGAGAGTTCCAGGTGATTCAGCACAATGAAGTGTGATCCGGGTGTATGAACATAGTGAGGTATGATCCGGGTGTATGAACACAATGGAGTGTGGTCCAGGTGTATGAGCACAGTGAAGTGTGATACGGGTGTATGACATAGAGAAGTGTGATCCGGGTGTATGAACATAGTGAAGTGTGATTCGGGTGTTCGAGCACAGTGAAGTGTGATCCGGGTGTATGAGCACACAGTAGTGTGATCCGGGTGTATGAGATAGTGAAGTGTGATACGGGTGTATGAGCACAGTGAAGTGTGATCTGGGTGTACAAGCATAGTGAAGTGTGATCCGGGTGTACGAGCACAGTGAAGTGTGATCTGGGTGTATGAGCACAGTGAAGTGTGATCCAGGGGTATGAAATAATGAAGTGTGATCCAGGTGTATGAGATAGCGAAGTGTGATCCGGGGGTATGACATAGAGAAGTGTGATCCAGGTGTATGAACATAGTGAAGTGTGATCTGGGTGTATGAGCAAAGTGAAGTGTGTTCTCGGTGTATTAACACAGTGAAGTGTGATCTGGGTTTATGAGATTGAGAACTGTGATCCTGGTGAATGAACAGAGTGAAGTGTGATCAGGGTGTATGAGCACAGTGAAGTCTGGTCCAGGTGTATGAGATAGTGAAGTGTGATCTGGGTGTACGAGCACAGTGAAGTCTGATCTGCGACTGTGAGCACAGTGAAGTGTGATCCGGGTGTATGAGCACAGTGAAGGGTGATCCGGGTGAATGAGAAGAGTGAAGTGTGATCTGGGTGTATGAGAAAAGTGACGTGTGATCTGGGTGTATGAGCACAGTGAAGTGTGATTCGGGTGTACGAGCACAGTGAAGTGCGATCCGGGTGTATGAGCACAGTGTAGTGTGATCCAGGTGTACAAGCAGAGTGAAGTCTCATCGGGGTGTACGAACACAGTGAAGTGTGATCCGGGTGTATGAGCACAGTGAAGTGTGATCCGGGTGAATGAGCAGAGTGAAGTGTACTCCGGGTATATGACATAGAGAAGTGTGATCCGGGTATATGAACGTAGTGAAGTGTGATCTGGGTGTAAGAGCACAGAGAAGTGTGATCCGGGTGTATGAACATATTGAAGTGTAATCTGGGTGTATGAGCACAGTGAAGTCTGATCTGGGTGTATGAGCACAGTGTAGTGTGATCCGGGTGTACAAGCAGAGTGAAGTCTCATCCGGGTGTACGAGCACAGTGTAGTGTGATCCGGGTGTATGAGCACAGTGAAGTGTGATCCGGGTGTATGACATAGAGAAGTGTGGTCCGGTTGTATGAGATAGTGAAGTGTGATCCGGGTGTATGAACATAGTGAAGTGTGATCTGGGTGTGTGAGCACAGTGAAGTGTTATCCGGGTGTATGAGCACAGTGAAGTGTGATCCGGGTGAATGAGCAGAGTGAAGTGTGATCTCGATGTATCAGCACAAAGAAGTGTGATCCGGGTGTATGAGCACAGTGAAGTGTGATCCGGGAGTATGACATAGTGAAGTGCAATCCGGGTGTATGAGCACAGTGAAGTCTGGGCCAGGTGTATGAGATAGTGAAGTGTGATCTGGGTGTATGAACCTAGTGAAGTGTGATCCGGGTGTATGAGCACAGAGAAGTCTGATCTGTGACTGTGAGCACAGTGAAGTGTGATCCGGGTGTACGAGCACAGTGAAGGGTGATCTGGTGAATGAGCAGAGTGAAGTGTGATCTGGGTGTATGAGATAGTGAAGTGTGATCCAGGTGTATGAGAAAAGTGAACTGTGATACGGATATATGAGCATAGTGAAGTGTGATCTGGGTACATGAGCAAAGTGAAGTGTGAACTGGGTCTATGAGAACAGTGAAGAGAGATCCAGGTGATTCAGCACAGTGAAGTGGGATCCGGTTGTATGAACATAGTGAGGTGTGATCTGGGTGTATGAACACAGTGAAGGGTGATCCGGGTGAATGAGCACAGTGAAGGGTGATCCGGGTGAATGAGCAGTGTGATGTGTGATCTGGGTGTGTGAGCACAGTGAAGTGTTATCCGGGTGTATGAGCACAGTGAAGTGTGATCCGGGTGAATGAGCAGAGTGAAGTGTGATCTCGATGTATCAGCACAAAGTGTGATCCGGGTATATGAGCATAGTGAAGTGTGATCTGGGTATATGTGCAAAGTGAAGTGTGATACGGGGGTATGAGCACAGTTAAGTGTGATCCTGGTGTATGAACATAGTGAGGTGTGATCTGGGTGTATGAATACAGTGAAGAGAGTTCCAGGTGATTCAGCACAATGAAGTGTGATCCGGGTGTATGAACATAGTG